>NW_028318242.1:1220429-1830644 GCF_062004578.1 Staurois parvus | reverse complement strand
AGAAATGGGCTGGTTCCTGCTTAACCAGATGATTTTTAGTCTGTGTATACTTTGCTTTACCCCTGTACAATGATACAAATATACTTCTATAGAAACCATGAAGGAGAGTGGGGATATGCCTAATGAAAAACTCAGTAAATGAAACAGACATATTAGCAGGATAAAAATTTTTTACAGATGTACTCCACTGGTGACAATTTAAACAAGTAGAAGTGAGGAATAACATGGACTTTACTCCACACTTCCAGTTCCAGATCCTTTAAGCTGCTATTTTGGATTTCTTTAACTCTTCTTGGACCTCTGGCCTTTGCACTAATCTTCTTTAGCTACTGCCTCCAGTCAAATCTATGGGAAACTTGATTAAATCTGTAGAGAATGAAGCAGAGGCAAACATATATTGGGAATTTGAAGCCAGCAGTATTGACTGTAATGTAAAAACTATGTTCTCGTTTCCCTGCTCCACTGATCTATACCAGGGGTCTCTAAACTTTCTAAACAAAGGGCCAGTTATTGTCCTAAAGACTTTACAAGGGCCGGACTGCGGCCAGTGGGAGTAGAAAAGGTCCTGACATCCGAGAAAAAAATAATGCTCCATTATTTGGTGTCAGTGGGAAGAATTCTGCCCCATCATTGATGTCATTGGATTCTGTCAATTGTGTCACTGGGAGGAATTGTGCACCATCGTTGGTGTCATTGGAAGGAGTTGTGCCCCCTTCATTGGTGTAAGTGAGGGGAATTATACCCAATTGTTGGTATCAGTAGATGAAATAGTGCCCCAAGGGCCAGGTAAAAGCAAGCAGCTGGTCCCCGGGCCGCAGATTGGACACCACTGATCTATACTCATATAAAGAAATAAAGAACCTGAATACACTTCACCAAGGACAAGAGGTTTTCTCATGGTCAAGCTTTTTATCCTAAGCAGATTCTGAATAAAAAAATGCTAAAATTCTTTTTTTTTTTCTTTTCCAGTTAATGTGTGAGATGTTGTTTCCAGCCTTTGAGAATGTACAAGCCAATTTGTCAGCTCGTGCCCCCACACCTTACACTAGACTGAAGCCAGTCTTCTTAAACAACTCCAGCTATTCTTCTTTGGAGGATGTGCCTCTTCCAGGAGGATCTAAGGTACAGTCTTTGCTTACATATGACAATTTGTGTACTGATATAAATTATCCATTACATTTTCCTATATTAAGTATTGTTTTCCCTAAATTGAACATTTTTTTCTTCAAATAATTGAATTAACTGCCTAGCAGGGGTGGACTGACAACTAATGGGGCCCCCGGGCAATAGGGGATCATGGGGCCCCTGTGTCCTTGCCCAAACTCAAAAAAGCCTATGAAAAAGGTACCAAGGGCATCTCATGGGGCCCCCCACTGACCCCGGGCCCTCAGGCAGTGCCCGAGTTTCCAAATGGTCAGTCCTCCCCTGCTGCCTAGTCTACATTTCTTTGATATTCATGCATTTTTTTTTGGCAGTGTTTATCACGATAAGTCCTGTGATAAATCCACCAAACATAGACAGCATTTGGGTTAAATTAGTGAAAGCTATTTGCAAAGTTGCACATTTTGCATGGGTTTATCTTAGCTTTTTGCAGCAAATAATTAGCTCTGTAACTTAGACAAGCCATAATTTAAGTATATCTAAATACAAGCAGAAAAAGTTAATATTTTGTAGCTTACTAGTCCTTCGATGTGATGACTGCATTGGTATTCTTTTTCTTTCAGGATTTTTTCCTTTATTTTCACCTGGTGATCCTGCCAGTGACACACCTTCTGTCCTAGGGTGACAACACTCCCTCACTGTACCGTATCTGTGGGGAAGCAATGTTGTTGCCCTAGAGCCACCACATGTAAGGACTAGTAAGCTATAATATATTGCAGTTTGCTAGTCCTTAGATCTGGTGGCTGCATTGGTATTCTTTTTTTTTCAGGCTTTTTTCCTTTTTTTTTCACCTGGTGATCTTGCCAGTAACACCCTTCCTGTCCTAGGGTGACAACACTGCCTCACTGTACTATATCTGTGGGGAAGCCATGTTGTTGCCCTAGAACAAGAAGTTTACAAACATAGCTTGTAAAGCTCAAAGCATTGTTTGAGATTTTAGTTCAGTGCAGAAGAAAGTTAAAATGGCACTGGATTTCTACCAGGATCAACAGGTAGTTTTGCATATTAGCATAAAATGTTAGATGTGATGGCTGATTAGTTTTCTTGTTTCAGGCTAAGGACTGGTAAACTGCAAAGTATTACATTTTTGTTATTGGGTTTATAAATATTTGAATGTGTCAACGCATCGTAATACTTTCATAATATTGAACTCTCTGCCAAAGCTGTGACAAATATTAGGGATTAAAAATGCCCCAAATATGGCATATTTTAATAGGCACTGAAGACAGTTAAACATTACTACCAGACTGACATCCCAATATAATGCCTTGTACACATGATGAGAATATCGAACGAATGAACATCCGTATTTTGATCAATGACACGCTGATCACCGGAAAATGTAATTGCCGGTTCTCGGCTGCACTTTCCTCACGCTGTCAGATCGTGAGGAAAGTACTGCTGAGAACCGGCAGTTGTCAAAGCAGGGATCGGCACCGATCATCAGTGCCCTGATGATCGGTGCCCAGCAGTGCCACCCACCAGTTCCCCCCACCTGAGCCTAGCAGTGCGCCCACCTGAGCCTAGCAGTGCACCCACCTGTGCCCAGCAGTGCGCCCACCTGTGCTCAGAAGTGCCACCTACCTGTGCCCAGCAGTGCCCACCCACATGTACCCACCAGTGCCACCCACCTGTGCCCACCAGTGCATCCCAAGAGTGCCCAGCAGTGCCACCAGTCAGTGCCCAGTGGTTGTGCCAGTCAGTGCCCAGCAGTTGTGCCAGTCAATGCCTAGCAGTGCCGCCAGTCAGTGCCCAGCAGTGATGCCAGTCAGTGCCACCTATCAGTGCTGTCTATCAGTGCCACCTATCCATGACACCTCATTAGTGCTGCCTATCAGTGCCGCCTATCCGTGCCACCTCATTAGTGCTGCCTATTAGTAATCCCTACCAGTTCCCATCAGTGCTGCATATCAGTGCCCATCAGTGCCGCATGTTAGTGCCCATCAGTGCTGCCTCATCAACGCACATCAGTGAAGGAGAAAAATTACCTGTTTGAAAAATTTTATAATAGAAACAAAGAAACTTTTTTTTTTTTTTTTCCTTCAAATTTTTTTGCACTTTTTTTGCTCATAGCGCAAAACGTAAAGCGCCCAGCGGCGATTAAATACCACCAAAAGAAAGCTCTATTTGTGAGAAAAAAATTATAAAAATTTCATGTTGGTAAAATCTTGCATGACCGCGCAATTGTCATTCAAATTGCGACAGTGCTGAAAGCTGGCAAATTGTCCTGGTAAAGAAGGGGGTATAAGTGCCCGGTAGGCAAGTGGTTAATGTACTGCTACATTTTTGATCATTTGCTTCCTGGGTCAGTTAATACATTTAACCACTGGAATGTTTTCCTTCTTCATGACCAGGGCTTTTCAGCACTGTCTACTTTAACTAACAAGTGCTCGGTCATGCAATACTGTACACAAATTAAATTTATATCCTTTTTTTCACACAAATATAGCTTTCTTTTGGTAGTATTTAATCACCACTGTTTTTTTGTTTTTTTACTATATAAAAATAGTAAATACCAAAAAATTCTTAGTTTCTGTTATACAATTTTGAAAACAAATAAATTCATAAATTTAGGCCAAAATGTATTCTGCTACATTTATTTGGTAAAATTAACCCAAATCAGTGTATAATATTTAGCCTGTGTGAAAGTTATAGAGTCTACAAACAAAGCTATATAGTGTACAGTATATTTGAAAATGGATCAATCTACTGACTGCCTATCTAATTCTTTCAGGCCCTAAAATGCCAGGACGGTACAAATACCTCAAAATGACCCCTTTTGTAAAGTAGACAGTCCAAGGTATATATAGTAAGCACCATGGCAAGTTTTCTGAATTTTCTGTCACAATTTTTATGAAGAAATTAAATCAAATTTTTTTTTTCCCCACAAATTCACTTTTTAAATTTTTCTTTTTCTTTTCTGCTTTTCTTTTTTTTACTATTTTTTTTACAAACTGTCAACAAAGTAGTTCACCATAGTGCCACTGTACCATGGGGGGGGGGGTTTGATCAGGGATTTCTGTTATCACTATTATTGTTTATAAAAGTGATGATCACTGTTATTTGCAAACGTTTTAACTGTCATGAATGGATTTCATGCTTGCTTACTGTTGTGATGCTGTGTTTGGCTACAGCTATAAGGGAGGGTGCTTGACTGAACAGCGAAACAGCCCAATTTCAAACATATCAAAAATTATTTCTTTCAGCTGAACTTCCAAGATGATTGTTTGCTGAAGTCCCATATCAGTAGAAACACCAATGTTTCAGATGTACGCAGATCCTCTGTGTCTGTCACCTTGAAAAAGAGGGTCTGCATATCCTTAAAACATTACTGATTTGAGACTTTGGCAAAAGATTCACCTTGAAAGTTCAGTTGAAGTGCTCTTTTTTTCTACGTTTAGTTGTTAAAACCCGTCAGGAATTCTAATCCATCCCCATACTATCCAAACCCAGAAGAAAAAAGTATTTCTGGCTTGGCATGTACTGTGCAGCTCCTCATTATTTGGCAAATATTGTAAATTATAAGTAACCAAGTCAGTAGTGTGCATTTTTGTAATGATTTATTATGTGCATATTTCATGTTTTGGTATTAGGAATTAGGAAACCAGACTTATGATCAGAGTGCTTCTAACAGTCCAAAGTTTGTTTTATCTGCAGGACTCAGTGTTCAGACTAACCAAAGCTACATATCCAAAGGCTGATGAATTTCCAATGAAAAACTTTACTGACGGCCCTGAAATATGTGACCTGTCTGATGAAAAGGTAACAAAGACTCTGGGAAGTGTTCTGTCCTGCCTTCCAGAAGTAGGTCTGAAGAGGAAACGTCCCAGCACCTCAGAGGACCTTCACCAAAATGAGCTCCCTGCCAAAGTTATAAAAAATGGTAAGAAACAGAAGTACCTGCAGTGATTCACTTCATATTAGTCTATCACGGAGCATTAAACGTGATTATATGGGATTGCCAGGCTGGCAATAAACATATCTTTTCACTTATACTTTTAATATAACAAGTTAGTCAGGAAGCTGAAAAAATAACATTACAGTATGGAAACTGTTAAAGCGGAACTCCACCCAAAAATTGAAGTTCCGCCTCTCTGCCTCTTCCAACCCCTCCACTGTCACACTTGGCACTTTTTGGGGAGGGACGGGGGCAAGTACCTGGTTTTGACAGGAACCCGCTCCCACGTCCGGGTTAGACTGCCGCGGTGATCTGAGCCAGTAGTTCAGCCCCCTTCCTAACCCCTGCAGCCTTTTGGGACACTTCATAGGTCCCAGAAGACTGGCCCATCCACAAAGTGCAACGCACTTCACACATGTGCAGTAGGAAACCAAATGTGAAGCCACAAGGCTTCACTTCTATTTTCATGTATTGAAGATGCTGGTGCCAGCATCTGAAGCCGATTGAAGAATCAGCTCGAGTGAGGACATCACTGGATGCCTGGACAGGTAATTGCCAGTATTTGAAGCTGCTGACTTTTAATTTTTTCTTTGGGGGGGGGGGGCAGAGCTCCACTTTAAGAAGATCAAACAATGTAAGAAAATCTGGCGCTCAGCAGGGAAAACAGACAGTCCACAATGATATAAGAAGAGAGTCTCTATATGGGTATTCCAGGGCTATAATCAAGAGGCTGCTGCTGTGTAGAGTTAGAAGAGACTCTGCAAACAAGCATAAGGAGAGAAGCAGCACCGATCTGAGTGTAGCACAATGGATTTATTTCTGACAAGCAACAAATTGCACACTTACAAAAAAAGAAGAAAAAACAGACGCTCATCAAAGAAAGCTGCTATCTGCTGTAGGTATGGCTGGCCATCTGGGAGACACACTGGTAGAAGGATCCTTGGTGATGCTGGTGGCTTCCAGCACTTCCTGGATGATCCATACTCTGTGGGCATCAGGCATAATGTCAGCATGTCAAGTGTGTAGCAGTGGGCATGGAATGCATTTGAAGCATGCATGCTCCTTCTTAAGGCCCTGCGTGCCATACCCACTGCTACATACCTGACGTGCTGGCATCATGCCCGACATCCACAGAGCCTCTGGATAATCCAGGAAGTGCTGGAAGCCACCAGCACCACCAAGGATCCTTCTACCAGTGTGTCTCCCAACGTGCAGCGGCCATGGCCGGTGGTACCTACAGCAGATAGCGGCTTTCTTTGATGAGCGTCTGTTTTTTCTTCTTTTTTTGTAAGTGTGCTATTTGTTGCTTGTCAGAAATAAATCATTGTGCTACACTCAAATCGGCGCTGCTTCTCTCTTTATGCCCACTTTAAGAAGATGCATTGCTCCACATGTTCTACCAATGTTACATCACAAAGTTTAGGAGCAATAAATGAGCATTGCAGTGAGTTTGTAGTGACCATTTGCAGTAGTGAAAATAAAAGTAGTGTTTATTAACTGATGCTTTAATTTCCAGAGGTGGAGTCCCAGTGGGAAGAGTCTGCTTCACAGTCACAAGTGAGAACCATCTCTATTGATCTGGTGGATTCTTCTGATTTTGAATGCTCGCTCTGTATGAGGTATGCCTGAACCTTTGTGCTTTTTTAAATCTGCTGGGTTTACGTGTTCAGTGTGTTGAAGAAAGTACATATAAAATGTAAAGTAAAACCTAGTCACAAAAGCTTTACAACCTATTGGCTATTTTATTGTTAGAAATACTTAAAGTATATAAGACTGCAATAAGAATACCTTTTTTTCCCCTTTTTTCACATAACCCCTGTTCTCAGCTGCATAAGGGGCTTAGAAAGCTGGGGGTAGAGACTACAGCGAAGATCTGTGCAGGGGGGCATGTCAGCAACAACCTTGGCTATTGGAGGACAGGAAGACTGGGCTCCCAGCACAGCCAGAAAACTGACCATGTTGGGATGGATGTGCTTTCATGCTTAATGTGGTCAGTTTGAAATAAGAAAACGGGGACTGTTGGGATCACCAGGTATAAGAGAACAGGATACTTTGTAACACAAGTACATGGTACAACAGACATATACAAGTTGTGCTCAAAGGTTTGCATACCCTTGTAGAAATCGCAAAATTTTGGCAATGAGGTTGAAGATATGACTGATCATGCCAAAAAACTGTCTATTATTTAAAGTGGTTCTAAAGGCTCAAGGTTTTTTTCACCTTCATGTATTTTATGGATGAAGTTAAAAAACCGTCTGTGTGCAGTGTCCCCCACCAATCCTTACCTGAGCCCCCTCCAATCCAGCATCGTTCTTGACAGCCTCTGCGGTCTGGGGACTCATCCTCCTCATTGGCTGAGACAGCAACGGAAGCCCATTGGCTCCTGCTGCTGTCAATCACAGCCAGTGAACCAGTAAGAGAGATCAGGAGACGGGGCCGAACCGCAGCTCTTTGTGTCTTATAGACGCATAGAGCAGCGGCTCGGGGACGAGCATGCAGCGGTGCCTCCAGGGCGAGCGACTTTCCCTGGGGGCACTACTCGATGGGGAGGAGCCAGCAACGTCAGCGGGAACCCGAAAAGAAGAGGATAGGGGCTGCTCTGTGGAAAACCACTGCACAGAGCAGGTATGTATAGACATTTATTTAAAAAAAACAAAAAGAAACCAAAGCTTTAATGTCACTTTAGAGATAGCGATCATATGAAGCCATCTATTATGACATACTTGTTTGGCTTCTTTTTAAATTATATTGACAACAGAAATCACCCAAATGGCCATGATCAAACATTTACATACTGTGGAATGCTTGGCCTGTGTATAGACACACAAGGTGACACACACAAGATGGCAATTAAAGGTTAATTTCCCAAATCCATGGCTTTGTAAATTGCAATTGGTGTCTGTGTATAAATAGCCATTGAGTTTATTAGCTCTCATGTGGATGCACTGAGCAGGATAGAAACTGAGCCATGTTGAGCAGAAAAGAACTGTCAAAACACCTTCATAACAAGGTAATGGAACTTTATAAAGATGGAAAAGGATATACAAAGATATCCAAAGCCTTTAATACGTCAGTCAGTACTGTTCAATCACTTTTAAAGAAGTGGAAAATTCAGGGACCTCTTGATACCAAGCCAAGGTCAGGTAGACCAAGAATGATTGCAGTCACAACTGCCAGAAAAAGTGTTCCAGATACAAAGAAAACCCCACAGGTAACCTCAGGAGAAGTACAGGCTGCTCAGGAAAAAGACGGTGTGGTTGTTTCTAGGAGCATAATACAGTGATACTTAAACAAAAATGAGCTGCATGGTGGAGTTGCCAGAAAGAAGTCGAGTTACGATATTCCAGACAACACACCTCACAGCTTCTGGCACAATGTAATCTGGCGTGACGAGACCAAAATAGAGCTTTATGGTCACAACCATAAGCGCTATGTTTAGAGAGGCCAGCCAGTCCTATAGCAACAAGAATACCATCCCCTCTGTGAAGCATGGTGACTCACTGATGTTTTGGGGGGGTGAGCTCTAAAATCACGGGGAATCTTGCAAAAATATATGGCAAGATGAATGCAACATATTATCAGAAAATACTGCCAGACAGTTTGCATTCTTCTGCATGAAAGCTGTGCATGGGATGCTCTTGGACTTTCCAGCACAATGACCCTTAGCACAAGGCCAAGCTGACCCTTCAGTGGTTACAGCAGAAAAAAGTGAAGGTTCTGGAGTGGCCATCACAGCCTCCTGACCTTAATATCATTGAGCCACTCTGGGGAGATCTCAAACATGTGGTTCATGCAAGATGACCAAACACTGCATTATCTGGAGGCATTTTGCCAAAACGAATAGACAGCTATACCACCTGCAAGAATTTGGGGCCTCATAGATAACTATTACAAAGACTGCACGCTGACATTGATGCTAATGGGGCCAATACATAGTATTAAGAACTAAGGGTATGCAGGCTATTGAACAGGGGGCATTTCATTTGTTTACTTATTGCCATGTTTTTACCATTCTGTTATGACCTACAGATGAATATCAATTCCACAAGAAATAAAAGAAATGTGTTTTGCCTGCTCACTCATGTTTTCTTTAAAATTGATACTTACTGTATATTACCAATTCTCCACACCAACATCAGGAATATGAAGTGTTGGGGTAACAAACACTTTAACTGTCTAGGATCACTTGAAACTCTGGTTTAGCAGAAATTAAAGTTATCATGAATATCCATTTATTTTTTTCCCAAATTTTTTTCATATTTTTATGAAATCTAGGACAAAAAGATGCAGAAAAAAATAGTTCTAGCTTGTTTCTGTTTGTGTTACTGCAGGTTAAAGAATTGTATTATGTAAGTTGTCCTGTTTATGATAACCGTAAAATTAAAACGCATTGTGACGTAATCTCCACATATAATAAATAGGAATGCACCGACATATCGGGGGCTAAAACATATCAGCCGAAAATAGTGTTTTCGGCATTTTGTCTATAGGAGAATTGCTGCCGATTAATGGTGCAGATGCATGCAAAGTCACGGCTCATGACTTTCATGTAAAAACATTCCCTAGTGAATGTAAATTTATTCTCAGATTTTCATGCAAAGTCACGTCCCTATTCACTTCAATGCAAAAATGCCCCCTTGTGACTTTAATGCAAAATTGCGTTACATAAACTTTCATGCAAAAACACACCCTAGTGACTGCAATGCAAAATTGCGTCTCATAGACTTTCATGTAAAGTCGCATCTCTATACACCTCAATTAATTTTAAAAAACATTTTTAAAAACTTTTAAAATTTTAGGGAAAAGGAGAGGGATGAGTTAAATAGGGTTGCTTAGGTTTAAAGTGCCACGAAACCCAATATAAAGTAATATTCCTTCCCTTCATAAGTGGTCTTCTAAATACTCTTGTATACTAAATGTCGTGAGTGGATAAAAAAATGTACCACATCCCAGAAAATCCAGCAATGTACAAAAGAGTAAAAGATGGGACTTTCAATGTGCCATATATGTCAAAGGACAGAGGCCAAACACATATAACACAGGTCTGCGACTAAAAAGCTGTTTGATTATTTTCATCTAATTTCCATGTATTTTGGTGTGCTGAAAACAAATAAAATATTGAAAAAACTCCTAGACGTCGTGATTTGCCACAAAATGCAAAATTGTTTTCAAAATTATAAAAAAAAATTTGGTTTTTTTTTATATTATGGGGTTTTAACCAAATTCAAAGTCCAAATTACTATTAATTCACATAAGTGCATTTAAGATATAAAATGCCAAAAAAACCTTAAAGGGGTTGTCCGAGTTATGTAAAAAAAAATATAGCACTGTAATTGGTCCGCAATATATACATAAGCTAAGCAAGTTTTAGGGAAAAAAAATTCTATTTCCTCATTTCCCTAGTTCTCTTCTGGCCCTTTGTTGTTATTTGCAGGTAAACAATCTCTGCCCCTCCCCCCCTGCAAAGGGGGTGAATACAAATGCTGCTCTGAGTGACATGTCTGACTACTGGGATACTCAGCAGCATGCTGTATGTGTAAGCCTCAGCCCTGAGTATGTGCTTCTAATGGTAGAAGGGGTTAATCTCTCCTGAAGAATCCAGTGGGTGGGATACCAAATACCCTTGTTTTCTGTGTCTATGGGACAGTCGAGACCGACAAAATCACTGGACCAAGAAGAGTTGGCAGCTGAGGGTGCTAACAGTCGGTGAAAAAAATGTCCTCCAAGTAACTTTGGTACCTTCCCATAATGTTCTTCTACCACCTCTTTACATAAAATTGGGATTGATGAAGCAATTCGTAAAATCACTTCCAAGAGATGGAGAATGCTTCAAATACTTGGTCACCAAGTTTCCAGGCCTGTCGGAGGCAAAATTGAAGGAAGGTGTGCTCATCGGACCAGACATTAGAAGGGTTATAGTTGATCAAGAGTTTGTCAATACAATGACGGATCCTCAAAAAGAAGGGTGGATTGCATTTAAAGAAGTCGTACAGAAATGTTTAGGCAATAACAAAGATCCTCACTACAAAAAGATCGTCGGACGAATGCTGAAAGCATTTCAAGCTTTAGGTTGCCTGATGAGTTTGAAAGTGCATTTCCTCCAGTTCCACCTTGACTACTTTCCTGGAAATTTGGGAGCTGTGAGTGAGGAACAAGGTGAACGATTCCACCAAGACATTAAAGAGATGGAAAGGAGATACCAGGGAAAATGGAGCATTACAATGATGGCAGACTACTGTTGGATGCTTCAGAGAGACATTCCAGATACTACTCACAAGTGAAAATGCACCAAGAGAAGCCTCACAGGGAAGAAGAATCGAGTTTAGTGTGTGTAGGCGAGCTCATTTCAGTTCAAAAAAGGATTTTCATGAAAAAATTGTAATAAAACTTTAATTTTATAAGTCTATTTCCATTTATTTTGAGGTATTGCCTTATTTAACATAGTTACCTAAATTGTCAGGAAACGTAATGTCCTATGACAAAATGGAGGTCATTTTCGGATTCAGAGCACCAAAAACATAAAGATTACGTGGAATAACCAAAACAGCTCTTGAAAAAAAATTTTCTGCAGACCTGTGTAATATAAAATTATTGCATTTATTCAGTCACAATTAAAATGCACCAAAAGGCCCAATGAGCATATTTCCACAAATGCATGCATTAATAACAAGATACCCTTTATAACCTCCAGAATAGAAAAAATAGACCTGAAAGAAGATTTATGAGCATAATCCACCATCCAGCTGAGCTGCTCTGTATTTGGATAGTGGCATATGCTGGGCAATCTTCTTTCAGGTCCATTTTTTTTTCCAGCCTACAGGCCACTTAGGAAATTAAAAATCCTCACATATAAATTGACCATTTGGTGCGTGGAGTCCTGGGTCTGATTTGCTCATCTGGATCCTCTTTTGATTGTGGTTTTGGTTTTGGCTTCCTCCATTTTGCAAAGCACATTGACATCTATAACTTGACATCTTGCAGTTTCATGGTAATGTCCCTGAAGACACCTTTGGACTCTAGACAAGTGTTATCATATCTCTGCTACATTAAATGTGTTTTTTATACTTACTGGATGGTATGAGGTTATGCAGGGTATATTGTTATTAAAGTGGAGCTCCACCCAAAAGGGGAAATTCTGCTTTAAAGACTGGTCCCCTGCTCCCCATTAAGGATTAGCACCTTTGGGGAGCTGGGGGGGGGCAGGTACATGAAATTGACAGGTTCCTGCTCCCACTTCCACTGCGATTGCCTAGGCGATCGGAGCGGAAGTTGTCCTCCACCCCTTCCTCCCTGTAGTCTTCTGGGATATGTGACAGGTCCAAGAAGACTACGGGGCCATTCAGAAAGCGCAGCACTACTTACACATGTGCAGTAGACACCCAGCTTTGAAGCTGCAAGCTGTCACAGCCGGGTGCCCACACTGAAGAAGCTGCACGACCAGTAAAACGGGCTGCAAGGAGGACACAGAAGGATCGAGGAACAGGTAAGTGGCTATTTTTTTAAAAGTCAAGAGCTACAGTTTTTGTAGCTGCTAACTTATTTTTTTGCAGTGTGACTGGAACTCTGCTTTAATACATTCATTTGTGGAAATATGCTCAGTTTTGTATACATTGCACCTATAGGTACATTTCAATTGTGACTCAATAAATGCAGTCATTTTTATATTATTTGTGTTTGGCCTCTTTCTCTTGAAGTGTACGGCACCTTGAATGTCCCATATTTTTCTCTTTTGTGTACTCTAAATACTCTTGGATAGCAGTTTTATATTGCATATGCTGAAATAAATGTAAAACTCTGCTTAGCCGAATTCCTTTCTGAGGCTGGCTACACTGGCTCTGCATATTTCCATTGTGTGTTGGATGCAGCCATCCTCGTCTGTGTGTTCCCGCTATGGACTACATACTTAAAGTGATTTTAAAGGTTAGGTTTTTTTCTTTAAAATAACAAATATGGCATACTTACCTGCTTTGTTTAATGGTTTTGCACAGAGCAGCCCTGATTCTGCCTCCCCCCTCCTTCTGAGTGTCCTTGGGGCTTCTGGGGGCACTCGTGTGTGGCTCCTTCCCGCCCCCCACTCCCTCCCTTCTGGCTACGATTGACAGCAGCGGGAGCTTATGGCTCCCACACCTGTGTCTTGGCCAATGAGAAGAGAGAGACCTGGGAGAGCTTCGGCTGTCATGTACATCGCTGGATCGAGATCTGGCTCTGGTAAGTATTAAGGGGCTGCGGGGGGAGCTGCACTCTGAAGATTTTTTACCTTCATGCATAGAATGCATGAAGGTAAAAAACCTTTAGGCTTTACAACCATTTTTTTTTTTTTTTTTTTTTTTTTTTACCAAAAAGGCAAAATCTTTTATTGAACGAAAAATAAAGCCTAAGTTTACAGTACAAAGAATTGGATTGTGTAAAGGTTAAACAGGAATGGTAACAAACAACCAAACTAATTAACTATAACCTCTTTAAATGTTTGTATGAATTACAGGTATCTCTACTATGTCTTTTGCAAACTGAATTTCAATGATTGTTAGTGAATTTTGTTAGGAGAAAAAAATAGTGTAATAGCTTGGTTTGGTCTTTACAAGATAACTATATAAAAAAAAGAGCACCGTTAGATAAATCCATCGTTACTTTTATGTAACACTAATACATTAACAAATGAGTGATTGTGTAATGTGGTTTGCTTATGAAACAACAGTGCCACCCTCTGATTTATCCATGTACGTAAGCACTTATGAAAAAACGTGCCAGATATGCTTTATAGAAGCAGAAATCTAAATCTGTTGGTGTGCAAAATCTGGAAACCTATACTGAAGGAAATATATAGACTGTCATAGTGGACCTCACCTTTTGGAGATACTAATTGCATGGCTGTCATGCTGATCCAGGTGATTCAAAACATTGAGTCACTGACCCATAATGGGTATATGGATCACTTCACATATTGCATACTTGTCCTGGGTTTGTTAGCCAGAACGTACTGAATTCATAAACCGCTACACATGTAGTATTTCAGGTCTACAATTACAGTCTATACAGTTCTTTCAGTACTGGTTTCTTTCGAGTATCAAAGTGACTAAGTATCTTTGTTCTTAGTAGTGGACCTTATTTATCAGAGCTTCTAAAAGATGAGTGGTTGTCATTTTTGCTAGCATCCAATAAGATTTTCCTTTCATTTTTTGGCCTAGATAGAAAACTGATTGCATGCGGTGAACTTACACAGACAGTCTTGATTCCAAACATGTTTAGACACATAGTGGACATCCTTATATCCAGTTTGTGGCTTTTTGACAAAATCTTATATGGTGTGGTTTCATAAATAAGTGTATTATTAAACTGATTGTAGTCATAGGCCATAATAAAACTAAAAAAGAAACAAAAGTACCTTGTTAAAATATGCTCTTTCATCTGTTGCAGGCTATTTTATGAGCCTGTAGCCACTCCATGTGGACACACATTCTGCCTCAAATGCCTTGAGCGTTGCCTGGACCACAACCCGCATTGTCCCCTTTGCAAAGAGAACCTGTCTCAGGTGAGATGATTGATTCTAATCCATAAGTGATTATGTATTAGCGTGTTGCTGCCGCATGGTCATACGATACTATGGAAAATAGTCTTTATCTTCTTCAAAATCAGGATTGCTCAGTGTCGAGTATCCCAGAGAATTGATGTTTTCCAAATTTCTGTACTTTGGGAATTGGAGGGGTGGTTTAAGCGTTTTCTTTGGGACAGTCATTATAAAGTATTTTCGGAATGTGAAGATGTGGGTTATTGTCAAGTAACACCACCATTTTCAATTCATTACCACCACCATTCCTAAAAATTGTGCTTGGGTTTCCATGTTATTTGCTATGATTAAAGATTCACTCCTGCTGCCACAACAGAGGAGTTCCCAAACTCTTGTTGCAATTTTCAAATCCTTAGTAATTGGTTAAGCAGATGTGCAGGCTTGGAAGCTTGAGTGTAGATATCTCACCACAAATTTAAAAAAAAAGTCTACAGGAAAAGTAGGGCTAAAGCTGTTTTTCAAATTATTTAAAAATAATGCTCATGCACTTATGGATGTGCAATATATAACAATTTGGTACAAAACCAAAATTAAACAATTGCAGCAATCCTAAAACAATTGTGCAGTGCTACTACAATATATAAAATAATAAAACTCTAAATGGACCGCGCATCTATATTATACATATAATTGTGCATATGACTCAAGCATTACACCATATCATTGGTTTACAACATAAATTGCCATTATTAAAGTCTCAAATAGTGAAATAAGTGCCCGTACTTATAATCCAACTTGGTTGAAGTGCTTATCTTGTTCCGCTAATTCAAAGTCCTCCATAGTGCCCCACTTGGACTAAAATGCACCCTTAGCCGATAACCATCTATTTCTAGAGTACATTGTGTAATCTTGACCACAGCTATGGAAGCACAGTGCGGAGGTTCCCAGGACACAAGATGCTATTCTCACTGGAACCATATACCATCTTAAGCAGACTTTACAATTTTCTTCTATCAAGGAAGTATTGATAAATGTTTTAGATGCATATGATGCCAACCTATACCAATTGTCTACTGCTAAGTCCTCTCCCAGATCATATTCCCATTTATCCATATATAATTGGAATAATTTTCTTGGAAACCTGCAATATAAATACAGCATGTTTTATACATAATCTTGAAAAATCCTTTGTGTTTCATGGTAATGTTCTTGTAATTATTTCAACTTGAACCATAAAAATAATAAAATAAAACAATACATTTCACTGGAAGTATGTTGACTTTGACATATTTTTTAATCTCTAGTATCTTGCAAGTAGAGCATATAAGAAGACACTTCTGACAGAAGAACTGATTACTCGATACCTACCAGAAGAAGTAACTGAGAGAAAGAAACTATATGATGAGGAGATAAAAGAATTATCAAAGTAAGTTGCTAATTCAGGGTTCCTTCCCACAGTTTACAGAGAAGGGAAAGTCATCTAAATAATTAAAACACATGGTCAGTTTCTGCATTACCCTTTCACATCAGTTTTCTGCAATCCCCAAAATTTTAGTATCGACTGTTGACATTTTAGTTTAGCCTTGCATACAAGCCTGTATAACATATATCTGAGACTTTATTCAGGTCCTTTTAATATACTGATAATTAGGTTTTAAACTTGTCCTTTATAAAATCTCTTTTTAGGTGTCTTTTGTGGATAGCTGATCTTGGTAACTTTGACTGTCAGCCATTTTAAAAAAAGAAAAGTCCTACATAGGGGGTAGAAACCACTAAATGCCAGGAAGAACAGGCTTACACATGATCAGCACTATAGGAAATACTTTCATTTTTTAAACGACACCTTCGTTTTAGTCTTTTTTTTCCATTTTGGGTAAAATCATCTAATTTTAAAAATGACACATTTTTTGGCAAGTTTTGAGCACTACAGCCTATTCATGCTACTTTTCAACAAATGTGTGTAACGGGGTTCGCTCGGTAGCGGGTGTGTGTGACCCCCTGGGTGGGTGCAGAACACAAAAACACAGGCACAGCACAACAGTGTAGGTGAAAAACAAAAAGGTGCGGTTTATTTACAATATTTACAAGAAAACATCAAACCAAAAAGAAACATCAAATCCTTGCCAACTTGGCCACTTACTGTACATTAGCTTCCCTAGCTATCCACCAGGTACAGCCTTATGCTACACCCAGTCCCTATCAGTTGGAGGCTAGCCACACAGGCCTTTGTCTCACCGCACAGATAAGTATGGTGCTCCCCAGTCTACTCAGGCACAGATCTGGTTCCAGGATGGAGCAACTCCCTAAGCAGGCTGGGAAGTTTTATAGCGGCCCTAATGAGCCCACTATCTTCAGCTGGGCTCCTTACCTCACTACTGAAGGCTCAGCATTCCCCCTAGTGGAACAAATCCACATAGAGCCTAAACCTCGGACAGATATATATACCGTCCTGGACGCAACCAGGTGATTTTACCTGCCTACTGTCACGTGCAATTTTTAAACTTTGTACATTTTTATATCAAAACTCTGGAAATAGGAATTTCTTGAGAAAAATTATCGTAGTCATGCTTTGGAATACTAAACCTCTTTACATATAGGCTTTTATGATTCTAGCAGGTGTGTTTTTTCAGGGTACTGGAAAGACTGTGATGATTAGGGATGAAGGGTAACAGACAGTGACGGAATATTTTGCACAAAGAATGTGTACAATATATCAGAGTCGAGTGTAGGGCATACAGGAGAATACACAGAGTGGAACTGTATGGTGTGTGTAAATGTACCGTACAACGTACAAACTGGAGCGGTATGGAGTGTATTACATACAGAAGGGGAATGGAACATATAAAGTATAACATACAACAAGTACCAACATTGTTTTTTGTTTTTTTACTTGCAGATGTAGCGACAAATAAGTATTCTTTCTTTCACTAAATTATTTATTATTGCTAGCCAAACAAATATGCTGGCCTTATATCTTCCTACTGCAATATGGAACAAGTGAATGCGTAATTCATAGTTTTTGTCATATGCCTTCTCCACTGCCATCTCAGAGAAGCAGTAAATGTCTGTAAACAGCAATACGTCCGTGAAAAACTCTTATGATAGAACCTTTTAAATGTATTTTCTGCTTGGGCATATTGTTGAGATCCAAGGTACTATCTTAGCCTGGTACACATGTAAAGTTTGTTTTTGCTGATCCCAATGGGCCAAACAAAAACACTGACTGATAACTTAACTAACACAAGCGATGTTAGTGCAGTGATCTTCCCCGTTGTGCCATTTCAGACGGGGGACCCCACCAGAACACACTAATCAGCGTCATTGGCTGTGAGCGCTGATCGGATGCTGGTTTTCCAGCATGTCCCTTTGACAAAAGCTGCTTAGACCAGTTTCTGTCGGAAAGACATCTGTACACTGAATGAAAGTCAGCCGGTACCTGTTTGAACCGGCAGATACCAATCGATATTCGGCCCAGTGTACCCAGCCTTAAGCTGGTTTTACCTCCATATTGAGGTTCAAAAATTCTAGTTGTAGTGTGGATGTTAAGGTAGATAAAAGGTGATTTGACTATAAAATGACGGCAAATAGTAGAACACGCTTTAAAAGGGACACACTTTGAGCAATGGGTATTTAGATCCCTAAATATAATCTCATGTGATAGCATATGGAGTGGGGGGGGGGGGGGGGGGGGGTAAGGGGTCAAGGCTTCATCAGAAACTTTGCCTGGAAAAACTCTTTGTTTCCTGTTACTCCTGCTTTGTATTAACTGAAGAATATGTGGTTACTAACACATGTTTGTACTGTTGAGCAGTAAAAACCTAACACCAGCTAGTCATCAAATTGGTCTTATTAGTCAACTCACCCCATTGATTGAGACTTAGTAATTAAGGATATAGTCCTCTTCTGTTATATGGGGATAATATGATCAGATCTATCAGTATCAACATACCATGTCATCAATCTGTTTCAAGCAAAATTGATAGTTTGGATGCAAAAATCCAGTCATAGGAGAGTAGATAATATGACATGATTATTACATGTACGGCAGATCAAACAATCTTTTTGATCTTCTAATCATACTTATGAAGAGACAGTAAATTTATCAACAATATGATTGTATATAAAATCATTCCTTGTATGGCCACCATTAGACACAACAAGGAAAATGATTTACGGAGACTGGTAATCTATGGTCTATTGGAATTATACATTGTATAGATGCCCCTTTCAGTCTATTAGTATGCAAAATATGATGGAAGCAGTTGGATTAAGCTTTTTAAAAACAGGCTTATTGAGTAACCAGTATGAGGAGGAAAAGGGAGAGGTAACATATAACAATCAATAAATATCATATTTAATTATGCCAGACCATCACAAGATTTGTTAGCACAAGTGCTGCCACTATAACTGGCACTTTACTTCTGTAACTATTTACTGCATAAGCCAGGAAAAAGAACCATTTAGTGACACTGAGACTGGATTCAAATCATTCTGCTCCAGTGCGTTGTGTTAGCAACACGTTTCTGTGCGCAGAATTGTTCATTGTGTTACGGCAGCCCATTCAAAGGAATAGGCTGCCAATGCACCAGAATGCACAAAAAATTATACTGTATATGTGCCTTTTTTCCCCAACGCATCGCACCAAATTCATGATGGTGTTTTACCATGGATTGCAGTGTGCTGCAAAGCATGTACATCAGAGGTGCTTTGAGTTAATACATTTGGTGCCATTGAAAATGAATAGCACCACACTGGAGAAGTGTGAATGAGCCCTGATCTACAAGTGCATAACATTTATATGTTTATCTTTTTCATTTATTTTGTACCCACATGTTCCATGGTCTGTAGAGGACATTGAGCCATTAGCAGCATACCCTGTGTCCAAAGTAACTTACAGTCAAATGTCTCTGTTCAATTCATAGACCTATGCACAAGCAGAAGGATGAAAGCCAATGTGTTTTGAAAATGTGGGGAAAAAATGCAGCAGTGGGAGGAAACATACAAATTTCACACAGACCCAGATTCTGTGGGTGGATCTTGACTTTGAAGTTGACTCAGCTGAAATTGATTCATAGGAGTGCAGAACAACTGCACTCCTGTGATCCACAGGAGAAGTACAGCCAAAAGAACTTTGGCTGTACCTCTCCTTTTAAGTACAGTACAGTCTAAAACAGCCAGTTAGGTATGTGCACATCTACAAAGTCTAACCTGTCATCCTACTCTGACTATTTAATATATAGTATGCATCTAATTTATCTTTTACATGCTAGCATGGATGTACTATTCTGTCTAATAGTAATTAACAGATTATTTAAATGAAAATGTTGTTTCTGTTCTATTACAGCTTAAATAAAGATGTCCCTATATTTGTTTGCACCATGGCCTTTCCAACAATCCCCTGCCCACTGCATGTGTTTGAGCCACGATATCGCCTGATGATCAGGAGGAGCATGGAGACTGGAACAAAACAATTTGGAATGTGCATAGCCGATGAATTAAAAGGGTGTGTATGTACCTTGTATGAATGTGATTATATATATTTTATTAAAATTGATGGCCTTTTTATATATATGTATATTGAATGATAGTGAACATTAGATTTATCAACATCTTTTTTCATTGCCCATTTCAATTTTTGGGAATACCATTGCAGATGTCAGGTTTCCCCAAAGTATTGATAATAACATCTGTGATGCAAAAAAAATTTGAAACTGGATAATAAAAATTTCCGAGACTAGGAACCTAAGTGTATATAAATCCTAACAATGAACTTCCCTTATTTGCTTCCTTTTGGTCTGTTAAATATACAATTGAAAGCATTTTAATTTACAAAGGAAGAAGACGCACCAGCCAGGCCATTACTGTATAACTCATTTATTAATTTAAAAGTCACATGTACTCATAAAAGAAGCAAGACACAGGCTTGTCATGAACAAATGCCACCCAGGAATAATCCATCGAGTAGGGCACAACTAATACATTTTCGAGGGCCATACCCTCTTCCTCTGTGCTTTGAAGAAGAAGGCATGGCCCTTGAAGCGTGTTAGCTGTGGCTTACTCGATTGATTAACATTGGATGGCGTTTGTTCATGACAAGCCTGTGCTTTTCTTCTTTGTGAGTACATTTGGCTTTTAATTTAATAAAACGAGTTATACAGTAATGCCCTAGGCTGGTGCGCCTTCTTCCTTTGTATCTTGGTTGTGGTTACCCAGGACCGAAGAAGACAGCAAGGTCCAGGTGTATCATTTGGTGGTTCCAGTTGGGAGAATACCTGTAGTGGCTCATTTGGAGGTTCAAAATGCTAGAAGCGTCCATGCTAGTTCCATGAGGCTGGCCACCTGGAAAGCTGCACACCTGTAGCATGGGCTTTGTTTAAATTTTCTTATATCTGTTCGATACATGCAAAAAAAAAAAATCCTGTTGGATCTACGATAAATTCAGTGAGCCTATAGGTCCCTGTATTATCTTCAGTTTCCTCTTAAAGCGATTTCTAAAGGTTTTTTTTTTTTTTTGGAAAATAACAACATGTTATACTTACCTACTGTGTGGTTTTGCGCAGCCTGGATCCTCCTCTTCTCGGGTCCCTTGCCAGCGCTCCTGGCTCCTCCTTTCTGTCGGGTGCCCCCACAGCAAGCAGCTTGTTCCCAAGCCACTGTCCCGTGTGTCCATCCACATACTGAGCTGCGGCTTGCCCCCCCCCCCCTCATTGGCTGACTGGCTGTGATTGACAGCAATGGGAGCCAATGGCTCCCGCTTGCTGTCTCAGTTAATGAGGAGGCAGAGACCCGAAAAAGCTGAGGCTGTTGTGCACATCGATGGATCGCAATGAGGCTCAGGTAAGTATTAGGGGGGGATGGGGGCACTGCTGCACACAGAAGATTTTTAACCTTCATGCATAGAATACATGAAGGTAAAAAACCTTGAGCCTTTACAACCACTTTAAGCAATTGTTACCTGCTATGCCCAGTATACTATGTGAAAGAGAGAACACCTTCTTGTGTGTTATGCAGATACATTGTCACCCTAGGAGAGGATGTGTGTAAATGTTAAGATCACTAGGTCAATCTAAAGTAGAAAAAGCCTGAAAAATTTATATAATGCAGTCACCACATCTAAGGACTGGTAAGCTGCAAGTAATTAAATCTTTTTCGTTGAATTTAGAAACACATTAATAATGAAAACTGGAGGAAATTGGCTGTGCAGTCAATGACATCTGTTCATGTGTGTAGCTTAGAGAATTTAAGAGTCCAACTGGTAACTATGGTCAATACAGAGACTTTCCGTTTAAGATGCTTTTACATGATTTCATAAGAACTGAACTGTATACTTACTTTCATTTGTTTTTTAGTAGTATGTTAACACCTTAGTGTGCAAGTATCTTAATAGATTTACAGTACTTTAAAAGAGAAGTATTGTCAAAGCTTTTTTGGCCATACTTCTCTTCTAGATCACAGGAGGGCACTTCTCTTCTAGATCACAGGAGGGCACTTATTTCTGTACTCTTGTGACCCAGATTCAGCCGACAGTGGGATAAAGCCGCTGTTGACTAATGTCACAGAGCCAGTCCAGGTCCCGCAGTTCTGCTCCTCTGTCTCCCTCTTCTGACAAGAGAATTGGGCAGCAGCAGGAGTCATTGGCTGCTGCTGCAGTCAATCCAATCCTGTGAGCAGAAAACAGAGGGTGGTGCCAAGCCAGGCTGTGTGTGTCTATATGAGCAGCTTGCTCATATAGACACATATGCTATGGGGTCAAACACAGAAGTGGAGAAGCAGAGAGAGTCTATGGGGGACCCCAGAAAAGGAGGTTTAGGGCTGCTCTGTGCAGTACTATTGACACAGAACAGGTATTACATGTTTATTATTTAATTTAATAAAAAAATACTTTTAGAAATACATTAACTTCCCAGATTCTCTTACCATATATTTGTCATAAGGTAAAAAGTATTTGTAATCATTAACAGAGAAAAAAAAGAGTTTCCTGCTAATGTTGAAACTGTAACTACATTTTAACGTTATAGTTAAAGTGGTATTAACGGTTCAGATTTTTCTATAAAAATAACAAACAGATCACACTTAACTGCTCTGTGCAGTGGTTTTGCATAGAGCAACCCTGATCCTCTTCTTCTATGGTCCGCTGCTGGTGTTCCTGGCTCCTTCCCCTTGACCAGTGCCCCCAATAGCAAGCTGCTTGCTATGGGGGAACTGGTGCATGCTCGCTCTCAAGCCCCCCGCTGTCTCCTTATTGGCTCACTGGCTGTGATTGAGAGGAAGTCCCAGGACAGTCGATGCACTTGTGCACATCGCTGGATCGAGAAGAGGCTCAGATGAGTATTAGGGAGGGCTGTGGGGGGAGCAGCAAACAGAAGGTTTTTTATGTTCATGTATAGAATGCATGAAAATGTTCAGCCTTTACAATCAGTTAAAAAAAAGGACCAAAGTCCATTAAGTTCAACCTCTCACAACCTCAGTAGCTTTGGTCTAGAGGAAGGCAACTGTGCAACTTTTGACAATTTTGCCTTGCAGGAGGAAAAATTCTTTCATGACTCTTCCCCCCAAGGTCTGTTGGCGCAATTCACTAGAGCAGAATATTGCTCTCTTATCTATTAGTAGTTTTAACCCCAGGTATGATTAGGCAATCTATTTTTAAAGGGTTAGGTCACAAAATACCTAATGGGTAATGTAATTACTAGGCATGCAACCTTACACTTTTCAAATTAAATTTCCTTTAGGTAGGATTTGTTTGCAGACGGTGTGTTTGTTCAAATTTCTATTAAGATTCTTCTTGTCATTCTCAGGTTTGCAGACTATGGATGCATGTTACAAGTGAGGGATGTGAAGTTTTTCCCAGATGGTCGTTCAGTAGTTGACACCATTGGCCTGAGCAGATTTAAAGTCTTGAGTCATGGACAAAGGGATGGCTACAACACTGCAAATATTGAATATTTGGAAGACAAGAAGGTATTACAGCATAACTAAAAATAATTCTGACACATACAGAGGTTAAATATGCATTTGATTACCCTATCTGATACAAACTCTAACATGAATAATTGGCTTGAAAGATAAAATAATAGAAATGTTATTCTGAATGTGTCAATGTTGAGAGACTTTACACTGTGGTAGCAGTGTTAAATATGGGCTCACACCAAGGCAAAGGAGAGTATACAGAACAATGAGTTAGTTCTGTGATAGGACTATTAGTAGGGTCAGGTGCTAGGGGTGCTAAGGGAAGCCAAGTGTTCGGTGTTGGGGTGCTCACAGAAAATACCTCTTCTTTCCTGGAGTCAGTTTTTCCATCGGACCGCAAATATCTGAATTAATTAAGTCCAGAGTATTATAGAAAGGCTTTTCTTGTCATTTTTTTCCTTTTATACAGCTGGTGCATTTCATTGTTTGATCACATGGACTAATTTTTATTCCACTTGCATTTTCATTCTCTGTTAATTTCTTTGTTATGTCAGGCCTTCTGTGCCCAAGTCGTCTGTGCCATGTGTGAATGCAGTTTGAATGTTTTTCCTCCTTGACAGGGACATGCAGGACATTTTTCACATGTATCTTTCTGGTGACACTCAGAAGAAATAGACAGTTTTCTTTACTGTCCTATTTCCCAGATTCCAATATTTGCCCATTAGCTGTGGTGATTTTTTTCTGTTTTACTCTGGTCAAGGGGAATAAAGATATTTCTGTAATTTGTCATGTGACTCTTAGCTCCTGAATCAACACACCTTTTGTAGTTTAGTTTGTTTTTGCAATCCATATTTCCAGATTCTGCAGTCTGCTTTAAATGGCCTTATTTCTTGTACACAAAACATTTATATGTTTCTTGTTGCATGTTACTGTTTTTACTTCTATTTTTCGTTTTTAAACCAGACTCTGTCGTAGAAGCAATGTCACTATTAATGCTTTCTGTTTTATGCCTATATTCATCTATAAGCTTACCTTTAGGGCCAGTTCACACTACATGCATTTCAGTTGCTTTTTTTCTGCATCCAAAATTCACAGAAAGTAGGTTATATGGTTGAAACAAATAGAAGTGTCATGCTGCTAGCATGCATCAATAAATATGAATATATGGACAAAGACGTGACTGATAGTCCCAAAAGATGATGAAACCATGTATAACATGCAATTCTTCGAAAAAAATCGAAATAACTGAAATATCTTCCTGCTGGTAATTGCACCCAAAATCCAAGTGCTGTAAATCTTCAATAAACATGAATCACCACAGTGCACATAGACTCCCAGGTGAACTCTCACCTTCTCACATGGACCTGTTTGTGGACACAGGTCAGACAAAGCATCTCCCCTATTAGTGGGGGTAACACATAACTTGCTCCTCTGTGTACAATCTTCCCCTTATGAATCACCACTGGACCTTCACAAATGGCACCCGATATCAGTACAGCCAACTCTGTGGATAAAATGGGTTAACAGATAAAAGGCATATCTTCACAAGAACACTGTCAGCCCCACTGCTTGTGCAGCCACTAGACTGGAACAGGATGTGCCAGTAACCATCCTTTAGCAGCATTTTCATCTTAAATTTCCAGGATTGGTAGTTCTGGTTTGTCAGGTTTGCAAATGAAAGCTGTGTTGATGGCCATTCTTTTATTCTGTTGCAGTCTCCTTTTGTTGCTGTATCTTACACTTCTTTTGCTGTAGCTGGCTATGGCTGGGTGTCTGAGCCCATAACCGTTTAGAGATCCTATATATAGCTTACAGAACAGACAGTGCACAGCCCACATGTGTTTATTTGATGCTTCTCACATACTCCTTCACCATCTTCCACTTGTTCCATTCATTCACATAGAATATAGTCCATTCTTTCTGCAACCCCTAGTTTGAAAAAGAACCATGCTGTTTGATGCAGATATGCCAACCACATACTGGGGGGGGGGGGGGGAATTATGACCGCATGCTATCTCCAGTATTTAATGTTGGGGAGGTAGTTAAGGCATAATTTTTAAGTTTTTAGGGTAAGTGTTAAAGTGGTTGTAAAGGCAGAAGTTATTTTACCTTCATGCACTCTATTTAAATGTCCATGCTAGTGCTATAAAGAAGATATTTTTACACTAGTGGCGTGTAGACTTTTTCTGCTTTGGGCTCTGAATGTGGGATATATTCTTTTGTCATTTAATTCTCTAGGGTATGGGTTTTGAGGGTTGTTCTCAATATTGGTGGTTGCAATTTTCAAGGTTTCACTGACTGGTTCCAGAACTATGCAAAATCAGCTTATATATTCATGATAGTATTTACTCCCCTTTACTGTAGAACCAGAAACGATCTCTCCTGCGCTCTATGACCCAGAGCAAGGGTGGATAGATGGAACCAGAACTTGAAATATTTGACCACCAATGCATATAAGGTTGTGCAGCTCTAAGCAAGGCTGGGGAAGCCCGACCAGTACTGCAAAGTGAAACAAAAAGAAAGCACACCAACCTGGCGCATTACCTCAGCAAACCAAAATTTTATTAAATTTAGAATAATACTCACAAACAACGAAGTAAATCAAGCATGTAAGTCCTCAAAGGAACTTTCGAAGTGCGAAGCCTGTGTGAGTCCCATCATAGGGGTAGATTCTCAGAGTACGGCTGATGCATTTCGAAGGGGGTCCCTTCTTCATCAGAGCTAACTAAACAATGAGTGCTCTCTACCATATATACCCTGGGACTGGAACTAGACCCTCCCATCTTGGCTGGGCAGTCTCAGGCCAGGGGGAGGGGAAAAGTTGTCATCAAAACATACTAGTAATACAATTACATTGTTGAAATAAAATTACATTGTTGAAATAAATAATCTTTGAATGTAAAACCATTAAAATCATTGCGTCATACGCGTCAGCCGTACTCTGAGGATCTACCCCTATGATGGGACTCGCACAGGCTTCACACTTCCTGTGAGGACTTACATGCTTGATTTACTTTGTTGTTTGTGAGTATTATTCTGAATTTAATAAAATTTTGGTTTCCTGAGGTAATGTACAAGGTTGGTGCGCTTTCTTTTAGTTTCACTTTTCCCCTTTTACTGTAGGTTATTGTCATGTGTATTTTTTGTTTGTTTCTGTTTCACAGGTGGAAGGACAGGAATATGAGGAGCTACTTCTGTTACACAATGCTGTCTATGATCAAGCTTTTGCCTGGTTTACCTCTCTAAAGGACAATCTCAAAGCACAAATCCTTAACCATTTTGGGCCCATGCCAAGCAAAGAATCTGATCCACAGGTAAGTGTATAGTGTTGAGCAAAGTACGTACCTGGAAAAATAATGCCATTGATAAATCCCACATCCTTTTATATGGTTGGCCCTTTGCAATGCATATTGGCAGACCCTTATCTGTAGGCACATATTTTGCCCAGTGGTGTTCAATAAGTGTAGTGAGTATTGATGGAAGAATGAACTGATATATCTGTTTCTTTTTCAGAGCAGTCCAAGCGGCCCAGCCTGGTGTTGGTGGATGCTGGCAGTCTTGCCTCTAGAAAACAAGGCACAGCTAACAATCCTGGCCATGACATCCTTGAAGGATCGCCTTCATGCCATTAGACGAGTTTTATTATTTGTCACCCACAAAAGACCCAGATGACAAAGGATTCCATCTGGTCCCAGGACTTATGCTTTTTTTCATTTAAATAAAGACTTTCTCTGCACTGAGAGACACTTTTATGACATTCTGGGAATTTTCCTTTGCTCTTTTTGTGAAAATACCATGCAGTGTCAATGAATGAACAACACTTCTACCTGGTTTATATTTAGCCTCCAGCCACTAAGCAGGTACTTGGTTACCATCAGGTCATCATCTCATGAAAAAAAAGTTTGTTGGTAACCTGTCTTCTGAAGTGCTTTTTTGTGTCAAATTCTGAATCTCATAATGTGTCGTCTAAAGTTTGTTTAAAGGGAGGAGTGGGAGAGATCAAATATTCATTACCCCCAGTTGTACCAGAAAAATACTTGACTAAGAATATTGAAGACCAGACCATCAATGATACGTGACCAGAGCTATTTATTTCACAAATTCACAACTATCACCTGTGGGACACCTGGTAGAACTGCCTGCCAAAGAGTCCTGTGATAATCTCATTGTGAACAAGGCCTTCATTTTTACTGATTGGTAAGGCTGCATTACAATTTTGTGGGTTTTTATTAAGCTTGGGGCACATGTGAAACTTTTGTTGTTCCGGTGCTGTGTTTAGCAATTTTAAACATACAGTGGGTATAGAAAATAATCACCCCCCTTTTAAAACAATCACATTTTGTTTCTTTACAGCCTGAAATGAAGACAGACACAGTTTTTGTTTTATCCAGCTGTATTTACTCAGTGCAACTTATAACATGCAAGTGAAAGATATAACACCAACATGTCAGAAAAAAAAAGTCAACAACAGAATCACGGAGATGGCAAAAGGATCACCCTCCTCCTAAAAATGACTTGTAAACTCAATCAGGTATAGCTAATCACCTTCTCAATGGCACACAGAGCCGTTCGCCTTTCAAATGTGATTAGCTGTGGTCATTTTGATTAACTCAGCATGAAAAAGAGCTTTCCTGGAGCATTTCAGTCCCTGGTAGCGCAACTGAAGCAAATAATCAACTATGGGTGGCAAAGCACTGTCAAAAGATCTTTGGGATAAAATTGTGGACAGGAACAAGTCAGGGGATGGATACAGGCTTTATTAATGCCTAGAAGCACAGAGAAGTCTATAATTAAGAAGTGGAAGGTATTTGGTACAACACAGACTCTCCCTGGATCATGACATTGCTCCAAACTGGATGAAAGAGCCAGGAGGCTACCAAGAGGCCTACAGAGGTCATTGTGTGCATGTGACAACAATATCTCAAATTCTACGCAAATTTGGCATGTATGGGAGGGTTGCAAGAAAAAAAAGCCACTCCTCAAGATGGCCTCATGCAGTCATGACTGAGCTTTGCCAAAACACATTGTGAAGATTTTGAGGCCACATGGAAAAAGGTGTTATGGTCAGATGAGACTAGAATTGAATTTTTATACCTCAACATTAAACGATATGTCTGACGGAAATCCAATGCAGCTCACCATCCAAATAACACCATTCCTACAATAAAGCATGGAGGTCAGAATATCCTGTTATGGGGGTTTCTCTACAGCAGGGACTGGAACACTTGTCAGGATAGAAGGAAAAATGAATGGGGTGAAATACCATCAAATTCTTGAGGAACATCTGCTGCCCTCTACCAGAAAGTTGTCAATAGGAAGAATGTTTATCTTCCAACATGACAATGACCCGAAAGCACACAGCAAAAATTACCACACAGTGGTTGCATGGCCTAGTCAGAGCCCAAACTTAAAACCCATTGAAAATCTGTGAAATAACTTGAAGACTGCAGTCCATAAACGGTCACCATCAAATTTAAGTGAACTTGAGCAGTACTGCAAAGAAGAGTGGGCAAATATGACAACAGACTAAAGACCGTAATTAAAGCAAAAGGTGGTTCAACAAAATACTAACACAAGGGGGTAATCTTTTTTCCAACTCCAGTGATTCTGTTTTTGATTTTTTTCTGACATGTTGTTGTTATATCTTTCACTTGGATGTTATAAGTTGCGATACAGCTGGATAAAACAAAAATGGTGTCTGTCTTCATTTCAGGCTGCAAAGCAACAAAATGTGATTATTTTAAAGGGGGTGATTATTTTCTATACCCACTGTATAAACCTTTTCTGATGTACAGTCATATGGGATATGTATTTTGAGTAGAGAACAAGTTTGATTGCAACCTATAAAACCAGATGATGCTTAAGATGATTAGGAATTTATTCCCATAAACCATTTCAAAACTGATGATTTTATATCATCATGCATTACAACCACATTAGCTTTAGTCAAGCAAGCAGAGCAGGAGGGAAGGTAGAGCAGTAAAGTTTCTTTCCAGCTATCAAGATCTGTTTCTGCAGAGCTTCTCTTCCACGTTGCATGACATGAAGTCAGCATGTTAGGTCATATGACTCCATGGCAGCTCCGCATTGTGAGTGCTGACATCAGCAATGTCTTCAATCAATTTGACTTTAGACTAAACTGATGGCTCTGCATGGCTGTGTTTTATTGCGCTTCACACCCATGTCTTGCTGTTAGAAGTCAGGACCTCTTCAGTCATTCAATGATTTGTTGAACAACTAGTTATCACTGCCAGCATATCAGAAATGTAGCTGGCTGCTGAGAAATGTGGCAGCATTTGCAACTTTTGCTGCAAATGATCAATCATTTTCTTTTACACATAGAAAACTATTCAAACTTCTCTTTTTGCTATAGTACATTTATGTAGATGGAGGAAACATCTGAAAACACATAATGTATTCATACCCCCTTAAAGTCTGCTTAAAAGTGCCATAAATTTCACTTTCTTCAGCAATCAATCATGGAATCAGATACACAAGAAGAAGAGAAAGCCTATTGAAAGTATAGGTATAAAAAAACATGCTAAATGGATCTTTTGGCACACATCACATAGTACACTAATAGAAATATATATAAGTTGTATGTTTGGTGACATACATACATAATAATTTTAAAATTCAAAATAATCAGTTACATAATTGTTTTCTAGACAGGGTGCACCATTCAAGACCAAAAATGTAATTTATGGTTATTGGATAAAAATGATAATATCAGGCTTACTTGGTTGTGATTAAGAAAATGGTAAATCATAGTGAATGGAACAGTCATTTTTAAGTTTTGGTAGCACATCCCATTTCAGTTTTTATTAAATAAGTTGTTTTAAATTGTCATTGTTGTTAGTTTGATCTCTCCCCTCCATTGAAAGTAATAAAGGATGTTGTCATCTTTTGGGGGATTTTATTTAACACTACCACATGTCTCTTAGGATGAAGTCAGACTTTGAGCCCTGAGATTTTCTTAGTTAACCACTTGTCCTCCAGAGAATTTACACCCCTTCCTGACCAGGCCATTTTTTGTGATAAGACACTGCGTTACTTTAACTGACAATTGCCCGGTCATTTAACACTGCACCCAAATGAAATGTATGTCCTTTTTTCCCCACAAATAGAGCTTTCTTCCGGTGGTATTTGATCATCTCTGCATTTTTTATTTTTTGCACTATAAACAAAAAAAAGACTGACAATATTGAAAAAAAATCAATATTTTTAACTTTTTGCTATAAAACATCCAGTAAAAATTTTTTAAATCAAATGTCGTCATAAATTTAGGCCAAAATGTATTTTGCTACATGTTTTTGCTAAAAAAAAAAACCCAATACATGTAGATTTTTTGGTTTACATGAAAGTTCTAACGTCTACAAATGGCAGTATATATACTGGAATTTTAATTTTTTTTATACTAGTAATGGCGGCGATCAGCAACTTATAGCGGGACTGCAGTGGGCATTTTGACACTGGGAGGGGAACTGACTAACTTCCATTGACATCCCAATGACACTAATACAGTGATCAGTGCTAGTAAAAAGCACTGACACTGTACTAATGACACTGGGCAGGAAGGGGTTAACCTCTGGGGCAATCAAAGCGTTAACTTTCTGCTGTGTGCTGTTTTGCTTTGTGTGCTGTGTGTGTGTTTTACTAGGGAAACATACTGCTTTATATTGGTCTGCTATGCAGAGCAATACAAAGCAGCATGTCGGTGCTGACAGGGGAGAGATCTGTGTTGTTTACACACAGACCTCTCCCCTGTCACTGTTCCTCTGCCATCAACATCTGTAGCCGTCAAAGGCAGCTTGGGTATCGCGGCGTACGCGCGCCCCCTTCCCGAAAATGCTAAATCACATGTATATTTACGTGATTTTGCGCAGCCCTGCCACCCTGTAGCAGTAGTTCTGCTATAGGGCGGCGGGGAACTGGTTAAATTGGGTGTAAAGGCTAATTTTTCATTAAATAAAAACATGTTATATTTGCCAACTCTGTCCAATATTATTGCACAGAGCAGCCCCAATTCTCCTCTTCTGGAGGATCCTGCCAATGTGCTCTGTTCCTCTATCCTGTGAGTGGCCTTCCAGCAAGCCGTGTGCTGAGAGGACAACCGTGCAGACGTGGTCCGGGCTGTGAGGGACCAAAGCCACACACAGCTCTGATAAGACCCACCCCCACTCACTCCTCTTAGGAGTTTGGCAGCACCAGGAGTCTATGGCTCCTACTGCTCTCAAAGTCTTCTGAAAGACCCCCAAGGAGAGAAGAGCAGATGGTACAGCATTGGGTCGTGAGAGGAGGAAGGTAAATGTTTAGGGATTGGGGCGGGGCAAGTAGAGGAGAGTTCTATTCTTCAATGCAGAGAATGTATTAAGGTCAAAAACGGTTTGACTTTAGAACCACTTTAACTGATACAGAGTCCAAAAAATGATCTTTTACGGGGATTTTTATGTTAGATTATTGTGAAGCTGAAAACAAAATCTATATTTGGGTCCCCATACCATGCTATAAAAAAGGTGCACGTAAGAAAAAATTTAGCTGACACAGAAAGAAAATCACACTAGTGTGGTAAATTTGCTTCAGTTCCCAGGGGATTTATTTTGCCTTCATCTAGACCAGAGCTAGCCTAGAGGAGTTGTGAGGTTGATCTTAACAGATGTCAGTCTTTCATTCTTACCTAATCCTAGACTAAGTTCTGGTAAAAGTCCTTTATATAGTAAGTGTTTAGAACACATTTTCAGGTACTAAAATTATTGTCCAGGAAGCCTGTCTGACCTTGCCCTACCTGAGAAACACCTTTTTGGTTTTTTACTACCTCTACATGTAACCAGCTAGAGAGTTCATGAATATTTGAAGCCTTGTGTTGAATGAAAGGTAATGTGGTTGTGCAATCGTAAGGGGGGGGGGATTTACTAAAACTGGAGCACACAGAATCTGGTGCAGCTGTGCATAATAGCCAATCCGCTTCTAGGTTTTATTTTTAAAGCCTAACTGAACAAGCTGAAGTTAGAAGCTGATTGGTTACTATGCACAGCTGCATCAGATTCCGAGTGCTCCAGCCTAAGTAAATCCCCCCCTTTGTGTCAGCTTTCATATGACGCAGAACATTTATAACATCACTCTACTGTCATCTGCATTTCAAAGTTGAAGAAGGTAGACAGATCTGCCACTATAATAATGGTTAGATCGTTTGAAAGGGTGGTTTATAGAAAATATTAAGGACAATATGTTCTACAATTGTTTCCTTTTGCTGAAGCGCATTACCATTCACATTATTTTCTGGTGATATCTGACCTGATAATATGCACCATGTAACAGGTAATGCCTATAAGGGGTTGGATATATTTTTATTCATCAGTAGCTTTTATCGTGCTTTCAGGGTATGTGCACACCTAATGTTTCTAAGCAAATCCTAATACGTGATACATTGTTTTTCCTCCACAATGAATATGGATTAGCCTCTTGTGCCATATTGCTTTTGCTAACTGTAAAATCCCACCTAGGATGGACATTCTTTTAACTGAATACTATTACGTACTGTAATATACAGCACCCAAGATAAGTGTGATTACTGTTCATTGGTTGTTAGGGTTTACAGGGCTTTCTTTACTATCTATGTTGTCTTTTGGTCTTGTGTCTTGTTGTAGCTCTTGAATAGGTTGTTTCGTGAAGACCCTTCTGAAGAACTAAAGAATATTTCTGAAAACCAGCATTTCCCAACACTTGGTGCCTGTGTTTAAAATGGTTTTAGCCTCTTCCTACATCTGTAGTGATATCATTCTATATATTTTACACATTAAGTCATACATTTAGACAATATAGTGTAGAAATACACAGGTCTGCATACATTTTGATTCTGTTTACATGCATCATTTGATAGAATTGTCACATGTACCACAGTTCCACTGGCAAGAAGATCCACATCCTATGGATGTTTTATAGTAATTGCATAGTATAGTCTTTGTTGCAGTCCTTTGACCATATGTACATGTCTTCCCTGCTGTGTTCTTCGAAGAGAATTCCGAAGACATGTCTATATTATTTTTATATGCAAATGTTTTGTTTTTGGGCAGAGTTGTCATTTCATTTTTCAAGGGAACAATGATGTTACACAACTAGTGATCATAAGTGCACATATTGGCATGCCTTCCTCTTGACAAGCCTAAAATCTGTGGTAATGTTCTTAAAAGCTTAATGACCCTAATCTGTTACATCATTGATAAGACATCACAAATGTGTAACAAGAGCCTCATCATTGCAGTTCTGTACACTGAGATTGTCATGATGACATTGATAGGCTGAGGGAATTCACCACAAGCCTCCACAAAGACAAGGGCAAGTCCCACACTGCCTTTGGAGGCATTAGAGTTGATAATACCTGTGTCCTGTTAACACTGCCACTTACACTGGAACAGGAAGAATTGTGGAGTTATCATGAGATTTTAGAGAATCTAAAGAAATTACACATTCAGCTGTCAGTTTGTCCGAATTTGCAAATTTAACTTACAATGATTTTTGTTATATTTTGTACAATTATTTTTTTTGACTAGAGTAGATAGGTTCATTCTATGCAAAAATATTTGTAAATGCCACAGAATGTTGTAAAACTATACTGAAGGAATAAAAAGCAATGCTGAAAATTATGTTTGTATAGCGTAAAATGAAACTTCACCTTCTTAGTTCACTTTCCATTAAATTACTCCCACCTCTTTTCTGTTAATACTTTATTTTCCACGCTTTTGTATTTCTTGATTTCTCACCTTGGTGAGGTTGATGTACACCTCACTGCCTGGAGCAGCAAGCCTCCTGGGATATGTGTCGTAAGTATTCCAGGAGGCTTCAAAGCAATCCATAGCATATGTGTATGTGCCGTGGCACATCATTGTGGGGCAGCTTGTTCTGAATACTTGCGTCAAGCCTCCCAAGAGGCTTTAAGGCAATCCACAGCATATGCTTATGTGTTTCTTCAAAGTGTCTTGCTGCAGGAACCAGGAAGAGACAGCCAGCTCCTAAAGATGTAAAAAAAAAGTAGATGGCGGTGTGGGACTGGATGTGCAGCAGCAGATTTGCTGGGCATGTGCATATGTTTGTTTTTTTGTGGTTAACCTAGAAAAAAGTATGATGGGGTTAAAATAAAAACATGTTATGGTGTTACATTTCTCTTGAATCTTTTGTTAAATATGTCAGTAGGCAAGCACGGAATATTGATGTCAATGGGCTTATTATATTAATGTAAGAAATAAGATTGGTTGGTCACCAGCCCATTCTCTTCATGAGCAGCTATAAAAAAAAAATGTTAATACTACAGGTGCTACTAAACAACTTATAAAATAATAGACTCCCTGGATCAGTGCAATAAATCAAATTGTTCATGACATAGCTACATAGTTAGTCTGGCTGAAAAAAGACAAAAGTCCATCCAGTTCAACCATAAAAAAAAAAGTTATAATCCTATACTCACAGTTGATCTAGAGGAAGGCAATAAAACCAGCAAAGCATTATCCAATTTGCTCCTGCAGGGGAAAAGACTTCCTTAACCCCCTGAGAGGCAATCGGATATTCTCTGGATCAACTTTAGCTATAAATGTTAGTATCCAGTTATATTCTGTGTATCTAAGAAAGAATCCAGGTCTTTTTTAAAGCAATCCACTGAGCTAGCCAGAACCAACTCTTGAGGGAGTCTATTCCACATTTGCACAGCTCTTACTGTGAAGAAACCTTTCGGTGTTGGAGATTAAATTTATTTTCCTCCAGACGTAAAGAGTGCCGCCTTGTCCTCTGTGATGACGTCAGGGTGAATAGCTCTACACCGAGTTCACTATGTGAACCACTGATGTATTCATACATGGTGATCATATCCCCCTTAATCTCCTCTTCTCAAGAGAGAAGAAATTCAGTTCCTCTAATGTTTCCTCATAGCTGAGCTCCTCCATGCCTCTTATCAGTTTGGTTTCCTTTCTCTGTACTTTCACACTCACATCACATTTACTTTTACAAGGCATCTAACCTATAGTGATGCCCTATTGGGTTAATTTCACCAAGATGTTTTCAGAAAAAGCAAAATCTGCTTACTATGGCTTAAACCATTTTGCAGATCATCTATGCCCCTGGCATTGCTTTATGCAGTGGGCCCATAGAATCCTAAGAGTGAATCATATACAAGTGATCTATCTGGCTCTTGGTCAGTTGATATGCTGCATTTTCATGAATGTTGGTTTAGCCAGCAGAAGGACTCTGCACGATGCATTGACTTATGAGTAAAAGTCATACAGCCTATAGTCTGGTCACATGTGTGCCTTTTTATACACAGTAAAATCAATTTATACTTAACAAAAACTGTAATAAGGTGGCAGCCCAACTGTATTTGAAATAACACCATTTCATTGTGTAGAACAGGGTTTCTCAACCAGGGCTCCATGGAACTCTAAGGGTTTCCCCAGAGGTTGCTAGGAGTTCATTGAGCAGTGAGCAAGTTCACCCCGTCAGGTAAGTACCCACTGACCCCATTTATCTTTTTAGCTATCTCTAAGAGGCTATTTCTTCCTAATGACCACAAGTGTAAGGAGCATTGGGCCCACTGACCATCACACTAATGTATCATGGATAGTAGATACAGTCATTTTTACCAGGAGTTCTCAGAGACCAGAAAGTTATCTCAAGCGTTCCTCTGTGCTGAAAAGGTTGAGAAAGGCTGGTGTAGAACCTGCTGGGTCTGATAAGGATATAAACTCCATAATTCACTGATGGGGGGCACAGTCTCTGATGGGGGTGCTGCTTTTGTTTGAGTGCTGCGTTGAAGGAGTGCAAAGCAGTTAAACACAGCAGTTGAACTAAAGCAGGAGAACTTAAGCAGCAGGAAGACACAACAACAGCAAGAAACTCTACTGCACGCTGGACAGACTGCAAGCATACACCCTGGGAAACCTCTCTTACATACCTGAGTCCCACTCCATGTACCTTTATAGAATACACCCCTCTTCTCCTTATCATATTACTATCCTCTGTTCCCAAATCTCATTTCTTTACCCCTCTGCTCCACCCCAAAACTTGTACATCTCCCCCTCATTGTTATCATCTCCCTACTACTGCACTCACCACCTCCCCAAAATGCCTCTTCCACTCCTCCTCATTTTCCTCTCCTCCATTCCCAAAATCCATTCACTATATCCCTCTGCCCCTCCCAAACAATTGTATATTGTGTCCTCACTGCTTCCTTTGCCCCTCTATGGCACCCACCACCTCCTCCTATTACTCCACTCTCCCACTGACCCGAACACCTCCACTAGTAGTTTCTCACGCTCCTGCACATCCCGCTCCCATGCCACCTTTCTCACCCTTCTCCTAACCGCGGGGGACATCTCCCCGAATCCTGGCCCTCCACCATCTCCCTCACCCGCACAACACCCTCCTGCCTCCACGTCCTGCCGCAACCCCCGCAACTTAGTATCTGTCCCCCTGCTCCCTAAAATCTCCCCCCATTTTCATGTGCACTCCTGAATGCCTGATCGGTGTGCAACAAGCTTACCGCCATCCATAACCTCTTTGTTTCCCGCTCCCTCAACCTCCTGGCGATTACGGAAACCTGGATCCAGGCCACTGACTCTACCTCCCCTGCTGCACTCTCCTACGGAGGTCTCACCTGGACCCACTCACCCAGGCCTAATGGTCATAAAGGTGGTGGGGTTGGTCTACTCCTGTCACCGCAGAGCACCTTCCGAGTCCTCCCAAACCCCCCCTCCCTATCCTCCTCCTTCGAGGCCCACTGCGTCCGACTATTCTCCCCAACCCCCCTAAAGATTGCTGTGATATACCGGCCTCCTGGATCCATATCCCGCTTCCTGGATGACTTTTCCTCCTGGCTACCCTTCTTCCTCTCCTCTGAGCTACCCACCATCATCCTTGGGGATTTCAACATCCCTGTCAACCTCGACAACCCAGACACATCCCATCTCCTCCACTTAACCTCCTCCTTTGCACTTGCACAGTGCATACAATCCACCACCCACTCCAACGGTAATATCCTTGATCTTGTCTTCTCCAACCGCTGCGCTCCTCAGAACCTCACTAACACCCCCTTCCCTCTCTCTGACCACAACCTGATTACCTTCTCTATCTCCTCGTCCTCCAACGCCTACCCCTCCAAATGTCACACTACTACCAGCCGTAACCTCCGCAACCTTAACCCTGCCCCCCTCCACTCTGCAGCTGATCAACTCCATGACATCATCCTCCCCCTGTCCTGCCCCGACTTGGCTATGACTGCCTACAACAACGCGCTGGCAACAGCCCTTGACTCACTAGCGCCTTTAACCACACGCAACATCAGACCACGACCGCTCCAGCCCTGGCAGACTGATCACACCAAAACCCTCAAACGACACGGTCGTGCCCTGGAGCGACTATGGTGCAAAACCAAATCCCAACAAGCCTTCACCCGCTACAAATCTGCCTTCCACACCTACACCTCCTCCCTCCACGCAGCCAAACAAGCCTACTGCCTGACCCTCATCAAGGCCCTCTCCTCCAATCCTCACCGACTCGTCTCCACCTTCAACTCTCTACTCTCGCCACCCCCACCTCCACCCAGCACCTCACTCACTGCCCTTGAGATTGCCAATCACTTCAAAAACAAGGTTGACACAATTCGCAATGACATCGCCGCAACTCACACGCCCTCTCAACCTGTCCCCTCTCACACAGCTACCCCCTCATCCCCCCTCCCCCTCGACATAACCCACAGGGACTTCGTCGCTGCTCAAACTCCCTCCAACCCCGTTCCCCCTCACTCAGCTACCCCCTCATCACCCCTCTCCCACGGCCCCACCACTGCTCTGACCTCCACTTCCACCCCACCCTAATTCCTCATACTGCAGCTCCCCCAACACTCCGCACCTTTGACCTTACTACCATCGAGGAAGTCTCCAAGATCCTTTCTGATGCCCGCCTCACCACTTGCCCCCTCGACCCTATCCCCTCACAACTCCTACGACCTCCCTCCCCCTCCATCCTACGCTCCCTCACTCACATCTTCAATCTCTCCCTCTCCTCCGACACTTCCCCTCCCCTCTGAAACATGCACACATCACCCCCATACTTAAAAAGCCCTCCCTGGACCCCAATGACCCGAACAACCTCAGACCCATCTCCCTGCTCCCATTTACATCTAAACTCAAGCGCCTAGTCTACACCCGCCTAAGCTCTCACCTCAACGACAACAACCTCCTTGATCCCCTACAGTCCGGCTTCCGTCCCCTACACTCCACCAAAACTGCCTTACTCAAACTCTCCAACGACCTACTAACCGCCAAAGCTAATGACCACTATTCAGTGCTCCTACTCCTTGACCTCTCTGAGGCCTTTGACACAGTCGACCACCCCCTCCTTAAAATAAAACTACACTCCCTCTGCCTCAGAGATTCTGCTCTCTCCTGGCTCTCATCCTACCTGTCACAACGCTCTTTCAGCGTTACCTATAATGCTACCACCTCCCCCTCACTCCCCCTCTCTGTTGGGGTCCCTCAAGGCTCTGTCCTCGGGCCCCTTCTCTTCTCCATCTACACCTCCCTTGGCCAACTCATACACTATCACGGCTTCAACTACCACCTCTATACCGACGACACATAAATCTATCTCTCAACCCCCCACCTCACCCCCTCAGTCTCTGCCCGAATCACACACCTACTGAGTGACATATCAGACTGGATGTCGCTCCACTTCCTTAAACTGAGCCTCTCCAAAACCAAGTTTCTTGTCTTCCCCCCAGCCCGGACACCACCCCCCATTGACTTCTCCATCACATCCAACAACACCACCATCAAACCTGCCCTGCAGGCCAGAGTACTTGGTGTCATTCTGGACTCCAACCTATCCTTCCAGCCCCAAGTCCAATCTTTAACAAACTCGTGCAGACTCCACCTCCGCAACATCGCCAAAATACGCACGTTCCTAACTCCAGAAACCACTAAACAGCTCATCCACTCCCTCATCATATCACAACTCGACTACTGCAACTCCCTCCTCACTGGCCTGCCTCGCCGCTGACTATCCCCGCTTCAGTCGATCCTGAATACGGCTGCCAGACTCATTCACCTTTCCAACTGCTCCATTTCCACCACCCCCCTCTGCCAATCCCTCCACTGGCTTCCGATTGTGCAACGGATCAAATTCAAAATCCTAACACTGACGTACAAAGCTGTCCACCATACTGCCCCGAACTACATCACTGACCTAATATCCAAGTACCGCCCAGCACGCACACTCCGCTCCTCACAAGACCTCCTTCTCTCTAGTTCCCTGGTCTCCTCCTCCCATGCCCGCCTCCAGGACTTCTCCAGGGTGTCACCCATCCTCTGGAACTCCCTGCCCCAACCCATCAGAATATCACCTACTCTCCTCTCCTTTAGGTGCACCCTGAAAACCCATCTCTTCAGGGAAGCCTACCCCACCCCCTGCTAACTTGCCGACCTCCTCCACTCTTCCTACCACTCCATCCCCCACAGCTATCTCCTCCTGTGCCACCATCCCCTCCCTCCTAGATTGTAAGCTCGAAAGAGCAGGGCCCTCAATCCCCTCATGTTTTGCATTGTATTGTTATTGTTCTGTCACATGTTCTGTCCCCCTTTGTAATGTACAGCGCTGAGTGAACTATTGGTGCTTTATAAATACTGTATAACAATAACAATATAAATGCTTATATCACAATGGCTGTATGTACAGTATGTACCTTTCTTTTGTAAAGAATTGAAACTGGCTACTGTTGGTTTGGATATTATTTATTTTTAACTATTCTGAGTGAAAAGTCTCCCATCACACCACATGCAGAGTTCCTGTCTGACTGTGGAATGTTATACATCTTTTTGTTCACTGTTTCTGTTCTGTAGGTCACAGAATTGTAAAAAAAAAAAAAAAAAAAAAAGAATCCTATAAAAATCTTACATTTGCCACTTTATATAGCCTTAGAGAAAACTTACATACCCTTACATTGGTAATGAATGGAGATGTACACTTTTGCAATGTTAAATAAATTGCCTAAGCTTTATGTCATCCATTTATGTGGCAAACGTGCAATTCAAAAAATCTTAGCAATTTAGATTCCTTTCTTTAATCCCAGTCATATTTTACAGCTGGTCATAGATGGATAGAATTTTAAACGCACATTTTTAGAAAAAGTATTAGCAAAAATTTGTAAGTAAATTCTCTGAACGTTCCAATGTTGTTGGAAAGATTTTGTTTGTCTTTAACATGATTTTGGAATTAACTAACTTAATGAATACCACATACTGTACACTGTTAGAACTTTGTACATTCAAGAACAAATTTCCACCCTGTTCCTATGAATTTTCTTGTCACTCACAAACATCAATTTGACCCACCAATGATTAGAAAAAGAAACAAACTTTCTTAGAACATTCTTTTCCTAAGAATATTTGTTCAAAATTCTAACCATTTATTTTCAGCTTTAAAGCATTCTACTCCATGTAATACCTTTAAAAAATTGCTAATTTGCTTAATGATAACACTGAGGAACATTTGACTCTCTTAAAAAACACACAATGGAAGGTAGCAAGGTGTGTTCAGTACTTCTGTGGAAACAATAATAAAAAGGCCCTCAAATTGTTAATTTGTTTCAGATTTTATTTTTCTGCATGTGATTTATCAGAAGTCAAATTGAAAAAATAAATTTTTATCATAGAATGGTGACTAAAATCTGCTCATTCATGTTATGTAGCATTAATATTGTCCCCAATATGGACTGGAAGAAATTAGATTCTGCACGTTTTAGTATTAACCAGTTAGTTGTTTTTCATGTAAGTTAGAGAAAAAGGGAAGTAATTTCTGATTGCTGTGGACCACACTAACACTTTCTGTTGCTCTAGTTTTTATACACAAGGCCTCCTAAGACTTTCCTAATGTCAAGAATAAATATACCTCATTCTTTAAAGCTGGGAATGCTCAATCCCTTAGACTGAATGTGTTTTAGGATATTGCTCAGGAACTGTTGTAGGTCCAAGGGAACTAACCATAAGAGGAAGAAGAAAGTAAATACAGAGGACCTGTGATGTTACGAGGCCAAAAACACTTGCAAAAAAAGTATATAAATTGTTTTTTTTATATGGTTGTAGGTGTTATCAAAGTGGGGAGGGAGCAAACTGGGGGCTGGGAATCTGGCAACTGCAGAGTTGGGGTTTAAAGCAACCCTATCCTCAGGTGTATGAACATAAGGCAGCAGTCCCCTGTAAAAGGGGAAGCTTTATACTTGCTTCTCTGGTGAATGGTGTGCTGAAATTTAGCTCTGTTGAAGAGCTTCAGGATACATGCTATATGACACTACAAGGGGTGTCTGATAGTGGGCTGTGGTTTCTGGAACAATAATTTTTATAAATTTTTTTCTGTTTCGTTTTTAAAGGACAACAAAATACAAACAATCAGAGAATAAGGTCCCTCGCAGGGGACCGAGGTCGAATGTACAGTATAATACAAAACCAACACATAAACAGGTTAGCCCTCAACAAATAGTGCCCCAACATAGGGCAATATATCCCAGATTGTAAATAGCCGAAGGTGTGAAAACCAGGTGGAGGGCTATGGGGAAAGCAATAGACAACTAAAAAAAGAAAAACAAAGGGGGGGGGGGGGGAGACAACAGAGCAGAAAGTCAAGGAGAAAAAAGTGCACTTAGAAGAGAAGTAGTGAAAGAATAGTTAGAAACAAGTGAACCTATAGGCAAGAGCCTCCCTTAGTAGAGGCAAGAACCCAAACCTGTCACTGGAAGTAATGGGTGGGCATAAGACCACCAAGAATTCCATATTTTCAGGAACCTAGGGGGAAAATCATTGAGGACACCCGACTTTTTTTCATGAACTATGAGACTAGTCATAATATTCCTCACTTCAGCAATTTGAACAGTTGGTTTCTTCCAGGCCCTAGCAATGGCCCTTTTAGCTGCTATAAAGAGATAGGTGGCTAGTTTCTGCGGATTGGAACAGAAGGCCAGGAAGCGGACAATGGAGAAGTGCATGGCAAGGGTCTCTATGGAAGGTAGAGTGAAAAAGGGACGATAGAAGGCCGTAGACTCTGGACCAAAAGCCCACTAGTAGCGGGCAGGTCCACCATACATGTAGCTCATCTCCGCGAGATCCACAGCCTCTAAAACATCGATCATCACAAGACGGGGTATGCTGCCTCCATAGAGACGGTGTTGAACGAACACCATCTGACAAGGCTCTACTCCAGACCTCCGGGGCTAAGCAGACAGCGAGATTACGTTCCAATTTTAAAACATAGGAATGGGAGCCAGGGGGATGTTCCATGAGAAGGTGTGAATAGATTAAAGAGATGGCACCTCGGGCACCAGGAGAGTGCTGACAAACGTGTTTGGAAACTGTTTTCTGGAACGGAAATGCAGAATCGTGGCGAAAAGAAGAGATCCAGTGTCTAAAATGCAGATATCAGTACCATTCCACCGAAGAGGATTTCTTGCATGGAGGAACAAGACTGAAACAATTGTAAATTTAAAAAGTGGGGTACTTGGGCGTTACCCACAGGGGGATGTCTGAGGTAGCGTGTAATAATGATAATTTGGAAATTTGGGCTGCTAAGTAGTATTTCATCACGTTGGGAACCCCAAGGCCCCGTCTCAGCCTATGGGCATAAAGAGTGGTGCGTGCCACTCTGGGGTGTTTATTGGCCCAGATAAAAGTCAGGATCTTATTTTGCAAATCGCAAAAAGAAAGATGGATTGGTGGGCTGTGGTTTCTCCTGCTGATCCTTACATCACTACTCTGTCCAAGAAAATACCCAGTGTGAGAACAACTGTGTCAGACCCTAGCAGCTGCCACCAATATGTGAGAAAGGGCAGGCCATATCTCACCATGTTGCAACTAGGGTCAATAACACTCTCAAAAATTGTCCAGCTCTTGGGACCACAATTTGAGTAGAATCAGACTGAGAGTGATTCAATATTAACCACTTCCTGCCGGACGTATGCATATATTCTGCCTATTGTCAGGTGGGCTTTAATGCCTAGAGACAGCATATATGCGGCCCTATGTAAACATCTTCCTTTGCTGAAAGATCACACCCTGCGCACTCCCAGTACAGTTACCGGTGGGTACCGGAAAGCTCCTGATGCATACTTGCGATCAGGAGCTTTCTGATCATGTGATTGCCAATCATATCAGTCACATGATCAGAATGCCCGCCTCCAGGCATTTAGAACCTCTTAAAGGGCCGGGAGGCAGAGGTGGGAATGGGTTAAGGTAGGTTATCTGTGCAGTTAATCTGTTATATATCAAAACAGTTGCCACCACGTTTTATAGGTAACATAAACTGTCCACAATATCTGCAATAACAATTATGATTTTTTTTTTTACAATGTTCTGTAATACACACTCTTGTGTCATAGAGGGATATTTCAGAGATTACAACATAGTCGCACTCTTCAAAAAGACGGAGATTATTTAAGCTTTGGCTTAGTGCATTGGAGGTAATTTCAACAATTTTAAAATATTGTTTAATAAAAGGAAAAACGATAAAAGCAAAATATGTACAAAAGATGGATTATACAAACTAGACATGAATAGCAACAGAAAATGAAATGGCAATAACAAAGAAAAAGTACTCTGTTCTTTGGGTTCAGGCAGGGTTCTAAGATTCAGACTCTTTGGGCTCTCAAGAAATAAGACTTTTGGCACTTGTTCTTGGATTTGTTGGTGAAGTAAACCTCAAGACTACTGATGCAGTCTTTTCTGGACTCCCAGGAAGTTGACTGAAATTACTTGACCATTAAAGGGGTTTTGAGGAGTGGCCGAGGGGATGTCAGAATGTTTACGATGCAACTGCCACTCCCTCGGATATGGTTTTCCAAAGGAATTTTTATTATGAGTTTACAACATGCCACAATCAAATAACCCATTTTTTATTGTGCAACATAAACTTTGAACAAGACCACTTATGATTGCTATCGAAAAAGTATGAGTGTTTAGTCTTAAAATGAAGCAATGGGACTTTGGGGGTGGAGCCTGAGAAAATGGTCAGGGATTTGCACAACCCCATACTAATTGCGAAAATCCCTGCCACTGAAAGTGAGTAAACCACATTTGCCAGCCTCACTGTATCACCATCATGACCCAACAACATGGTGCTGTGAACACAAGCATCAAGGTGTGAAACTTCATTTGTTTATGTGAGTACTATACCCACCTTGGTGGCAGTCACTGCTTTTTTCTCTCATTCCTGCAAGTACTCCTTTGTTTACCTCTGTTTCTGAGCAACACCATAGGGTGCTTACAGGAACATTTGTCTGGCCTGGATTATTAAGTACTATATTCTCACAAATATGTGCCATCAACTTCTGTTTAAGCTGTTTTTTTCCTTTAGTGAAGTTGAGTCCATTTGGTGGTTGTCACTTTGAAAGAATGCTTGCATCAACCCATGGTCATTATTCAGGAGATGGCTGCTTATTGGGACAGCTGTGCCAGCCTAACAGGTATTTTGATTCTTTTTTTGCTCTTCCTCTTCCCTACTAATCACATAGCTACCAGAATAATAATGATTCTATTCTTCCCCCGCAAATTCATAATCTTAAAAAATTGACTGACTCAAAAACAAAAAAAATTAATGGTAGGAAGTAATGGTTCTCTTAAATGCTTCTGCATCCTCCCTCATAAAGCAAAATCTGCTATATACTAGCAAGATGTTTTTTAGGTGGGGAAATAAAATCAGCCACCCTTCTTGGTAATTTGACTAGACCCCACGGTACAAAATGTCACATCCTCACGTTAACAGACTTACAACTACAAACCAGCATCACCTGTGCTAACGCTTAAACATCAGCCTTTGAACATTATTACGCCCATCTACACAGCTCAACCCTCAAAATTACTTTTATTATAGCAGATAATGGAACAAACTAAATTACCCAAACTTACCTTGATCAACAGAAACAAATCAAACGCTCATCACCACAATGGAGGTCTTGCAGATCATTAAACACTAAGCAAGTAAACTGCAAACCAGATGGTTACTCAGCTGATTTCTACAAACCTTTACCTATGACAATCTCTCCTATGCTTACCAACCTTTATAACTCTATTCTTAAGCACAGTGTTCCATACCCAGATTTTAATGAAGCTTACACCTCACTTATTCTCAAATATGCCCAATCTTACAGATGTTTTTCACTGCTTAATACAGATGATTAATTACTGGCAAAAATCACAGTAGATTATATTCAAATTCACAATCCCTAAGCATTTTCTTCCAAAAACAATAAGGCTTTCTGTGTAATAAGCACTCTACTCTGAGCATACAAACCTTTATTGCAGCCATAGTCCAAATAAAACAACCTCTTCTCCCCTATGATGTTCTTAAGTCTCAACTCTGAAAAAGCTTTTTAATAGAGTGATTCCTTCTGAATCATATACTTTCCTTCAGGGCCTTTGGTAATTCAGTTTCCTCCTATATCTAATACATACATCATAACAACCACACAAGGCTGACATTTATAACCAGCTTTCTCCTCCCTTACTAATACCCTAAGGCACCATAGGAGGCTGCCCACTTGCTGTAATTCTATTCAACCTTGCACTGAAATCCCTTTTACAACTCCTAGAATCCCAAATCACCTTTTAAGGCAGTGCTGCTCAACCCTTTTTCAATCAAGGCACCCTTTAAAATTTTACGTAATGCAGCAATATTCACACACATAGGGCACCCAAACTTGGAGGTGGTTCATTCTTCCAAAGCAAATACAATATTGCACACTGCCTAGTGTTCCAGTGTTTCTCCTTTCTGTCAGTTTCTCTCCCTCACTAAACTAATGTGACCCAAGTGTTGATGGAGAGAAGCAAGCGAGAGGTAAACAAGGATGCTATGGAGATGACCAACATCCTCCTTATCAACCAATGACATCATTGGTTGTTAGGACGCTGGCAGCTAGAAGGTTGTAATGGTGCTCAATGAAAACCTGTGGCTTTGTGTAACTAAAAGGCAGGCCTGGTCCAATTGCTGGCTTGTATACAATTTGTGGCCAATTTTTAGGCAATTTGCCAAGGCACCCCTGAAGAAACCTGAAGGCACCCTGGTTGAAAAAGACTGTTTTAAGACATATCTATAGATCACAAAACCATTAAATTTCAGCTTTTGAAGATTGCCTACTTTTATATGTTCCCATCCTCAATTGCTTCTTACTTCATTTGCTCAGATATCTGGCTATTCAATTAAGTTTGATACATCTAAGGCTCTTATCTTAACATACCAAGCATTTTCCGAATAATTGCTACTCTTTTTGTATGGTGTGATGTAAAAAAGAATTTCTTAGATTGGGGTGTCAATCCCTCCCATTTTATACGAGCTCATAGTCCACCCCTTCCTTCCCCTTGTTCTTACTCAATGCAGATTTTACCATCTGGTTTCATTTACCCATCTTGTACATGGATAGAGTAGGTCTAATTAAAATGGTGGCCTTTACAAAACCTTTTTTTATACCACTTATCTTAAACATTCAGATCTTATGTGCATTTATAAGATATTCCAGGGTTCATCTGGGGTAGTAAAAGAGCAACCATTAGACTACACACTTTATAGCAACCTTCCACTAACGGAGAACCTGATCTAAGACTATAATTTGGCCTCTCTTACCAGATGTGAGGGACTGGATTCTCGGCACCTCAGTGTACAATGACACAGACCTTTACCAGAACATGCCGCCTTGCATCATATTCACAATGAGCTGTTGACTCTAGAGGTGATTATGAACCCCTTCTTATATACTACCTGGCTCGCTTGGCACAAAACTCATACCTGCTGGATGTTGAACAGCCATGCATCTCTTTCTCTTGATGTGGAACAACCCAGACTTCCAAAAATACATGGGACTTCCTACTCTCTAAAAACACCACAAGGGGCTTTGTTACATCATCCCTAAATAATGTCGGCACTAAAAAGCCATTGCATTTGACCATGTCAAACAATTTTGGATAATAATAATGTACTATCGATTTATGAAATCAGTGGGCCTGTGTGCAAGATCATAAGTTGGGCCCCGTTGCTTGCTAAAAAAAAAATGCAGTGTGCTTAGTGATCCACAGGGCATGGTTTTCATTGGGCCAAGGGTATTGATAGGATTGTAAAAGATTAGGAGTACCTTCGGGAAAACCAAGTAGAGGAGTAATGTGGCTTGCTTCGTGTGCTGTGGTGAACAGTGGCTGTGGTTAAATTGTGTTAATGGTGGGATGGGCGTAAGAGGTGCGGGTAAATAAAACAAAAGCCTTCATGTACCTATAAAATATGCTTAGATTGCTGTGCCACAAGTAAGTCTCACAGACATGTATACACCTCTGCACAATCATATTTAAAAAAAATAAAACTATTCCATTAAATATGATTTTGTGTACACTGAAAAGAGAGCTAACACTTTGTCTGAGTCTACCTTAAAGAATTTTATTAAAATAGTCAGCAACTGTTGAGACAATGAATGCTTTGGTCAGATGTATGTAATGTACAATACAGTTTATACAGTATAGTGCAGGAGTGCATCATGTACAATATAATGTATATAGTGCAGGAGTCTGTTAAATTGTTAGTTTTTTTTATTGTTCAGCCAGCAGGTTCTCCATGCACACAAATTAGGTGGATGGAGAAATACAATCCCCCCCAGGTCATTCTACCCTCCAGTATAATCCTTCCCGCTCCAGGTCAATCTGTCCCCTTGTTCAATCCCTCAGGTCAGTCTGTCCCCCAGTATAATCCTTCTCCCTCCAGGTCAATTTGTCCCCAGTTCAATCCCACCAGGACAGTCTTTCCTACAGTAAAATCCTTCCCCCTCCAGGTCAATCTGTCCTCTAGTATAATCCCTCCAGGTCAGTCTGTACCCCAATATAATCCTTCCCCCTGTCCAGGTAAATCTGTCCTCCAGTATAATCCTCTCAGGTCAGTCTGTACAATCTCCACCAGGTCAGTCTGTATCCCAGCATAATCCCCCCTAGGTCAATCTGCCCCCCATTATAATCCCAACCAGATCAATCTGTCCCCCAGTACAATCCCTCCAGGTTAGTCTGTCCCCCAGTATAATCCCCATCAGGTCAATCTGTCCTCCAGTATAAAGACTAGATAATTTACAGAATTCCTGTTAAATTGCTACTAAGGTCTTGTTCACATGGGGAGTATAAAACTGTACACTCATGTGAGGTCCATGTTTATGTGCAGCGGATGCAAAGGCGTCCCATCCATCCCTGTGCAGGCAGTCCCATTCCTGTCAATTGGGACACAGCAGCTGCTCAGATACAGTTGCTTTGAATCTGACATCCGTATGGATGTACAGCCCGAACGTAGACAGTGTGAGCTGACAGGCAAACACCTACAAGAATATTACATTGAGTGCAGCGGTTATGCTTGTGCAGCTGCTGTATCCCTATTGACTTGAATGGGATGGCCTGCACGGAATACCTGTGTATCCCCCATTGGGTAAACATGGCCTCACGTGCATGTGCACTAATTTTTTTACAATGTTATTTTTAATATCTTTCACTTTTTATTTTTTAGAGTTAATCTTTTATTTTTTTTTGGAGGGGGGGTGCTTTTTTTGGGGGGGGGGGGGGTGCTAAACAGACCCCTAATGTCTTTGAGACAGAGAAAAGGGCTGAAAACATTGAATCCCCTTTCTTTTTTTTCTTCAGTCTCAGCTGCACTGCAGCTAAATGAATATAAATGTCTATACAGAGACTCCTATTCATTCACAAACTGAAGCATAGTTAACACAGTTTACTATGCTTTAGTGATAAATGAACACAGGAGCGATCAGTACTTATCACTCACTGTTCATTCAGGAAGGGACTGATAAACATGACATGTTTACTAGCCCCCTTCCTCCTACTCTCCATCCTGAGCACTGCATCAATCTCCCGCCCCAGCAGAAGCTACAGCTGGTAGGATGGGGAGGAGGGAAAGCTGGCCAGCAGCTCTGAAGGATGGGGAGGCGGGGATCAGTGCTGTGGTCAGAGGCATTACAGAACGGCAGTTGGATCCTCTCCTGCAGCAGCTGCAGCTGGCAGGAGGGGGAGGAGGGAAGCCAGTAAGCAGGGCTGCAGGGTAGGAAACCAGGGGATCAGTGCTATGGTCAGGGGCCTTACAGGACCATGGTCAGAGGCTCTCCTGCAGCAGCTGGTGTGAGGAAGAGGAGGGAGGCCGACCAGCAATGCTGCAAAGAGGGGGTTGGGGATAGGTGGAGGGGGGGAGCTGTACAGGGGAAGTGTGGAAGCAATGGGGCATCTATTTAACTCACCCTAGATTTAAATCTAGTTAAATCACCTTGTGGTGGCCCTGCAGCATCTGAAGCCAGTGGGAGGGGAGCCACAGGGAAGCGATGCTGGGGAAGGGGGGCATTTAAGAGCAAAGGGGGCAATTTAGAGGACAGGTCGAGGTAGCAGCTCCTCCATGTGTGTAATGTGTGAGGACACAGTGAGCCCCAACCCCCTCAGGTCCAGTGTGCAGCACACATATTGCACCCATGGTTGATACACCACGGTGTACTATGCTACTTCACATCTACTTAACTACCTGCCTCTTTTTCAGCCTAATAAATGTAGCGCTACCCCTGCAGGGCCACCTAATAATACTTAGTCCCCAGTGGTTGCATCCCGCCACTTCTGGATTTAGACATATTTCAACAGTATAGAATAATAATGCAAGAAACACAATTCTTTAGTAACACCTCTATATTAAACTTGTTCAAAATAGTAGGCCACAGAAATAATGGGTTTAACTTCAGTTAACTCATAAAACCAGAACACTAGTAAAATTAAATAATCAGTTAACAATGTTTAACAGATGCCATGATTAGTAAGCTTTAATCAATTAATTGCAACACCAGCAGCAAGAGGGGAAAGAAAAGGCTTGTTGAGTTATCAGCTCCCTCTGGGCCTTCGGTGCAGCAATGGGGAATGCAGAGAATTATACTTCACTATGAAGAGATAGAAGTACCCCAATTTCAATAGCAATGGTCTTAAAACAGAAGTGACCCATTTAACTAGAGAATGCAACTTGAGTCCTGGGATGTTTAACGTTCCTGATATAGTGGTGTCCGTTGTCTTCTGCTAGCAATGGTGGGGGTCCATAAACATTAGTAAATACTGGTAATTCATTTAAATTAACAGATAGACTATGGTACTGCTCAAGCAAATATCTCCTGGTACTGAGGTGTAAAGGTGTCTGCATGTAATGTCTCTAGAGTGATAACAGAAAGAGGTTGGTCATCCACCCGCTCACCAATTCCATGGACAGCAGTCTCCTAGGAACAGAGTTTTTGCTCAGGCTCTTGGCTGGTTGCAGAGATGTGCAGAGTTATCATCTGATGGCCTGTCTGCGTGGCGGGCAGAGATGTCTGTGTGAAGAATGGACGAAGACAGCCCTGATGCAGAGATGTTGGTCCTGGTGTGACGATTGATGTCACCGCTCTGTTGAACTGATGCGCAGAGTTCCTCAGCAGTATTTTTTTTTTATCTATTTTTTGAATCTTTCACATAGTGACGCCCTCCATGTTCACTGTTTAAAAAGCCAGTTATAGACCTGGGCAGGTGATCAGTTTTTTGTATGTTTTTAGGTTCAGTGGGTGTACTGGACTCCCTAGCTGCCGCTGTGCTATATGCTGGGTGTCAGGTGCACTCCCAATACCTGTTAATGAGGGGTGGGGCACCCTCAAGTTTATCTGCCCTTGTTGCTATCCATTTAAATGCATGTGCCTCCACTGTGAGGACTCTCTAGATTTATAGAGTTAGGACCACAGATACTCAGGGTGCCGTGACGTGGCTCTGTGGCTTACGTATGTATTTGCAAATGTGTGCTAACTAAACCCCTGTTTTTAAACGCATGTTTCTAGAGAGGTTAATTTGGTCTTTGATAGTTGGCCAACTGGCTGGCAGATTGAACTGGCTTTTCTTATCCCCCTCTGCTGATAAGTTATACATATCCATGTTCCTTACTGACAATAGCCGTGATTAGACTGGGGTAGGCTGGTAAGTTGAACTGGATATTTCTGTTTTTTGAATCTTTCACATAGTGACGCCCTCCATGTTCACTGTTTAAAAAGCCAGTTATAGACCTGGGCAGGTGATCAGTTTTTTGTTTTTTTCCTCAGCAGTAGGCCTGCAATCTGTCTCTGAAGGATGACAGTTCCCCTGTGTTCAGCTCTGAATACTGTGCCGAGAGAGAGCCAGTCTCTTGCTGTAGAATATATCTCCTCTCCCAGCATCCTCCTCATTCGGCAGCTCTCTGGTAGTTGTAGTTTATTCAGACTCAGGAATACAGGATGTATTTGTATTAGGACTACAGATAAGATCCTCTGCTGTCAGAAAAACTAAATTCACTCTGCTAACTGGAAGTGATGTAGCATTCCCAGTACTGGGCACTAGGGGGAAAAGGATTAACCATAGTCTCATCTGTAAATGTCCCAGAATGGCACAATGGCTGGCACCTGGCTATGTATACATTCCTGAAATTAGAATATCCAAAGGCTATAAACAACTGTTCACTATTTTACCTCTTGTGATTAAAAAAGACCATCTTACATAAATGGATTTACCCTGATCCCCCTTCTATCTCATTATTCATTTAATTTTTCCACATCCTAACTGCAGTCACATGAAAAGCAGCCAACTAATCACAAAATTTTAGAAGAGTGTTTTTTTTATACACTGTGTGCACAATTATTAGGCAACTGAGTTTTTTGACCAAATCATCATTTTTATGCATATTGTCTAACTCCAAGCTGTATAAACTTGAATGTTTATTAGATTTAAGCATATCAGTTGATGTGTATGTATGTAATGAGGGAGGGTGTGGCCTAAGGAGATCAACATCCTATATCAAGATGTGCATAATTATTAGGCAGCTTCTTTTCCTCAGGCAAAATGGGCCCAAAAAGAGAGTCTGAAAAGTCAAAAATTGTAAAATGTCTTTCAGAGGGGGGCAGCACTCCTGAAATTGCTTAGATATTTGGGCGTGATCACAAAACCATCAAACGTTTTGTGGCAAACAGGGTAGCAAGAAACGTGTTGAGATAAAAATATGCAAATGAATTGGCAAAGATTTGAGAAAAATAAAATGTGAAGCTACCAGGAATCCATTATCCTCCAATGCTGTCATATTCCAGAACTGCAACCTACCTGGAGTGCCCAGAAGTACAAGGAGACATGGCCAAGGTGAGGAAGGCTGAAACCCGATCATCACTGAACAAGACACAAAAGTTGAAACGTCAAGAATGGGCCAAGAAATATCTGAAGACAGGCTTTTCAAAGGTTTTATGGACTAATGAGATGAGAGCGACTCTTGACGGACCAGATGGATGGGCCTGTGGCTGAATCAGTAACAGGCACAGAACTCCACTTCAACTCCACCAGCAAGGTGGATGTGGGGTTCTGGTATGGGCTGGTATTATTACTGTAAAACGTTAAAGTTCACCTGTAATCGGCTTTGATCGGCTCTCCTTTATTGTAAACTGGAAGCGATGACCTGACATCACTTCCAGTTTACTTGGAAACTTTCAGCTCCATTGTTAAAAATCTGAAAGAATTCAGAAACACTGATCTTTTGAATGCTTTCAAGTGGAGAGGAGGAATTTTGTGTCTTATAGACCCCATATCCCTCCATAAAAAATACATGTCACGTGTCTATTGCTGTCACAGGGGATATGTACATTCCTTGTGACAGCAATAAAAGTGCTAAAAAAAATTTTAAGTGACAGTGTAAAAATAAAAAAAAAGTTAATCATTTTAAAAAAAGTTAAAGTACCCCCTCCCCTGCGAACACACGTATTGGTCCCGCATGCAAAACCGAGGTCCACATTTAATCATTAACTTTTGTGTCAAATAGAATTATCAGTCTTAATTGAAAAGGTTTCCTTTCCTGAGTAGTTTTGAAGTTCCTTTTAAGAACTTAAACATTCAGATCTTTCATAGTGTGTTCTGGTTCTCGAGAAATGATGTCCCACAGTTGTGTATAAAATCATCTTTCTTATGTTCCTTAATGGTGTGTCTGTGTAGATTCATCTTTGTTTTCAATTTCTGCCTTGCTTCGCCAACATACAGTAAGATCCTTTGCTGCATATTTTTTATTACTATAAACAAGGTTGCGCTAATTAAACTAAGTGTATAAATAACAAACAAAATATATATTGTGACAAAAATCTTTGTGACAAAAAATATATATACTATATAATAATATTTTGTAACAAAAAAATCTTTAGTAAAGTCCAAATCTGTGTTGAAATGAAGAAACTTATTCGTATCCAACAATAATCACCGTGTGTGAATCCACCACCAAATAAAATGAATAAACTCACCAGAGCATTATGCTGATGATTAGATTATAAACTAGCATAAAACGCTTTCTGCTCTGGGAGCAATGTTGTGCGGAAGCATATAATACTCTGTTGATGACACTGGCTATTCAAAAGGAGCAATATACTGCAGGGACCACTCAGCAAGATGGATCCATTTCTCAGAAGGTCTTTTCTTCAGATATCCAGACCAAATAGGGTATAGAAAAATAGAGAACTCATGGTGCAGTATTTTCAAACTTCTATTTTATTTTAAAAGTAATGCACTTACAAATAAGGGTGTCCCAGCCGACACCAGCAATGACAGCGTGTACTCTAGATAAGAAAACGATCCCAGCCTCAAACACGCATGCGCAAGTGGCTCAGGAACATCCAACAAGCTCCTCCCTATGCGTTTCGTCATCGACGTCCTCACGGAGCGAATTTTTTTTATTGAATGGGGTACACAACATTACTGGAGGTAATGAATTGGATCTTTCTTATCATAGCTAGTGAGCTGCACGGGAAGCCTATTACATGGGAGAATTAGCCATAGGTAGATGGCACTTTCTCTTTGTCTCCCCCATCAACTCCAAGCTTCTCAGGTTCTGCAGCAGATTTCCTTGTTCTAAGATGGTGGGATCAGATGTTCTGTCTTGTAAGTGGAAATTTCAGGGGGCATATGTCTTTCTGTCAAATCCCTTCATGTATGTCTTAAGAGGCTGAGGGAGTAGGTAGTTGTTTTAGCAGTGATCTTTTACTGCCTGAAACTCTTTTTATTTTCCCTATTACTTGAACTGTACGTCACTGGTCATTCACTTGTGTACCTCCTGCCTTTCCCTGAGGGCATGGGTTTAGAAAGGTACAGTCTGATTTCCATGGGATTTTTTACAGTAAATGACACTTTGTTAAGTTCCAGAAATCCAAGTATGAATTGCATATATAACAAAGACTGTCAAAAATTTCAGACGTTTGCATTTGACAAAGGTTTTACCACTTCAGCACCACAGGTTGGCAAAGTGCTGGACTTTCTACAAAAAGATATGGGACTAGACTAAGTTATAGTACTATAAAAGTCCAAATGTTGGTATTCAGCCATCAGCCTTAAAAAAATCCAGTAGGCTTTAAATGATTACGTGGTACAATTCTTTAATGCAATCCTTTGCCTCAGGCCTCAGAGGAAACAGTTCTTGCCCATATGGTCCTTCCAATAGTTCATGACTTCATGACCTCAGAACAGTTTGACCTGGATCATCCTACTTAATTTTGGTATTTATTAATCAAAGCAGCCTTCTTGGTAGCAGTAACTTTTGCAGGACTGGTTAAACTTTAGGATTTTATATTGAGGCCACAGCATCCTTCAGGATTTCTAATCACTTGCTTGTGGTGTTCTGAGGCAGAAACAAAGTGAAGCAAGGCTCAGTTCGGCTCATTGCGACCTGGATATTCAAGTGGAATTCTCTGGCATACAGTACATCTAGAAAAGATCCCCCCCCTTTAAAATAATCACATTTTGTTACTTTGCATACTGAAATGAAGACAGACACCGTTTTTATTTTATCCAGCTGTATTTACTCAGTGCAATTTATAACATCCAAGTGAAAGAAATAACACCAACATGTCAGAAAATTAAAAAAAAAATCAAAAACAGAATCACTGAGTTGGAAAAAGGATCAACCACCTTCTAAAATAAACTCAATCAGGCGTAGCTAATCATTGACTTTCAACAGCATTTCAGTTCCTGGTAGTACAACTGAAGCAAACAATCAACTATGGTTGGCAAGGCACTGTCAAAAGATCTCCAGGATAAAGTTGTGGACAGGCACAAGTCAGGAGATGGATACAAAACATTTTCAAAGGATTTATCAATGCCTAGAAGAACAGTGAAGTCTATTATTAAGAAGTGGAAGGTATTTGATACAACACAGACCCTCCCTGGATCAGGACGTCGCTCCAAACTGGATGAAAGAGCCAGGAGGAAACTGGTCAGAGAGGCTACCAACTCTAAAGCAGTTGCAGGAATTTATGAATGAGTGGTCATTGTGCGCATGTGACAACAATATCATACAAATGTGGCTTTTATGGGAGGTTACAAGAAAAAAGCCGCACCTCAAGAAAGGCCACATGCAGTCACAACTGAGCTTTGCCAAAACGCACCTTGAATATTCTGAGGTCGCATGGAAAAATGTGTTCTGGTCAGATGAGATAAAAATTGCATTATTTGGCCTCAACACTAAATGATATGTCTGGTGGAAATCCAATACAGCTCACCATCCAAATAACACCATTCCTGCAGTAAAACATGGAGGTGAAAATATCCTGTTACGGTGGTTTCTCTGTAGCTGGGACTGGTGCACCTGTCAGGATAGAAGCAAAAATGGATGGGGCAAAATACTGTCAAATTGTTGAGGAAAATCTGCTGCCTTCTTCCAAAAAGTTGTCAATAAGAAGAAGGTTTACCTTCCAACATGGCAATGACCCAAAGCACACAGCTAAAATGACCACACAGTGGTTGAAGGACAAAAAGGTGAATGTCCTTGCATGGCCTAGTCAGAGCCCAGACTTAAACCCCATTGAAAATCTGTGGAAGACTGCAGTCAACAAACAGTCACCATCAAATTTAACTGAACTTGAGCAGTTCAGCCAAGAGTGGGCAAATCTTGCAAAGTTAGTAGAGTCATATCCAGGGGCGGACTGACAACTCATGGGGCCCCTGGGCAATAGGGGATCATGGGGCCCCTGTGTCCTTGCCCAAACTCAAAAAAGCCTATGGCAAAGGTACCAGGGGCATATCATGGGGCCCCCTACTGACCCCGGGCCCTTGGGCAGTGCCCAAGTTTCCAAATGGTCAGTCTGCCCCTGGTCATATCCCAACAGACTAAAGGCTGTGATTAAAGCAAAAGGTGGTTCAACAAAATACTGACACAAGGAGTGATCCTTTTTCTAACACGGTGATTCTGTTTTTGATTTTTTTTTTTTAAACAAATTTCTAACATGTTGGCATTAGATCTTTCACTTGGATGTTATAAGTTACAGCTGGATAAAACAAAAACTGTGTCTGTCTTCATTTTAGGCAGCAAAAAAACAAAAATATTATTTTAAAGGGGTGTGATTTTTTTTCTATACCCACTGTATGTTGTAAAGGAATTGCCATGTCCCAAGGGAGTAACAATACACCCCACAAGAAGTCTTTCCATCTCATGGGTTGCCGCTTGCAGGGTTTCTCCAAAAATGATTTGCAAAGCAGAAAATTGATCTTTTATTTACATGTTCATGTCAAAATATAGTGTGGAGTAGGTGGCCTTAATGAATGTTGAGTTTGGTCAGAAAATCTTATCTACTGTACAATCCTATAATAATTTTTTGCTTCTCAACACTCCCCCTGTATTCTCTAGTCATTTCTTACAGGAACATATATAGCACCATCAATTTACACAGCGCCTTACATATATATTGTAATTTCACATCAGTCCCTAACCCTCAAGGGGTGTACAATCTAAGGTCCCTAACTCACATTCATACATACACATACTAGGGCCAATTTAGATAGGAGCCAATTAACCTACCAGCATATCTTTGGAGTGTGGGAGGAAACCAGAGTACCTGGAAACCCACACAGGCACAGGGAGAGCAGGCAAACGTCACGCAGGTGGTGCCGTGGCTGGGATTTGAACCAATGACCCTAGTAATGGCAGGCAGAAGGGCTAAACATTTAGCCACTTTGCTACTTGTATGCTAACATGAAGATGTCAGGAAAACAGTTGTAAAATACTTTACTACAATTTTTCTTTCCTAAGTGTTCAGGGAGGTGGTTGAATTTATGAGTATCTGGTTCTATGGGGGTGGAGAGAAGGTGGACTCTTCCCACTTATATACTGCCATGAGGCTTCTCTGGAAAGAAAAATTATAAGTGGCTTCAATTTACAGTTTTTCTTTGTAATGTATTACTCAATCCTACATACATAGTACTGCTGTTTATGGCTATGCCCACAAGAGGGCAGTTTTATACAATTTTTCTTTTTGTACTATTAGCCACATAGACATTCACGCACAGTGCATACCCAATATTGCTAGCAGGGCTTTCCAAACCTTAAAGTAGTATACTGTAACTACTGGTATTCAAACAGATCTATTGTTGTGTAAAAATCCACACAGTTTACAGTTCTACATTGTACTAATTAATCAGCTGAACCAATCTTTGTAAATGTTATTATATAGATTTTTATCGGCTGAAAAAATACATTTCCAGCGTATCCCTTACAGCATTATAGTCTCAGTATGTATTATAATGCAATATGTAGTCTGCTGTTGTCTCTTATGACAGTGCCTCCTCTAAACATAGAAAATATATGATCCAACATATAGGTAGAATAGCAGAGTAAACAGCTGACATTCACGTTCCTATGAAAAAAAAGTATATGTACTTTATCATTAAAAGGACATAACATCTGGCAGATCAACTGTAACTATTTAGCCAGTATCTCTCACCCTTACACCCTAATTACAAACAGATGACATTTCAGATCATAATACATAACAGACGGTACTTCACCTATCAACATTTATTCTCTGCAAAGGGACACTAAACCTTAAATCATTTTCAAAGATAAAAAAACATTTTCAAGGCAACCTCATATCAGCTTTGTACCCGGAGTTCTGCTTTCTTTTTTTTTTTTGTGTGTGTGTGTATTAATTATTTTAGAGCAAGCAACCACAAAAATTGAGTCTGCACCCAGGGATTCCTAGATCAACCCTATCACGCTGTTTTTTCTTTTTATGCGATGGTATCGAAAAGTTTCAGACTAGTTTTGTAATACAGATGGCAACACAGGGCTGCACTCACAGTCACAGGGAGCACAGACCCTTCATAAGTCAGTGTGCCTAAAGACATCGTCCTGTGTAAATCGGGAGCTGTGCAACTGGTGCTATTCTGATCAGGTGCGTTACCACATCTGCTATTTAATCATCGACAGCAAGTTAGAACAAAGAGCAAACATGATATTCTGCATGAAACTGGGCGAATCTGCCACAGAGATGTTTGACGTGATTCGGCAAGTTTACAATGCTTCAATGAGTCGTTCAAGGTGTTTTGAGTGGCACTTGTGCTTCAAGAGCAGAAGAACATCATTGGAAGAAAACAGGAGATCAGGAAGGCCTTCAACGAACTTAACCCTGGAAAATGCCCTCTTTCCGAAGATGAAGATCCAGATCAAAGGTCACCGTTTTGACAACATTGTGGAGTTCCAGCGATTTGCTCAGTTTGCTCTTTGTTCTAGCTTGCTGTCCATGATGAAATAGCAGATGTGGTAACACACGTGGTCAGAATAGCACCGGTTGTACAGCTCCCAATGTACACAGGATGATGTCTTCTGGCACACTGACTTATGAACGTCAGTGCTCTGTGTGACTGTGCTTGCTGCCATCTGCTGCCGTGTAACAAAAAATTTTGCTACCGCCTCGTATAATATGTATGTAGCTCCCTGCCCTAGTTAGGCTAAATTTAGTGTTTTGACTGCGTTGAGTGATCTGTTTTTTGGTCCAGGCAGGTTTCCCTACGATTGGTGATTGATTACCTTGGGAAGGAGCACCCAGAAGATAGCTGGGGAGATTATAAATGTTTGGTAGGCTTGATCAGAGTGTTCTTGTCCCGGGGTTTCTGATGGGGTGTCCTGAATTTTATATGTGTCTATTACACTCTTGCTTGTGGAACAGTCAATAAAGAAAATTTTGTGGCAAAAGGACTCTTGCATATATGTGTTGAGTATAGAGGTACACTTAGGTGTCATTTAAATATGGCCCAATAAGCCCCTCCCACTGTCAATGCAATTTGACAACACCCATAATTTTCTGCACCGTACTATGCAAGCGCCTTTCTTTCTTTTTTTTTTGGGGGGGGGGGGGGTAAGAAAAAGGACTATCCTCAGGTGCAGTGTCAGATGTGCTAGGTACACTTCTGGCAATTACCAAAATACTTTTGACAGAGTTAGCCATGCAGCAATGAGAGACATTACCTCAGTCTCAGTTTCTCATGTATGCAGATAGCATAATGCACAGTATATACTATCAAATGGCCTGAATTACTGTGAAATCCGACATTATTTTACCCAAACACATTATTTACTTAGGTATGCTATCACACTAAAACTGATCATGGGGGGACAGAATGTAAACTCATCATAGAGCTGAGGGGTCTAAGGGGCAGAAATGTAAGGGATCACAAGCCAGTCACAGAAGAGGCAGAAAACGAGAAAAAGGTGAGGAAATAAAGAAGAGGTAGAAAGTTAGTTTAAAGTGGAACTTTAGTCAGAAAATTAAGTCCTGATAGATTACTTCAGGCTGGTCTGTTTTGCAGGTATAGCTAAGTAAAAACTTTGAAAATAAGTGCCTATACTGTTTAAAATCCAGTAATACACTGTGTCACTCTGCTCTGCACATGCTCAGTTGCTTTCTATTTTTAGGCACTGTGCCAAATTTGTAGAGGTCACTCTGCTGACAGCCTAAAAATGTACTGCTGCTCAGAGATTGTGGGCTTCAGCAAAATGACAGACTCCAGCATGACGATACAGGAACAATGCTGGAGGCAATTTACAGCACACGTTCATTTTGGTAGCATAATTAAGTGTTCTTGCATGGCAAGACTGCTTACTGTTATCTCACATATATATTCTTCTTATTATAGCCAAATTTACCACCCTAACTCCTCCCACAGTTTTTACACTACATACACAGTAATATACTGAAACGTGCAGATTGTTCCCGATTGGTGTGCTATTACTTTGTGGAACGTTTCACCGAATGGTTCACGAAATATTGGCATTTGTGTGGTGAAATTGGTCCCATAGGTCCCATAGGAATGTTCAAAACTAGAGTGGGAGCTGAAAAATCAGGACATGATATCTAAACTGCCATCACTCCCTCATTTTCAAGCCCACCTACACAAATCTTATATCAAAACATTCAGCTATCCCTGCTGTCACTAACAATGTCCACGGCTAAGTCATAGTCCTGATAGTTTTCACAATATGACCATTTGTTTGCAACTCATGCCGCCCATTGACAATCATTGAAACTCCACTCTAGCCACCTCAAATTTGAAGGGCAATTTCTAAACTGCAACTATGCCTTCATTTTTAATATCTCAGAGACATACTATGCATCAAAATGTACGTCTTGGTCTTGTGATTCTCACAGTATAAAGCTCTTTGGTGTAGGATTTATAATTTTTAAACTACAACCGTTTGAAGATGGCAACCGCCAGTGAAGTGAGCAAGTTGGAGCAGTTTGTTTTAACCGCTCTTCTCTGCCCTTGCTGTAGAGTGAGTTGCCATAGGAACCCAGGTGTGTGAGCAGGAAGCAGATTGACAAAAGCTAGCGTGTGAGATGTAGACTACTGGTGGAGGCAAGAACACTTCACACAATTTCCCCAGAAATTGTAGCTTTTCTAGTTATTAATGTGAAATGCATGCTCCTTGCTAAAGAATATTTTTTCTTATCAAGTTGTTATGGGTAAAGTTCTACATGGACTTGGAGTGGCAGATATACACTATATTGCCAAATGTATTGGGACACCCCTCCAAAGCATTGGATTCAGGTGTTCCAATCACCTCCATTGTCACTGGTAAATAAAATCAAGCACTTAGGCATGTAGGCTGCTTCTACAAACATTTGTGAAAAAATGGGTTGCTCTCAAGAGCTCAGTGAATTCCAGCGTGGTACTGTGATAGGTTGTCACCTGTGCAATAAGTCCATCCAAGAAATTTCCTTGCTATTAAATATTCCACAGTCAACTGTTAGTGGTATTATAACAAAGTGGAAACAACTGGGAACTCAGCCACGAAGTGGTAGGTCACGTAAAACACAAAACGGGGTCAGCACATGCTGAAGCACACAGTGCACAGAAGTCACCAACTGTTTACAGAGTCAATAGCTAAAGACCTCCAAACTTCATGTGGCCTTCAGAATAGCACAACAACAGTGCGTAGAGAGCTTCATGGAATGGGTTTCCATGGCTGAGCAGCTGCATCCAAGCCTTAGATAAACCAAGTGCAATGAGAATCATCAGATGCAGTAAAAAGCACTCAGCCACTGGACTCTAGAGCAGTGGAGACGTGTTCCCTGCCAATCTGATGGGCATATCTGGGTTTGGCGGTTGCCAGGAGAACAGTACTTGACTGACTGCATTGTGCCAAGTGTAAAGTTTAGGGAAGGGGGGATTATGGTGTGTGGTTGTTTTTCAGGGGTTGGGCTTGGCCCCTTAGTTCACGTAAAAGAAATTCTTAAAGAGTCAGCACACCAAGACATGTTGGACAATTTCATGCTCCCAACTTTGTGGGTACAGTTTGGGGATGGCACCTTCCAGTTCCATCATGACTGCCCACCAGTGCACAAAGCAAGGTCCATAAAGGCATGATGAAGTTTGGGTTGGAGGAACTTGTCTGGTCTGCACAAAGTCCTGACCTAAACCAGACAGAACACCTTTGGGATGAATTCGAGCGGAGACTGCGAGCCAGGCCTTCTCGTCCGACATCAGTGCCTGACCTCACAAATGCGCTTCTGGAAGAATGGTCAAACATTCCCATAGACACACTGCTAAACCTTGTGGAAAGCCTTCCCAGAAGAGTTGAAAATATTATAGCTGCAATGGGTGGGCCAACTCAGTATTGAACCCTACGGACTAAGACTGGGATGCCATTAAAGTTCATGTGCATGTAAAGGCAGGCCAACCAATACTTTTGGCAATATAGTGTAGAACAGAGAATTGCTAATGACTGAGAACCATTAGGGCATAGACAGGATGACTGGGAAGGAAAAAGATAGATGGCAGAACCTAACTTGATCAAGTACCTGGTAAAAAGAAAGCAAGAAGGCCGAAAGCAGATTATCATGGACGGGTGAAGAGAGAGACAGACTGGTAACTAATTAAGGACAAGGGGAAGTAAAAAAAAGAGGTGGGAGTGTGAAGATGCCTTAAATTAGTATGCAAATCTGCGCTATGAGCACAGGGAAAATCCAATTAAGAATCAGAAGCAGCCAGCTGTTAAAAACCACATACTTTTCACAAAAGTTTAACATATTATCAAGCAGCACTTCCAGTGATAAATCACAGTTTTTGTGTAATAGAAATCCAAAATCCAAAAAGGCACACGTGGTGGCATTTCTGTCAAATGAACGCCTTCCTTACCAAAAAGAAACCCCTTTTGTACAAAGAAGAGCAAAACAAAGATAAAACCATGTGCTATTTATTACAAGACGTACCTACAGGGCTTGCAGCTGTGAACCAGCCCCATGGCAGGGGGCTCATGTGGCCCTCCTGTATGCCTGGATAGAAGGAAAGATGGGGACAGCTGCATATAGAGGAATTGATCTTTCCATGTTCCTCCTGTATGCTGTAAGAGGAGAAGCCGGCATTTAACAACTGCAGGAGGAACATGGATAGATTAGTTCCTCTATACACAGCCATCCCTGCCACTCTTCCTATCCAGCTTTATTCTGCTGCCCCCTGTGTGCTCTCCAGCCCCCCTGATCTCTTTGCCGGACCCCTGTGCTCTCTCCTGGCTCCCCCCTTGTCCCCCGCAGCTCTGCCGGGTTACCCCCTCTCCTGCTGGCTGCTGGGTTCCTCTGTAAGGATGGAGAGCAGGAATAGGTCAGTAAATTTGTCATTTACAGGCTCCTTCCTTTTCTGAATGTAGATTCAATGATTCGTACTGATCGCTGACTCTGTCCATTCATAATTGAAACATAGTAAACTGTGTTTACTATGTTTAAGCTTGTGAATGGAGGGGATGCTCTGTACAGAGCTATTCCTATCCATTCATTCAGTACAGCTGAGGCTGCAGAGATGAAGATTGAGGGCTGTGTCCTTAATCTCCTTTCTCTGTCTCAAAGCTGGAACATCAGAGGTCTGTTTAGACCTATGATATCTCACCAAAGCCCCCCAACGGGCCTCCTAAAAAAATTGTAAAAAACAGAACAAAAAAATATATTGTACCATTTTTTTTTAATTGTACAAAAATGTAATAACTTAGAAATTAATTAACAAAAATAAAAAACCTACTGACACCAATGGCAGAACTACCAGGGTCACAAAGGTCACACTTGCAACCAGGCCCTGGCAGGAGGTAAGGGCCCCGACTGAGGGTCAGGGGCGCCCTTCATGTTTTCCTGCTCTGGGGCCCTGAAGGTTCTAGTTCACCACTGTCTTGTACTAGGAGTTTTAGACTGTCTATCACAAGATGGTCTTTTGTCGCAAATGTGTCTTTCATGCCTGTGTTTCCAGTGGTGGGTATCAGGACTACGGGATATGTGTGTAGTGTATAGCCTCATGTTCGATTAAAACATGCCCCTTTAGACCACACCCACTATTCAGCTGATGCCAAATACACTAGTTATACAGTACCAATTTAATGGCAGCATTATACCAGTGACACCAACGTAATGGGGATACTATGCTGCTGATGTCAGTATAGTGTAGGTACTATATGTTGTGTTGCTATGACCACCTCCCAATCCCTGCATGACAGTGTTCAGCCCTGGTGCTCAGACTCAAGCAGAAAGTGTCACTTAGCATAAGGACTGTTTCTTAAAAACACAAAGTTAGTAACTCACATTGTTAAAAGGTCAACAGGTTCATAAGTACAATACAAAGAAGACCACTGTTCAGTGTGTGATGTCTCCATCCCTCCATGTGCTGGATAGTTCTGTGTATCTAGATAGATGATGGAAAGATGGTGCCTCGAACTTTCTGCTTCCAGGAACAACGTTGGAACACATGCTGGTAGAGGTGACGTCATCCGCACTCCTTTCTCAAGTCAGTATATGTTTGTTTAATTACAGAGACTGCTTCTGTTCTGGGGACAGCTGCCACAAATGTTATGGACTATTGCTAGAGACTTTTGTGGACTCGATTATAATATAATATATGTTCATGGTGTTAGCCAGATTGGATTGTGTGCCTATTTTTTCTTTTTAGACTCAAGCACTACATCCTGGATAGAAAAGGAGAAGGCCATAGTCCTCTCCATATCCAGAAGAACTGTGAATTTCTACTGGATTTGACATCCGAATGGAATAGGGGAGAGTATGGCAAAGGTACTCAGTGGTATCAGTGAAAGTGGGGAGGTATAGAAAGAGAAATTATCATTTTGCTCTAAATGAGGAAAGTGGTCAGGTTGATATTTTTGTATGTTGCGTTAACTAATATCTCTAAACATTGCAGAAAAAAATAGAAGTTTATAACAGAATAATTTACAAAGTACTGAAATACACACCAGCCAAGCAGAGGTTGAAGTTGAATGGAAGCTGTTGGTAATTGGTGAACGTTGTAAGTAATAGTGGTACATAAAAAGAAAGGTTTTTAATAGTTTTGAATTATAATGTTCCATGCAGGAGAACGATGATGGAGTCTTTATGAGGAATTCAATACCATTTGCTTAAGGTACAGCAGTTTATTGCAGAATGAGCTGTACAGTGGGGATATAAATGGTAATCAGATTCCAATATATGCGGCCTTTGCTTCAGACATGGACACTAATGAGTTCTCTGGAGAACAGATGCAGCTGCTCTGTACAGCGATACTACCTTTGTTACCTGCTGGAGAATAACAGAAGGGCAAAAACCAGACAAAGGGTCTGTAACATAAATATCACAAACTCCTGAAATCTTTAGTAATATGCCCCTCAATGTAGAAAAAAATAACAGCCAGGTCAGACAAGATATAGCTCCAACCAATATCTAATTGTGCCACCAGCTTTCTTAGGGGTATGAACTAACAGTTTACTAACAGACATAGCATTTTCAAAGTGAGAGTGAAAAAAGTTCCCCCCTGTTGTGACATCTCTGGCTGCTGCATACATCTTTATATCTGGTTTTAACATTTTGGTCATGATAAATTGACTACTTTGATGTGAGATTGTAGCTTTTTGTCAATATGTATATCAACTGAGCAAAAATAGCGACCATCTGTGATCTTAAAAAAAAAAGTATGGACTTATATGTTTTCCCCCAATTGCTTACCTAGGTGTCCCCCGCCGACTCTAGGGGTGAGTGCTCACAGCCGCTCTGAGCAGAGAGTGGTGACCGCTATCTGCTTTGTGAAGTGAAGTGCTGGGCTGTGGAGGGGGAGGGAACGGCTGGCTCAGGCTCTTAGCAGCTAGCTGAGAGGCTGAGCCAGGTGTCGCTCCGGACTCTGAGGTGGATCCCAACTTTGAAGTCGGGATCTTACCCCAGCCTGGACCTGCTGAGCGACGTCAGCCGACAGCGGGCTTCAGCCTGCTGTCAGCTGAAAATGGGTCATAGGAGTGCAGAACAAACTGCACTCCTATGATCCACAGGAGAAGTAGACCCAAAAGAGCTTTGGTTGTACTTCTCCTTTAAAGACTGAATTTATAGAGTTTTATTTAATTAAGCTAGATATGCAAGTTAGTTAATTAGTTATGTGCTAGTTCACAAACAGACCTGGTTTCTCTCTACGCCCAGTATGGATTTTTAGGACAGCTTCAGATTGTATTCTCTCAGTGTTATGTTATCTACAATAAAGACTAAGTTTAGTGGGGGTTTTTTAAATCCGCACAAGGGATGGTACCTATATTCAATGAGTAGTGTCCCTTTTGCTAGTGGCTTTTTTTTTTTGTTGAAATCCTCTGATCCGCAGTGGTAAACCTCCAGTGCTGTGGGAGTTAATATAGATGCTGCATCATTCATAAGCACTTTTCAAGAGTGCAGACTATGTCTGCCCTTTCTTCCCCTTCCTCCATTCATAGAAGCTGTACTATAGCTTCCATCAATGAAAAGTGTTCTATGAACGGAGGTCGGTCAGATGAGTGAAAAGTCTGTCTCTTCCATTCCTAGAGAGCTTTTCATCGATCACTCAATCATTCTCATTGAATGCAAGTACCATTCCTTGTGCTGAAAAATATTATCTAAACTTAGGCTTGAACACAAATGTGTGCTTTGCTACTGTATATAGAGCAAAGGAACAGGTTTGCTTTACTGCTTCCTCTCCATCAGGAAATAAACTTCTCAATTGCTCCATCTGTTTCAATTCCTGTTTATGGAATTGAAGCCATGATTCCCAGACATTGGAAGTCTTTCACAATAACAACTATTGGAGAGCAGGTGTCACGAACCTGTGGTAGTGAGCCCTTGTAGACCGGGAACTCTGGATTCCCCAGGGCGCGGAGTCTAAGCCCCAGCCTGCTTCTTCACCATAGCCACTGATGGTGGGGATGGACTTGCAGCAAGCTGGAACCAGGTCGCGGCCCCAGCTGAGGATGCGGAGACCAATCGCGTGAGCAGAGTGTAATCCAGGAGACAACAGATAAGCCGATAGACAAGCCAAGGTCAGGACGGGTGGAGATCAGCACAGCCAGTGGACGAAGCCAGGGTCGGTGCATGGGTAGTCAGCTACAGGATACAAGCATAGCCACAGACAGGAGCTCAGAGAACTAAGAAGTTGCTCAGGCAAAGTGGCCTAGACTGAGCATGTCTTATATAGACAAGCAAACTAGGAGGCGGGCCAGGAAGTGATGGAAGGGAAGGAAATAAAACCCAGAGAATAGCAGATGACACCCACAGGTGAGCACAGACAAACCACACATGTGAAAGGAATCAGGAGCAGCACTGCAACAAGGAGGTAAGAATATACAGACAAGAAACTGCAGGCTAACTTGTGACAGTAGGTTACTGAAATGAATTTTACCATGCGCATGGAAGAACTATTGGCTATTTCCAACAAAACCTTCTTCAAATTTCGAGACCTGTGATTTTCATGGATTGAATTTTTTTACTCCCCTGACATCTTGGCTTTTCTCAGGAATTAGGCTTGTGACATTCACCTTTGAGATTAGATGACTACATCCTTCCATCGGACACCCTATTTATTTGCTTAACTGCCCCCCTCCCCCCGTTTTTATTCTTTCTGTTTCATACTTGCCTTTACTTTAATTGTATCTCTTCCTCATCTCAATCCTTGGAAAAGTGGTAGTATACAATACACTATTCTGGACCCCTGGCAAGGTTCTCACTGTCTGGAAATTCTGAAGGACCCTCTGCACACTGGTATATACCCTTTCAAGCAAACTATGCAATAAATAGGGATATTTGGTTCACACATATTGCAATACATGCTTAAGCTGGCCAACTGCGTCAAAGTAATCCCTCTATGGCCAGTCCTACTCTGCCCTGCCTACGCAAGTGCTACTGTGGACACAATGCTAGCATAGGGGAAAAGACACAATGGGGAGAGCTACAAGGTTCAGGTCTGGCTACTGACCCAACAATACAACAAACAAGAGATCCCTGTGCTCAAATCCATACAGCTAGTGCATGCATTTATCCATCAGGTGCTAAAGGGGTGTAACCACATTAACTCTAGAAATTCTGAAGGACCCTCTGCACACTGGTATATACCCTTTCAAGCAAACTATGCAATAAATAGGGATATTTGGTTCACACATATTGCAATACATGCTTAAGCTGGCCAACTGCGTCAAAGTAATCCCTCTATGGCCAGTCCTACTCTGCCCTGCCTACGCAAGTGCTACTGTGGACACAATGCTAGCATAGGGGAAAAGACACAATGGGGAGAGCTACAAGGTTCAGGTCTGGCTACTGACCCAACAATAAAACAAACAAGAGAATACACTATTCTGGACCCCTGGCAAGGTTCTCACTGTCTGGAATGACATATCCATATGTCACAGCCTCTGAGCCCACCTGGGCGTCAGGCTAGACCCCCAGTTCTCCACCCCCTTAGATTTTCACGAGTCGCCAACCACTAACAATAGACTCTTAAACCTGTTGTTAGTGGTTATCCCCATTTAATTTTTCCTTGCCTGTTTAACACTTTGAATGATATTGTATACAATTGTCTGTGACAATTACTGTATTCAACCTCTATGTTGAAGTTGGGATAATGCATATGGAGCTGTATATGAGCCACACTTTTCAAAAACAAGTTTAATAAATTAAAAAAAAACCTTGTGCTGCGATTCCACAGAAACTGGCCATAGATGAGAAAAAAGGATAGCAGTTAAAAAGTACAGATTCTATACATAAACTCAGCAGCAGATCAAGTGAGAGGAAGGGCCAGGAGAAAACCATGGCAAAGAAATAGAGCAGGGGCACAAAGTCATGCATAAACTGCTATTCTTCTCTATTGCAGAAACAACGGTAACTACAACATACCTTCAAGAACAGTAACAACAACATAGCTTCAACAACAGAAGCGACAACATACTTTCAACAACAGGAACAACAACATACCTTCCCTTCACTTCTATGAACTGGGTAAATGTGTATGTGAAGATGAGAAGGTTAGGTCTCAATGGGACCCTGCCACAATGCTCCCAATTAAATATAATTTAACTTGTGCTCAGGAGTCTGTCTGGACTATGGCAGCTGGGGTTTCCCTAAAAGCATGTTATGAGGTGATCACATAAAAGAACTGTCATAATACATTTAATTGATGTGTCTATACCTGCAGCAGACTTGTATACTCAAGTCCCAAGTGGGAAACCCCTCACAATTGAAGTGAAAAAAATTTAATTTTAACTTAACTGTAAATTCTTTATCTTGGAATACAGTACCCATACCTCCAAACTGTCCCTGATTTGGACGGACTGTCCCTGATTTAGAAAAAAGTCCCTCTATTCCTCATTTTTCCTCATTTGTCCCTCATTTTGGTCTGATCTATATAGCTGCATAGAAAATACAATATTTAGCTTTCAAAAAGTGTTTCCCAGTGCCAAACCTTTCATCCAATTTCTAAATTGTTGTGGTTAAAGAAAGCACTTGTGGGTTTAACTAACCTTTTTTTTGCATAATTCTCCTTTAAGGAGGCGTGACAGGGTGTGTGTCCTATGCCTACATACATTTGCTGATAGATGTCCCTCATTCCCATCTCAAAAAGTTGGAAGGTATGCAGAACCTAACACAGTGCTTGTATTCAGTTGTCATGGGTTATATGCTGCTACCTTCAGGTTATGGACATTGGCCACCCCTAGTGCACGCTTATAAAAACCCCTTCCACTCCGTGAGCCTCTAGTGTTTATGCAAGCAATAAGGAGTGACCACAGAAAACAAAGGGGAGGAACCTGTGTTTTGTACTGTATTCCAATATAAATTTACAGGTGAATCAACATTTTCTTTATCTTATTCGTACAGTAAGATGTTATACAAACCAACAAATGCATGTGAGTAAATGAAGAATTCACAGTTGAAACAATATAAATTGCACTTATAAACCCAAAAGGTTGTTCAGCAAGAGCACCTACCTAGGGAGAACCCAGGTTCTATAAATGTAACTCAAAATATGTGCAAGATACTATAAACGTAGTGTCATTAGTGACCATGAAAAAAAAAATACATTAAGCACCTACAGTATCAAATATAACTAAACCAACATAGGTAAAACATACTAAACTATGCTAAAGGTAATAGGTGCCTGCTTCACAAAGGAGAAAAGGATTAGAAGACTTTGCCCTCCTGTGTCCTGAGCCAACCAATTTCATCCTTTCCCTTCACTGATGTGTACCTACCGAGATCTGACTGCCAGGGCCTCCATTGGTTATATACCACACTGTAAATCCTCTCTTTCCTGGTTGAGTAGCCATTATAGCCCTATAGAATACAATGAAACGTGGGCACAAAATAAATAGACTGCAGACCCATATGGGATTATTGCTACAAATCATTTTTTTTACATATTTTATATTGCCGTTATTTTGATGTTGTTCGCCCTTTAAGGCCTGAAGATACCTGTCATATGGTCTGTTTAGACATGTTGAACTCTGGCGGGAAACACGTGCTTCTGAAAGATTCTAGACACATAACTTGGGCTATATAAGTACACTGCACCGGTCCCCGTTGCAGTTGGCTGTGATCAGTCTCCCCTCCCTCCCACCCTGTTGCAGGCACCTTATGTGGTTTATAATCACTTATAACCCGTGCTCGGATACTACCAATAAATGACAAAACTGTGTTGAACAATACAAAAAAAAAAAATTGGAGCTGCTGCCTCTATAAAGGTACTGACCTCTAGGCAAAATGTTAAAGCAGTGAAGCGCTGCCCTATATACATGCAAAATACCTCAGAATATACATATTAGGAATTAATGGAATGTGCTTCCTCTACAATTTTACCATTAACGTAATATGAACAAATATAATGAATAAACAAATCATTCATAAATGATAGTCTCTTAATGTGCAAACGTGCAGTGATTCTTCAAAGTGCAAACATGAGATAATTCTTCATAAAGTGCAATGAATCCTTAGTGCTCCCCTCCGGTGGTCCCACTTACTCACCAGCTCCCGTGGACTCTTATAAGAACAAAAGTCTAACACATTTGTGTAAATATAGGTTCATCTGGGATTTGTAGTCCTCCTATTGGTCCGGTCCTCATTCTAGTCCTCCGTGTTTAGTTTCTCATTCATCAGACTAAGTTCCTCATAAATTACTGTAAAGAAAGAAAAAGTGGGCCCATATAGTGAAATACCGTTTATTTAAAATTAGAATTCAAATTGACTTACAAGTAATAGCAAATAGAAAAGCATATAAACACCAGACTGGAAGTAGCGCACAGGCGTGTGTTCCACCGAATGGAAATTATGTCAACAGTGGCTCATACTGACGCGTTTTGCCTCTCCCATTGGGCGGAGGAAGCACATTCTATGAATTAATATGTATATTCTGAGGTATTTTGCACATACAGTTGTGTTCAAAATAATAGCAGTCAGACATCACTAACCTGATCAGTCACTGTTTTTGGTAGAAATGATATTTCTACATGGCAAATAATTTACTAGCAGGTGTAGTAGAGTAATAGAAATCCAACAGACCCAACAGTCATGACATGCATGCTGCTGATTCTGTGTAATTGAATCACTAATTGAAAGGGGCATGTTCAAAATAATAGCAGTGTGGAGTTCTATTAGTGAGGTCATTCATTCTTTGAAAAACAGGTGGCAATTATTGCCCTTATTTAAGGAAGGAAGGCAGCAAATGTTGTACATGCTGGTTACAGTGCATTTCTCTCTGAAATTCTGAGGAAAATGAGTCGTTCCAGACATTGTTCAGAAGAACAGCGTACCTTGATTAAAAAGTTGATTGGAGAGGGGAAAACATATAAAGAACTGCAGAAAATGACAGGCTGCTCAGCTAAAATGATCGCAAATGCTTTATAATGGCAACCAAAACCTGAAAGACGTGGAAGAAAGCGAAAAACTACCATTCAAATGGATAGAAGAATAGCCAAAATGGCAAGGGCTCAGCCAACAATCAGCTCCAGGAAGATCAAAGAAGGTCTAAAGTTACCTGTGAGTACTGTTACAATTAGAAGACGCCTATGTGAAGCCAAGCTATCTGCAAGAAGCCCCCGCAAAGTCCCACTGTTGAAAAAAAGACATGTGCTGAAGAGGTTACAATTTGCCAAAGAGCACATTGACTGGCCTAAAGAGAAATGGCGCAACATTTTGTGGACTGATGAAAGTAAGATTGTTCTTTTTGGGTCTAGTGGCCGGAGACAGTTTGTCAGACGACCCCCAAACACTGAATTCAAGCCACAGTACACTGTGAAGACAGTGAAGCATGGTTGCGCAAGCATCATGATATGGGGATGTTTCTCATACTACGGTGTTGGGCCTATCTATCACATACCAGGGATCATGGATCAGTTTGAATACATCAGAATACATGCTGCCTTATGCTGAAGAGGAAATGCCCTTGAAATGGGTGTTCCAACAAGACAACGACCTCAAACACACCAGTAAACGTGCAACATCTTGGTTCCAGACCAACAAGATTGACGTTATGGAGTGGCCAGCCCAATCCCCGGATCTTAATCCAATAGAAAACTTGTGGGGTGACATCAAAAATGCAGTTTCTGAGGCAAAACAAAGAAGTAGAGAAGAACTGTGGAATGTAGTCCAATCATCCTGGGCTGGAATACCTGTTCACAGGTGCCAGAAGTTGGTTGACTCCATGCAACACAGATGTACAGCAGTTCTCAGAAACAGTGCTTATACAACTAAATATTAATGAAGTGATTCAAAGGAAAGCAAAATCTTCAAACATTTTTCAGTTTATATAGTGAATGTTTGAGTTTGTAAAGAAGAATACAAACACTGCTATTTTTTTGAACAATCTAATATTCACTTTTCTTCAATTTTTTTAGAGGAACAACACAAATTTAATCTATTTTTCTTCATGTTTTGATTTGGAATAGAATGTGTAGTGTTCCCAATGCATTTGTGTGTATGGAAATAAAAGCTATTAGAAGGATTTTGAGCTTTATTCACTTTTTTCAACACACTGCTATTATTTTGAACACAACTGTATATAGGGCAGCGCTTCACACCTTATGTGGTTTGTCACCCTTGGATCAAGGGGGGACATTTTGGTGTTATCTTGCTCGAGTCCTATGACGGAGCTGTTTTATGAATGGTTCAAATTTATGATTAATTTATTTTAATAAAGGTATTCTATTTATTATATACTTTATAGACCAATAACGGTGCCGCGGCCATACCTTTACATTTGTTGTCTTGTATTGATGTTATTCAGTGTATGAATGTGTAGCCTGTGATCTTATGGAACATGTCTACTTACATCTTCCAGCTGGTTCAAAATGGAAAATTAGTAAGGTTTTTTTTTTAGAAATGAAATGGTCCATTTTTTAAAATATAAAAGTGTGAATTTGTGAAAATCAAAGGGAGAAGAGTGAAAACCTGTATACGATAAAAATAATTCTTTTAAATTAACCATTATCAAATAAGTTATTTCCCTCATCATTTCCAACAGCAGGCCTCACTCAGTTGCTTGATTTTGACGCATGCCCAATCTGGTAAATAAATAAAATGGAAAATGTTTTATTCAGTAAAGTTGTGGGGTCTGGACTGAGGCTCACCTGGAAGAAAACTGAAGAAAGTTTTACATTTTAAACATTTTATATCACTTGCAGCACTTATTGTTATTTAATTTGTTTTATTGAATTAGTCTTGATTGTTCAGCTGTGGTAAGGGCATCAATTGCCTTTCAGCCTGCTGAGTTTACGCCTTTTATTTTTTTAACTATGGGATAGGTTGTGCAGGGTGTGTGAAGTGGTTTTGGGACACCTCGTTTTTTCACTTGTTTATTTTTCATTCAAATGATGCAGCAGCACAGTGTGGACAAAAGGCAGCAACATAGCTGATTGTCAGCAACCTAGAAAGGCTATATTAATAAAACTTAAAACAAACATAATTCCAATACTTGCATTTTAACTTAGATTCAAGGAAAAGTTGAATGCAGACTTTAACTATGGTAGCTGCTAAAGAGGGTGCTATGGAGGCACTAAGATAATTGCTGACACTGGACTGGGTTATCAATCCCCTCACCTCATTATTTGCTCTTCTGTGTCTGATGGCCGAAAATTTCACATGGATAAACTTGCCCAAAAGATAGCCCGAATTCGAACTGCAGAAACTCACAGCAAATCTGAACCTCATCCCTACCTGTATCTGTTGCTTTTAAAGTACATAAGAATACACATAGGTATCTAGTTGCAATAACATGGATATTTTTATGATCAATCTGAGCTTATTGAGGTTCTATAAAATTTAATAGAAAGAGGTAAAAGTCATCTACATAGACATTAACAATAATAAAATACAAAACAGAAAATACAGAATTAGGGTTAGGGGGAAACAAATAAAAAAAGGGGAACATATTAAAAAAAAAGAGAGAGGGGGAGAAATAATATAACACCAAAAAAGGGGAAACAGATAAATAAATAAGCAATAATAAACAATGGTAAACAACAGCACCCTGGAGCTAGATGATAGCAGTGATTGACAGTAAGTACAGAACCCATGGCTATAGATTAGATGGCCTATATTATATAGGCAAATCTAAGCCCCAAGGGGGTACAGGTAGCAAAGGCAAGGAGAGCAATAGAGTAATAGTAAAACTGTCGAAGGCTTCACCATACACGACAATAGAGACCAGTCCAGGGGGAAAAGAATGGGGTGTACTAGCGATATCCATTGCCTTCTCATCCTATCCAGTCTAGTGCCAGAAAAAAAAAGGGGGGGGATTAAAAAGGGGGGGATGGAAGGGGTGGGGTAACAAGAATAGGCTCACCCGAGGAAAGGCGCCCAGGGGGATAACAGACCATTAGGGACCAGAGAGAAAAGAAAACTCCCATTCAAGCAACCAAGAGGTCGTGTAGTACAGAGGATAGGAGGACATTTCCACCAGACATGGAGAAAAGAGCCAGGGGCAGCGTCACAGCACCAGCAGAGATCAGCGGTGGAAGGGAAGATGCTGTGGAGTAGGGTGGGACATCTATACCACCAAGTGAGCAATTTAAAGTTGGTTTCCTGCACTTTGCCGGTCAGAGACAAATGATGGGTAAGAGCAAATGACTTCATCCAGTCTTCGTCAGATATCTGAGCATCAAGATCAGCTGCCTATCTAGATGTGTAGGGTGGGAGGTCTGGATGGACCCTAGAGAGGAGGATCTGATGGAGAACAGAAAGGGGACATTCAGGAGATCTTGAAGGAGCAAGGATTTTAGAGATGTAGGATCTCTGGTCAACAAGTCTGCATTAGAAAAAGTACGTAGAAAAGAGCAGAGTTGCCTATATTCCATCCACTGGGCAAAAGAGGCCTGTCCCTGGGCATGAGATGGTTGGAAAGGTGGGAGACGACCCCAGTGGAGTATTTGTATTAGTCACCTGTGAGTGTTTTTCTTCCACAAAAGAAAATATGAACAAGATTGGGCAGGGGGAAATTGGGGGTTCCCAAACAGAGGGGTCATAGGACCAACCAATGTTGAAACCTCAAGCTTCAGGGCTAGGTTGTCCCACGTTCACAAAAGATGGCTGGTCAGGAGTGGTAAACATGAAGAAGGACTCTGAAATTAAGGTACTGTCCAGGGGAGAGCTAGAAGATCACACGGTGCCACGATCTGTTCCATGGATACTCACTGCTTTGTAGATGCGTGATGGAACCAATTCAATAATCGAGTGAGAACTGCTGCTGCATGATATAAAAGCAGGTCAGGCGCCCCTTCTGTTTAGGGAGTGTTATAGTCGTTCTATGCAATCTCGGTTTCCAAGGGCCCCAAATAAACTTAAATAAAAGCAGTTTGCAAAGTTCTAAATAAGGGTCGAGGAATGATGATAGGCAGAGTCTGGAATAAGTAAAGGAAGCGGGGTGTGACATCCATTTCAGCATATTGATCTGGCCAATGATCATCGTTAGAGAGCCATTCAGGCGAATTCTAGCAGTAGGGGAGGTATAAAGGGCAAGAATCTTCTGCTGCATGCCAGGACCCAATCCTATTTAAGATACAAGAACAGCCACCCCACCCTATCAAATACCTTCTCGGCGTCAATAGATAGGTGGCAAACAGGGATTCCAACAGATTGAGCGTGGTTCATAACCAAGAGAGTTTTTAAGGTGTTATTGCGAGCCTCCCTGGCCTGTACAAACCCTACTCATATGGATTAAATCTGAGACTAAAGGCAGCAGGTGGGTGGCGATCATTTTGGCATAGATCTTAATATCCACACCAATCAGAGAAATAGGTTGATAGCTGGAGCAGAGACTCAAGTCCTTATCTGGCTTAGGAAGAAGTGACATGTGAGCTTCCAAAGTTTGTGGTGGAAGAGGACCCAGCAGAGATGGAGTTAAACAAGCGTAACATAAACGGAGAAAGAACATCTTTGAAGGTCTTATAGAACTTATGGGTAAATCCATCAGCACCTGGACTTTTGCTCAAAGGGGTTGCTGAGATAGCGCCCAACAATTCTGTGATGGAGACAGGAGCACGATCAGTAAGTTGCTTCTTCCTCCATGCGCATGTTACGCGCCCGTTCATTTATTTTTAATGTCTTTTATTCAACTATCTAGGTTTGAGGCCACTACCACTTGTTTACTAACGGGATTTTGGCATCTTCCTCTGTCTTCCCTTTCTGTTTAGCTAGCTAAAACAAGCTAAACCCTCCCCACTTCTTCCGTGTTCCCTCAGTCAGTGTCAGTTAGACTGGAAAAACCATCCTCTGTGCTGCAATTACCTGAAGTAAAATTGCATTGGATTCAACTTCTGTTTCTTATTGAAGAGTTAAGCTGCCTGAGGATGGTGCCAAGTCAACAGGCAACCTTACTCTATGAAAAAACTGGATCTAAGGAGGTATGTTAATGCATAAAGCTGCATTTGAAAAAGACACTGGTGTTGGTATTTAATTTTGTTCTCTGAACAAAGGAGAAGGAAAAGATAGACCTTTGCATTTCCCATGAGCAATATATATTGAACTGGATGTTTCTAAGTACTACAACCAATGCAATACACCTTTTAAATATGTAGCAGAATGTAATAAGATTCAGTAAATTAGTTTTATTATTCAACTCTTAAATGAAAACGATGTGCACATCTACTGTATATATTAACTATATGCCCTCAAAGCCACAAATCAGATTCCAGCTGTTAGATTTCAGTTCTCAACCTGAAGAGCATGTTTGAATCTAACTGGTTGCTATCAAGCAACAAAGACAGTTATTTCAGACTCTTTTATAAATTAGTTTTCTCAGAGAAAATGTTACACAATTATGCAATTGTAGGCATTTTCTATTTTATTGAATTTCCTTTAAACAGGAAGCTCAGCAGGCTGATGACCTGGTCAGGCACAGACAGAGTCCAGGTTAAGCAAGCAAACTTGAGATACTTTGCTTAAAAAAATGTTGCTTACAGACCTCCGAATCTAAAGCTGAAATGTCACACCCAGCCAAATCCTTCCCATCCTCTTGTCTGTTGTTTACAGAGGTCAATAGCTAAAGCTCTAATGTACACAAACACACAGCCAAATGTGAAAGAAGAATTATTCATTTCCCCTACCTCTACGTTATTGTTTACAGAGCTCAATATCTAAAGCTCAAATGCACACATACATCCAAAGGAGGCAGAAGAGTTATATGTCTGCCATTCCCCCTGCCTGTTGTTTACAGTTTAGTAGCTAAAGATGCAATATGTACACATAACAGAGCAGAGCTTTGCAGGGAGAAGAAACAGCCAGATCACTGCTCTGTGTACAGAGTCCTGTGTGTTTGTAAACATACCAGCCGATCAGCAGGTCTCAGCCATAAATGTGTCCAACCAGAGCGCTGGTCAGCAGGAGACACACATATGCGTGCCCTGGCGCCAGAAGCAAGCTCACAACGTTTACTTACATTGCTGATCAAGCAGTAAGTGGTTAAAAAATAATATAAATCACATGCAAATGTCCTAATGTCCCTTCAATTGTGCCTTCTGCAAAGTGATAAGAAAAACTTCTTTAATCCTTCACATGCATCAACAGCAAAAGTGAGTCCTACCACCATTCATCATGTGCCCTCACATATAATTGTGGACCTTTTAGTGTAAGCAATAGGTTAAATGTTCCTTCCCCTTTAAGGGGTCTATTCCCACGGCTTCACCATTGGACTTCCCTCCTGGGGATATCCCCACTGTCTCCTGTGTGAATCACCAGCCTCCACTTGCTCCTGCACTCAAAAAAGAAAATTGTGCTTTACCGTTATAACACAAAATCCCTTTATTAAAAATCTTAAAATATGTACACTCACAAGATAGGTGCACTCAGACAGCAGTGCACCACTTTAAATGCTTACCACAATATCTGGGTACAATGTCCCCTTAATGCTAAACCTTTGCATCACCTATTTCCATCAATCCAGTGACACTTCTGTGTTGGCACAATGACGTCATAGACCCTGCCCTGACATGTTTCATCATGTCCACAGGATTTTATCAAAGTAAAAACTTTAATTAGAGCAAAGGTTGAATGATGGGTAGGGCCAGGGTTGGGTTGAAGCACATAGTGTATATTGATTTGTTTGTTTTCTTTGACAAAGGGAAACTAGGCAAGGGATATAGAACTCATTTTCTGCAAAAAACCCTAAACTTTGTGGATTATTATATTTTCTTCCTTAATACTTATATAAAACAAAATTGAGATCCCAGAAATTATAGTAACGTACCCATTGCACATTTCTCTCTGAATTTTGGTATTTGTGTGTGTGTGTGAGTTTGTAAACACTCACTTTCTTTTTTCACAAATATTATGCAGTGTCTATTGGATTTTCGTTTTCTTATACAGGAGAACAAGATGCTCCGAAACATTGATGATTTCACAGGCAGAGTTGAAAAATGTCAGCAGTTTGTATTGACAAGTGAGGCTTTCCAGCAGTTCTCCTCATTAATCCTCAGCAAATCCGTAAGTACACCAAGCTGTTTATAAAATGCACAAACAAGTAAGAAATTTTCGGAAAAATCCTTAGAACTTGCACAGAATCTCAATACCGCTGCTTGCATTCACACTGTAGATGCATTTTCATATATTCTACGGTACGCTCTTTAAAGCAATCCCCAAGGTTTGCTTGTATGGATTAAAATTTACTTAGAAAAACTCAGTTTCAGGGTATATATAGGAATTATTCAGTTAAATAGTGAGGATGAAAAAGACACATGTCCATTGAGTTCAAACTTCCTCAAAAAAATAAAAACCTGCAGCTGACTGAACAAAAGGCAAAAAAAGGCCTTATAAAGGGTGGGCCAACTTACTTCAGGGAAAATAAATAATTTATAATTCCCAAAGACAATCAACTAATTTACTGTATTAGGATTCCATAATGTTACAGTCATAATATCAGTAGCTGTTTATATTTTGTGCATTTAGAAATATATACAGTTCTTCCACTACTCTACATTTTTCCTACTTTTACTGCAAATAACCCTTTCTATATAGCCTCTTTTCCATAAAAAATGCCCTTGTATCTTTTGTATTGATCTTAAAGGTAAAAGCTTTCCACTGTTTACTATATGCACAATTTATATGCTTAAATTGCCTCTTCTCACATTATATAGATAAATATCGTAGCTGAGATCCTGTATTCCCCTTAAAAATGTATTTACCATTCTCAGGACTTATTTTGGATCTACGATATTCTCTTAGTGTACTGCTGTCCAAAACTGTACTGCTTTTCCAAGATAAGGTCTTAATAATATTTTTATAGGTGCAAGATTATGGGTCCCATTTATAAAGCAGCAGTATGGCCAAACATCAGCCATACCTCTGCTTTTCTGTTAGAAGCTACACTGGGACATTTGTAAAACACTAATCTGTGCTTTGCACTTTGCTTACTTCTGGACGTTTGTCACAAGTGAAGTCCCATTCATTCTAATGTGATTATTATGCAGAGAACATGCTACATGAAATTAGAGGCTTCACGCTGCAGCCTGCATTTTTTGATAAAGCCTAAAATGGAGGAAAAATTGAATGCTTCTTTAAATGTTAGAACATTTCTTGCCCCTTCTAGAAGCTGCAGACTGGCATTGCAGAATGTTATCTTGTATATTGTAGGAAAACAATTTACTTGTGTAATACTACCCTCGTGAGGGCCGCTGTCTTGTGGGTATCCCTAAGCTTCTGTCTGCACAGCCAGGTAACTGACATTTTCACACAGACTTGCATCCAGAGACAGTGACCAGTTTATGAGCTTAGTTTTGTTGTTTTATTTAGGGGACTTCAACTTGAATAGGGGATGAGATTATAGGATGCCCAATTTGACTTGAAACCATGGAGGGGGGATACTTCCTTCCTATGTACAAAGCAGATCCTGGACTGTACTATTCCTGAAACCCGTCAGTCATTGTGGATCAGTAGCAGCTGCCCCTTTCGGGCAAGGAACTAGCAGCCCCTCAGATTTCACATTACTTTCAGTAGCTACATGCAGAGACATTCTCTCCCCCTCTACGGAGCTGCGTCCAGCTTCCTGGCCTGCAAAAACTACCAGCCTTCCTGGCTTCTTGGAAGATCTCCTGAATTAAGGATAAAAAGATTTAGCTTAATGTTAAATCCATGCTTGATCCCATCCATGCCTCTCTGCAGAATATATCCTCCTGAGCCAGCCCAAGCCCAGCCTAGAGGCTTCCCCCCAAGACCTAGGGAACCCCTCCTAGACTCTAACAGTCTCATCAGCATTCCATCTTCCATGCATCTCCTCTGTCAGTCTGACCTGGGATTGACTGAACCCCTAATAAATATGCAGATTAGGCCTCCACCCCTCCTTCTTAATGACCTCTGGAAGGTCCTATGGTCCTCTGGAGTCAGGAGGAAGCGATAGAGCCACAACCTGTAGAGTTGTCCAGCTGACCTGCAATAACCCAACCTTAATCACATGACCAACACAATTACCATGAGCCATAAACAATCATTTTTACCTGTAATGCTCTACACTATTCTAGTAGCACACTAGAGGGTTCTACACCTGTAACTTCTGTATGTCACCCCGGTGCCTTAGAAAATTATTACAGGACCCCCTGGAAATCTGACCTCCATTTGAAAATAAAGTCAGTGCTGAAACCGCTGTTGCTCCATTACAATGAAATTACAACATACAACAGTTTTCATTGCAGTCTTATTCAGTTTTTATTTGGGTTGTTGAGTTGTTATTAACTGTGTACCTGTGATAGGTGGGTCAGCCTCTTTCAGCAAGGGAGTTGTCAGCACTCTCTCCATGAGTGTTAGCAGATCAGCTCCACAGAGGCCCCCAGCCTGTACAGAGGTATGGAAGAGCAAGAGTTAAGTGAGTGCACATATGGAATCTGTGCTAGGTGCATGGTGGGGTTCCATTACGCTACTGGGAATGAGGTAGTGGAGGTACAGTTGTGTCCAAAATTATTCAACCCCCACTGAAATTGAGTGTTTTGGCCAGTTTGACATTGCTTTTGATCATTCAGTCATCTTGCTTACATTTACATTAAAGAGGCACTTGTAGGTCAGACAAATATAACATAACAGTTATAATGAAATAACCACAAATGTCTTTTCTGTGCTCACAGCATTATCAGTTTTATTCAACCCCCAAGTGACATTCAATCTTAGTACTTAGTACAGCATCCTTTTACAGTTATAACAGCTTTTAAACGTGAAGCATAGCTTGACACAAGTGTCTTGCAGCGATCTACGGGTATCTTCGCCCATTCTTCATGGGCAAAGGCCTCCAGTTCAGTCACATTCTTAGGCTTGCGCACTGCAACTGCTTTCTTTAAGTCCCACCAGAGGTTCTCAATCGGATTTAAGTCTGGTGACTGCGATGGCCACTCCAAAATGTTCCAGCCTTTCCTCTGCAACCATGCTCTAGTGGACTTGGAGGTATGCTTGGGATCATTGTCCTGTTGAAAGGTCCAACGTCTCCCAAGCCTCAGGTGTGTGACGGACTGCATCACGTTTCCATCCAATATCTCCTGGTACTGAAGAGAATTCATGGTACCTTGCACACGCTGAAGCTTCCCTGTACCTGCAGAAGCAAAACAGCCCCAAAGCATGATTGACCCTCCACCATGCTTCACAGTAGGCAAGGTGTTCTTTTCATCATAGGCCTTGTTCTTCCTCCTCCAAACATAGCGTTGATCCATGGGCCCAAACAGTTCTAATTTTGTTTCATCAGTCCACAGAACACTATCCCACAACTTTTGTGGTTTGTCCACATGGCTTTTGGCATACTGCAGTCGACTCTTCTTATTCTTTGGAGACAGCAAGGGGGTACGCCTGGGAGTTCTGGCACGGAGGCCTTCATTACGCAGTGTGCGTCTTATTGTCTGGGCTGAAACTTCTGTACCCACATCTGACAAATCTTTTCTCAGTTCCTCAGCAGTCACACGGGGACTTCTCTCCACTCTACGCTTCAGGTAGCGCACAGCAGTCGAAGTCAGCATCTTCTTTCTGCCACGACCAGGTAGCGTTTCAACAGTGCCCTTTGCCTTGAATTTGCGAATGATGCTTCCTAAGGTGTCTCTTGGTATGTTTAACATCTTTGCAATCTTCTTATAGCCATTGCCCTTCCTGTGAAGAGAAATCACCTCTTCTCTTGTCTTCCTGGACCATTCTCTTGCCTTCACCATGTTTGTAACCACACCAGTAAATGTCTAGAAGGAGCTGAGTATCACAGTCATTTTAAAGCTGCCTAATTGGTGCTTATTATGCTTGATTGCTGCTCGGTGACATCCACAGGTGTTTTCAATACCTGATGGAAAGCACCTGTATGAACCTCTGTTCTTCAGAGTGGTAGTCTTTAAGGGGTTGAATAATTGTGGCAATGAAGAAACCACATAAGAACCATTTACTACTGTATTACATAAACAATTGATGTCATTTTAGTTGCATTTGGGTAGTTACAACGTCCTTGTAGGATTTGATTCTGAATACAATTCCAAATGTACACTATAGTCCCTAAACCCCTTTACAGCATTGGGGGTTGAATAATTTTGGACACAACTGTATGCTGGACAGGACACAGGAATGAGAGAGTTAACTTGAGAACAGTTTAATGGTTCAAGTGTACACGGTGTAGACACAAAGCAAAGGAACCCCATGTGTAAGGCAGTGACCCCGCTCAAGGTTCCTACTGTAGCTCAGCAGAATGCACCCCATGGTAGCCCTCTCATGTGAACCACACTTGGTGCCCAATGAGGAGGGAAGGGAACAGTTCTATCTCCCTTTCTTTTACTGTCTATACCACTGGTTTCAGCTACCAGACAGAGTCATGCCATCTTAAGAAGTTTTATGATGACTCTGTGGTAGTGGGATGTATCAGAGATGGTAAAGAGACTGAGTGTGGTGGAGAACTTTGTCACATGGTGTGAGGATAATCGTGTATCCAAATGTGACTTAGACAATGGAGCTAGTTGTGGATTTGAGAAGGAGGAAGGCAACTGTGACCCTTGTCTCCATCTGAGGAGTGGATGTGGATATAGTAGAGAATAGTATCTGGGGTGTATATAGATAATAAGCTGGACTGGAGCAAGAACACTGAGATGCTCTATAGGAAGGGGCAGAGCTGCCTCTACTTTTTAAGGAGGCTAAGGCCTTTTAACATCTGCTGAACAATGCTGAAGATGTTTTATGAGTCTGTGGTGGCCAGTGCTCTTCTGTATGCTGTGGTGTGGAGTACCATCAGTGACAGACTGTTACAACTATGATGCACTACAAAGCGCCACAGGAAATACATTTTGAGTGTGGCCATCAAATGCTATAATTCTTCTCTGTGAGTGCTGAATGTGAGGATTTAATCTGGTTTATGACCCAGATGTTTATGTAGTTTTTATAGTATGCTGGTATTAAGTTAATTATGATTTTGTATCATGCTAGAGAAAATGGTGAAATACTTGCATTTTGGTTTGATTTCTGTTATTGTTCAATTTGTGTTTTTTATTATATGTAGTATTTTAATAGGATGGATGGTTTATTAGAGTATAGTTTTAATTCAGTTTTATTTGGTACTAATTGCTGTTATTGATATTTTATTGTGTCATTGTGTCTTGTTTCTGTTCGTTATTGTGATCTTGTGTTGAATGTAAGTGTATTTTAATAATTACCCTTTGGGACTAAAGCGGAGTTCCACTGAAAAGTGGAGGCTCCACTTGTTTGCCTCCTCCCCCTCTCCACTGCCATGTTTGGCACCTTTTGGGGGGGAGCGGGTACCTGGTTTTGACAGGCAGCAGCTCCCACTTCTGGCTCAGCAAAGTGAGCTGGAAATTCGGCCCCCTCCTTCCTCCTGTAGCCTCCTGTGAACCTTCACAGGTCCCAGAAGACTGCCGGACCAATCATGAGGCACAGCGCGACTCGCTCATGCGCAGTGGGAACCCGGCTGTGAAGCCGCAAGCTGTCACAGCCTGGTGCCCACAGTTTAGATGCCAGCGCCGTGCAGAGAAGAAGAGAAGGGACAGCATGGGTGAGAACATCGCTGGACCTTGGGAAAGGTAAGCGTGTGTTTATTAAAAGTCAGCATCTACAGTTTTTGTAGCTGCTGACTTTTAATAAACACAAAACGGCTGGAACTCTGAAAAATTCTGAATCTGAAACATGGAGAGAGTGTCACCCACCTGCCCTACAAGCTGTTAGCTGCTAATATCACAGTCTGATGTATAGTTAAGTCTTAGCACTTTCTGTCTCTGGCGGCTTGGCTTACAACCCCAGACGGAGGAAGTGGACAGGAGCTGATACCACATGTCCACATACAGGAGCTGCATTACTGCAATACTTTATTTTATCCAGACCAGAATCAGAGACTATTAGGAAATTGTTCCTATGTTCTGGCCATTTAACTGTAGCTGTTCATAATTTCCTGATCTGAATCCTAGTGACAGACAAGTCTCTGTACTATTGTTATTTTCTAAGCAGGAGTGACTTTTTAATATAATGTTGCTTGGCTATATTCATTTACCCTCCCCTAAGCCCAGTTATTGTTTATTCCTGCCTGCAGCTGAGGTGTGTCCCTGGCAATAGTAAGGAGATTCAATAATGCTGGGCTATGAATATTTACTGTATGTGTCTCTGGCCAAGCAATGGGATGGGTATTACTAGTGGTGCAGGCTGGGAGATGATATACAGTATCTCACAGAATTTAGTACACGCCTCACATTTTGGTAAATATTTTATTATATCTTTTCATGTGACAATACTGAAGAAATGACACTGTAAATAATACAATGTAAAGTAGTGAGTGTACAGCTTGTATAACAGAGTAAATTTGCTGTCACCTCAAAATAACTCAACATATAGCCATTAATGTCTAAACTGCTGGCAACAAAAGTGAGTACACCTGTCAGGGAACAAGAAGATCGCTGCAGCACATGAATCTGCACAGGCGCAGGATCCCGACAAGGCATGCAGGCGGGCACAAGGACCCAGGCGCGCCTGTCGGTGCTGGGCGGGCTATTTAAGGAGCACCTCAATGATGATTCACTGATGACTGGTCTTCAGCTTCCCCCTGTGTCCTGCTGTTCCTGTGTGATTCCTTTGGTGCTGACCCGGCTTGTTCCTGACCCAACTCTGATTGCTCTCCTGGTTCCTGACTTCGGCTCTGCTCCTGACTTTGGCTTCTCCTACTGATTCTGTACCTTGCTGCCTGACTGTTGATGACCTTGGCTTCCTTTGACCCTGCTCCTGTCCTGTGTCCTGGCTACCTACCTGCTCTGCTGTACATCAGGCATTATCCAGAACCTGCTCTGTCTGCTATTACAATACTCAAATCAGAGGATACACTGCCTTCTCAGGCCATCATGTGCAAGAGCCACAACAACCACCGCAGGCGCTCTTGTCCCCCGGTCCCTAGACTCCCTCTGTTCCAACCTCAGCAGGGTCAGGGCTAGTGACACAAGTGAGGCTGACCTCGTCAATTCAGTCTCCTTTCAGGTACGTGACAACACCCCTAAGTGAAAATGTCCAAATTGGGCCCAATTAGCTATTTTCCCTCCCCGGTGTCATGTGATTCATTAGTGTTACAAGGTCTTAGGTGTGAATGGGGAGAAGGTGTGTTAAATTTGGTGTTTGGTGTTATACTGGTCACTGGAAGTTCAACATGGCACCTCATGACAAAGAATTCTCTGAGGATCTGAAAAAAATGAATTGCTGCTCTACATAAAGATGGCCTAGGTTATAAGGAGATTGGTTTAACAGAACAGGTTCCACTCAGAACAGGCCTCGCCATGGTCGACCAAAGAAGTTGAGTGCACGTGCTCAGCGTCATATCCAGAGGTTGTCTTTGAGAAATAGATAGACTGCCAGCATTGCTGCAGAGGTTGAAGGGGTTGGGGGGGTCAGCCTGTCAGTGCTCAGACCATACGCTGCACACTGCATCTAACTGGTCTGCATGGCTGACGTCCCAGAAGGAAGCCTCTTCTAAAGATGATACACAAGAAAGCCCGCAAACAGTTTGCTGAAGACAAGCAGACTAAGGACATGGATTACTGAAACCATGAACTGTGGTCTGATGAGGCCAAGATAAACTTATTTGGTTCAGATGGTGTCAAGTGTGTGTGGCGGCAACCAGATGAGGAGTACAAAGACAAGTGTGTCTTGCCTACAGTCAAGCATGGTGGCGGAAGTGTCATGGTCTGGGGCTGCATGAGTGCTGCCGACACTGGGGAGCTACAGTTCATTGAGGGAACCATGAATGCCAACATGTACTGTGACATACTGAAGCAGAGCATGATCCCCTCCTTTCGGAGACTGGGCCGCAGGGCAGTATTCCAACATGATAATGATCCCAAGCACACCTCCAAGATGACCACTGCCTTGCTAAAGAAGCTGAGGGTAAAGGTGATGGACTGGCCAAGCAAGTCTCCAGACCTAAACCCTATTGAGCATCTGTGGGGCATCCTCAAATGGAAGGTGGAGGAGCGCAAGGTCTGTAACATCCACTATCTCCGTGATGTCGTCATGGAGGAGTGGAAGAGGACTCCAGTGGCAACCTGCGAAGTTCTTGTGAACTCCATGCCTAAGAGGGTTAAGGCAGTGCTGGAAAATAATGGTGGCCACACAAAATATTGACATTCTGAGCCTAATTTGGACATTTTCACTTAGGGGTGTACTCACTTTTGTTGTCAGAGGTTTAGACATTAATGGCTGTGTGTTGAGTTAATTTGAGGGGACAGAAATTTACCCTGTTATACAAGCTGTACACTCACTACTTTACATTGTAGCAAAGTGTAATTTATTCAGTGTTGTCACATGAAAAGATATAATAAAATATTTACAAAAATGTGAGGGGTGTACTCACTTCTGTGAGATACTGTATATATATATATATATATATATATATATATATATAAATAAAACTCTCTCACCCACCCTTCTCCTGGGCCTAAGCTCACATTGTCACACTGTCCTTCGGGAAAAAATTTCCCAGCAGGAGTTAGCCAATATTGGGAAGAAGCACCAGGGAGAAACTTCAGCTGGAGATACTCGAAAGCTGGAATTTGAAAGGACCTTACAGTAAGCCTGGTGTCTCACCCAGGGAGTCTACTGCTACTTCTCCTCTCCAGCCAGGAGTTCAAGTTCACAGGACATTGGAAGATTTCCCCTCTATACATGAAAAATTTGCTGGTAACATATAATTCTGTGTTTGAATTATTAGCTTTTGTGGGCTAAGAAAGAATTGTCAACAGGTAAATTGTACTTTTTCCATCTGCTCCTAACTTTGGAAGTTGGGGTTGGAGAAGAGCTGGTTGCTGTGCTTTCTGGCCTGGTACAAAAAATCGGGCACTGAGAGGAATTTCATATATAAAGAAAGAGATGTTACAATGTATCTCAAGACATAATTATAAAAAACAAAAATATGCAGTACATATTTCTATACATGCACATTTCCCCGTGATTTATCTATCTTTAAAGACCCTACAGGAACCAAACAATACCTGTTAATATGCCAGCCATGCATCTAAAGTAAAAAGCAGAAATGTAATATATTGCAGCTTACCAATCCTTAAAGCAGAACTAAAGAGAGAAACCTTTTCTTTTTTTTTTTTAGATCCAGTAATGGAGGGTTATAACCCCCTGGCAGACTTTTTTGCTATCTGTATCTTATTGGGGAGTTTAGCTTTTATTTTAATCAAGACCATTTAAATCTGTTGGTGCATCTAACACTACCTTTTCCTCAAACAATGTAGTTGTCCAAAAGTGTATTTGTTGCTCCTCCAGAGTATGTAGCCGGGGGGGGTGCCTGTTGTTTAAAGCCATAGATGGATAGCGGGATTGACTGTAGTGTCATGTCAGTGTACATAACAAGGGGCACAGAAGCATCAGAACTCCCCCCAAACCTCACCAAGTTCTGACAAGCTGCAATTCTGAAGTTGTGACCCTTCAGTCTTCCACATAGAAGAATCAAAGATCAGTGCTGAACGTGTCAGTGTCAAATGCTTGTCCCACACCAAACACTTGGTGCCAGATCTAACTTTGGCTTTAAACAAATATATAACTTCAATGTTGTAATAAAAAATTATGGAAGAGAGCAATTGTCAGACTGGCCAGTGCCAATGTGATTATTACTAGGAATAGTCCATCCAGTCTAGGTCTCTTGTCTGGGCAGGAAAGCCCTTTGTGTCAGAGAGCTTAAAAGAACACTCTGCTTCTTGCTACTAGGCCTAGTTCACATCCAGCTTATGCTTTCAATGTGACCCCATCACCATAGGAATGCTTGTAAATGAAGCCTGGGCTGTAAAAGCATAGCATGTATATTTATTAACTTTTTGGCAGAGTGCAGCAGCAGGAGCAGGTTTTTGCCAGCTGGGTCTGCCACTTTTCACTTACAACTATGCTCCCTTCACTGTTCATTGAACAGACATTAATGTGTTACTATGAAAGACTTCAGCATGTGCATTGCTATTTTTTTATTAAATAATTGATTCTTTACTCTTTATTAGATTTTCATCTAGAGAAGAAACAAATACAATCACATACTGAATTATTTAATATTTTTTACCTTGTTTTCAATTTTATAAAATGTCATAAACACAGACATATCAATTTAACATAGTACTTTCATAGTGATTTTTGTCTAATTTGCTCCCTAGACGTCCAGAATCATTGATTTTTCTGTACGAATCTCTAAATGTTTGCTTTTTCAACATTATTCCAAATTACCTCTAACAAATGGCTACAAACAATAAATAAATTTGGCGCATTACCAAACCTTGTTTTCTTGTAAAGATATTAAGAATCAACTTGAAGGCACAGTTCCTGGATAGTGTCCAATATACTTGAAAGTACATTTTGTTTGCTCAGCATACCCATGTGTTAATACAGTAAAAACTGTAATTTCAAGAAAAGGAGAACAAGTGGAGCATGGAGACTGCAAGATCGTGCCCAGAGATTTATTAACAACTTTTGTTGTTTCAGAATATTCTTTTATGCTATGAAGTTATTTATTTGAAAACAGAAGGTCTGTTTGTCTATCTCTTTCCATATAAAATAGGTATTTATCTGAGATTGGTTTTAAACTAGGTAGACAAAATTGAAGTGCACATCCTTTTCACATGTCATAAACAAACCGTTTTCCTTGCAAGGAAATGTTCTAATCTGTACTCTAGCTGAAAAAATGTTTTCATCATCAATCTGCACTAAACATTATTTCAAACACGTCTATCTTTTCATCCCAACAATGATTCTGAGGAATAAATTATCACTAATGTCTTTGTTGAAAGTTGGCTGGGAAACATTCAAGATCCATCAGTATTGGTGTAAGTAACAGCCACAGGGTCCTTGTTCAAACATTTCTGAGACCACTAATGTCTTATATGCATTTTCAACAGTCCAATAAAGCCTGGAGGTGCCTCTTCATTGACAACATGGAATGATACAAGAGTTTTTGTGAATGCCATACAACAGTTATAGCAAAATGAAAGTGACAAGTTTCTGTTAGCTTTTAAACAAAGGGAATTAGTGGTCATGGTTGGATGGCTGAACCTTTTTGGCCCAGGAGCGATTGCACTTGCACTTTGTGCATCCTTTGCAGTTACTCCCTAGCTCCCTGATGCCCAACCTCTAGCTTGGGGGCCATATGCGGACCTTTGACACTTACCCTCTGGGCCCCATTTAGACAGTAGTTTTTTCCTACCTAGATGCTTACACCAGTGAAGCAAAAAAAAAATATTCTTAAGACTAGGTTCTAGTAGACTAGGTTCTAGTCATTACATAGTTGGTAAGGTTTAATAAAGACACAAGTCCTTTCAGTTCAACCTGTGTGGATGTGTGTGTATGTACAGGTGAAACTTGAAAAATTAAAATATCGTGCAAAAGTTCAATTATTTCAGTAATGCAACTTAAAAGGCGAAACTAATATATAAGATAGACTCATTACATGCAAAGCAAGATAGTTCAAGCCGTGATTTGTCATAATTGTGATGATTATGGCTTACAGCTCATGAAAACCCCAAATCCACAATCTCAGAAAATTAGAATATTGTGAAAAGGTGCATTATTCTCGGCTCAAAGTGTCCCACTCTAATCAGCTAATTAAGCCATAATACCTGCAAAGGGTTCCTGAGCCTTTAAATGGTCTCTCAGTCTAGTTCAGTAGGAATCACAATCATGGGAAAGACTGCTGACCTGACAGTTGTGCAGAAAACCATCATTGACACCCTCCATAAGGAGGGAAAGCCTCAAAAGGTAATTGCAAAAAAAGTTGGATGTTCCCAAAGTGCTGTATCAAAGCACATTAATAGAAAGTTATGTGGAAGGGAAAAGTGTGGAAGAAAAAGGTGCACAAGCAGCAGGGATGACCACAGCCTGGAGAGGATTGTCTGGAAAAGGCCATTCAAAAGTGTTGGGGACTTTCACAAGGAGTGGACTGAGGCTGGAGTCAGTGCATCAAGAGCCACCACACACAGATGGATCCTGGACATGGGCTTCAAATGTCGTATTGTCGTAAATGTCAAGCGGCTCCTGAACAACAAACAACATCAGAAGCGTCTTACCTGGGCTAAAGAAAAACAGACCTGGTCTGTTGCTCAGTGGTCCAAAGTCCTCTTTTCTGATTAGAGCAATGGAGAGGCACACACTGCAAGATGCTTGAAGTCCAGTGTGAAGTTTCCACAGTCTGTGTTGATTTGGGGAGCCATGTCATCTGCTGGTGTTGGTCCACTGTGCTTCATTAAGTCCAGGGTCAACGCAGCTGTCTACCAGGAGATTTTGGAGCACTTCATGCTTCCTTCTGCTGACGAGCTTTATGGGGATGCTGACTTCATTTTCCAGCAGGACTTGGCACCTGCCCACACTGCCAAAAGCACCAAAACCTGGTTCAATGACCGTGGGATAACTGTGCTTGATTGGCCAGCAAACTCGCCTGACCTGAACCCCATAGAGAAACTATGGAGCCTTGCCAAGAGAAAGATGAGAGACATGAGACCGAACAATGCAGAAGAGCTGAAGGCTGCTATTGAAGCATCCTGGTCTTCCATAACACCTCAGCAGTGCCACAGGCTGATAGCTTCCATGCCACGCCACATTGAGGCAGTAATTGCTGCAAAAAGGTGCCGAAACCAAGTACTGAGTACATATGCATGCTTATACTTTTCAGAGGTCCGATATTGTTCTATGTACAATCCTTGTTTTATTGATTGCATGTAATATTCTAATTTTCTGAGATTGTGGATTTGAGGTTTTCATGAGCTGTAAGCCATAATCATCACAATTATGACAAATCACGGCTTGAACTATCTTGCTTTACATGTAATGAGTCTATCTCATATATTAGTTTAACCTTTTAAGTTGCATTACTGAAATAAATGAACTTTTGCACAATATTCTAATTTTTCGAGTTTCACTTGTATATGTCTCAACCACTTCCCATATCCCTGTATATTGTGTTGAATAAGATGCCCATCAATTAAAATTAGCAACCTTGCCTGCTGCAACTCCTGATTGTGTAAGGGAGTGCCACATCCTTACCACTCTAACAGTAAAAACCTCTTACGCAGTTTACCTCTTGAGCTCTAGAAGGTTTTACCCCCTTTATGACCAGAGCATTTTTTGCTATTCAGCACTACAATACTTTAACTGGCAATTGCGTGGTCATGCAACACTGTGTGCAAATTACATTTTGATAATTGTTTTCACAAATAGAGCTTTATTTTGGTGGTATTTGATCCCTACTGGATTTTTTGTGCTTTGTAGGGGGAATAAACAGCCAGATCACTGCTCCTTGTACACAGAGTTCTGTGTTTTGTAAACGCAGAATTTTGTGTGTGATTGGACACAGCAAATCAGCTGACTTCAGCCAAACTATTTGGCTGAAATCAGCTGCCAAACACGTGCTGTGTCCAATCACGCATTAGTGCATTCCAGACCCAGAAGAAAGATCATAACATACAGGTATGTCACATGGCGTGGAGCTGCTGTCTGCTCGCAATGGCCTTTCTACATATTAATGCCAATGAACTGTTCTTGGGTGGCTCCATTCACAGGCACTATGTACAGAGCCGAGTGGCTCTGTACCTTCAGATTACTGTGATTGAGAGACCAATCACAGTGAACACATAATGCGATGAACAGTGTATACTTCTAACAGCTCTCCCCTTCCTTTTACAATGATGGAAATGGAGGAAACAAAAACATTTAAAACATTAGTTCCTGAGCAGTGTACGCAATTATGATAGCAGCAGCTGCAAATAAAGTTTAACCCTTTCACCTTACAACTCCTCTCCTGCACTAATGATCTTCATAGTGTCTAGCTGACCTGTATATTAGCCCTTTACCTCCCTTATCTTGTATGTCTGTATATTAACCCTTTCATCTGCATTCTACCACTGTATGTGACCTGTACATTAACCCCTTTACCCCCCCCCCCCATTACTGTTTTCATTGAACCATTACCTAGCTCATTGTTTTAACCCACTCAATGCCAGCATGTTTCTTCATATCCAAAAAATTGTGGCAAAACCTCTCCTCACTTTCTACTTTACAAAAAGGGGTACTGCCCCAACATTTTTATTTTCTAAAAGCCTTTTATTTCCTCCATCGGCTTATCCCCCACAGCTATTACCTTTTGTATCACTCAACCCTTCCCCCTAGATTGTAAGCTTTAATGAGCAGGGCCCTCTGTTTCTTCTTGTACCAAATTGTATTGTAACTGTAATGTCTAGCTTTATTTTGTAAAGCGCTGCGCAAACTAAATCCTGAATAATAATAATAAAAAGTAAGGAAACAGTTTTATTCTCTAATAATGATCTGGTAAAAAAGTGGTTGTTAAATATCACCAAGAGAAAGCTCTATCTGTCTCAAAAAATTATAAAAAAAAAACTAATCTGGGTGAAGTGTTGCATGAGAGCGTAATTGTCATTCAAAGTATCACAGAACTGGAAACTCAAAAATGGCCTGGTGATGTAAGGGTTTTACAGACTGCTATTCAAATGATTAAATCTTAAATGTTGAACTACAGCCTTTTTTGTCATGTTTTTGTTACCCTCACTTTCTGTGCTGATGACCCAACAGAAAATAAGAAAATCACCACAGTAATCTGGGTATAATAAGAGACTCCTTTCACATGTACTGTATATGGGATGACACCTACTAAAGAAAGAGACATGGGTCATTGGTCCTGGAGGGAATGTATATGGAAAACATCCTTGTTTGATAGTTTAGCTCATAGCTTCCCTTAAAAAAATAATCAATGTGTTTTGTCAGACTACCGTTAATGAGGTGTTATTCACATCTGGACAAAATTACCTGGCATATCATACATCTTCAAGTACATGTAGGAAGAAAAACAATTTACTTGGTTAACAGAACCATTTTCACAGCCAAAGGATTTTGTTCACACTCACTGCAAAGGTGACGCAAGCACGCAAAGCAATATAAAAACTGACTTACACTTCACAAAAATTTACAGCACATCACTGCCTTTGATAAATTATCCTTACTCCGTGTCAAGAAAAAAATAAAACCAGTCATGAGAAACAAAACGAAAATCTTACCACTTTTTAGGGTCTACTGTGTAATAGTCCTGCCTGCCCTTTTGAGAGCGCCTTAGCAGATTGCTGCTTTGGTACCGTATGTATTACTTCTATTTTCAGTTCGCACTGTACAAAAGAAACTGATTCAAAGGGCTGAGGAATAACACAGAATGAATTGAGATGGAAAAGGCCCAAGATGTTCCCTGAGTACAAATGAGCATCTGTGCACGAAAAAAGAAAATAACTGCAAAGATTTTTTTTTTCTTTTATTTTCCAGGAAGTGTCATGATGAGAAAAATGATACAGATAAAGCTTGAGCAGAGATGCTGGTAAAGAATGTCCTGTCTGAACCGTTGTAGTGTTAGCCTGGGGACATTTTTAATTAGGATGAGATTGCAGTTCTTTTTTCAGGCAACTCCAGACGACATGCTGACTTTGAAAGCACAGGCCGTGCCGGTGCAGGTCCTCACAAAGATTGGGGGGGGCAGTTTACTTGAAAAATTGCTAGAATATTCAAAAGCATAGTTCAGCCTGGCAGTTACAAAACATAATGCTGGGGCAGAGACACTAAGGCTGCAAATCACCAAAAAATTGAATACACAACATTCTTGTTGTATAATTTAATTCTGGAATGGGAATTGTACACAACCAAAGAATGGTTATACTAAAGGCCATCTTAAAGACTGAACCTGATCAATTACCCAGTCTAAGCATAATTAGGCTAAATGCAAATAAATACACAGAAATATGGGTAGAGGAACGGGAAAATATTCATCTACAAAAATGTACAATACAAAAAATAAAGCTAACAGCTGAGCTTAGTAAAGATGATTTATTAACAAATATTTTCTGCTAACGTTAATGCTAAATAGTTTAGTGAAAATTGGGATAGTTAGGGTGGATTGGTGAGTTATGGCCTTTAAGAAGGGTCAGTTTGCCTACAAATATTAGACTAAAGCATATCTATGGTCAAAATGTAAAACCATATATTCATTTCCCCATTATATGTTTTAGCTTATTCCTTGTAATCTGAATGATTATTGACGTTTGTAAATTTACTTTGTGAAAATCCACACACATTTACTTCCTTAAGCCTTTAATTAATTTTTAATATTCAAAGCAAATGCCTCCATCCATCCATGTCTTCATGCTTTATTTTGCTGTTAAATTACTTTGAAAAACACCCACATTTCTGGCCGTGGCCATCTTAAGTAAGGACAGTCAAGTCACGTAACATTTTCTTCCTGAAATCCATTTAGCTCAGGCATACAGGCAGGAGGTGTGTGCTCAGCTGAGAAAACCCCTCCTTCCTTCATAATGATGCATCCTGGGATGTAGGTTGTCAATTATCTAGGCATGGAAACCAGGAAATAACCGAAGAAATTAAAAAAAATAAGTTTAAAACAAGTAAATATGATATACTTTCCTATTTACTGCTAGCAGCATAAGGATTGAAAATTGGCAATCTTGATTGAGAGAGTGAAGTTCCACTTTAAATTCTGTGACATAGCATTCACTATGCCTTGTTGATGGGCATTGTTGTATCACATAATTTACAGAGCCTGTTTTCTGAACTACAGCAGACAGCAATGCACGATGGGAAATGTAGTCCTTAGAAATTGAAAGTAAATAGCAGAGGGGAAGATGCAAAACATGCCGGGAATCCCGAGAGCTGTGGAAAGAGATGGCCATCAGACTGGTATAGTAGCAATTTTGGAAAACCAGGAAACTCCGGACAAGGACTTCTGAGGAAAACAAATGATTTATTAAAAACAGCGCTGTTTGACCTAACAGATGGCTCATGCTCTCATCTGCTAAGTGAATTATAGAAAACTTCTTACAAGCGTATATACCAATGATTACGTCACAATGCATACATTCCTTCTTTCACTTTCTATACACTCAAAAGACTTTCCAAACTCTGCAAAATATAACCTTGAAATAGCAGCTGCAGATAAGGGTACTAGCTACAAGCTGGTACATATTACTCACAGGAAATAAGGGAGGGGGAGAGTTAGCTGAAAACTTTGCAAGCAGTTAGAAATGTTACAGTTTAAAGGAAAACTCTGCAATATCTGGGTGCTGCCACACTGGCAGCACTCACAACATGAAATGAGATTTTTCAAGTAAGCTTATATTGGATTGTCAAAATTAACAATTGTTTATATTGCTGTCACAACTCTGATGTTATAAAATTAAAGTGTATGCTATCACCATAGAACTGCTTTAACCACTTCCCGACCGGCCGTTGTATATAAACGGCCGTACGGTGGCACTGCAGGGTCGGATGGCCGTCTATAAACGGCCTCCCCTCACCCTGCTTGTGCGCGCTCCCTGGGAGCGCGCAGCACCGCGATCCGGTGCCCGCTGTGTCCTCCGGACACAGTGAAACACCGATCGTCGGACGGGACCTCTGTACGAGGTCCCGATCATGTGATCACTGATTGGCCAATCAGTGATCACATGCAAAGTAGTAAGCAAGATGTCACTTCTGACATCATTGCTTACTACGTGTGAAATCTGTGAATGATCACAGAGGTCACATGGTACAAGGCTATTCACAAAAGCCTTGTACCATGTGACAAGCTGTGACCAATCACAGCTCACTCAGTTCTTCTCAATGAGTGCAAGAATGCACACAGAGAGAAAGAGAAATGATTGCTTTTACATCCTATATGGGTGTAAAAGCAATCAGTGTAAAAAAAAAAAAAAAATCTTCATCACCCTCTACAAGTAGTACAGTGTCACCATGGTGACACTGTACTGCTAGGGTGACAGTATGTAAAAAAAAAATAAAAATAAAAAATAATAATATAAAAAAATAAAATAAAAATGTAAAAAAAAATGTTTAAAAATTATAATTTTTGCTTATAAACTAATCTGAATTTTTTTTTTTACTAAAAAGATAACGGAATAAATTTTGGCTAAGATTTATGATGAAATATTATTTATTTGCAAAGGTTTATAAAAAAAACACTTTTTTTCAAAAATTTTTGGATATTTCATTTACATAGCAAAAAAAATACAAATCCCAGTGGTGAATAAATACCACCAAAATAAAGCTTTATCTATCTCAAAAAAATGGTAAAAAATTCATTTGGGTACAGTGTTGCATGACCGCGCAATTGTCATTCAAAGTGTGATAGCGCTAAAAGCTGAAAATTGCCCTGGTCAGGAAGGGGGTAAAAGTGTCCGGTCTGGAAGTGGTTAAGAAGGGTAAGCCTTCCTAAAAATGTCATATTAAAGAAGTAGGGTAAAGCTCTTTTGGCTGTACTTCTCCTGAGGATCACAGGAGTGTTTTTTGTTCTGCACTCCTGTGACCCGTTTTCAACTGACAGCGGGCTAAAGTCCTCTGTCAACTAACATCACACAGCCAATCTGGGCTCTGCAAGGATCCTGACTTTATTGTTGGGATCCATGCAGATGCCGGACCAGCAGCTGGATTCAACCTCTCATTGCACTGCTGGGAGACTGAGCCAGTCACTCCCAGCCCCTCCACAGCCTTATGCTCTAGTTAGTGATGGAGGGTCGGAGCAGAGCGATGGTGACTAACAATCATCACTGTCTGCTCACTGAATACTGAGAAACGATTGATCAGCAGTCTTTGATCATTCAGTTCTCGGTGTAGAGGTGGCAAGGGACGGATGCAGCATTGGACTTTTGCTGCATCCAACTAGATGAGTATAAATGTTGTTTCTTTTGATTTAATACTGAATTTCTCTTTTAACATAGATATATGTAAACCCTTCCACATCCCTCTAGGCATATGTTGTAAGTTGGGAACATAAAATGTACATGATTCCTCCAATAATCACAGAAGTGCTTTTTAAATATTGTATTTATCCATATAACATGATCAATTATTCCTTCTCCCTATTGTCCTGCCCGATCAGTGGGAGGGGCTACATTGTAGCAGATCACATGTACCAGAGGCACACTGCTGCTTTGTTCTGCACTTTCATGACCATGAGGCTTCCAGGAGTAGCCAGCCGTCAATCACCAAGCTGGAGTTACTCTGGCAGGTGTTCCTGTCTGTGATGTGAGTAATTTAGAATTGCAGGGAACAGAGCACACTGTACATAATCACAGGGGAGATCAGCCTGTAGAGTAAAACTAACTGTTAGGATCACCAGGTATTTACTCTTTACCGGAATACCTTTACATAAAAAGCACACACACATAAAAAGACAATTTTCGCAGGGAGGCTTTAATGCAGAAATACATTGTATCTGTTTACTGACACTCCAAGGTGAAGATACAGCTTTGCATAACTATGCACCCTATACTTTCACTCTCTTGCCACAGTCATTTTGTTTGATTTACTGAAAGAATAAGACTGTGCACAGTGAATGTTTACTTAGCTTATTGAATAAGGTATAGCTATATTCATGCACCGCTACCCCCTAGAGGGCCGCTAGGTTTTGGGCCCCCCTAATCCTGCACAGCCAGGCAACATACATTTTTCCAATTTGCATCTAAGTCAATAACTAGTCGTTGGGCTTATTTTTATGGTGTATTTAAGGAATATAAACCTGGGTGGGGATAAGGGGTTATGGGATCACCAAACTGAGTTCAACAGCAACTTAGAGGACATAATAAAAGTAGGTGCAGCGCTAAAAACAAAATAAAATATTTCTCTGAAGGATAAATATAAATATCAGTGGTCAAACAGATATACCACAAAGTGAATAGTGCATTGAGTCTATAAAAGGTGCTGAGAGCACGTACAAGGTTCTCATCCCAGGGTGATGGTAGTAAAGGTAGAGGGGATCCTGGAAAAAACAAATAGAGTGCGCACTCACCAGAAGTGCGTTAAAATAACGCATGTAAGGAAGTAGCTGTGCAAGATCTCTCCGGCATCAGGGTTCTGGTCAGGTCGCACTGCGTCCTATCCTCTGTCTCACCGCAAGAAGAGATGGCCAAGTAGCATCCGAACGTGTGAGCGTCAGGGAACTCCTTGGTCCAAAAAAGTGCTGTGGGAGATGGTGCTCTCATAGAGAGCCCAATGAAGGACGCCACATAGTGTAGTATTGTTTGACTTACGTTTAATAGTCAAAAACAGGGGGTAAACAAAAAAGTACTGACCATAAGTAGTTGGCCACATACAGTGGCTAGATGTCCATAGGCTGTAGCCCCCCCTGACGCGTTTCGTGCGATGCACGTCCTCAGAGGGTCAGGGCTCTTTTTCACAACTTAGAGGACAACCTCTCTATGTACAACTTGCATCAAAATGGATCTTAGATTGTACTCCCTCTGGAATAATGTCAGTCTTTAATGGATCAGTAGCGAATATCTCATCTGTGTTTAGGAGCTTTATGTCCCCTTAGTAGGAATAGAAAAGTCCCAACTGTATGCAAGAGCTCTATGTCCCCTTAGTAGGAAAAGCAAAGTCCTAACTGTATACAGGAGCTCTATGTCCACTTAGTAGGAATAGCCAGTGCACCTGGCTTCTACAAGTGAATCCCAGAGCAAAGGAGGGGTTAAGGTAAGCTGTGGCACTGGCCATTTTAAGAGTAGCTAAATATTGTATCTGGCTGCCTTCATCCTTTGTTGGCTCTGGGGGTGATAAGTAGAGGTATTCACACTGTCCCTTGAAATCCTACTGCTCAATAAAGACTGTTGTTCAGTCCTCCTGCTATACAGGATCTCCCTTTCAATACAGGGTGTCTCCACAATGAGACTAAAGGGTGATGAAGATCGCTCTGGTCAAACTGCTCCTTTCCTCACTTCCTCAGCTCCTGCCTGAAGGCAGAGTGCCCAGCCCTGGGGTCCCTTCTAGGCCTCCTCGACTCAGCACACCATACTCCAACCAGCAACGACCCCTACTGGCCAGGCTCTTCAATATTTACCGGCAAATCTTACCACCCTGCCAGACCTCCTTCTTAGAGATTGGTCAAACTCCCATGAATATTCAGATCCTTGCCCTTGTACCCCCACCGACTAGCTTCTAGAAGTTTGTGGAAACTTCCAAAACCAGAGGGAAGCAACAGAGGCCTGACGTAAAGAGCCTTCCAGCCTGTTCTGAGCTTGAACCCCACAGGCATGCTCACTTTAGCTACTTGTGAACCAAACTAAATTTATCTAACTATGAACACTAGCGTGTGCAACATTCATTTTGAATACCCAATCAACAGCGAGTTAAAACAACACTTCGTAAAGTGGTTTGGATGATTGAACTGAATAAGTATACTGCATACCATTATGAAAGCATTATGAAATATGAAGCAAGGGGAGTTGGGATGGCAGGGAGATCTTGCCCCAGTCAGATATAGGAACCCAGCTTGCAGTTAAGCTTAATGTTTATCCATGTCTAAGATTAGTATGGAATGTATATACACTGCTCAAAAAAATTAAAGGAACACTTTGAGAACACATCAGATCTCAATGGGGAAATATATCATGCTGGATATCTATACTGATATGGACTGGGTAATGTGTTAGGAATGTAAGGATGATCCATCATTTGATGGAAATAAAATTATCAGCCTACAGAGGACTGAATTCAAAGACACCCTGAAAATCAAAGTAAAAAAACTATGTAGCAGGCTAGTCTATTTTGCTAAAATTTCATTGCAGCAACTCAAAATGGTACTCAATAGTTTGTATGGTCCCCCACATGCTTGTATGCATGCCTGACAATGTCGGGGCATGCTCCTAATGAGACAACGGATGGTGTCCTGGGGTATTTCCTCCCAGACCAGGGCATCACTGAGCTCCTGGACAGTCTGAGGGGCAACCTGGTGGCATCGGATGAACCGAAACATAATATCCCAGAGGTATTCTGCTGGATTTAGTTCAGGCGAGCGTGGGGGCCAGTCAGTGGTATCAATTCCATCATCCACCAGGAACTGCCTGCATACTCTTACCTCATGAGGCTGGGCATTGTCGTGTACCAGGAGGAACCCAGGACCCACTGCATCAGTGTAGGGTCTGACAATGGGTCCAAGGATTTCATCCGGATACCTAATGGCAGTCAGGGTGTTACTGTCTAGCCTGTGGAGATCCGTGCGTCCCTCCATGGATATGCCTCCAAAGACCATCACTAACCCACCACCAAACGGTCATGCTGAACGATGTTGCAGGCAACATAACATTCTCCACAGCTTCTCCTGACCCTTTCATGTCTGTCACATGTGCTCAGGATGAACCTGCTCTTATCTGTGAAAAGCACAGGGAGCTAGTGGTGGACCTGCCAATTCTGGTGCTCAATGGCAAATGCCAAAGGAGCGCTAAGGTGCCGGGCAGTAAGCGCAGGGCCCACTAGAGAACGTAAGGCCCTCAGGCCACCCTCATGAAGTCTGTTTCTGATTGTTTGGTCAGAGACATTCACACCAGTGGCCTGCTGGAGGTCATTTTGTAGGGCTCTGGCAGTGCCCATCCTGTTCCTCCTTGCACAAAGGAGCAGATATCGGTCCTGCTGATGGATTAAGGACCTTCTGTGGCCCTGTCCAGCTCTCCTAGAGTAACTGCCTGTCTCCTGCAATCTTCTCCATGCTCTTGAGACTGTGGTGGGAGACAGAAAACCTTCTGGCAATGGCATGTATTGATGTGCCATTCTGGAGGAGTTGGACTGCCTGTGCTACCTCAGCTTCTTGTAATCTGTATTAAAAGCTCATGCAATAGTGTGACAAGGCAGGAACGGAATTGGAAGACAGCGAGAGATCATTGTCACCCTATAACTAAGAGAGCAGGAAAAAGGACAATTATGCAGGATTACTAGGTATCGTTTTAATAAAAGCCCTCAGATTTTTAAACATTGAAGTTGACTTTTGAAATCTCTCTAACATGTTAAAGCCTTTATGAGATTGTTGTGATTTGGCTTAATAAACTTTCCTCTACCTTACTAAATACACCTGAAAATCTTTCTCAGAAGTCCAGCAGGACACAGCTGCTTAGCATTTTGAAGAATTCATCTTAAACATCAGCCTAACCATTTTAAATTATTTTTTAAAAGGGAGAAATGTTTTTACTGCTATTTGTGTTCCCTTTAGGCTTGGTTCACATCTGTGCAGGTGGTGCCGCTGCAGGACATGCACAAATACTGGGAGCCGCTACCACCCACACAGAGAAATGCGGTACCTGTGGACGGGTGCCATTAACCTTAATGGCACGCTGCCCACACTGGAAATGGCAACTGTACTGGGAACCTTGGTTCCCATGCAAAGTACGATTTCAACAATAGTGTAGGAACTTCTTTCCTGCATGTCGTGGCCCGCACGGCTGCACAGGTGTGAAGCTAGCCTTAGTGAGAATCTCCCTTACTTCCTTTCCTAGAGACCATTACTACTGATATAGGACATAACCAACCATAAAACAGCTTACTCTTCCCCATGCTTTAAAAATCATGTTAGAGACATTTCTCCCAACCAGCGATGAAAACAAATCCTACCTAGTTGAAAACCCAACAGCAATCTGTCAGAGATTCCATTTCCAATTACCCACTCTATCCTGAATGAAAAAAAAATATTGGTGAAACAAATAGCATCCCATTGGATGTACGTAACCTGCGTAGGAGGTTAATTATTAAAGCTTATGTAATGTAATTAATCTGCAACATTTAGAAATGTAAGATTATCTTACTAGAAAAAATTGCTTGCGTAATGTGGATGACAGGGAAAAAACTACTTAGCAAACATTTAACATAAACTGTCTGAAAATGGCTTTTGTCCTAGTTCTAATCATACAAACAGGTCAGGTGTACTTTGTAAGAACTTTAAATTGAACCTCCAAGTGAAGTCTCCAAACAAATAAACATAGTAGTATGTTCATAATCTGTTCCATACGCTTTTCAAGCGCACTCTTTCTTTCCTTAAAACACCAATCCTAAGCAGCTTAAACAGCATTGTTGCTGATATGCAAATTCAGACTTTGTTCAAAAGTCAACAGCTTCCTCTGCAGGACCCTTCATATGACGTATGCAGATGTTCTGTCACACAAAGAGTAGAGAAATGTCTTGGATGTTGCCTGTAACTGACCACCTGACTTACTTTACTGTACAAAAGGAAATTGGCAGCACCCAGTAAGGGAATATCCAGCATGTGTGGATAATATTTAGACAGACTTTGTATTCACAGCTTATACATTGGGAAGTTGTTTATATTTTTAGTTAGTTCATATTTGGCAGCAGTTTCTGCAAATATTGGCAAAGGAAGATTGCATTAACATTTGTATTTTAGGCTTGAAACTTTATTCCCTGAAATCAGCACCCTGAACAGCTCCAACAAATCTGGAGATCTGCATGCTTAAAGTGTTACTAAAGCCACAACAATAAAATCAGTCTGTATATGCAGTAAAGCATGCTTGTTATACTCACTGTGGAACCTAAGGGGTTAATCCTCTGCATTGTGTAAAAACGCTGTTTGATCCTGACTTCTATGATCCTCCCTTCTTCCAGTGTCCCCCTCATATCTCCTGATAAGACATGTCATGTGGAGACACTCTGCACATGCTCAGTTTGGTGTGTATTGCTAGAGAGGTTTTTTTTCTTTTCTTGGGAGAGTGCATGTGAGCAGCACAGGGCCAATTAGCAATGTTCAGACAGAGATCAGGGGATCTGCATCCTCCTAGAGCAAAATGAAAACTCCTCCTACAAGCTTTAACCAGTGCTCTATTGAACACTGATAGAAGTCACAAGACTGTTCTAACTGCTGATGAGGAAAGTATTTAGCAGTTTATATGTACTAAAATAATTGCATTTCCATGTTCTGTGTACTGTGGGAGACCAGATATAGTGGGTGCAGGGTCCTAGGTTTAGTAACACTTTTAATTACTATCTTTTTCTAGTTCAATACATTTTTATTCATTTTTAAGAAAGAATAATACGAGCAAGCACCTAATCCACCAACGCAGGGGCTAGGACTGGTGACATAAAAGCAGACAATCTTGTACAGTATGAACAAGTAAAGGAGGGGTGACCTCCTCACTCAGTTATCATGGTCATGAATACAAACAGGGAAAAAAAAAAAGAAATTCCAGTGTGATCTGCTTAGTTGGTAAAGTAGGCCAGGACATAGTAAATTCTAGGCAACGGATCAGGCAGTCCTGGAACCATATAGACTGTAAGAGGACACATAGTCCCGTCAAGGAAAGAAATGTAAAGGGAAAGAAACAGAGAGGAGGAAGGGAGCAAGATGGGAGGGAAAGGGAGAGTAGGGGTTCGGGAACATCAGGGGCAGTCGCTAGAAGAAGAGTAGGGAAAGCACATACCAGGGGTTCCCAAATCTTTATGAATTGATATGGGAATCATGAAGTATACTGGTCATTTAGTCTGAGCATTAAGGCTGTCAACCAGCCTCTCACACCCTAGAAGGGAACTGTGGGTTTCTTCAGGCTTGGGCAATCATCCTCTTAGCTAATATGAACAGTAGACATATTCAATTCTTTTCCATTCAAATCTAGATTCAGATACATTTTTGATTATTCAGAGATTCGGATGTATCCGAATTTCCAAATAACAATAATAACAAATTTTGTTAAAATTTGTTTTGTTTTGTTTATTTGTTTTCTAACGAATTCCAAATTTTCAGAACAATTCGAATTCAAATCGGTCAAAAATGTATTGACTAATCTGAATTTTGTTTGAAGAATAGCTGGTTGTTAAGGAAAGGGCTGGGAAGCCGACCGCCGTTGTTTTGGCGGTTTGTGCTACCGCACTTATTAACTTGGTTCTATCTAAGAATAAGTGATTACAACCTTTTGTCTATACATGAATTTAGCCAATCCTGATGCGGCTAATACCAATAAAGTTAATACCAAATGATAACAACTGTGCAAGAAATAAAGATCTAATTTATTTACACAGAAAAGAAGCTTGCTATTAATCAAATATAACAAAATATAATGTAGCCGGTATAACTTTAAAAGTAGTAATATTACTACGCAAATACAGAATGTTACCAATACAAAGAGTGATGACTATAGGAAAGAAAGTCACAGGAAAGGAACAGCGCAAAGGTGATATATTACACAGACATCCTGATGTCCTGACACCTGGGCTCCGAAAGAGACAAAGGGACAAAGAGGACCTTGGGGGATCTGCTCTGCTGTTATATACTCCTTGCAAAAGACCACCCTAGGCTCACCCACCCAAGTAAATTCACACCTTTCCACATAGCTTAACCTCCAATGGGTGGGCTCAGAACAATGGTTAGTTTAGTTAAAGAAAAACAGGAATTCCCAGTTGCCTTCCATCCCCCTCACCTCAATTGAGTCTTTTTAAGTGGCATTTCCCACAGTTCAAAAGTTCACAATAACCTTCATGAAGGTGAAAATTATTATAGGCCCAAGAAGGTGAAAATTATTACAGGCCTAAAATAGCCATTACACCGTGTCCTTAACAACCAATGTTTATGGGGACGAGGACCTCTTCCCCATAGGAGTCTGGGATCCCAGTCCCCCTACTCCCACCTACACCAAAAAAGTGTAAAAAGTGAGAAGGAAACACAACACCAGTCTTTTATTAAAAAAATAAATATCCCCGAAGTAGATCCAACATCAATCACAATGAATGCCTTATAAATATCCAAAGAGAGGAGAAAACCAGGAATTTTCTGGTGGTGTAGGAGATGAATCAAAATTAACAAGTTTTTGAAACTTTATCACCGGCCTGCCTTCCTGGGACAAAGCCCACCTGGTCCCTATGGATTAGGAGGCACAAGCATTTGTTAATACAAGTGCTGATTTTTCCCAAGAGCTTCAGGTTGTTGTTAAGGAGGGAGAAATGCCAGAAGGCCTGAGGTTCAGATGCCTACTCTGGCTGTTGAGGGATAATAGAGATGTGAGCTCAGAGGGCATTTGGAGAAGGTAGTGACCCATGTTTTAAGGCATTGAAATGGTTGACTAAGTGGGGAGCCAAAAGGGTGGAAAATTTCTAATATAAACCTGAAAATTCATCAGGGCCCAGGGGCCGTGGAGGGCTTCAGGGACTTGATCGCCTGAAGAACTTCAGTCTCGGAAATGTCAACATTGAGAGTGTCACAAGTAGCGTTTGGGAGCGTAGAGAGATTCCAGTCTAGGAAGAACTGTTTAGCCTGAGCCAGAGGAAACGGGCCTGGTTTGGCATAAAGTGAGGGGAGGAACTCCTCAAAGCCGGATAAGATCGGCAGGGGATTGGAAGTTATAAATTGCTATCTTTTTCAAATGGCTCTCTATCTTTATTTGAAAGCATAATGTAACACTGAAAAAAGCATAATGTAACACTGAAATTGTTGGCTGTCATGTCTCATAATGACATGAAAAGCAGAATTATTATTAGGAAAGTGAAAATGTATCTAGGTTTCAAAACCCTGTAATAAAATGTCAACTGATTATAAAATCAGATATTAATTGAATCTAGTTCATGAAATATATTCACATGAAAATAAGCAGAGTAAAAATAATGTGTATCTTTCTGCTTTAAGTTAACTTGTCTCAAGAGAAATATGAATGCCATGGCTGGCCTTGATTTGGCATAGTAAAGTCTATCAGAAAATTACTAAAAATGCCACTTCAAAGTATACACTTCAACCTTTTTTTGTCATAGATCACAGAAAAATCGATGTCTAAGTTCACAGTGTTACAATTGCTAGTAAGGTATGTGGAAATAGCAAATAAATAGCGAACTTCAATCTTTTGATCGTTTGCTTGGTTCAGAAAACTGAATATCCATAACCTTTCATAAAATATTTGCCATTGTTTCTTGAAATTCTTCTTCTACTTTGTCTTCTTCTTCTTCCTGTTATTTATATTATTAGCTAATTATTTTTTTTATCTTGCAGTGGATATAAAAAGTCAATACACCCCTGTTAAAATGTCAGATTTCTGTGATGTAAAAAATGAGACAAAGATAAATAATTTCAGAACTTTTTCCACTTTTAATGTGATCTATAAACTGTACAATTCAGTTGAAAAACAAACTGAAATCTTTTAGGGGGGGGGGAGTAAACATTAAAAATTAAAATAATGTGGTTGCATAAGTGTGCACGTCCTCTTATAACTGGGGATGTAGCTGTGTTCAGAATTAAGCACTCACATTCAAAATCATGTTAAATAGAAGTCAGTACACACCTGCCATAATGTGCCTCTGATTAACCCCAAATAAAGTTCAGCTGTTCTAGTAGGTCTTTCCTGACATTTTCCTAGTCACATCCTACAGCAAAAGCCATGGTCCGCAGAGAGCTTCTAAAGTATCAGAGGGATCTCACTGTTAAAAGGTATCAGTCAGGAGAATGGTACAAAAGAATTTCCAAGGCATTAGATACACCATGGAACACAACGCAGACAGTCATCATCAAGTGGAGAAAATATGGTGCAACAGTGACATTACCAAGAACTGGATGTCCCTCCAAAATTGATGAAAAGATAAGAAGAAAACTGGTCTGGGAGGCTGCCAAGAGGCTTACAGCAACATTAAAGGAGTTGCAGGAATAGCTGGAAAGTACTGGCTGTGTGGTACATGTGACAACAATCTCTCATATTCTTCATATGTCTGGGCTATGGGGTAGAGTGGCAAGACGGAAACCTTTTCTTACGAAGAAAAACATCCAAGCCCAGATAAATTTTGCAAACACACATTGGAAGTCTCCCAAAAGCATGCGGGAAAATGTGTTATGGTCTGATGAAACCAAGGTTGAACTTTTTGGCTATAAATCCAAAAAATATGTTTGGTGCAAAAACAACACTGCACATCAGCAAAAGAACCCCATACCCACAGTGAAGCATGGTGGGGCTGTTTTTCTTCAGCTGGAACTGGGGCCTTAGTTAAGGTAGAGGGAATTATGAACAGTTCCAAATACCAGTCAAAATGGCACAAAACCTTCAGGCCTCTGCTGAAAAGCTGAACATGAAGAGGAATTCCATCTTTCAGCATGACCCAAAGCATACATCCAAATCAACAAAGGAATGACTTCACCAGAAGAAGATTAAAGTTTTGGAATGGCTCAGCCAGAGCCCAGACCTGAATCCGATCGAAAATCTGCGGGGTGATCTGAAGAGTGCTGTGCACAGGTGATGCCCTCGCAATCTGACAGATTTGGAGTGTGTTTGTAAGGAAGAGTGAGCAAATATTGCCAAGTCAAGATGTGCCAAGCTGATAGACTCATACCCAAAAAGACTGAGTGCTGTAATAAAATCAAAAGGTGCTTCAACAAAGTATTAGTTTAAGGGTGTGCACACTTATGCAACCATATTATTTTAGTTTTTCATTTTTACTTCCCTCCACCTAAAAGATTTCAGTTTGTTGTTCAACTGAGTTGTACAGTTTATAGTTTTCATTAAAGGTGGAAAAAGTTTTGAAAATATTTATCTTTGTCTCTTTTTTTTTACATCACAAAAACTTGACATTTAAACAGAGCTGTGTAGACTTTTTATATCCACTGTATATGTGCAGCATCAAAAACGTAAAGATGCAGAATAATTAAAATAAGTAAATCTATGATACAAAATATTAGCTAATGTGAATATAGTACAGCAGCATATACAGTATGTTACCAAATAAAAAATTCTATCAGTTCATCTATGCATCTTGTGTATGAATAAACACTTGAATAAAAGTAGTGAAAAAAGTGCAGCACTACATATTAAAAACTAAAAACAAAACAATGATCATTGACAACACGATTAATAAATGTGAAAGTCCAAACACAATTCGTCTACATAGAAATTTTCTCTCTGCCATGATCACCAAGTGCTCCAACCAAAAAAGTGCTCAATTCCTCCACCAGGTGTCTGCTCACCTCCAGCAGTGTGACCTCACATATAATATGTTTGGTCTAACTGCACTTTTGGTCCCACAGTGGACACTGAAGATCAACTTGATGAATAAATGGATGTAGCGATCTCACTCCGAGTACATTCCTCTTCAGCAATATACCTCATAAATATAAGAGCTCCACATAGTGCGTAAAAATGTAAAACTTTTAATAACATTATAGCATATCCAAATGCACACTCACATGAGCCAGGTGGCTGACCGCACCAAGTGTAACAAGCCTCCACTAAACCTCCGCGATCTCAAGAAGCTGTGCTGCTGGAGTCAGAAACCCAGAAAACTTAGATGGGATTTAACCATTAGTGATGAGCTTGAGGAGGATGATGATATAGAAGAATGGTTCAGGTTTTTTAATAAGAAAGGACAAGAACTATTAGAGTTTTTGATTAAAAGGAAACAAAGAAAAGTACATAAGAATGAATTATTGTTGAAAAAACTTAAACAAAAGATTGAACCGCTTAAACTCCATGCAGATTTTAATAAATTATCTGATGATCTGTCAAAACATATGAATAAATTGGATTCAGATAATAAAAAAAAATGGAAGAAATTCATTAGAGATTTGACAGATTATCAAACTAAATGAGTATTTACATGGAAGCCACAAACAAGTACTGATAGTGTGACTGCCACCCACACTACTCCTGAAAGAGGTGGTAATTTAGGGGTTAATATGAAGGGAGAAACCCGCTCCAGAAATTTACCTAATGATAGCAGATATGAGATTATTTATTTATTTATTTCAGGTGCTTATATAGCGCTGTCAATTTACACAGAGCTTTACATACATATTATACATTCATATCAGTCCCTAACCCTCAAGGGGTGTACAATCTAAGGTCCCTAGCTTACATTCATACAGTTGCAAGAAAAAGTATGTGAACCCCTTGGGATTACGTGGAGTTTTGCATGAATTGGGCATAAAATGTGCTCTGAACGTCATGTAAGTCACAACAATAGAGGAACACAGTCTGCTGAACAGCATTTCAATCGGGTTGAGGTCAGGACTCTGACTGGGCCACTCCAGAAGGCGTATTCTGTGCTGTTGCAGCCATTGTTTTGTTGAATTACTTGTATGCTTTGGATCATTGTCCTGTTGCATCACCCATCCTCTGCGGAGCTTCAGTTGGCGGACAGATGGTCGTACGTTTTCCTGCAAAATGTCTTGATAAACTCTGGAATTCATTTTCCCATCAATGACAACAATCCGTCCAGGCCCTGAGGCAGCAAAGCAGCCCCAAACCATGATGCTCCCTCCGCCATGTTTTACAGTGGGGATGAGGTTTTGATGTTGGTGTGCTGTGCCTTTTTTTCTCTACACATAGTGTTGTGTGTTCTTCCCAAACAACTCAATCTTGGTTTCATCTGTCCACAGTATATTTTGCCAGTAGTGCTGGGGAACATCCAGGTGCTCTTTTGCAAACTTCAAACGTGCTCCAATATTCTTTTTGGACAGCAATGGCTTCCTCCGTGGTGTCCTCCCATGTACTCTATTCTTGTTTAATGTTTTCCTTATTGTAGATGTGTCAACAAAAATGTTAGCATGTGCCAGAGATTTCTGTAGGTCTTTAGCTGACACTCTGGGATTCTTCTTTACCTCATGCAGCATTCTGCGCTGAGCTCTTGCAGTCATTTTTACAGGATGACCACGCCTAGGGAGAGTAGCAACAGTGCTAAACTTTCTCCATTTGTAGACAGTCTGTCTTACCGTGGACACATGAACATCAAGGCTTTTGGAGATACTTTTGTAACCCTTTCCAGCTTCATGCAAGTCAACAATTCTTGATCGTAGGTCTTCTGAGAGCTCTTTTCTGCAAGGCATGGTTCACATCAGACAGTGCTTCTTGAAACCAGTAAACCCAAAACAGGTGTGTGTTTTTTAAGGGCATGACAGCTGTCAGCAACACATCCAATATCATCACACTGATTGGATTCAAGGTTGGCTCACTCCTGGCTCCAATTAGCTCTGGGAGAAGTCATTAAGCTAGGGCCTCACATAATTTTTCCGCCCTGCACTGTGAATGTTTACATGTTATGTGCAATTAAACCATGGCAACATCTAATGTTTGTGTAGTATTATGTTCAGCAGACTGTGTTCTTCTATTGTTGTGACTTCGATGACGTTCAGAGCACATTTTATGCCCAATTCATGCAAAACTCCACGTAATCCCAAGTGGTTCACATACTTTTTCTTGCAACTGTACTTTATGATTTGGGTATTACATAGTTTTTAGCACATGCACTAGTTTTGTGATCCATAGCAGCATGCAAGATTCTATTTATTTATTTCACTTGAATAAAAGTGCAATGATTCATTAAAATGTATCAGTTTCTGTCTTCCACCAAACACGTGAAATGTGCCAATCCGATTTAACCATAAGTGTCACCACCTCGCCATCGCTTTGTACTCATCAGACAATGAGCTGAAAACATAGGTAGCAAACAGCTTATTATACAGACTTATGGTCTACCTTTTAGAAACTCAAGCTTCCTTAGCTCTGATTTGTCCCCCCTGTATAGAATTTTATCTGTATATCAATTAAATAATGATTTATTTCATAGGAACTTATATTTAAAGCATAGCATCAATCAGTAAAATAAAATGGAAAAGGAATTAAAAAAATCATATGAGTACATTAAGTATTCATTTATATACATTTTTGAATCTGTTAATTTCTTTGATGCCAACAAAGCCAGAGTATCCGATTTGATATGTTTACAGAAATACAAATAACTTTTTTTGCTATAATGCATACGCATTTCATGCTCATCAATCTTATCCTTCCAAGTACCTCTAAATAATTATTCCTCCTCCTACTCTCTAACCTACCCATATGATGAAGGTGAATGTGACCCACAATCAGAATATGCATGAGATAATTATGTGTCTCACAGTCTTTGTGACTTCAATCTTAACTCCAAGCATATGATGTTTTGAAAGATGTATGATTACATTTTGAATTCACCAAAAATGACCACAAACTAGACTTTTTATGGTATCATTGTTTCCATGTAAATGCACATTCTGTTACTGGATGCTTGTTGTTGACCTTTGGACTTTATTAACTGCAAGCGACCCTGTATTTGACTGTTACATAGTTAGTCTGGATGAAAAAAGGCAAAAGTCCATCCATTTCAACCATAAATAAAAATAAAGGTTATAATCCTACACCCACAGTTGATCCAGAGGAAGGCAAAAAAACCAGCAAAGCATGATACGATTTGCTCCTGCAGGGGAAAAAAATCCTTCCTGATTCCCTGAGAGGCAATCAGATATTCCCTGGATCAACTTTACCTATAAATGTTAATAACCAGTTATATTCTGTGTATCCAAGATAGAATCCAGGCCTTTTTTAAAGCAATCCACTGAGCTGGCCAGAACCAACTATTGAGGGAGTCTATTCCAGAAGTTCACAACTCTTACTTTGAAGAAACCTTTCCATGTTTGGAGATTCAATTTCTTTTCCTCCAGACGTAAAGAGTGCCCCCTTGTCCTCTGCGATGACGTAAGGGTGAATAACTCTACACTGAGTTCACTATATGAAGCACTGATGTATTTATACATGTTGATCATATCCCCCCTTAATCTCCTCTTCTCAAGAGAGAATAAATTCAGTTCCTCTAATCTTTCCTCATAGCTGAACTCCTCCATGCCTCTTATCAGTTTGGTTGCCCTTCTCTGTACTTTCTCCAGTTCCCCAATGCTTTTTTGTGAATTGGTGCCCAAAACTGAACTGCATATTGCAGATGAGGTTTTATTAATGATTTCTACTGTGCCCCGTTCATATAAAAATGCATTATGTGTGTAATACAATGAATATATTATATGATAGGTTTCTGATCATTATTATGTACAAACTGCACCCACTCTGGAAAAGAATGCTGTTTTATTTTATTTAGAGTAAAAATGGAACTGAAATCTAACCTTGTTTTTCTTTCTTGACTAGAGTGGGTAAGGGTTGGATTCTATATCATGCATGTATTGCTGTATAGCACCCTATTTTTCACTCATTTTCTGTCTGACCCATGTGACCATGTCATCACTTAGCAAATCCAGGCAAAGCAATCAAAGTTATTTCCATTCTTCCCAGAATATATTGCATGTTTAACTCACATTCTTCTTTTATATAACCCCTGATCGTCAATAGACCTTGTGGCTATTTGCATACACAGAGATGTTCCTGTACACCAAATATGATGCAAATTATTTAATGCCTTCTTTCTTTCTTCTATGGAGCAGGGTTGGTGCTCTTCCTCATAGCAATACATATATTTAAAAAGTAAAAAATGAATTTGATAGGTTGCCATAGGAAACACCACCACTTTCTTTCCAAGATCTGTGGATCTGTTGCTCACGTTTTTATTAGCCACTTGTGTGGGTACCATTCTTTCAAACCACACGTTATTTTTTAACATTATTTATATAGACATGCAATCTGTTCTATTTAAAAGAGAAGTAGGGCTTTTTTCCCCTGTTTTTACCTACCTAGGTGGATACAGCATCGGTCTGAAGCTGCATCTGTCCCTCGCTGGCTCTAAGGGTGAGAACTCAGTGATTACATGACCGCTGGTTGCTGAGTTCTTACAGCTTCACTGAGCAGAGACCCTTCTGAAAAAGTCAAAGGAAGTGACGAAACGCGTCAGCGACACGTGACGTCATACGCATCGACGTTGACCGGAAGTGCGATCGCGGCCATCTTGGAAGTGGGAACATGCGGTTTATGTTTCCCTGAACCTGTCCATGTACACACTGCTTGTGAGGAGGAGCTGTTACCACGGAATGTTATGTGAGGAGCTGTTAGCACGGAATGTTATGTGAGTTATTAATAAAGAAGAATACCTTTTTATTGTGACTGGTTTTCTGGAGGAAAGTGGAGGAGGTGACCCTAATCGTTGGAGGAAATCAATGAGAGGAGATTGTAACCCTGAGTGGTTAATCTGCCCTGCTGTTTCTTCTATAGGGTAATTACCCATCCTTATTAGAGTTGGAGAGTGGTGATTTGGGTTTTGGTTTTCACCTTTACATATACATAGGGTGTGGTGTGATACACTGGCAGTTTATCTGTGGAGTGGTTTCTCACACATTGTATGACATATTCTATGGGAATGTGTTTTCACTCTTATGTGTTCTGACACTTGGTTGGAGTATACACATTTATTTTGCATGCTGCACCTTTAATGGCACGTGTGTTTACATTATTTAAGGTATGACACTATGTCGAGTTCTTTTTCTTTTTTGAGGTGCATGAATATCAGGATCTGCGGGTATTAAGAAGGTTTGTGGTGATGCAAGAAGAAGAAAAAGTTTAAGTGTTTGAGTTTACACTTGTGAGGATTATTTTTTGGGACTTTTTTGTTTTTACTTTTATTTTTATTTTTTATTTTTTGGTTTTTTGGACACGGTGGGATTTTTGGACATAATTTTCTATATTTTATATTTGATTTTTACAATTTTATAATTTTATATAATTTCTGGGTTTGATTTGATGTATTTGTTCATAGAAAAGTCACATATATATGGTTTTACTGGCCTTCAAGGGTGAAGGTAGATCACTTTTCTGGGTTATTATAGGTTTAAGTGTTGTGATATTTAAGTATAAGCTACTAAAACTGGTGATTCTGCCACTACATGTTGCTGGTGTGCCATGATCACCAGTAGCTCTATTGGGATAACATGAGTAGCTACGTAAAGCGTTTCTAAAGAAGATTTTTTTCTTTTTAAAATAACAAACATGTAATACTTACCTGCTCTGTGCAGTGGTTTTGCACAGAGCAGACCGATCCTCCTCTTCTCAGTTCCCCAGTCCGCTCTCCTAGCTCCTCCCCCTTCTGGGTGCCCTCAGAGTAAGCTGTTTGCTATGAGGGCACTCCTGTGCATTTGCTCCTTAGCTACCTTATGTGTGTCTATGAGGCACTCAGAGCTCGGCCTGGCTTCGTTGATTGCTCCTTTCACTGGCCTTGATTGACAGCAGTGGGAGACAATGGCTCCCGCTGCTGTGTCGCAACCAATGAGGAGGGAAAGACCCAGGAGAGCTACTCTCATGCATGGCACTGGATTGGTATTAGGCTTGGGTAAGTATTGGGGGGGGGGGCTGATGGGGGAGCTGTACACTGAAGGTTTTCTACTTTCATGCATTCTAAAACAGTTAGCCTTTAGAACCTCTTGAAGCTGATGGTTTCCCCTCTTAAAATCACTGGTGTGAAATGATTGCCAGCAGCTGCATTGAATAACATGAATAGCTACTTACACTGTTGATTCTGCTGCTAAAAGTCATTGGTGTGCCATGATTGACACCAGCTGCATTGGAAAACACAAGTAGCTATTGAAGCTGGTGATTCTGTTGCTGGTAAGTCATTGGTGTGCCATGACCATCTACAGCTGCACTTGAAAACATACATAGCTACTGAAGCTGGCAATTCTGATGCTAATAGGTTGTTGGTGTGGCATGATCACAGTTACTGCATTGAATAATATGAGTAGCTACTTATGCTGGTGATACTGCTGCTTAGGCTCCATTCATACTTGTAGGACTTCAAAGTTGCACTTTGGAGTGCAACTTTGGTGCAACTTTGGATGAGTACAACTTGGATGTGACTTGTCCCTCTACAAAGTCGGACCCACTGTTGCACCACTGTTATATGGAAAACATTCAGGTACAACTTTCACACAGCTTTTGAGGGTTAACATTAAAGTCTATGGCCCTCACGTTGCATGAAAGTAGGGCCAAACTACTTTTAAGTTACTGCTACTTTAAATCATACATATACTGTATGAATAGTTATCATGGGAAAACAGGGTATGACTAGTCATGCGACTTTGATGTCAAGTTGCATGATAAGTTGCACAAGTGTGAATAGGGTCTAAAAGTCGCTGGTGTGCCATGATCACCAGGAGCTGTGTTGGATGCCATGAGTAGCAACTGAATTTGGTGATTCTGTTGCTATAGTTCAGTCATGTTGCATGATTGCTAGCAGTTGTGTTGGATGCCATGAGTTTGTACTGAAGTTGATGAGTCTGCCGCTGCAAGTTGCTGGTCTGCCATAATCACTAGCAGCTGTATTGGACAACATAAGTAGTTCCTGAAGCTGGTGATTCTGCTGCTACAAGTCACTGGTGGGCCTTGATCACCAGCAGCTGCATTTGTATATCATATGTAGCTACTGAAGCTGGCAATTCTGCCATTAGCTCCAAATGCTGAAAAGAAATCACTCAGTGAGCTATAAGAGCGCACAGAATTTCTGTGACACAGATCTTTCATTGACTGAAATTCATATTTTCCTAGCAACAGCTAATTCTATAGCTGTTACACAATCTCTGTTACGACATGACCTTACAGTGTAACAAGCCAACTTTTTTTTTAATTGGATAGCATGTTGAGGTGATAGCTCCTATCAGGTTTTACTGCCGTCTACGCTTTCTTTAGAGAGGTTTTCTCTAATTGTACTGATTACCAATGTCACTAGGAATGAAAGCAAGAGTAATGCAGGCCATAGACGGGTCGTTTTTTGTCTGAACGAAAAATTGGCTGATATTCACACCGTTATGCCCTTAGCCGATTTTCGCGGTTCTTCTAGTTTCTTTTTACCGGTCATGCTGGAAAATCGGCCGTTTTTCGTAAGCATTGGTGGCAGCAACGACCAATTTTTCGTTTATCGGCCGACAATTCGGCCGATAAACGTCCTGTCTATGGCCTGCATAAGTCCTCATACACACTAGGAATTTGTTCAGCCCCTCTGAACGCCTTTATTTCTGCAAGGAAAAAAGCTGCTTAAAAATGCATCCAAAGCAGCATATTAGGCTCGTTGAGTGTTTGAGCATTAATGCATTCCATTGGCCAGAATATCTTGTGTTTAGATGCATTTTCATGCATTTAGGCACATCATGTGTTTTTCTGTTCAAAATTTCCGCTCCTGAACATGCTTTTGATTTTTTTTTTTTACAGTCTGTAAACGATCCTCTTCGAATATGCTTCTGTTTGCATGGGCACATAGGCTAACACAGAGGCTGCGTGACTGAGGAAGAGCATATGCCCAAACCTTAATTCCATGCTTTTTTCCCCTCAACCTTACCCAATAACAACACACAGACGTGTAAAGTTGGAAGGGCAAGGCGACAGTTTTATTGAATTTCACTTAAGTAGTTTTAAATAGAAATATTAAAACTTAAACCTTAGATATTAAAAATTACCCTTCAACCTGTGACAGTCACAGTTAGACTGTGAGCACTCCCAAAAACGGAAATTGACCTAGTCTAAAGGCCTGTCGTTACTATCAGTTCCAGACAGCCCTAGACTGGTCTAACTTCCATTGATGGGCATAGCCTTACTGCGCTATAGCTGAATGATGACTACAGCATGGTTGTCCAGTTCTGGGAGGGCATCATATGACATCCTCCCAGAACGCGCCTTCCTGCGCTCCCCCAACGGCACGCACCCGGCGATCTCCATGATTTGCAAAATTTTATAATAGAAACAAATAAAAATATCTTTTTTTCCAATTTTTTGCTCTTTCTTTGTTTATAGTGCAAAAAATAAAACACCCAGTGGTGATTAAATACCACCAAAAGAAAGATCTATGTGTGTGAAAAAAAATATAAAAATTTCATATGGATACAGTGTTGCATGACCGCGCAATTGTTATTTTGAAAGTGTGACAGCGTTGAAAGCTGAAAATTGGCCTGGGCACGTAGGGGGTAAAAGTGCCCAGTAGGCAAGTGGTTAATTAAAGGAAATCTTTTCACTGGCAAGGCAAAACCGCTAGAAAAAGCTGTGACAACCAACCTAACTGAAAGAATATAGGGGCGGGCGGGCAACTCTTCCTCCTGCTGCTTCCACGGTGAGTGAGATTTTACCTCACAACATAACTTTTGACAGAGTTCAGGCACCACCCACTTAGTCTCTGCCACTGATTGACTAACCACCTTCAGCCATTTGAGGCTCACCACCTTTCTCACTAGGCCATACTCTCCGCAGTCAAGCCTCCCTTTCCCTATGGGATCAAGGGGCCGTCATTTCAGACTGAAAAAAAACACGCCAAATGCCTGTAAATGCAGCATTTTTTAAGCCCAGTGCCCAATCCAAATGTTTGAGTTGTCACCAGATTGAGAATAGAGGGAAAATCCTCCAATAGGGACACTTGTCAGCTGTCTAACTTGGGGTATCCTCTCACTTCCAGGTCTACAGGACAGGAAGTGAAGGGAAAATTCCCTATTAAAACAAAGATGGCAGTAAAGAAACTGACTCTCCCCTACTCTGTTCAAAATGGAAAAAAAAAATCATTTTTGGCTTTAGAACTCTGGAAGAAAACATGTCTTCCAGTCTGAGTTTGTATTGTTCTCTGCCATTTGTGCACTATAATGGGCATTGCACGAAGCTCAGTGGCTGCTTTTCAGCACTGGGGCCCTTGGTTCAATTCTTGATCAGAACCTTATCTACACGGAGTTTGCATGTTCTCTCTGTGCTAGCATAGGTTTCCTTTGGGTACTCCGGTTTCCTCCAACCTTCCAAAGACATGCTGGTAATTTAATTGGTTCCTGTCTAAATTGGCCCTAGTATGTGTATGTACAGTTGTGTCCAAAATTATTCAACCCCCAATGCTGTAAAGGGGTTTAGGGACTATAGTGTACATTTGGAATTGTATTCAGAATCAAATCCTACAAGGACGTTGTAACTACCCAAATGCAACTAAAATGACATCAATTGTTTATGTAATACAGTAGTAAATGGTTCTTATGTGGTTTCTTCATTGCCACAATTATTCAACCCCTTAAAGACTACCACTCTGAAGAACAGAGGTTCATACAGGTGCTTTCCATCAGGTATTGAAAACACCTGTGGATGTCACCGAGCAGCAATCAAGCATAATAAGCACCAATTAGGCAGCTTTAAAATGACTGTGATACTCAGCTCCTTCTAGACATTTACTGGTGTGGTTACAAACATGGTGAAGGCAAGAGAATGGTCCAGGAAGACAAGAGAAGAGGTGATTTCTCTTCACAGGAAGGGCAATGGCTATAAGAAGATTGCAAAGATGTTAAACATACCAAGAGACACCTTAGGAAGCATCATTCGCAAATTCAAGGCAAAGGGCACTGTTGAAACGCTACCTGGTCGTGGCAGAAAGAAGATGCTGACTTCGACTGCTGTGCGCTACCTGAAGCGTAGAGTGGAGAGAAGTCCCCGTGTGACTGCTGAGGAACTGAGAAAAGATTTGTCAGATGTGGGTACAGAAGTTTCAGCCCAGACAATAAGACGCACACTGCGTAATGAAGGCCTCCGTGCCAGAACTCCCAGGCGTACCCCCTTGCTGTCTCCAAAGAATAAGAAGAGTCGACTGCAGTATGCCAAAAGCCATGTGGACAAACCACAAAAGTTGTGGGATAGTGTTCTGTGGACTGATGAAACAAAATTAGAACTGTTTGGGCCCATGGATCAACGCTATGTTTGGAGGAGGAAGAACAAGGCCTATGATGAAAAGAACACCTTGCCTACTGTGAAGCATGGTGGAGGGTCAATCATGCTTTGGGGCTGTTTTGCTTCTGCAGGTACAGGGAAGCTTCAGCGTGTGCAAGGTACCATGAATTCTCTTCAGTACCAGGAGATATTGGATGGAAACGTGATGCAGTCCGTCACACACCTGAGGCTTGGGAGACGTTGGACCTTTCAACAGGACAATGATCCCAAGCATACCTCCAAGTCCACTAGAGCATGGTTGCAGAGGAAAGGCTGGAACATTTTGGAGTGGCCATCGCAGTCACCAGACTTAAATCCGATTGAGAACCTCTGGTGGGACTTAAAGAAAGCAGTTGCAGTGCGCAAGCCTAAGAATGTGACTGAACTGGAGGCCTTTGCCCATGAAGAATGGGCGAAGATACCCGTAGATCGCTGCAAGACACTTGTGTCAAGCTATGCTTCACGTTTAAAAGCTGTTATAACTGTAAAAGGATGCTGTACTAAGTACTAAGATTGAATGTCACTTGGGGGTTGAATAAAACTGATAATGCTGTGAGCACAGAAAAGACATTTGTGGTTATTTCATTATAACTGTTATGTTATATTTGTCTGACCTACAAGTGCCTCTTTAATGTAAATGTAAGCAAGATGACTGAATGATCAAAAGCAATGTCAAACTGGCCAAAACACTCAATTTCAGTGGGGGTTGAATAATTTTGGACACAACTGTATGCATGTGAGTTAGGGACCTTAGATTGTACACTCCTTGGGGGTTAGGGACTAATGTAAATGTACAATATATATGTAAGGCGCTGTGTAAATTGAAGATGCTATATAAGTACCTGTAAGAAATGACTAGAGAATACAGGGGCAATGTTGAGAAGCATAAAATTATTATAGGATTGTACAGTAGATAAGATAGGGACCTTAGATTGTACGTTTGAAGTGAATGTATAATATGTATCCCAACCACAGCACCATAATGGGCATTGCACGAAGCTCAGTAGCTGTGTCATGGAAATTTTGTATTGTTGGTCGAACTTTAAATGTGTCATGTATTCGTGTTATTCATATGTCTCTCGTGTGGCTTAATTAAAGCTCTGAAGGCTGCAATTGGGCCATGCGCATGTACAATGTATGTATTACAGTACTCGGCTTGGTAATGGATGAGATGGCAGATCTGCGCTTATAGACCGGCGTGTATACCACCACGGCATTCCATGCGAATGCTGCTGTCAGTAGACCGTGGGCCTGTATCCACATATCAGCAGCATGGTACCACGTGGGCTTCATAACGCAATGCGCAAGCGGTGTGAACTCCACGTGTAGGCTTATGCATATCTTACAACCCATTACCAACTTGAAACTGTACCTTGGATGGATGTGTTTTAATAAAGATCGTATCGGGCCCATCCAGGTACAGACTGATATTTTTAGGGAGTGCTTGTGCAGAGAAATTTACATACCAATAGAAGCTAGTAGGACAGGAAATATGACCTCAGATGGCTCATAGGGGGGAAGGGGAGGAAGTCTGCTGACCTCAGAAGGTTCATGGGGGAGGACCAGTGATAGATAATAGCAAAGGCTATGCTCCAATTGGAATGTATATCCTCTGTATAGGCAATCCCCATTGTATTGTTCGGTGGGAGGGTTTGACTTTATTCATGTGGGGGGCATGTGTGTATTTTTAATAAAAACAGAGAGCTGAGCCTAAAGCCGGCCCTTATGTGGATTGCAACCAGCCTTAGAGTGTCGTGTGATCATTCTAGGGTAACGGAGCTCCATCACCCACAAATTCAACAGAACCAAAGTATTTGGATAGGCAGGAATCGTGTAGTTTGGCTGCAGTCGTGGTAAGCGAGATTCGCACAGCTTTATGGGGGATTTCTGCGCATCCAACTGCGAGTACTCACGGTAAGGAGAAATTCGTTAAAGCGAATTTCCAAGACAGTTTGGCGAGCCTGGTGGATACTAACGCGTATTCTTGCGTAGCTAACCTAGAACGAGGGGGGAATGGCCATCATGAACTAGCAAAAAGTATGCCGGCACATTTCAGGTCTCTCTGCCATTAAGAGGATCGCTTTTTGCGTGTTCGTGTGGCTGATTTCGCTCTCTGTTAGCTAACAAGAAATACCGCTTAACAAGGACCTCGTTTTTTGTCCTAAACTCTTGATTTGTGGGTGAAAGACAAGGGTTTGTCTCTGCGGAACGCAGCAGAGGGGGGGGTTTTGGTTGGCTGGATTTGGTCAAGTTTAAAAAATCTTCCAACCAAAAATTAAACGGGTATATGTTTTAGTGGGTAAAAGTTGTTGCATAGTGTTAGGTAAGTATTTGCGGGTTGTAGGTACTGTGGTGATTGCTTTACCCCCCTCCACGTGAGGTAATTATTACAGTGCTGAAAGGCTTAGGTTAATTGTTAACTGTTGTAAGATCTGTGTTATGTGGTCTGTACAATGTTTTGTGGTACCACTGCTCCCAGCAAGCATGCAGCAGGGGGTCCTTTTTGTTACATGTGCATGTTAGTGTGATATGTTGGTGTTTTATGTCCGTTCTGTGATTGTGCCCAAATTGTGTTGTATGTGTGCTCCTCTGTGGGGGGTCATTCTAGTATCTGCCATGTGCTCCTCTGTGGGGGGTCATTCTAGTATCTGCCATGTGCTCCTCTGTGGGGGGTCATTCTAGTATCTGCCATGTGCTCCTCTGTGGGGGGTCATTTTCTTGACTAAACCACATGGACTCCTTTTGTTTGGTGGCCATTTTGTTGGCTACCAAATGTGCAGTAATCTCTATGCAATGTGCATGAAGTTTCCTATATGCATTTGACCCATATTGTGTTTTTTAATCCAAATTTTTTACAGTTTCATTTGTTTGCTTTTAGCTTTAAATTTGCGTATTGCCAGCCAATTTAAAGTGTATTAAGCGAGTTTTCCCTTCACGTGTTCCACATTTAATGAGCGCGGTGAAGTCTGGGTTTTTGCACATAGATTTCTTGTATAGTGATTATGTTTTTCTTGTGTTTTTCCTGTTAAAAGTAGTTCCTTATTGTAAAGCGGGTTTGTTTTAAGCTGCTGTGTCGCGTGTTTCACGTCCAGCAGACTTTTTGTGTAAACGGTTCTAGGTGGTTGCAGTGAAGATTGCGTGTATAATGTGGATCGTTTAGCGGTGCTGATAGGAGTGATTTTTGCGTCAGCAACAAGGTTACTTTTGGCGCAGTTTTTTGGTTCACCTCTGTGTAATTGTTTTACTGTGAAACGTCCCGTGTTTTTCATAAGGATCCACTTTGTCCTTTTTAACAGTTTTTCAGGTTGAAAAAGGGTTTTTCTGTGTGTATTAGGAAAGTTTTTTTTTCTTTACACAAATTTCCTAAAGGTCAGTTAGCAGGTTTCTGCCCAACCAGTGACCCCTAAGTAACATCCAAGAACCCCTCTTTTTGTTTTGACTTGTGTTAGCTACTGTGTGCAGGGAGAGAAAAGCCACTTTCATCATTGTGCGGTGTGGCCTGCCAAACACAGTGGGTGATGAGAACCACATAAATTACGCTGTGCGAGTGGGCGGTCCAGGGAAGTCCTGGTCACCACAAACACTTCGGGTGGTCAGGATCACACAAATTGCGCTGTGGGAGTGGGAGGTGTGCTCTCAGTCTGACCGCCACTTGATGCGCTTCGGGTGATCGATAAGTATCACATAAATTACGCTGTGCTGGGAAAGTGGTGGAATCAGGCCTCTCGGTAGGATCCCACCGAGTGCTCCAGGGGGTAAACAGGTACCCGGACGCGGGATATATACCAGTGACTAGTCACGATGGGCAGTAGTCAGTCCATGAAGAGAGAGGGGGAACCAGCCCTCTTCAGGGTAAGGACAGCTGCACAACTGATGAAGGTGAGTTTGGGGGGGAAGTCTACAGAACCCCTCAAAAGGTGGAATAAATGGTCGAAGGGTACCAGATGGGAAATTCCCCGGGAAGGTACATTTGACGCATGGAGGTGGGAAAAATTCATCTCTGAATTTGAACCACGGATGCAGGCGTCAGAACTAGAGATCGCACAGCTATGGCTTCACAGGTCAATCCGATTAGGGAGGCAGGGCATACATAAACTGGTGTCTGTCCGGAAGAACCAGGTGATGTATACCTGGCCTCCAGAGGGAATAAAACAGGAGGATCCAGTGTCAGAGGTGGAAGAAGCTCTTTCAGGGCTGACTCTACTAAGGCAGGCAGGATCAGGGTCTGCTGGGGTTCCCCAACAACCAACAGTGGCTGAGATAAGTATAACTGCACCTGTCTCTTCTGTTAGTGACGTCACTCTTGACATACCTTCTGTGTCTTCTGTCTCTATGCCTCAGCCTCTGCCTCTACCTCTCCCTTCTCCCTGCTTCACCCCAGCTCCTTCTGTTTCCAACTATGAAGCCTTCTCAACAACCGATTTGCAGACTATCTGTGAATCAAGGGGAATAGACACCCGGTTAAAAAACAGGGCGGATTGCATCAAAGCGCTACGAACCACTGATCAGACCCCTGCCCCCCAGCTATACCCTGATCTGAGGGACCTCAAACCTGAAGGTGCAGTAAGCGAGGTGGTTAATCTAAGCCCACCGATGATGCTGGGTCAGCCCTTGCACTCTTCCCGGACCGAGGCCTATCCAGTCAGGGTGCAGCAATTTGAAGGTCCTCCCAATGCACGGGGGGAACGGACTTTAGGGGAACGGGTAGTTTGGCATGTCCCCTTCACCCCGGCAGAGATCCGCACTATTCTGGCTGAGCTCCCGGACTATCGAGTCAATCCGAGAGGATTTGCTCGAATGTTTGGACAAAACCAGTTCAGCTATGGTATGAGCGGGTCAGATTGTGCACAGATCCTACGGGCAAAGGTGGGCATGGAAGTGGCCAGTACAGTGATTGCAGGGTGCTCTATAACCACGCATGAGGAGATGACTTCAGGGGGCAAAGAGTTCTGTACACAGCTAAAGGCAAAGCTTCCAGAAATGTATGGTGCTACCTCTACTACGGACATGATGAAGCTCACCCAGGGTCCTAATGAGGAAAGCGCCTGCTTCTGGCGCCGTCTCAAGCAAACGGCACTGGATGCAGATCTGGAAGTTGGACCTGATGCTCCAACTGAAGGGGTAAAGGTGACCGCGACGCACATTCTGTTGCGGGCCAAATTTTTGGAAGGCATCAATATTAAAATTCGGGAAAGGCTGGTTCTGGCCCGACCCGAATATAATGAGATGTCTATCCCTGCTATCCTTTCCACTCTTGCGGCAATAGAGAGGGAAATGGATAGAAGAAAACAAGACAAGGCCAAAGTTCTTATGTCCCAGACCCCACACGAAAAACCAAGGGATCTGGGTCACAGGAAGGATAGGCCCCCACCCAGGTGCTTCCAGTGCCACCAAACGGGGCACATGAGGAGGAGCTGTCCCCAATTACCTAAAGGTCGGTGGCAGTTCATTCCTGATGAGTCCCCCGCCCCTATGACCACCATGGTAAGTAACTCCTATGAATCCTCATAGGAAGTTGGCAAATCGGTGTCGGCCCAGATCCATCTTTTTCTCGAGGAATTAAAATATCCCCTCCCTTGCCTCATCGACACCGGTGCAGCCAGAACAGTCTTGCGAAAACAGGACATCCAAGGCAAGGTACCCCTCTCAGGGGCAAACACACCGACGGTAGGTCTCACAGGTCAAACAGTGTCTCTACAGTCCACCAAACCACTCCATTTCAGGTTAGGTCTGCACACTGAGGCTGTCAGGTCAGTGCTGGTCTCAGATGACGTCCCCATCAATCTTTTGGGAGCGGACATCTTGTCAGACATTCAAGCTGTCATTGAGTTCACCCCATCGGGTGTTGTGGTGAGTAGTGCCCTGTCGGAAGAAAGACTGTGCACATTGTTGGCCCTACCTTATCTCACCGAGGCTACATATTGTCTGGAGTTGGACGTATTGGCTGAAGTTGACCCCAAAGTTTGGGCAGCAGATAAATATGATGTGGGTCTCTTGCCGGTACCTCCAACTACAGTCAACATCAGACCAGGAAGCGTGTTACCACAACTACCACAATATCCTTTAAGTGTAGCTCAAATGGACAGCCTAAAAACCCAGATCGACCATTATCTACAGATAAAGGTCCTCACCCCAACCCAGTCGCCATGTAACACACCATTATTCCCAGTAGCAAAAAAGACAGCACCTGGTCAACCGACCACCTACCGGCTGGTACGTGACCTGAGAGCGGTAAACAAAATCATCATCAGTGATGCCCCTTTGGTGCCCAATCCACACACCCTGCTGGCAACCGTACCACCCAATGCAAAATTTTTTACCGTCATTGATCTGTCAAACGCGTTTTTCTCGGTACCCCTGGATCCCCAGTGTCAGTACCTTTTTGCCTTCTCCTTCCAGGGCCGACAACTTACCTGGACCCGTCTCCCCCAGGGAGCAGTAACCAGTCCCTCGGAATACAGCTGCAAGCTGAAAATCGTGTTAGATCAGTGGACCCCAATGAATCCAGAGGTGGTGTTGTTACAGTATGTTGATGACTTGCTCCTCTGCTGTCCCACTAAAAAGGATTGTTATCAACATACTGTTTCATTACTCAACCATCTGGCATCAACGGGCAACAAGGCCAGCAAGGAGAAATTACAACTCTGCCAGGAAAAAGTCATCTTCTTGGGGCATTGTATTTCTCAGGGCACCAGGCACCTAACAACCCAAAGAGTGCAGACATTGCAAGACCTAAAGAGACCCAAAAACCACCGTCAGCTGAGAGCCGTCCTCGGCCTTATCAACTACTGCAGAGATTGGGTCCCCAACATCTCGGACAAACTTGGTCCCCTGTATGAGCTGACATCCAAAACACCATTTCAAATGTCAGATGACGACTGGTCAACTCTTCAAGATTTGACTCAGGAACTCTCAATAGCACCAGCCCTAGGTCTACCCAACTATGACCTACCTTTCTACCTTTTCTGTCATGAAAGTCAGGGCCATGCAACCGGAGTACTAACCCAACTTCACGGAACCAAATACCGCCCCATCATGTACCTATCGACCGCTCTGGACCCAGTCATCAAAGGGTCCCCGGGTTGTGTGAGGGCAGTGGCTGCTTGTGCTGTCCTTGTCCAAAAAGTGGGTGACATCGTTTTGGATTCACCCCTCACACTCTACACTCCGCACTCGGTGCAAGAGATCCTAAACCAGGTCCAAACTAAACATCTCTCTGCAGCAAGATTGACCAAATACGAGGTAGCCCTCCTAACTCCTACTAACCTCTCTATCAAACGATGCACTATTCTTAACCCAGCTTCTCTTCTTCCTGTGTTGGAAGACGAGAAAGGGGGGGAGGACAACAACGACGGTGCTGAATTTTGCAACCCGACTAACAATACTAACACCTCTTCTACTAACATGTCTTCTTTGTCCACTACTAACCTCTCTTCCAAAGGACACAACTGCATTTCTTTGATGGAACTGGAGTCAGCGGCGATCAGCCCAGTGAAGGAAACGCCAATACCGGAAGCGAAAAATCTTTTTGTCGATGGGTCCAGGTACTACACCCAAGACGGTAAGCCACACACTGGTTACGCGGTCACGACGGAAAGTGACGTTGTGGAAAAGGGCTCTCTGAACGCACATATGTCAGCTCAGGAAGCTGAGCTGTGGGCACTGGCCAGGGCATGTGAGTTACATGAAGGTCAGAGGATTAATGTTTATACGGATTCGAGGTACGCGTTTGGTATTGCACATGACTTTGGTCCCATCTGGAAAGCGAGGGGATTTCTCACAAGTTCAGGTAAACCGGTGAAGCATGCAGAACTGATTGACAGGTTGTTCATTGCCTTCGGCCTGCCACGGGAGATTGCTGTTCTTAAGGTGAAAGCTCATACCACTGAGACTAGTGTGGAGGCATGTGGAAACGCTTTGGCAGATCGGTCCGCAAAGGCCGGTGCACTGGTTCAAGAAACGGGGGTTCTGATGCTGGCCATCCCTTCAGAGGTTTCGTTAGACGAGTTTAAAAAACTGCAATCGCAGGCGGGTTTGCAGGAGAAGGCTAGATGGACAGCAGCAGGAGCCTCCCAAGGGTCGAATGACATTTGGTGCCTGAACAAAAAGATGGTGTTTGCCAAAGTCCCTTTTCCCCATGATGGCCCACTTGGCTCACTACCCTGGGCACCAATCTAAGACGGCTATGTGTGCGTTGGTAGACGAGCATTGGATTGCACCTGGGTTCAGTACTGCTGCAGCTACCTTTGCAGCTTCTTGCCTAGTCTGTGCCCTACACAACCCTGGCAGAACGGTAGTAATACCCCAAAGGCACTCACCAAAACCTGAACGCCCCTTCCAACGCATCCAGATCGATTACATCTCGTTACCAAAGAGTGGGCCGTACGAATACGCCTTGGTCTGTGTAGATATGTTTTCAGGCTGGCCTGAAGCGTGGCCCGTCACATGTGCCAACGCTAGTACCACGGCGAAGAAAATCCTGTCTGAGGTTGTGTGCCGCTGGGGTCTACCTGAAACCATCGAGTCCGATAGGGGGTCACACTTCACTGGACAGATCTTTGCAGAGGTATGTAAAGCCCTTCACATCAACCAAGGGCTACACACCCCGTATCACCCCGAGAGTAGCGGTAAGGTTGAACGTCTCAACGGAATCCTTAAAAACAGGATCTCCAAAATCATGGCCGATACCAAAAAACCTTGGCCTGAGTGTCTCCCCATTGCCCTCTATTCCATCCGGAATGCCCCTCGGCAACCACATGGGCTGTCACCCTACGAGGTGTTGTTTGGGGGACCTCCCAAAACAGGGTTGTACTTTCCTCAACAGTTGTCGTCTTTGCATTCACAGCTTACAGGTTATGTGCAATCTCTGCAACGGGAGCTGCAGAAGATACACCATCGGGTTCGCGAATCGCTCCCCGATCCAAATACAATAACAGGTGTTCTTTCTATTGAGCCAGGTGATTGGGTCGTCCTAAAGAAACATCAAAGAACCGGACTCGAGCCACGGTTCACCGGACCATACCAAGTCCAGCTGACGACACCTACCTCACTCAAACTCGAGGGACGAGACAACTGGGTGCACGCAAGCCACTGCAAGAAGCTTTTCAGCTACACCAGAGAATGAGGGGTGTCATTTTCCTTTTTCTTTTTGTTTGTATGTCTTACATGTGTGTGAACGGAGGAAAAGATGGCAGATACCCCAACCTTTTATTTAAAATGCACCTACGTTTAGCCAGAACCGCCAACAAAACCAACTGTTGGGTATGCTCTAAGCCCCCACCCAGTCATCACATGTCCGCAATGGCCGCTGTTCATGCCCTATATGACATCCGCGTCGGCATGAAAAAGCAAGGGACCCCTGGTCAGCCCCCACGTAGACATTTATCGGTAGAACTTAATGACACATTTTTAGCAGGTAACATCAGTTTCAGCACCAATATTAGCTCTAGCTCCTGTAGGGCCCTCACCAGTCCATTATGGGTAACTGGACAGCTAGGCAGCCCTCAGGTGTGCTTTAACATCAGCTTTGGCACAGGTAACAAGTTTGTTGGGACTACCACCTGCGAGGGAGGTATAACTGTCAATCTGACTAACCAGACTTCCTTTCTGAGTAACCACACTGACCGACCAGACCACGTGTGTTGGAAGGACGGATGTGATGTGCAGACTGAGGGAGCAATCCCCCAGTCTGTGCAACTGTTGCTCAGTACCAGAGGCCGAACGAGGAACTCCTCCTGTTCTGCTCTGACAGGTCCATACTATTTTCTGTGTGGTTCGGCAGCCTATAGAACATTCCCCCAGAACGCGAAAGGTTCGTGTGCCCTCATAAAGCTAGTCCCCGCATCCTATGTAGTGATGGACCATGAAGAGTTGATGGTCCACAAGAAGGTAAGGATGGCAGGGAGAGTTCGCAGGGAGCTGTTCTCTGAGGGCGACCAGGCATGGGCTTGGTTCCCCTCATGGACAGGATGGGGAATAGAACTTATGAAGCGCCTGAACAATTTTTCTGTCATCGTGGATAGTATGTTTAACGAGACCGTAGAGGCTGTCAGAGAAATTGCCCAAGAACAACGGCAGATGGGAATTTTAGTGCTTCAGGAGAAGATGGCCCTTGATTATCTTTTAGCCGCCAAAGGGGGGTTCTGTGAGTTCATCGGAGAGGATTGTTGTACTTGGATAGAAGACACCGATGACAAGGTCCAGGCCCATATGGACAAAGTTAGTGAACTACAGGGAAAAGCTAGAGCTATAGCTAGTGAGGGTTGGAATCCGTTCAAGGGTTTGGGAGGATTGGGAGATTTCCTGTTCTCCATCGGATCTTGGTTGAAGGAAGTGGGAGTGTATATCCTGATGCTTCTCTTTTTCATCTGCCTTTTATATGCCGCGGTGAGATGTTCCTGTTGCCTCATCGACCGTGTAAACCAAGCTCGGGCAGACGACCACATCTCCATGCCCGCTCCTGGGATCCCACTCCAACCACTGATCGGAGGAAGACCTCACCAACCATCCACCTTCTCTACAGATTACGTCCTGGCTTCCCTCTAATTTATCTCTCTGAAGACCACATTCTCCAAGACCTTCAAGCAAGCTTCAAGCCTCATCATGGTTTGTGTCTGCGATTTGGAAAACTGTCTGGGTCGAGACCAGCCTTGTGTGGCCCCGTCTGCAGGGGCAATTTGAGAATCTGTTGCTGGATCTCCCCAGACCACCGTGGGATCACAAGCTTTATTCATACCACAAGTGTGTTTGTGGTTTTTGCAAGAGCCTTCCTGTAGTGAAGGTTCCAACGCTCTTGAGGATCATCGCTTCAATCAAGCCTGTTTGCGTCGAGTCTGCGTCGGGTCTTGTTGTTTCAGGTACCCCATGGAGCTTTATTCTCAGGGACAACTACAGGAACTCTTTGAAGTTTGAGACTACACCCATCAAGCTGAAGAAGATCAAGAAGGGACACGAGGAGAATATGATAAAACAGGAGGGAATGTCATGGAAATTTTGTATTGTTGGTCGAACTTTAAATGTGTCATGTATTCGTGTTATTCATATGTCTCTCGTGTGGCTTAATTAAAGCTCTGAAGGCTGCAATTGGGCCATGCGCATGTACAATGTATGTATTACAGTACTCGGCTTGGTAATGGATGAGATGGCAGATCTGCGCTTATAGACCGGCGTGTATACCACCACGGCATTCCATGCGAATGCTGCTGTCAGTAGACCGTGGGCCTGTATCCACATATCAGCAGCATGGTACCACGTGGGCTTCATAACGCAATGCGCAAGCGGTGTGAACTCCACGTGTAGGCTTATGCATATCTTACAACCCATTACCAACTTGAAACTGTACCTTGGATGGATGTGTTTTAATAAAGATCGTATCGGGCCCATCCAGGTACAGACTGATATTTTTAGGGAGTGCTTGTGCAGAGAAATTTACATACCAATAGAAGCTAGTAGGACAGGAAATATGACCTCAGATGGCTCATAGGGGGGAAGGGGAGGAAGTCTGCTGACCTCAGAAGGTTCATGGGGGAGGACCAGTGATAGATAATAGCAAAGGCTATGCTCCAATTGGAATGTATATCCTCTGTATAGGCAATCCCCATTGTATTGTTCGGTGGGAGGGTTTGACTTTATTCATGTGGGGGGCATGTGTGTATTTTTAATAAAAACAGAGAGCTGAGCCTAAAGCCGGCCCTTATGTGGATTGCAACCAGCCTTAGAGTGTCGTGTGATCATTCTAGGGTAACGGAGCTCCATCACCCACAAATTCAACAGAACCAAAGTATTTGGATAGGCAGGAATCGTGTAGTTTGGCTGCAGTCGTGGTAAGCGAGATTCGCACAGCTTTATGGGGGATTTCTGCGCATCCAACTGCGAGTACTCACGGTAAGGAGAAATTCGTTAAAGCGAATTTCCAAGACAGCTGCTTTTCAGCACTGGGGCCCCTGGTTCAATTCTTGATCAGGACCTTATCTACATGGAGTTTGCATGTTCTCCCTGTGCCAGCGTGGGTTTTCTCTGGGTACTTAGATTGTACGCTTGAAGTGAATGTATAATATATATCCCAACCACAGCACCATAATGGGCATTGCACGGAGCTCAGTGGCTGCTTTTCAGCACTGGGGCCCCTGGTTCAATTCTTGATCAGGACCCTATCTACTTGAAGTTTGCATGTTCTCCCTGTGCCTGCGTCGGTTTCATCTGGGTACTCCGGTTTCCTACCACATTTCAAAGATATGCTTGTAGGTTAATTGGTTCCTGTCTAAAGTGGCCATAGTATGTGTACAGTTGTGTCCAAAATTATTCAACCCCCACTGAAATTGAGTGTTTTGGCCAGTTTGACATTGCTTTTGATCATTCAGTCATCTTGCTTACATTTACATTAAAGAGGCACTTGTAGGTCAGACAAATATAACATAACAGTTATAATGAAATAACCACAAATGTCTTTTCTGTGCTCACAGCATTATCAGTTTTATTCAACCCCCAAGTGACATTCAATCTTAGTACTTAGTACAGCATCCTTTTACAGTTATAACAGCTTTTAAACGTGAAGCATAGCTTGACACAAGTGTCTTGCAGCGATCTACGGGTATCTTCGCCCATTCTTCATGGGCAAAGGCCTCCAGTTCAGTCACATTCTTAGGCTTGCGCACTGCAACTGCTTTCTTTAAGTCCCACCAGAGGTTCTCAATCGGATTTAAGTCTGGTGACTGCGATGGCCACTCCAAAATGTTCCAGCCTTTCCTCTGCAACCATGCTCTAGTGGACTTGGAGGTATGCTTGGGATCATTGTCCTGTTGAAAGGTCCAACGTCTCCCAAGCCTCAGGTGTGTGACGGACTGCATCACGTTTCCATCCAATATCTCCTGGTACTGAAGAGAATTCATGGTACCTTGCACACGCTGAAGCTTCCCTGTACCTGCAGAAGCAAAACAGCCCCAAAGCATGATTGACCCTCCACCATGCTTCACAGTAGGCAAGGTGTTCTTTTCATCATAGGCCTTGTTCTTCCTCCTCCAAACATAGCGTTGATCCATGGGCCCAAACAGTTCTAATTTTGTTTCATCAGTCCACAGAACACTATCCCACAACTTTTGTGGTTTGTCCACATGGCTTTTGGCATACTGCAGTCGACTCTTCTTATTCTTTGGAGACAGCAAGGGGGTACGCCTGGGAGTTCTGGCACGGAGGCCTTCATTACGCAGTGTGCGTCTTATTGTCTGGGCTGAAACTTCTGTACCCACATCTGACAAATCTTTTCTCAGTTCCTCAGCAGTCACACGGGGACTTCTCTCCACTCTACGCTTCAGGTAGCGCACAGCAGTCGAAGTCAGCATCTTCTTTCTGCCACGACCAGGTAGCGTTTCAACAGTGCCCTTTGCCTTGAATTTGCGAATGATGCTTCCTAAGGTGTCTCTTGGTATGTTTAACATCTTTGCAATCTTCTTATAGCCATTGCCCTTCCTGTGAAGAGAAATCACCTCTTCTCTTGTCTTCCTGGACCATTCTCTTGCCTTCACCATGTTTGTAACCACACCAGTAAATGTCTAGAAGGAGCTGAGTATCACAGTCATTTTAAAGCTGCCTAATTGGTGCTTATTATGCTTGATTGCTGCTCGGTGACATCCACAGGTGTTTTCAATACCTGATGGAAAGCACCTGTATGAACCTCTGTTCTTCAGAGTGGTAGTCTTTAAGGGGTTGAATAATTGTGGCAATGAAGAAACCACATAAGAACCATTTACTACTGTATTACATAAACAATTGATGTCATTTTAGTTGCATTTGGGTAGTTACAACGTCCTTGTAGGATTTGATTCTGAATACAATTCCAAATGTACACTATAGTCCCTAAACCCCTTTACAGCATTGGGGGTTGAATAATTTTGGACACAACTGTATGTATGCATGTGAGATAGGGACCTTAGATTGTACGCTTGAAGTAAATGTATAATATGTATCCCAACCACAGCACCACCTGCCTGGAGTTTGCATGTTCTCCCTGTGCCTGCATGGGTTTCCTCCGGGTATTTAGATTGTACGCTTGAAGTGAATGTATAATATATATCCCAACCACAGCACCATAATGGGCATTGCAAGGAGCTCAGTGGCTGCTTTTCAGCACTGGGGCCCCTGGTTCAATTCTTGATCAGGACCCTATCTACATGGAGTTTGCATGTTCTCCCTGTGCCTGCATGGGTTTCCTCCGGGTACTCCGGTTTCCTCCCACACTCCAAAGACATGCTGGTAGGTTAATTGGCTCCTGTCTAATTTGGCCCTAGTATGTGTATGTATGAATGTGAGTTAGGGACCTTAGATTGTACACCCCTTGAGGGTTAGGGACTGATGTGAATGTACAATATATGTATGTAAAGTGCTGCGTAAATTGACAGCGCTATATAAGTGCCTGTAATAAATAAATAATAATAAATAAATGTATAAACACTGACGCTGTAAAAATACCCGTAATAAATAAACCTTTACTTCCAAAAATAAAAAAGATCTTAAAATGGCTAGAACAAGTTGAAGTCTTTCTGTATATATGCATCCTTTGCATTCTCTATATGGTATTAAGATATGTAACTTCAATTTCTTCCAACAAAAAATGCTGATCATTCAATTTACTGACAGAACGGTGAAAAAGGTAGATGCCGCACATGGTGACGCCATGAACTTTAAAATGATCTATACTGCACCTGTTCTCCCAGGGGAAGTAGTTATGCATGCAGCATCCACTTCTCCCATTAAATAACCCCCTGCAGTGTCTTTATACATACGCAGAGGTATAAATTCTATGTCTTTTGTGTCTCTCCAGGATGTAGAATTTGTAATGTATATTTCAAACATATAGATCTAAGCGTGTCTATTGCTAGACACACGCTGAAAAAAAAAAAAAAGGATAAATATATGGTGTGCAGTACCATTGCTAGAACATTTTATCATGTAGTAACTTATCAGTGTGTTGAGTACTTTTTGCTGTCTAGCTTCTATACAATAAATGAAGTGTTGTTCTTCTCCACATGAAGAGGCATTAGAGGATAAGACGCTGATAGGTCGTACCTGGCAGTCTGGCAGCAGCTTCTAGTTCAGCATAGGGAGAGAGGGAGGGACTGGGAGCTTCAATACAAGCACAGAAAGACTGAGCACAGCTAACAGCAAGACAGGAGGAAGCATCCGCACTGTGTGCTTTCATCTCAAACCACAAGAAAGTGCCAGCAAGCCAGCACTAGGCTGGTCCATGAGCACTGTTCAGCAGGGAGCAAGAAAGTGCTCATACCATGTGAGCAGGACTGTGACCAGCACAGCTATGGACAGCTTTGACTTTGCTCTTCTGCAGGAATGGGACTTGGATGACCTCTGGTGAGTGCCTGCTTTGTCTGTGTGCATGCTTTCTTGTGTTATACAGTACAGAGGCTTTGTGAGTGGCTCTTTGTATTCCGCTGCCGGGAGCCTTACTATTCTTTGGCAGTAAAAGAATGAGCAACCCTAGGGGCAGGCAGAGCGACTTCTAGAAATGCCATTGGTGCGGCTGTAAAGAAGCGTACTGTGCAAAGAATGCCAGCAGTTCCTACTGTCAGCCAGCAGAGGACGCTATGCTTATGAAAGGAGGTCTACTAGGTCAAAAATACTATCTGCTTAGCTGACAACAGCTTGTGGAAAGTAGGGAAGATTTAGATAAAACACTAGATAGACTTTGTGTATGTTTGTGTATTTTATAGGCTCATTCACATGGGCACTTGCATGTTTTCTGCACGGAACACAGGTTCTTGCCAGAGGAGCTAGCAGAAGATCCAGCATAAAATATGCATCTAAAGTACTTGCGTTTAAACACATTTCAAAGTTTTTAGACAATACAGTGCTTAGATGTGTACAATTCTTCTAATTACTTTACACATACACTCGCTGGCCACTTTATTAGGTACACCTTGCTAGTGCCAAGAAAATATCCCCCACACCAATACACCACCACCACCAGCCTGAACCGTTGATACAAGGCAGGATGGATCCATGCTTTCATGTTTACACCCAATTCCAACCCTGCCATTTGAATGTTACAGCTGAACCAGTCTGGTCAGTCTGCCCAGAAGCACTGTCTGATGTGAACCATGCCTCGCAGAAAAGAGCTCTCAGAAGACCTACGATCAAGAATTGTTGACTTGCATGAAGCTGGAAAGGGTTACAAAAGTATCTCCAAAAGCCTTGATGTTCATGTGTCCACGGTAAGACAGACTGTCTACAAATGGAGAAAGTTTAGCACTGTTGCTACTCTCCCTAGGCATGGTCGTCCTGTAAAAATGACTGCAAGAGCACAGCGCAGAATGCTGCATGAGGTAAAGAAGAATCCCAGAGTGTCAGCTAAAGACCTACAGAAATCTCTGGCACATGCTAACATTTTTGTTGCTTCATGCAAGTCAACAATTCTTGATCGTAGGTCTTCTGAGAGCTCTTTTCTGCGAGGCATGGTTCACATCAGACAGTGCTTCTTGAAACCAGTAACCCAAAACAGGTGTGTGTTTTTTAAGGGCAGGACAGCTGTCAGCAACACATCCAATATCATCACACTGATTGGAGTCAAGGTTGGCTCACTCCTGGCTCCAATTAGCTCTGGGAGAAGTCATTAAGCTAGGGCCTCACATACTTTTTCCTCCCTGCACTGTGAATGTTTACATGTTATGTGCAATTAAACCATGGCAACATCTAATGTTTGTGTAGTATTATGTTCAGCAGACTGTGTTCTTCTATTGTTGTGACTTAGATGACGTTCAGAGCACATTTTATGCCCAATTCATGCAAAACTCCACGTAATCCCAAGGGGTTCACATATTTTTTCTTGCAACTGTATATGCATTTGCATGCGTGCTTGCATACAATCTTTTTTTCTAGACCACTAAATGTGAAACATTTGTAGATGCAGCTGTGTGAATGGCCCCTTTGATTCCTAAAGCACTGTGTTTAGATGTGAACATAGCTTTACACATTTTAATGCTGAATTTTTGGCACCTATGTTATTAAGCCCTTTGTCATGACAGATATAAAATAGAAATGATGTCCCAGGATAATGTATTAGGACCCTTGTCAACAGGCTTTTGTTCTCTTCAAGTGGGTTTTGCATTAATACACAAGTCTATGGAAATGTAAAAAAAACACTTAAAGCAGGTCAGAAGGAGGTCAATTGTAGGTCAAATGAACCTGTCAAAGTCTAAATGATAGCAGAAATATTTTCACCTGATGCCATAGTGAAAGCCCATCAACACAGACCGTGAAAGTGGACCTTCACTCTTAGGCCCCTTTCAAACGGGTGTGTCGTCAATGGACCTGCTTGCTCAGCAGGGGATCTGTCTGCTTATCCCCGCTGAGCAAGCGGGTGACATGTCCGCGTCCACTCCTCTTATGCAGAGGGGACATGGACACAGCCTGCTTTCCATTATGGGTAGTCAGATGGAAATGGTCTGCCTTCCATTTAACTGCCATCTGATCTGATCTGACAGACACATGTCCATTTACACCCGCCGCTCCATAGAGGAGAATAGAGTTTCAGATCTGGTCCACCTGAAAAATGGCAGGCAGACCCGATAGGAAAGTCCATGTGAAAGGGGCCTTGGGGCTAATTCAAACTATATGCGGTGACAGATGTTTTACGGCATGGTAAAACAATTGTTTCCTATGTGTCCCATTCACATTGCAATGCAGCCTAGTGCTGCGCTAAAATGCATTTTTTGCAGAAAACTGTGCCAAATTACATTGCAATGTCGGGCAGCGCAGTGCATCATGCTGCCCTACATTGCAGTGAGTGAAGTGTACGTTTTGTACACTTCACATAAAGTTTTTTGAAAACAGAAAAAAGGGGAGCCTTGTGATGCACTGAATCCCGTCAGAGCGGTGACTCGATCTGGCTACCCTGCGTTGCAGTGTGAATTCAGCCTTACCACCAAAATGTTGGTATTTTGCACCTCCGCCAAATCTAACATTTATCTATTTTTAATCCTTTTTTTGGCAACTCTTCCTGAAATCCCAGGATTCTACCAAGGGAAGCATAACATCCCTAGCTGCCCACAACTTTAGGGAAACTCACGTTTACACATCCCTAGAGGAAATGGAGTACTCTAAAGTGTATCCACTGAATTATCATATAATAAGGGGTGCTTGTCTATTCCTGATTCTTGCTCCCGGCCTACTGATGACATCAGGAGGCCATCTGCCAGAACCTAGAAGAGACAGCTGGCTCCCAATGAGAAGAAGATGGTGGCATGGGACCGGTTCTTGCTCCTGGTCTACTGATGACATGGGTGCATGGCATTATCAGGAGGCCTTCTGCAAGAACCTAGAAGAGACAGCTGGCTCTCAATGAGAAGATGGTGGCATGGGCGTGGTTCTTGCTCCCGGCCTACTGATAACATGGGTGCATGGCATTATCAGGAGGCTATCTGCAAGAACCTAGAAGAGACAGTTGGCTCTCAATGAGAAGATGGTGGCATGGGACCGGGTGCGCAGCAGAGGAGCATTAGACCATTAAAGAATACTGATGGACTTGAGGGGTGCGCTAGTATGTTTTATTGTGGATAATCCAGTGAAAATGGTAGTAGGGAAAAAAAAATGCGGGAGTGAAGTACCTCTTTAAAGTGTCTGAAAGACCTGTCTGTGTTGCCTTTAAGGCCTTATATTCACATGGGCGCTAAGGTCTGTATAGCATGAGATGTCTGTTTACTCATCATGTGTAAATGGAGATGCAGCACAATATTGATATATCTGCAGGACCAAGTCTGAAAGGGAAGCAAGGACAGATGCCTGACCATGAACAACAGACAGTGTTTGTTCAGGGTTGCAAACTCACCCCTGCAAACCTGTCAAACTCAGATGGACAGGTTTGTCCACATAGGTGCTACATCTCCATTCACTTACAAATGAAGCGCCCTTGTAAATAAGGCCTAACAAAAAAGCAAACTCTACTATGTATTTCCTATTATGTACTAGCAGACATGGGTGGTTGTTAGTTCCAGATAACGATGTGTTCACTTTTATAGCCCACTGGCTTGTCACAGGGTCTGCTGCAAAATCCTTATCCTTTATGTCAGGGGAGTCAAACTCGCGGGCCACATCAGCATTATAGTTGCCCTAAAAGGGACAGTTGTATCTGTAAGGCTAGATGTCCAGAACACCCTACCTCCTCTTACATCAGATGTCAAAAGCCCCCCTCCCAACATCAGAAGAAAAGAGCCCCTGACCTTCCCTTAAATCACAGTGCACCCCCCCTTACTTTGTGCTGCTGCTGCTGGGAATAGTCTGGGGGCGGAACAGGGAAGCAGAAAGTACAGGGTCGGAAGGAGGACCAGAGGAGGGCTGTAGTCAGCTGCCAGAGTCTGCTGAATGCTGAGACCATGGGAGGTGGAGATGAGGGAGTGCTGCGGCTGCACAGAGAGGCTCAGGATCTGTAGGAGGAGTTCTGTCCTCCTCTCTGCTGCCGATTGCTGAGACAGAGGGGGCAGGGTTGAGCCTCTCCACGGCTGCACAGAGAGAGAAGTAAAGGATCTGGCGGAATTCTGTCCTACTCTCTGCTGCCAACTGGTGAGAAAAGGTGGGGCAGAGACAAGGGATGCCACAGCTGCAAGAGAGGTGCTAGGGTGTGAGATGCAAGGGCTACATGAAATGACCTGGCATGCTGGATTAGGCATATGGGCCTTGTGTTTTACACATGTGCTTTATGTGGTTGTCTAGATCATTGTACAAAAAGTCAGAAAAGGAAATTAATCCCCACAAAAAAATTAATTCTTATTTATGAACCGCTTAACTTATACTTTTACTGCGGAAGGGCGGCTTCGCTGCGCAAAATCATGCGCAAAGGCACGCAATCGCCCTACCCGCAAGGCTGGTCGCGGCTGTGGGTGTCAATCACCAGGTCCCGGCCGGTGATTACCCGCCGGCGCCAAGTGATTACCAGCAAACACTGACAGGGAGGACAGCTGCAATGTTTACAATGCAGCCCTCCACCTTGTCAGTTTGGGCACACTGACCGGGATGGCTGAGCACAGCCATCCCGATCAGTGTACTTACAGTGAAGCACACACACCCCGCCCCCTAGTAAAACACTCCCATCACACAGTTAACCCTTTGATTGCCCCCAAATGTTAACCCCTTCCTCCCCAGTGCCATTAGTACAGTGTGAGAGCTTTTTTTCTGCACTGATCACTGTATTGGTGTCACTGGGGTTGTCACTGAGACCAAGTCAGTTCCCCCTCAGTGTCAGAATGACCGCCGCAGTCCCGCTATAAGTCATTGATCACCACCATAAGTCACTGATCGCCGCCATTATTAGTATTAAGAAAAAAAATTCCAGTATCTATACCGTCATTTGTAAACGCTATAACTTTCACATAAACAAATTAATTTACACGTATTGGGATTTTTTTTTAGCAAAGACATGTCGCAGAATACATTTTGGCCTAAATTTATGACAAAATTTGATTTTTAAATTGTTTTACTGGACATGTTTTATAGCAAAAAGTCCAAAATATTGTTTTTTTCTCAAAATTGTCGGTCCTCTTTCTTTTTAATAGCGCAAAAAATAAGAAATGCACAGGCGATCAAATACCACCTAAAGAAAGCTCAATTCGTAGGAAGAAAAGGACATAAATTTAATTTGGGTGCAGCGTTGCATGACCGCGCAACTGTCAACTAAAGTAACACAGCGCCGTAATGCAAACCACTTCTGTAACCGCTTCCTGACTGCCCTATAGCAGAAATACTGCTACAGGGCGGCACAGGTGCACAAAATCATGTATATATACGTGATTTGCGCTCCCATGGTTTTCATGCCCCTCCCAGATAGTGTCAGATTGCCCTCTAGTACACCAGTCATCACATTTAAACCCTTGATTGCCAGGAGCACGCTCATGTACAATAAACCTCCATTGCTAGTATAGTGTCTGAACGGGTCAATATCTTTGATCAGGTCAGCACTATACCAGCGTTCACATTAGTAAAGCGTCCCCAAAAACGCAGCATTAGCGGGATCAGCCCCTGCACCTGCCAACACCTGTGTTTAGCCCCTACGCTTACCCCCCCTTCTCCCCCAGCAAGTGCAGTGTCAGTAGGTCACTGTCACTTGATACCTTACACACAAAACCGCAGTGTTCGCAGAATCAGCACTCGTACTTTCCCCATTCACTGCCGAACCCAGAATTCAGGTGGAAATAGCAAATTTAACTACACTTGATTTTTTGGAGCTGTTTTTCACGGAAGATCTGTATGCATGGATTGTGAATCAAAGCAATTTATATGCACAACAATTTATCGCCACCAGCCCAAATTCAAACCTTGCCAGACCATTCGCATGGAAACCCATTACGGTTTCCAAATTTAAATTTTTTGGGGGCCTAACCCTTAACATGAGCAATACTAAAAAAAATTAATTGCGGTTGTATTGGTCCACAGACTTGATTCATCATATGCCAGTGTTCTCTACTGCCATGGACAGGCATAGATATGAGAGTATAATGTGTTTCATGCAAAAAAAAAAATATGAAAGGGCAGTGTAAAAATAATTAAAAAAATCAAAATATCTTAAAAAAAAAAAAGCACCCTTGCTCCCCCACACTCGCTCACACCTGTGTGCGCGAGCGTTGACTCTGTGCCTATGGATATTAAAAATGTATGCAGTTTGTCGCCATTGGATGGGGCATGCGCAGTTTTAAAGCATGTCATTTTTAGTATCCATTTACTCGGCATAACATCATCTTTTATATCTTACCAAATAATTGGCCAATATATTGTGTTTTTGTACATTAAAACTAAAAAAAGTTTATTTTTTGCATAAAAGTTGCGTTTGAAAAATCGCTGCACGAGTACTATGTGAAAAAATTGCAGCACCCACCATTTTATTCACTAGGGTGTCTGCTTTAATAAAATATATAATGTTTGGGGTTGAAAGTAATTTCCTAGCAAAATATACAGATTTTTTTCATAGGAACAAAAAGTGTCAGAAAAGGCTTGGTCTTCAGGTGGTTAGAAGAGTGAATGATGTGTGGCATAAACTTCTAGTGCTGGGTATAAAATGCCCCCACCCACCAAAACTACCCCTTTTTGGAAGTAGACACCCCAACCTATTTGCTGAGAGGCATGTTGAGTCAATAGAAAAATTAATTTTTTTACCACAATTTTTGGAATATGACAGAAATTTTTTTTTTACACAAAATTGTCACTTAAATGATTTATTGCGCACACATGCCATGTGGAATTACTCCCCAAAATACATTCTGCTACTTCTCCCAACTATGGGGGTACCACATGTGAGAGACATTTTGGCAGTCTAGCCAAGTACAGGACCCCAAAATCCAATAAGCACCTTCAGGCTTTTAAAGGGCTTCATTTCCTCATTACACTTCCTGACTACCTATCACAGTTTCGGAGGCCCTGAAATGCCAGGATAGCAGCAACCCGTCCCCCAAATGACCCTTTTTTGGAAAGTAGACACCCAAAAGATTTTGATAAGAAGCATTGTGAGTATTTTGCAGATCTCGTTTGTTGCCACAAGTTTTTGGAAAATGAAGAAAGAAAATAAAAACAAATGTTTTATTTTTTTATATGTCAAAGCCTTGTGAGAAAAAATGAGATCTGCAAAATACTCACCATGCCTTTTTTTTAAATGCCTTGGGGTGTCTATTTTCCAAAAAGGGGTAATTTGGGGGGGGTTTGGTACTATCCTGGCATTTCAGGGTCTTTGAAACTGTGATAGGTAGTGAGGAAGTGAAATGAGGAGGTTACGCACCTTCAGGCTTTCAAAGTGGCCATTGGATTTCAGGCTCCTGTATATGGCTTGACTCCCAAAAAGTCTCACACATGTGGTACCCCCACAATTGTTAGAAGTAGCAGAATATATTTTAGGGTGTAATTCCACATATACCCATGGCTTGTGTGAGAAATATATAATTTAAATGACAACTTTGTGTAAAAAGTTTTTTGTAAAACTTGTGGAAAAAAAATAAATCTTCCATGGACTCAATATGCCTCTCAGCAGATAGCTTAGGGTGTCTTCTTTCCGAAAAGGGGTCATTTGGGGGGGTGTTTGTACTGTCTTGGTATTTTAGCACCTCAAGAAATGTGATGTGCAGTCAGAAAGTAAAAGCTGTGGAAATTCCATTATCTGTACCATAGTTTGTAGATGCTGTAACTTTCACACAAAGCAATCAATATACACTTATTGGGATTTTTTTAACCAAAAACATGTAGCAGCATACATTTTGGCTTAAATTTCTGACAAAATTTGAGTTTTTCAGTTATTTTTTTATGACAAAAATGAGAAAATATAGTTTTTTTAAAAAAAAAAATGTTTTTTTCAAAAATTTTTTATTTATAGCGCCAAAAATAAAAAGTGCACAGGTGATCAAATACCACTGAAAAAAAGCTCTATTTGTGTGAAAAATGGACATAAATTTCATTTATGTACAGTATTGCATGTCCGCGCAATTGTCAGTTAAATTAGTGCAGCGCTGTATAGCAAAAAATGGCGTAAATTGCAGTATCTATACCAGCAATGGGCAAACTACGGCCCGCGGGCCGTATACGGCCCGGCTGACCTTTTAATCCGGCCCGCGGAGCTAGGCTCCCGCTAGGCTCCTCTCACAGTCCGCCCTGAAGACCGGTGTAGCATGAAAATCTGTCTCCTATGAGGATCTGTCCCCCTCAACGTATCTGCGCATGTGCCGGAGATCGCCGATCGGCTGCTAATGCCTGAAACTGGCACATGCGCAGATACGTCGAGGGGGACAGATCCTCATAGGAGACAGATTTTCATGCTACACCGGAACGACGCGGGAACACGCGAGAGGAACGCGCGGAGCAAAGGTAAGTGAATTGACACAGGGGGGACTTGGGGACTTAATATGGGGGATGAATTAATATGGGGAATGAATTACTATGGGGGATGAATTACTATATGGGGGATGAATTACTATGGGGGATGAATTACTATATGGGGGATGAATTACTATATGGGGGATGAATTACTATGGGGGATGAATTACTATGGGGGATGAATTACTATAGGGGGGATGAATTACTTTAGGGGGGATGAATTACTATAGGGGGGATGAATTACTATATGGGGGATTAATTACTATGGGGGGTGAATTAATATATGCGGGATGAATTACTATATGGGGGATGAATTACTATGGGGGATGAATTACTATATGGGGGATGAATTACTATGGGGGATGAATTACTATGGGGGATGAATTACTATGGGGGATGAATTACTATGGGGGATGAATTACTATATGGGGGATGAATTACTATGGGGGATGAATTACTATATGGGGGATGAATTTACTATATGGGGGATGAATTTACTATATGGGGGATGAATTACTATGGGGGATGAATTACTATATGGGGGATGATTTACTATATGGGGGATGAATTACTATGGGGGATGAATTACTATATGGGGGATGAATTACTATGCTTACTATGGGGGATGAATTACTATATGGGGGATTAATTACTATGCTTACTATGGGGGAATATTACTATACTTACTATGGATGACACATACACATCATTCATCTACTCTTGGTCCGGCCCCCGGGTCCAATATATGAACCCATTGCGGCCCTCAAGTCAAAAAGTTTGCCCACCCCTGATCTATACCATAGTTTGTAGACACTATAACAAAGCAATCAATATACACTTACTGGGATTTGTTTTACTAAAAACATGCAGCAGAATACATTTTGGCATAAATTTATGACTAACTTTGAGTTCACTGTATATTTTTTACTTTATATTTTTTATAGCCAAAAGTAAAAAATATTGTTTTTCTTCAAAATTTTCAGTCTTTTTTTGTTTATAGCGTGAAAAATAAAAAGCGCACAGGTGATCAAATACCACCGAAAGAAAGCTCTATTTGTGTGAAAAAAAAGGACATAAATTTAATTTAGCATTGCATGACCGCGCAATTTTCATTTGAAATAGTGCAGCGCCGAATAGCAAAAAGAGGCATGGTCATTAAGGGGGGTAAATCCCCTGGAGGGCAAGTGGTTAAATGATAGAAGAGGACAGCTCTGAAATGTTTTGTCCTCAAAAGTACTCTTCATCATGAAACATATCAGAGGTGATCTCTGTCATTATTTAATAAAAAGAAACATTGCTGTTGCCCAAGGTATGGTCATTTATTTCCTTATGGGTGATTGTGAAAAAGTGGCACAATCAAGTGATTTTATGTATGCATGGTTATATGCGATTGAAAACTTTTTTTCCCCAAAAAATCAGCAAAAGGCCAAGGCTCATGCTTCCTTTTACCTGATGTAGTAAATATTGCAGTTTATGGAGCAGAACTGTTATTGTTATCCTGCTGTTATCTGTTATTTATGATTTCAGTTTTCTTTTTTTTTTACTCCTATTGAACAATGCATTCTAAATTTTTACCAGGACAATGTGTTCAGCAAAAAAAGGTATAGTGACTTTTTTGAATGGCCATGCTTCTGCAAGATCTCTGTCTGGAAAAGTATTATAAAGAAAGCTTACCTAAGAAAAATCTCAAAGCTGTCATTACTGTCTTTGTGTTTTGCAAGGCCTTAAACAAAATAATACCCAGCCCCAAATAAATACATGGCATCAGCTGATAAGGCCTCATTCAGTTTGGAGAATGAAGGTGGACAGACTGCTGTGTTAAGATGTAGCTAAACGCTGCTTGGACACAACCGCACTTTGTGCTATGGCTACATACAAGTGGATGATTGACTGTGGACAGTTTGTATGCAACCAGAAATACTAGGTGTGGATGCAAACTGCATGGCTGGCCGGGGTATCTATTTACATGTAACCACTAGAGTACAAATCTGGCCATGGCTGTTTACACACACTAGAGTTGATTTATTATTTATTTATCAATAACGCAGCGCTTTACATATAGTTACATAGTCTGGCTGAAAAAAGACAAAAGTCCATCCAGTTCAACCATAGAAAAAAAAAGTTATTATCCTACACCGACAGTTGATCCAGAGGAAGGGAAAAAAAAACTCAGCAAAGCATGATCCAATTTGCTCCTGCAGGGAAAAAAAATTCCTTCCTGATACCCGGAGAGGCAATCGGATATTCCTTGGATCAACTTTACCTATAAATGTTAGTATCCAGTTACATTCTGTGTATCTAGGAACAATTGAGTACTGTCCGTGATACTTTTTTTATTTGCACTAACATACAATTTTGAGGACAAGCTTTCAGGGAGTGTCCCCTTCTTCAAGGTCCAAGCAGTACTATACAAATCACAAAGTTTTAGCAGAATGTTAAATGTTAGGAAACAATCCAGGCCTTTTTTAAAGCAATCCACTGAGCTGGCCAGAACCAACACTTGAGGGAGTCTATTCCACATTTTCACAGCTCTCACTGTGAAGAAACCTTTCCGTGGAGATTAAATTTCTTTTCCTCCAGACGTAAAGAGTGCCCCCTTGTCCTCTGTGATGACCTCAGGGTGAATAACTCTACACCGAGTTCACTATATGAACCACTGATGTATTTATACATGTTGATCATATCCCCCCTTAATCTCCTCTTCTCAAGACAGAATAAATTCAGTTCCTCTAATCTTTCCTCATAGCTGATCTCCTCCATGCCTCTTATCAGTTTGGTTGCCCTTCTCTGTACTTTCTCCAGTTCCTCAATGTTCTTTTTGTGAATTGGTGCCCAAAACTGAACTGCATATTCCAGATGAGGTCTTACTAATGATTTGTACAGGGGTAATATGATATCTCTATCTCTGGAGTCTATACCTCTTCTAATACAAGAGAGGACTTTGCTCGTTTTATGAACCGCAGCTTGGCACTGCATGCCATTATTAAGCTTGGGATCTACCAGAACTCCCAGATCCTTCTCCACCATTGATTCCCCCAGTTGTACCCCCCCCCCCCAGTATGTCTGATGCATGCATATTCTTAGCCCCCAAGTGCATAACCTTACATTTATCTACATTAAACCTCATTTGCCACATAGTTGCCCAATTAAACATTGCATTGAGGTCGGCTTGTAAATTGGAGACATCCTGTAAGGACGTTATTCCTCTGCGCAGCTTGGTGTCATCTGCAAAGGCTGAAATAGTATTTTTAATCCCTGACCCTATATTGTTTATAAATATATTAAAACGAAGGGTCCCAACACTGAACCTTGGGGTACACCACCAACAACCCTAGACCATTCAGAGTATGGTCATATATATTGTATATTCACATCAGTCCCTAATTCTCAAGGAGCTTACAATCTAAGGTTACTAACTCACATTCATACATATACTATGGCCAATTTAGACAGGACCCAATTAACCTACCGACATGTCTTTGGAGTTGGGTAGGAAACCGGAGTACCTGGAGGAAACCAACACAGACACAGGGAGAACATGCAAACTCCATTCAGGTAGTGCCATGGTTGGGATCTGAACCGACGACCCTAGTGCTGCCAGGGGGAAGTGCTAACTGGAGAGTGCAAAATCTGGTGCAGTTGTGCATGGTAGCCAATCTGCTTCTAACTTCAGCTTGCTCAGTTAAACTTTGACAAAAAAAACCTGGAAGCTGATTGGTTTCTATGCAGAGCTGCACCAGACTTTGCACTCTTTTCTTTTAGTAAATCAACCCCATAGTGTGCCTAGGGCTCTTTTCTGTGCCTGTAAAAGCCACTGATTCTCGCTGGTGCACCCCATGTGAGTTAAGCCTCATACTACAAGTTGTGATTAATTTCATCAATTTCAATCAATGAACAAAACAAAATTGCTGCAATTGCTCTGGATGAAATGGATTTGGAGCATATGCTACAGTCCTGCAATCGATTGCTTAACCGGTGATAAAAAATGATCCATAACCTTGCTCCTATTGCCTGCTATGTGGATGCAATCGCTAACGGCTTCAGTTTTGCAATCAAGTGACTAAAAATGACCCATGTGCTCCCAGCTTAGAACCCAAAAGAATATGACTGTCATAGACAGCGCTGTCTGGCTTTTTTACAGAAACTTTCAGGCAAAGTCATTGTTTTGCAGCCATTTTTGTGCAATGAGATTGATTTACAGTTGTCCAACCAGATGTCCATGTATTTCCTCATTATAGCCTGTGGGTCAGTATAATTATACATTTGTGAAAGAATATATTCCCAAACAATGCAATATGCAGTATATCATGTACACGTTCGGATGCTAGCTTTCCAACAGATTCTTTTGCATACACATTTTACATGCAAATTTCAGTGGAATGCTGCTAAATATAGAGATCTACAAGCAGTGCAGATCTGAAAAGAGAACATCAGAATGGCTTTTTTGGAGTGATGGTGCCCTAGGCACTAACAAACCCTCAACCAGGTGTTCCACAAATGTAATGGATGATAGTTATTGCCAAAGACAAGCCTCATGTAGACTTCAGCTTTTATTGAGAGGAGCAGACCTCCGCAGGGTGAGTAAAAGAAATATTAAGACTTAGCAGCAAACCTCCAATATATGAACCTTTTTGATGCTTTTTGATGCTTCTTTGCATCTGGTTTGGATATCTGTGTCTAATGAAGGATTCTAGCAGTTGTACGTCTATCAGAGTTGCATTTCACATGTTATGGGAATGACCCAAGTATGTACACCCTGGAGAAAAAACTGGAGTTAAACATTTTAATGTACTTTAATGTGGTGTTTTATGTGACTCATTTGTTAACATTATGGGGCCAGTCCACCCAAAAAGTGTATTTTAGTTATAGGTGGAGTGTGTTTTGTTGAACCAGTATCGGGTGTTTTATACTATATGTCTTGCATATTCCAACAGTGAGATCTCCCTGCCATATTTGCCAATTGTGTTCCTGGGGGGTTCTGGGGTTCCGACCCACCTTGATGTGTTCTAGCACTCATTGTGTACTTCATAATGTAAAATAGATTTAAAAAGTATACCAGGGAAAGTGGGATCCCATATACAGCCACAGCAACTCAAGTGCAAATATCTTGCCAAAAGATTCTTCAAGGGACACTGGAAATTATTAGGTGCCTTAAAGTGGAACTTTAGTCAGAAAATTAAGTCCTGCTTGGTCACTTCAGGCTGGCCCCGTTTGAAAGTATAGCCAGGGCTTTTTTTCTCACAGAATAGGCTCAGGTACCTTCTGAGTCACCCGCATCTCTGCACCCTACCCACCTTTGATCACCATCCATTCGTTCTACCCCCTATCCACCTCCTAGTACTGCCCCTTTTATAGAAGCCCCCTCCAGCAACAATAGACCCTCTCAGTAAAAATGGAACCCCCCTCTCAATAGATCCCCAGGAGCCAGCATCAATGGACCCTCCAGCACACCTTGCCATTACATACATTCAGTGCTGGAGGTGCTGGAACAGCATTCCCGCTGTAAAATGTCCTGAGTATACCTCTGTAAAACATTAAAAATAAGTGTCTGTACTGTTTAAAATCCAGTGATGCACTGTCTTACCCTGCTCTGTACATGCTCAGTTGCTCTCCATTTTGGCATTGTGCTGAAAATCAGAACCACTAGAAGTCGATCTGCTGACAGCATAAAGATTTACTGCTGCTTAGGGGCTCTGGACTTCAGCAAAATGGCAGCCTCCAGCAAGAAGAAACAGAAACAATGCTGGAGGCAGTTTACAGCAAACACTGATTTTGGTATGCTAATGTGGAATGTATGTTCCTTGCTAAACATTATTTTTTATCAACTGGTTTTGGGTAACGTTCCACTTTAAAGCAGAATGCCAGGAATTTATTTTACTTCTGTTGTGTCAGTACAGAGTAGTTACCTCTAATGATTCTTCTCCTACGTCTGCATTACTGCCGTGAATTATATAATACTAGTTTCATTATTTGTAAGCTCAAAAGAGCAGGGCCCTCGAACCCCTCGTGTATTGTATTGTTACTGTCTTGTCTCATGTTCTGTCCCCCTTGCTACTGTACAGCACTGAGCATACCCTTTGGTGCTATATAAATACTGTATAATAATAATAATAATAATAATTATGACTGCAACATGCAGTCAGAGCTATACTTCCAGTGCTGCAATGGTAGAGCTGCAGCTCTCATACACACAAACCATACTGTAGTTTATCCACTCCTCCTCTCCCTATTCCCATTCACAGATTGGTTTGGTATCTGTTAACCATTCATAGAATATAACATGTTCTGTTAATGAGCAGGGGGAAAGGACAAAGAGAGCTAAGTGTTGTAAAAGAGCTGTGAAAGACTCAATGGACAACATACATTTACCTTAACATAAAAGGATACATAACAATATAGCATCCTTGTATCTCCGCATGCAAAGTGTAATCTCATTGTATTGTTGAACACAGCAAACAAGTTTATTTTGCTCAGATTTCTTATTTATTGACATATTATGACAATATTGGTAATGAAAAACAGTAATATTATTTTTTTTAGATAGTGGAGTCTAAAGGACAATAAAGGTCTGATATATAACAACTGGTAAAATCACTGGGGGTTTTTTGAGTACACGAACACTGTTTTTCAAATTCGTGTCCATTCCCTGAAATAGACATACATTTTTAATTGAAAATTTAATTATCAATATGAAGTTGTGTTACAAAGTAAACAGATTTGTGAAAAAATAGTACCAAAATAGAGAGATAAAAAAAAATCAGCAAAAAGAGAAATACAACATCTTATACATCAAATAAAATAGGGATATTAAAAAAAAAAACTAAAAGAAGCCTAAATAAAAGCACATCACCTTCAGGAACATTCCTTCCCTGGCTTTCCCGTCTTTTAAAATAAGAGGCTCTACATGGTTTAGAGTAGCATAAGGCTGAAAGGTTTTATAAAATTATTAGTAATGGAGATTTCCCTGGGTCATTTTCTCCTTCATATATTGCAAAAAATAAAGATTGCCAAGAGCAGCTTTCTAAACTGACGCTTTTCCCATATCATAGAAAAAAAAGGGCACAGCAACATAGTAATTCTGACCTTTGCAGATAGGTACCCAGATGATAGCTTCTGTACAAACCGAGAGAACATGAACAAAAAGTTGGCAAGGTATAATGGTTACACTAGTCTATCACTGCCATGGTTGTCAAATACAGTAAGAATGAAATGTATGAAAATATCCTGTGAACTAGGGATTGGTAGCAGGGTGTGTGTGTCCAGCTTCTCAGGATGAACCCCAATGTGAAAAAACACATATCAGTCACCATAAAAGTTCAATCTTTGTGAGGTTTAAGTATTTACAAATGCAGGGAGGAAAACTACCAATAAACGTTATCACTCAGGCCTATTGCCTACCAATTTCTTTCATTTAGAATTAAAGGGCAACTCCACTTTTGTGGAGAAAAAAAAATATCAAATAAAAAAATTAATATAGTATATACAATTGCGACAAAAGTCATATTGTAATTGAATGTTATTAAAAATGACCTTTCCTTTTGAATCTGCAGCTCTGTAATTTTAGTAAAATGCAATGCAATATGGTTACCTGGAGGTGTTCTGTACACAAATGGTGTACAGAACACAGCAATATAATTTCCTCCTTGTGTGACTGGCTCTCTGGATTTCCCAGAAGTCTGCACTAAGATACAAAACAGGCATCCCCTGCAACATGTGCAAAAAAATTTCATTTTTGGTGAGATTCTCTCAATAGGAAATCACATCTCAAGGGATGCAAACCCTGCAATTTTCCTCATTAGAGCCATGCAGGTGCAGCAGCTGATTGATAATTATAAAGCCACTCCCATACAGATGCACTCTGCACATGGACACAGACAAACAAACAGCTCTGTCTTCAGAATAAAACAAGGTAGGAATTTGCAGCAAAGTTTAAAATCCCTGCAAAGATCACCAAAAGGGGAATGTTTTTTTCTCAACAAATATGGAGTTACTCTTTAAGGGATTGTACAGCAACAATGTATGATTTTTGACCTTGCAATAAATTTTGGTTTTTGTTCAAGCCGCAGACTGTCCTCATTGGAACCCTAAAGCCAGTGGATCCTTTTCCTCTGGTTTCCCTTGCTCTTTCTATGGTGTACAACAACATCCTGGGAGTGAAGTAAACTGCTTCCTGGACCTCCCTGTTTTACAGTGGTCATATACAGTTCCAATTTTGGTTGATTTCGAATTTTTTTTAATACATACAAGGTTTTTTTGATTGGACAAGCTGGAGATTGTGATGCCATCTGTCCCTAATCTCCACCTTCTCCAGTCAGAGAACATCTACAAAAAAAATTACAAGGCATTCTGTGAATGGCAGTGGTGGCAAGTGAGTGATTGTGTTCAGTGTGCAGAGAGGCAGCTGCTGGAGCTGCCCCTGAAAGATCACAGCTTTCACTGTGTGTAACATGGACCACCACAGTGATTTTCAGCATCCTCTGCGGATATTAGATATGGATGCTTACATCAAGTCAAACTGGTCCAATGTAAGTTTTTAAAAAAAGAAATTCCCTGAATTGTGCTTTAAAGCCATATACCAGCTTGTTTCCAGCCCTTCCAAATCTGGCTCCATTACTTGCTATTTTTTGATGGCACCTCCTTGTTGGTTTAATATATTGTCCCTGACATCTATTATGTGGATGTGGTTGAGTACTAATTAGTGATATGATACAGCTGTCAATGCTCAAATATGTCCATATTAGGTCAATGTCCCCAGCATTCCAAACCCTTCGTTATATGCAGCTGCAGGGTTGGGAATTCCATGGCCGTAGCTGTTTTGAGTCAGTGGCCTCCTATCATGTGACAGTTTCACGTGGGTTCAGTTCTGCCCAAACCATAGTTCATTCTTACTATTAATCATAAACAAGGGCTCACATTGTCCTCATTAAGGTGTTCATTTATTAACCACTTCAAGTCCGGACACTTTCACCCCCTTCCTGTTCAGGACAATTTTCAGCATTCAGTCCTATCACACTTTGAATGACAATTGCGCGGTCATGCAAAACTGTACCCATGTGAATTTTTTAGCATTTTTTTGAGACAGATAAAACTTTATTTTGGTGGTATTTATTCACCACTGGGATTTTTATTTTGTTTGCTATATAAATGAAAAAGTCCAACATTTTGAAAAAAGTGTTTTTCTTATAAAATTTTGCAAATAAATAATCTTTCTTCATAAATATTGGCCAAAACATATTCTTTTTTTAGTAAAAATAAAATAACCCAAATTAGTTTATAACCAAAAATTATAATTTTTCAAAAATATTTTATACATTTTTATATTATTATTTGTTTTTTGTTTTTTTTTAAATACTGTCCCCCTAGTAGCACAGTGTCACCATAGTGACACTGTAATACTTGTGGGGGGTGATGGAGAATTTTTTTTTTTTTTACACTGATCGCCTTTACCCCCATAAAGGCTGTAAAAGCAATAATTTCTCATTCTCTCTGGCTGCATTCTTGCAGCCATTGAGAAATACTGTGAGAGCTGTGATTGGTCACAGTTGTCACATGGTACAAGGCTGTTGTGAATAGCCTTGTACCATGTAATCTCTGTGATCATTCACAGATTTCACTAGTAGTAAGCAATGATGTTACAAGTGACATCTTGCTTACTACTATTCATTTGAGGCCCCGATCATGTGATCACTGATTGGTCAATCAGTGATCACATGATCGGGGCCTCACACAGAGGTCCCGTACAGCGATCGGACACAGCGGGCACCGGGTCATGGTGCCGCGTGCTCCCAGGGAGTGCACACAGCCTGAAAATGCGGGCTCCCTTCCAGCCATTTATGTACATGGGCCGGACGGGAAGTGGTTAAAACACAATGTAGTGTGCCCTAGCATGTTATGGCTATCCACTTACTAACCAGCGACTTACTGGTATGTTGCTGGACTTTGAGTGGGAATACCAGGATAATGCCTGCAGCTTTCTTGTAGAAGCAATCCTAGTGGCTAATTTGCCATGGGCATCTCTATGGTCTGAGAAACCAAAAGCAATAGGCATTTCATCACTTCTGGTTGTAAACAAACCATTAATGGTTTGAAAAAAACATCGGATCATACCAATTCTTTAATGATCCAAAGCTTTTAAGGGCAGAGGAGAGATCTGGACCCCAGATCTCTCACAAAAGAGTACCTGTCACTGCCTATTGCTATCACAGGGTATATTTATATTCCCTGTGATAACAATAAAAGTGATAAAAAGGGACAGCATAGATATAATATAAAAAAATAATAATAAAAAAAACATTTTTTTAAGTGCCTCATTCCCCTGTGCTTGCATGCAAAGGTGAATGCAGGTGTTGGTCTCACACGCATACGTAAACAGCGATCGCACCACATATGTGAGGTATCACTGTGAATGTCAGATCAAGAGCAATAATTCTAGCAACAGGTTTCCTATGGAGTTCTAAAGTGATGACCTGTAAAGGTTTTTAAAAGTGTTGCCTATGGATAATAAAATGTATTTTATAGTATAGTTTGCACAGGCATGCGCAATTTTAAAGGGCGACATGTTTGGTATCTATTTACTCAGCATAACATCATCTTTTACATTTTACCAAAAAAGTGGGTATTATTTTATGTTTTTGTGCATTAATATGTATTGTTTTCCAGAAAAAAAACACTGCTCAAATACCATGTGACAAAAAAAAAAATTGCAACACCCACCATTTTATTATCTAGGGCCTCTGCTTTAAAAATATATAATGTTTTGGGGTTCTAAGTAATTTTCTAGCAATAATTACTGATTTACACATGTAAACAAAAGTGTCAGCAAAGGCCTGATCTTCAAGTGGCTATTCACCACGTATAAATAAATCTTACGTAGCACTACCCTCTTAGGATTTGCTGAGTTTTGGGTCCCCCTACAGCTCTGCACAGCTAGGCAACAGGAATTTTCCTCTACACATTGTACACTGAGTAAACCGTCCTTGAGCTTGTTTTTGTAGTTTTACTGTGAACTGTGAGGACAAATTTCTTAGCAACTATGTACAAGTCTGTGGACTGAAAAAAAGTACGTCTCTCCTTTGAAGAGCTCTCAAGCCCTTCTGGTGTTCCACCTCAGACCCCATATGAATCCTCCTTTTCACTAAGCTGACTGAGGGTATCCCTGGGCAAGGGGACCCAGAGACTGCCACTTGACAAAGCAGCCCCAGATAAGAAGCTAGTTCAGTTTGCCACCTGACTGCCCTCTCCCCTTATCCGACCCAGGTGGTGTAGGATTACTCACTCAGTTTCTCCTGTGAGCTTGGCGGGTTGGTGGCTGCCTTCAGGCCTTACGCTGGGCTGGCTCCTTCCCTGCTCCACAGACTGTCCTCTCTCTGTGGACGAGGAGGAGGCAAAGATAGCATCCTCCTATCCAGCGCCTGCCTGCAGGCTGGCTCCTCTCCTGGGTCCCCTCCCAGGCTCCACACTCCAGCCTTCACTTCATCTTCCACCCAACACTACTACCCTGCTGATCAGGCTTATCATTTTTAAGGGCTGTCTTGGTTTCATGCCAAACCTAATGCATGGCGATTGGCCAAGATCCCTTAAATATACAGATCAGCCCCTCCTCACCCTCAACCACTGCCTTCTAGAGACTTCTCAAGCTTCTATAGCAGGGGGAGGTATCAGGGAACTGACCTGCAGAGCCCTCTGCCTTGACCCAGAGTAACCTGGCTGACTCATCCCAGGCTGACTCATCCCAGGCTGCTATTCAGCCTCTGCCTAAAAACCCTGGCTAGCTCTCCCTAGCTAGCTCTCCCTAGCTAAACCTGAGAAGTGCTACACTTGGGAAACCATGTTTATGTTAAATGGTGGTTCTATTCTTCAGTGGAAAAGGGGAGAGAATGTTAGAAGGGAGGTGAGTGCCTGTACTGCTACTTACTAAACTGGCCATTGGTCATCATTTAACCACTTGCCTACCAGGCACTTATACCCCCTTCCTTACCAGGCCAATTTTCAGCTTTCAGCGCTGCCGCACTTTGATTGACAATTGCGCGGTCATGCAACATTGTACCCATATGAAATTTTGATAATTGTTTTCTCACAAATAGAGCTTTCTTTTGGTGGTATTTAATCGCCACTGGGCGCTTTACTTTTTGCGCTATAAATTAAAAAAAGTGCAAAAAATTTGAAAAAAAAAAAAAGTTTATTTGTTTCTTTTATAATATTTTTCAAACAGGTATTTTTTCTCCTTCACTGATTTGCGTTGATGAGGCGGCACTGATGGGCACTGATAGGCGGCACTGATGGGCACTGATAGGCAGCACTAAAGGGCACTGATAGGCAGTACTAATGAGGTGGCACGGATAGGCGGCACTGATAGACAGCACTAATTAGGGGTCATGGATAGGCGGCACTGATATGCAGCACTGATAGGCGGCACTGATAGGTGACACTGATGATGGGTACTGATAGACGGCACTGACTGGCATCACTTCTGGGCACTGACTGGCGGCACTGACTGGCACAACCCCTGGGCACTGACTGGTGGCACTGACTGGCAGCACTGCTGGGCTGCACTGGTGGGTGGCACTGGTGGGCAGCACTGGTGGGTGGGCACAGGTGGGTGGCACTGGTGGGCACAGGTGGGTGGCACTGGTGGGTGGGCACAGGTGGGTGGCACTGCTGGGCACATGTAGGTGGCACTTCTGGGCACAGGTAGGTGGCACTGCAGAGTGGCACAGGTGGGGGCACTGCTGGGCACAGGTGGGGGCACTGCTGGGCACAGGTGGGGGCACTGCTGGGAACGGGTGGGTGGGGCTAGTGGGCGCACTGCTGGGCGGAACTTGCGGGTGTCACTGCTGGGCACCGATCATCAGGGCACTGATCATCAGTGCCCTGATGATCGGTGCCGATCCCCGCTCTGACAACTGCCGGTTCTCGGCAGTACTTTCCTCACGATCTGACAGCGTGAGGAAAGTGCAGCCGAGAACCGGCACTTGCATTTCCCTGTGATCAGCGTGTCATTGGACACCGCTGATCACGTGGTAAAAGGCCGGTGGGATCGGCCTTTCACCACATCACGTGATCAGCTGTGTCCGTAGGACACAGCGATCATGGAGATCGCCGGGTGCACGCCCCCTGGGGCGCGCAGGAGAGCGCGTTCTGGGAGGACGTCATATGACGTCCACTCAGAACTGGCCGGCCGCGGTGAAGCCGTCATTCGGCTATGCGCAGTCGGCAAGAAGTTAAATATCTCCTTCTCACTGGGTAATGTCATCTTCACTACTCATCACAACTACGTAAATTACGCAAAAAGAGGAGCTAAGCCTTAATAATCATTATTTAAGCTTTTCTCCTTTTTATTAAATGGACCCCTAAACACAAAACTTCCAGGATGGGCTAGAGTTCAGTAGGTCTGGCTCAGGGAAATTGCCAATACAGAAGTGACAAACAATAGACTTGTGAGCAATAGAAATCCCTTTTACTGAATGAGGATACACAGAAGTCAGTGGTGCTCAGACTTGTATTTACATAATAATTATCATTATCAAAGTTGACAATTCGTTAGGGCTCATATACACTGCAGCTGATAAACTCACGTTTAGGATCTGTTGAGCGTTTTTTTCAGCAGTCCCTGAACTCACCCTAATGTTTTCCTATGTGTCCATGTACACATCTTCGTTTACAGTCATTTATAGGCATTTGTGTTTACAGTCATTTTTTTGAACGCAGAAAACTTGCATTCAGCAGTCAATTTTATCAGCGTTTCAAATGCAAAAAGCTTGTAAACGTGGCTAAAAGCTGCAAATCGTGTTTATAAGCGTTCGTGTTTGAAATTTTTTTTTAACTCTTCCAGTTCCTTTTTTCATCATGAAAAATGCATGCAAAGCATTTTCAAGGTACTCAGATGGACAAAACACTGAAAACAGGATGTTCCTACCAAGCTTGTCACACATCGTAATGACCAATTCACACCTCAGACCTCTCCCACCCTTGGAAACAAAAGATCTGTTAATGACCATTCACACCTCAAATTCCTCATGAAGAGGAGGCCCTAATGACTCACTCCACCAGACACCTTCCCACCCTTGAAAATAAAAGAAATGTTAATGAGCAACTCACACCTAAGCTAATCTCAACACCTACTGCTCTCTCTGCTTCTACCCTCTGTATTTCTCTGAAACAGTCTGCAATAGTTAATAATGTACCACTTTTCTGTGCATTCTGAGCATTTGGGAGGTTCTCTTGTGCTTATCTTTAAAAAAATGCTTCTAAACGCAAATGCACATAAATGCGCATAGACACATTGGCAAACGCGGCTAAACAAACGTTTTTTAACCTACATTTTCCAGAAGTCAGTTTCCATCGTTCAAAAGTGTCCCGTGTACATGGGGCCTTATAGTCTATATTGTGTCAGTAAGCTCTGCATTTAGCACAGTTATCATATTATTATTATTATACAGGATTTATATAGCGCCAACAGTTTGCACAGCGCTTTACAAAATGAAGGTAGACATTACAGTTACAATACAATTTGGTACAATGGAAACAAAGGGTCCAGCTCATTAGCACTTACAATCTAGGAGAGAAGGTTTCTGAGTCAAAACAATGTATACATTAGAATTATTTTGACCATTGAATGCTAGGCAGAGAATATATCAGTAAAATGATCTGGTTAATTACAGTGATTGAATGTAGTTTGGATATAGTAGTTAAAAATGTCAGTGTCTAGTTTTTCCATCATAAAAACATTTTGTGGTGTATTTAGTGCACAGTGTATTTTCATTCATGACATTTCACAAGGATATGGAGTACAAATGTTTCTTTCCTGTCTGTCATACTGTGCATATACATCATTCCCTGGAATAATATACAGGTGACGCTACAAGGGTCCTGGAATTACCTCATCACCAGCTAATTTTAGCTCCTGCTTTCAGCTGAACATCCTGCATTCTGGTCAATGCAGACTGAAAAATAGTGGCTGATTTATTTCAGATCATATCAGGTCATCTGACATGTCATCGTATCTTACATGGTGGCAGAGCAGAAGCTGCAATGCGGTCATATTTGTACTGCTACTGTTATTGTCATGAATAAACTACATTATATATATTTTTTCTTTTTGCTGTACAGTTTTTTACAGCAGTTTTAAACCCAAAAGCGAACATTTCTCATATTGCAGTTTACCAATTGTTAGATGTGATGTCTGCATTTGTTTTCTTTTTTTGGGCTTTCTTTCTTCTATTTTCATTTTGTGATCCAGCCAGTAAGTCTGTTGTGTTTCAAAAGAACAGGCTCTCTTCCAGGTGTATCATTTTACAGGGATTGGACAAACCACCTAATACTGGCATGGGAGCTTATAATTAGAGATGAGCGAATCGAACCAGGCGAACCGGAATTCGAGTCGAATTTCAGGAAATATTCGATTCGCGTCGAATCCGAAATTTTGCCTACTTCGGGTGCGCGAATCGAATATTTCCTGATCAGCCGGCAAAAGTGTCCCTGCAGTGAGCTCCGCTATTTCTGACAGTTCTCTGACAGAAGGAACACATGTTTAGCGGTTGAAACATTGTATCTATTAGTTTACATTTAGGATACAGATGTTTCAACCGCTGTACATGTGAAGAAGCTGTCAGAGAACTGTCAGAAATAGAGGAACTCTGCACATACACTTTTTGCCGGCTTGGAATTATTCTTATTTTCATCCTACTTCTTCTTCATCCTCATCCTCATCCTCAGAAGAAGAGGATGAGGATGAAGAAGAAGAAGAAGAAGAAGAAGAAGAAGAAGAAGAAGTAGGATGAAAATAAGAATAATTCCAAGCCGGCAAAAAGTGTATGTGCAGAGTTCCTCTATTCTGCAGATACACTTAGAGGAGCTCTGCAGATACACTTAGAGGAGCTCTGCACATACACTTTTTGCCGGCTTGGAATTAATCTTATTTTCATCCTACTTCTTCTTCTTCATCCTCATCCTCAGAAGAAGAAGAAGAGGATGAGGATGAAGAAGAAGAAGAAGAAGAAGAAGTAGGATGAAAATAAGAATAATTCCAAGCCGGCAAAAAGTGTATGTGCAGAGTTCCTCTATTCTGCACATACACTTAGAGGAGCTCTGCACATACACTTTTTGCCGGCTTGGAATTAATCTTATTTTCATCCTACTTCTTCTTCTTCTTCTTCTTCATCCTCATCCTCATCCTCAGAAGAAGAAGAAGAGGATGAGGATGAGGATGAAGAAGAAGAAGAAGAAGTAGGATGAAAATAAGAATAATTCCAAGCCGGCAAAAAGTGTATGTGCAGAGCTCCTCTAAGTGTATCTGCAGAGCTCCTCTAAGTGTATCTGCAGAATAGAGGAACTCTGCACATACATTTTTTGCCGGAAACCGCTGTATGGAGTGAATGTCCCAGAACTGTCATAAATAGTCTATTTCTGACAGTTATGGAACATTCACTCCATACAGCGGTTGAAACATTGTATCTATTTTTTTCCATAAATGACATTCTGCAAATACACTTAGAGGAGCGCTGCAGATACACTTTTTGCCAGCTTGGAATTAATCTTATTTTCATCCTACTTCTTCATCTTCTTTTTCTTCATCCTCATCCTCATAAGAAGAAGAAGAGGATGAGGATGAAGAAGAAGAAGAAGAAGAAGTAGGATGAAAATAAGAATAATTCCAAGCCGGCAAAAAGTGTATCTGCAGCGCTCCTCTAAGTGTATCTGCAGAATGTCATTTATGGAAAAAAATAGATACAATGTTTCAACCGCTGTATGGAGTGAATGTCCCATAACTGTCAGAAATAGACTATTTATGACAGTTCTGGGACACTCACTCCATACGGCGGTTGAAACATTGTATCTATTTGTTTCCATTTGTTTTCATCTCCAAGGGCATTTAAATTAAAGGTACAGTGTTCTGCACTAATTTAAAGGCTCTCTGAAGCCTAGAAACCCTTTTAATAAGTTAAATTCGTAGCGAATTAATTCGCATCGAATCGAATTTCATACTGGAATTCGCCGAATCAGCCGAATCGAATTTTTGAGAAATTCGCTCATCTCTACTTATAATGATCAGAGTTTATTTAATACCTTTAACACAAAAGGAGAAACTGTTTTCTGTAACTGTTTGTAAAGTATTAGCTGGGGCTTGGCTTAAGTTTGTTAGTGTATTTAAATCTGCTAGTCTATCTAACAGTATCAGGGGCGGACTGACAACTCATGGGGCCTCCGGGCAATAGGGGATCATGGGGCCCCTGTGTCCTTGCCCAAACTCAAAAAAGCCTATAAAAAAGGTACCAGGAGCATCTCATGGGGCCCCCTACTGACCCCGGGCCCTCAGGTAGCGCCTTAGTTTTCAAATGGTCAGTCCGCCCCTGATCAGGAGATATCCATTATCATTTACCACCAAATGAAAGCCCAATTTGTCCTGAAAAAAAACGCGGTATAATTCACCTGGATGTACAAAGTAGTTGTGATGATATGTACAGTTTTAATAACACATGTCAACGTTGAAAAATTGTGCTTGGGCATTAAGATTTGTTTTACCCTTAGGCGTGAAGGGGTTAAGCTTACTGCAGGTGCTAGTCAAATTGAGCCATGAAGCCTGCACACCTTTCATATATCTGTTTGGGCCTAAAGTACATGTACATATCTACCAGGTTATGTTGCATAATCGTTGTAATGCACTGTACCATTGGCACTATGTAAACATATCTAAATGTGCATATTTACTGATTTTGAAGGTTGTGCAAGACACATGACAGTAACTGAATACAAACCAAAACAGATGGCTGTGTGCATGTTCAAGTCAGTGGGCTTTGTTTTTAGTGTAATAATTGCAGCGCAGCCAACTGCTTCAGCCCAGACAGATTTCTTCGATACAGAATAGGGATTTGGGTAAATTGCTGTTTACTAAAGAGAGACCTCTCTGCTATTTGAGATCAATTTCCAACACTAAAACTTTCTGAAGAACTTAATTTGTCTGATAGCTCCAGACAAAATAAAAAAAAAAAGAAATGAACTATTTAGCAAGTAGTATTTTAGAAAAAGTTACAAATTTGACATAATATTCACATTTCATCTCCAAAAGACTTATGGCTTAAGAGTGCTTGTATTTTTATTGCAGTATTTCCCACAAGACCACTTAAGGGAAACCAATTTTCAAACTCATTATAACTGGCACAATTTTGTCAGGCCAAAAATAATTTACTGCAGACTTGGGTTTAGCATATCTCACTTACATTATTCTGCTTGCTACAGAGTATCTGGATAATTATACTTCAATCACATTTTCACAGTACCTCTGTGTACGATTTTCTACAAGTCTCATATTAACATCTAAAAAAGTGATTCTGGGAGTCTGGAATATGATCCAGTTACTGAAATGGTAGGAGGTAATTGTAGGTTCACGTTTCTGAAGAGTATCTCGCAATCTGTCAATGGGAAAGTAAATGAACGTGAGTGTGTTTTTATTTCTGCACTTTGCCTCTCCCATTTATCACCTGGATGGTTCTAAATTGTACACATCAAACAAAGCCTGAAGAGCAGATGTGACATTGGCAACAACAATATATTGAAAAAGAGGCATAAAGGCTTTCATAGACGAAGCCCAATCCCAGGTTTCTGTAAAGCATACCCATGAAGTGATGCCCCCCGACCCTCACAACCTGCATGGGTTATATGCTCAAATTGGCTAGGAGGATAGAAACAAGCCATAACATTTACCTTGATACTCACTTACATTCTTCCACTTTTCTTTACGGCTCGCCTGGTCACATGCTCTCTGGTGTCATCTTGTACAATGCAGGTCCAACAGTATTGCATGTACATGAGGATTGCTCACATACTGGGACATGGGAGACAGAAGAAGAGTGCCAGCTGCCAGGGGTGGTGTCAGTATTTGAAATATTTACAGCCCCTTAGTTTTCAGCTTTAAGCAAACCAATGCTATCCTCATTTAGGACAAAGCAGTATGTTTGCTTTAACCCCTCCATCCCCAATAGCATATACTGACCTGGACTTAGTACCAGTACCAGGAGCTGAAAGAAATACCTGGCAATTCATGGTATGGAAGGGCAGAGGGCTTTTTTTCTCAGAGAATAGGTGCAGGAATGCAACCATGTTCTCTCCCCCCCCTACACGCACACACCCACCAATTGGCATCAAATAGTAGGTGTGGCCAAATTTTGCTAACAGTGGAAGGGTCTTAAAGGGGCATTAAATACCAGTAGTGCATTACATTCAGAGTGGAGAATTCAGGGGTGTGTTACACACAGAGTGCAGAGTTCAGAAGTGCACTACAAACAGAGTGCAGAGTTCAGGGGTGCACTACAAACAGAGTGCAGAGTTCAGGGGTGCACTAGAAATAGAACGTAGAGTTCATGGGTGCGCTACACATGGAATGCGCTATATACAGAGTGAAGAGTTCAGACCTCTTCCACAGCGGCTTACCTCTGCATCCCCCATTCAAATCTCACCTTCACCCCTCTTCAGCCCTGACCAGGGGCAGACTGACAACTCATGGGGCCCCCGGGCAATAGGGGATCACGGGGTTCCTGTGTCTTCGCCACACTCAAACCACACCCAAAAAAGCCTATGAAAGGTACCAGGGGCATCTCATGGGGCCCCCTACTGACCCTGGGCCCTTGGGCAGTGCCCAAGTACCCCAATGGTCAGTCCACCCCTGGCCTCTGCACAGAACCCCTCTTAACTGCCCTCATCTTCTGCCCCACTCCTTAAAAGTTCCACCATCTTTCCACATACAGTATCTTACTTTTGTTTCCATAGTAGGCTGAAGCACTCAGCTGCCTCTAGTACCTCCCAGCACACTGTAGGCGGCTCCTCTTCTCTCACTTTCAGGGAGATCGTCCAGTGGGACCATCGGCATCTGGGCACCAGGGGAAAAAAAAGGAGATTGCAGAGGGTACAGCCTACCACATGACCCCTTCCACCCATGACTGCACTGCACTGCACCCTACGCACCAGCATCTCCCTTGTCCCTGTGGGATCTGCTCAGGAGATCCGACCTGTGGGAGCCCAAGCTATCACTTGTAAACATAGAAGCCAGACTTCTGTGTTTACAAGTGATAGTGGTGAGCAGGGAGCAGAGGGCTTGAGTCAGAGGTGGTGGAACTGAGTTCCACCAAGTTCCAGCTGAAAAAAAAGCCCTGTAGGAGTTCACTCTCCCTGTGACAGCATGATACTAATCACCACTGTCAATTGTGTACTGGTGCCCTGTGGAAGCTATAGCTCTGGAAACCTTTAGCTTGCCCAGTGCTTTGCTTTCCCACCTGGGGGCTGAATGGAGTGACGGGAGAGTGAAAGGAAGGTGTTTGTGGAGGCCTGCAATAAAGTGAACCTTTTGCTTTGTCCTGCAGATTTATTTACAAAAATATATTTATCCTTCAGGGTCCATTCACAGCTTTCCTTGTGCATTAATGCGTATGTAAATTCACTCTTTTTATGCCTTGTTGATTTTTGAATGGGAAATCAATACATTTACACACAAAATAGATAACTGCACTCTATTTTCGCATGTATGCATTGTGGTACATTGCAGTGTGAGTGTGGTGCTCTCTACTATGACCGTGCTTTGGAGTGTAAATAAATAAATAACACTGTATGGTACAAAGTAATAGTTATGGTAATGTATGGTAAAACATTATTGCAATGTATAAGTGTGAATGGGACATTCATTTAACAAGAATCTTAACCGCTTGCCCTCCGCCCTATAGCAGAAGTACTGCTACAGGGTGAAAGGGCTGCGCAAAATCACATATAAATACATGATTTGCATTTCCGCGCTGCTATTGGCTGATCAAGATGTCAATCACAGGGTCCCAGCCAGCGATTCTCAGCCAAGACCGTGATCGTCAGTAAGGCTAAGAGATGTCAGCATGGACATGTTGCTTTGTATCTCTGCACAGCAAAGAGATACAAAGCAGCATGTCTCTCTAGTAAAACACACACAGCACACTGTTAACCCTTTGATCGGCTCAGATGTTAACCCTTTCCTGCCCAGTGCCATCAGTACAGTGTCAGTGCTTTTTATTAGCACTGATCACTGTATTAGTGTCACTGAGGATGTCAGTGGCCTTTAGTTAGTTCCCACTCAGTGTCAGAATGCCCACCACAGTCCTGCTATAAGTCGCTGATCGCTGCCATTACTAGTATTAAAAAAATTTAAATTCCAGTATATATACCACCATTTGTAGAAGCTATAACTTTCATGTAAACTAATTAATATACACTTACTGGTATTTTTTAAGCAAAGACGTAGCAGAATACATTTTGGCCTAAATTTATGAAGACATTTAATTTTTTTTGTATTTTTTTAACATTTCTTTTTAGTGTTATAGCAAAAAGTCAAAAATATTCTTTGTTTTTTTTTAATTGTAGGTCTTTTTTTGTTTATAGCTCAAAAAATTAAAATTGCAGAGGTGATCAAATACCACCTAAAGAAAGCTCTGTTTCTGGGAGAAAAATAAATATTATTATACAGGATTTATATAGCTCCAACAGTTTGCGCAGCACTTTACAATATAAGGGAGACAGTACAATTACAATACATTTCAGTACAGAAGGAATAGGAGGGCCCTGCTCGTGGAGCTTACAATCTAAAGGAAGGGGGAGATGATACAAAAGGTGATAGCTGCGGGGGATGATCTGGCGGAGGTCATTCAAGTACAGTTCTTAGGTGGAGGTGTGGTAGGCTTCCCTGAAGAAGTGAGTTTTCAAAGATCGCCTAAAGGCAGACAGGGTGGGGGCTGACCGGACATGCTGTGGTAGGGAGTTCCAGAGGATGGGAGAGTTTCTGGAGAAGTCCTGGAGGCGAGCGTGGGAGGAGGTGATGAGGGAGCTAGAGAGGAGGATATCATGGGAGGAGCGGAGTGGGCGATTTGGGCGGTATCTGTGAATGAGGTTGGTGATGTAGCTAGGTGCAGTGTTGTGGACGGCTTTGTAAGCTGTGGTTAGTATTTTGAATTTTATACATTGGGTTAGTGGAAGCCAGTGGAGGGATTGGTAGAGAGGGGCAGCAGTCGCTGATCGGTTACATCAATTTCATTTATGTACAACATTGCATGACTGCACAACACAGCGCCATATCGCAAAAAAAGGCCTGGTCAGGAAGGGGGGTAAATCCTCTTGAGCGGAAGTGGTTAATTGGTTCTAAAGGCAGAATGTTTTTTACCTTAATGCATTCTATGTAGAATGGGCGGATGGGAAGAGGTTAAAAAAAATAAATACAATTTACTCCTTTACTATCACTCTAAAGTTATTGGTCTTATATGCTGTGGCTACCTACAGTGGGGCAAAAAAGTATTTAGTCAGCCATCAATTGTGCAAGTTCTCCCACTTAAAAAGATGAGAGAGGCCTATAATTGGCATCATAGGTAGACCTCAACTATGACAGACAAAATGAGAAAAAAAATCCAATCACATTGGCTGATTTGGAAAGAATTTATTTGCAAATTATGGTGGAAAATAAGTATTTTGTCAATATCAAAAGTTCATCTCAATACTTTGTTATATATCCTTTGTTGGCAATGACAGAGGTCAAACGTTTCCTGTAAGTCTTCACAAGGTTGGCACACACTGTTGCTGGTATGTTGGCCCATTCCTTCATGCAGATCTCCTCTAGAGCAGTGATGTTTTGGGGCTGTTGCTGGGCAACACGGACTTTCAACTCCCTCCAAAGGTTTTCTATGGGGTTGAGATCTGGAGACTGGCTAGGCCACTCCAGGACCTTGAAATGCTTCTTACGAAGCCACTCCTTCGTTGCCCGGGCGGTATGTTTGGGATCATTGTCATGTTGGAAGACCCAGCCATGTTTCATCTTCAATGCCCTTGCTGATGGAAGGAGGTTTGCACTCAAAATCTCACGATACATGGCCCCATTCATTCTGTCCTGTACATGGATCAGTCGTTCTGGTCGCTTTGCGGAGAAACAGCCCCAAAGCATGATGTTGCCACCCCCATGCTTCACAGTAGGTATGGTGTTCTTTGGATGCAACTCAGCATTCTCCCTCTTCCAAACACGACGAGTTGTGTTTCTACCAAACAGTTCTATTTTGGTTTCATCTGACCATATGACATTCTCCCAATCCTCTTCTGGATCATCCAAATGCTCTCTAGCAAACTTCAGACGGGCCCGGACATGTACTGGCTTAAACAGGGGGACACGTCTGGCACTGCAGGATCAGAGTCCCTTGCGGTGTAGTGTGTTACTGATGGTAGCCTTTGTTACGTTGGTCCCAGCTCTCTGCAGGTCATTCACTAGGTCCCCCCCGTGTGGTCCTGGGATTTTTTCTCACCATTCTTGTGATCATTTTGACCCCACGGGGTGAGATCTTGCGTGGAGCCCCAGATCGAGGGAGATTATCAGTGGTCTTGTATGTCTTACATTTTCTAATTATTGCTCCCACAGTTGATTTGTTCACACCAAGCTGCTTGCAGATTCAGTCTTCCCAGCCTGGTGCAGGTCTACAATTTTGTTTCTGGTGTGCTTCGACAGCTCTTCAGTCTTCACCATAGTGGAGTTTGGAGTGTGACTGTTTGAGGTTGTGGACAGGTGTCTTTTATACTGATAACAAGTTCAAACAGGTGCCATTGATACAGGTAATGAGTGCAGGACAGAGGAGCCTCTTAAAGAAGAAGGTACAGGTCTATGAGAGCCAGAAATCTTGCTTGTTTGTAGGTGACCAAATACTTATTTTCCACCATAATTTGCAAATAAATTCTTTCCAAATCAGCCAATGTGATTGTCTGTCTGGATTTTTTTTCTCATTTTGTCTGTCATAGTTGAGGTCTACCTATGATGCCAATTACAGGCCTCTCATCTTTTTAAGTGGGAGAACTACCACAATTGGTGGCTAAATACTTTTTTGCCAAACTGTATAGACCAGATTTGGTAGTTGGTAAAACCAGTCCCTGCGTGATTGTTTTATAGGATAATTCTGACATATGCATATGCATAATCATTTCATCCGAACATGCATGTCTATGCACTAAGCATAAATACATGGTGCCAGCTCTATCTGAGGAGAACAAAAGCAAAAAATGTCACATAGTACCCCTAGTCATATGTTGACGATAGAAATGTATGATTCAATGGAGTTCCAATATCTTTGCTTTATTTAAAATATTTACCTGAACAATATGAGTCGATGGCCTTTTTTTGGACCTAGAATGTTGTAATTCTGGTTAATTATTTAATGTTTATTGGCCCACATTAAATTTACCTTGTATATGTCCATGGATGCAATTGTTTCCTCATAAAACTAACTGGAGACATTTCGTGTCTACAGGTAAACTTATTCTGGCAATATATTTTGTCAAGAAATCACACTCGCGGCCACTTGCTAACCAGAGCAAGATCTTTGCTGGGGGTAGAGGGTTGAGGAGAGAGCTTTCCCTAGAAAGGTCAAATAAGACTGAAACAGACAGAAACCAGGCAGATACAAATCTTGCATACAATTGGGAGCACTTTAAGGGTTGTGTAGCAGGTAGATGATTCCCATATCATATGAGGCTCCCTACACTATCCTGGGAACTGGAATCCCTGTGCATTCTCACCTTTCCCACTGCCCACACACACCAGACCCACAACTCAGAGGAGCTTGGCACCAACTATAATTTCTCTGCTAGGCTACCACACACATCCTTTTTCCGGCACCGCAATCCATTCCTGTCTGTGGTAGATACAATAACTTTCACACACTGACATTATTCTGCAAGCAGTCAGATTTGGCCATTACATTCTCCGTCATCACACGCTGCAGCTGCAGAGAACACAAGGCTGCAGCCACACAATGCATGGGTAGGCAGGTCAGGCTCAATCTTCAAACATGTCTAAATAACACAACACACACCAATTTTTATTGGATAAAATTCGGCTGAGGCCTTGTTTATTGGCTTAACCATTTGCCCTTCAGAGGATTTACCCTCCTTCCTGACCAGGTCATTTTATGCGTTACGGCGCTGCATTATTTTAAGTGACAATTGCACGGTCATGGAACGCTGCACGCAGATGAAATTTTTTCCCATGAATTGAGCTTTCTTTCGGTGGTATTCAATCACCTGTGCGGTTTTTATTTTTTGCTCAATAAAAAAAGAATACTGACAATTTTGAGGGCAAAAAAAATATTTTTGACTTTTTGCTATTAAACATGTCCGGTAAAAGAAAAAAAATCACAAAATAAAATTTTGTCATAAAATTAGGCCAAAATGTATTCTGCTACATGTCTTTGCTAAAAAAAAATCCCAAATATGTGTAAATTAATTGGTTTATGTGAAAGTTATAGCGTTTACAAATGGTATATATATTGGGATTTTTAATTTATTTTTACTAGTAATGGCTGCGATCAGCGACTTTTAGCGTCACTGCGGGATATTCTGACACTGGGGGGGAACTGACTTGGTGTTACTGACATCCCCAGAGACACCAATACAGTGATCAATGCTAAAAAAAAGCACTAACTCTGTACTAATGGCACTGGGCAGGAAGGGGCTAACATGGGGGATGAGCAAAGGGTTAACTGTGTGCTGGGAGTGTTTTATACTATGTCTGTGTGCTTCAGTGTAAGCACACTGCTTTGGATGGCTGTGCTGTGTGTCTGAGCTGACAGGGATGAGGACTGTTAGTAAACAAAACAGTTCTCCTCCCCGTTGCAGATCCTCGATAATCACCGGGCGCCGGCGAGTAATCACCAGCCGGGACCCGGTGATTGACAGTCGCGGCAGCGAGTGGTGGCATCTCACGCACACCCCCTACCCGGAAGTGCAAAATCATGTATATATACGTGATTTTGCGCACTCGTGCCACCCTGTAGCAGTATTTCTGCTATAGGGCAGTCAAGAAGCGGTTAAATAACTTATAAATAACTTTAAATATTTTATCAAACAGAATTTCACAGAGCTATAACATAGCTCAGCCACTGAGACTCGAGCCATAAAACCTTTCACAATAGCTTATTTCAGTTTGTCCCCTTTTGTAATAAAAACAAAAGAGACCCACCACATAAACTTAGGACCGCAACAAGGGGAGGAGGGCTTCCCATGTATCCCTCTCTGGAGACTGGTGACGGGCCCCGGTGGCAGCTCCTTTTTATATGGACCTTATGACTTTCTGGAAATTTCTTTGGTGTCAACTGACCCTTCTGACCTATCCTGGTTGACCCCTCAAATCCTTCCTTCCTGTGATTCTGACTAACCTATCAGATTCCCCTATAAATTAAACCTATAGGGGGCTTAAAATTGCCGATGCCACGATCCCATGGGGAAGGGGGGCCTTAAAGCAGGCTATCCCTTCTTCCCTTTCATTCGCATGCCTATTAGCAGCAAACTTACAGCCAGGCATACAGACACTAGTAATAACATCCAACAATCTCTATAGGAGTTATGAATTCTTAACTTAGAGCACAGGAAACCAATTTACGATTTTTTTTATGTTTAATATGACTAGGCATGCAGTGCATAGAAATACATACAGAAGTAGTAATTACAAAAACAGGAAAGAAAACAAACTACAGAAATGTTAATTATTTGCTATACAATAAAAAGGGAGAATAAATAAACTTTACCCTTTGGGCAGTATTGTTTTACACAATGGCGGAAGAAATCTGAATATTCAGTAGCCACCATGTTTACAAACATGCATCTGACAAACTACTGTACCATGTTTGGTTGCTTACTACCTGGTTTATAATGGTAGCAATATGCAATGGACTCTTTTCCCTCAGCCAATTACCTGTGGGGTCAGTACCCCATCAGCTGTGAGTACATTTCTTTGCCTCTGAAGTGGCTGTAGGTTATATGGATCAGGTTCTGATGGCTGGGCCATTGTTAGAAATTCTGACACCAGAGCTTCATTCCAATTGCCAGGACATAGCATCTTGCATACACAAAGCCTGTACTATCAGGATTAACTCATTTCCCCACATCTAATATTTTGGAACTCATGAGCAATGAAACATATTCCTTATGATCTATGAAAATGAGTGCTCACAGCAGACTGTGTGGTGCCTCCAATATATGATGATCTCCCTCCCCACACTGATTTTGCAGTCACTACATCTGTAGAATTTTTTAATGGCTTGTAAGGTGATAGTTGTCCACCTTTATCTGCAGCCACAAGCCTACAGGATCCTGTCTGATTCATTAGCAACAATGCTTTAATTCGTCCGTATTGAATGTCATACATGCATGTATTTATAATCCAATCAGTGGCAAAGCTAGACATTCCTTTACCCGGGGCAAAGACTCATTTCAGCGCCCCCTTCCTGTAGAGGACAGTGTCAGTTGGGCAGACGTTGAAGTTGGTGTCAGTAGGGCAGTGGACAATGTCAGTAGTTTTTAATTTTTATTATTTTTTTAAATTACCGGTAATTTTTACAATTTTTTTTTTTTTTTAGGAACCCTGTTAGGGGGTTTGGTAAAATATTAGGGATACAAACAGACCCCCCATGTCTCATTTTTGAGAAAGAGACAGGGACTGAGGACAGATTCCCCAGTTCCTTTCTCTGCAGCCATCTGCACTGGACAGTGAATGAATGGGAAGTGCTCTGTGCTGAGCAGCTTCCTGTTTATTCACAAACTGAAGCCTAGTAAATACAGTTTACTATGCAGAGACCCCTTCCAAACCAGAACTTCCCCTCCCTCTCCCCTCCAGTAACTCCCCTCTCTCCCCCTTCCAGTTAAAGATGACCTCAGCAAGGAGGACTGCAGGGGGTAATAAGAGAGGACCCCCTCCACCCCATCCAGAAATTCCAAGCCCTCCCCCTCAAGTTAAAGAAGACCTTCCAGCTAGGAGGAATGCACGGGGTTGATAGGAGGGGGCTCCAACCAGGAACTCCTCTCTGTCCCCCCTCCAGTTAAGGATGACCCCCAGCTAGGGGGACTGCAGGGGGCGATAAGAGAGGGACCTTTCCTCAGGAACTTTCCTCCATCGCCACTCCAGTTAAAGAAGACCCCCAGCTAGGAGGACTGCAGCGGGTGATAAGAGGGGACCCCCCATCCAGGAACTCTAATTCCTTCCCCCTCCTATTAAAGAAGACCCCCAGCTAGGAGAACTACAGGGGGTGATAAGAGGGGACCCAAACACAGACAACCCTACCCACAGCCCCCCAACAAAAAGAGAGCACTGGCTATGAGGACTACAGGCATCTGCCATACAAACCCCCATTCCCCTTCCTGGAGAACATGAAATGGTGTTTAGTAAGTGAATAGGCAGTGAACACAGCCACATCCACATCCATATACACACAGCAGTCCTGCCCATATGGAAGAAAAATATATTTAAAAAATATTCTTCCCAAATATATTGCCATATATTTGAACTGCTAAAATTTTGTCCATATTCAATATATTTCAAAATATATTTAAATACACATAAAAATATTATATTATTGTATATATATATTATTAATATTACATTGTGTGTGTATGTATATACATATATATATATATACACACACACACACACACACACACACACACACATGTACTGCATGTTGAAATGTATTTTTATTACAAAATATATTAAAAAAAAATTTAAAAATACATTTCAAATATACTGTATGACTTTAAAAATACAAGTCTACATTTTTGGAATGCATTTACAAATATATGTAAAAATATATGTTAAAATGACTTTTTCATATGTAAAAAAAAAATCTGAAGAATATATTTAAAAAAATACAGTAAATGCAGTATATATATTGTGAGAACTAGCATTAAATGTAGAGCTTTTACAGCACACAGCCACTCGCTTTCTTCTTTTTTAAGGGCCTTCTAGCCCAATTTTATTTAAAGGAAAAGTTCCATACAATAGGTTTCCCACACGGGAACAACCATCAATACAACCGAAACACATATTCAGCCTCCTGGCTCTCTCAGGTATACAGCCCCTTGCTGCTCTGGCTCCCACCTCTCCTAGGTGGAGTCCTCCTGTCTTCCAGGGTGGAGCCCAGAACCCTGGATAGGCGGCCTCTACAAAAAGACCTGCACACCTGTGTAATCAGTGTGCTGGATGTTCACAAAACATGGTCCCAGGATTGGAGATTTTATCCCTCCCAAATCACTTAGAAATCCCCAGGCCACAGGTACCAATACGGGCTTTACGAACCAACGAGGAAACTGACAAACCAGTTTCCTCCTCTGCATTAAGAGAACTGCCTGGAGCCCCTCAACCTGTATAGTTGAGAATCCTGGGTTATAACCTTGATTTTCACCGTGGCAGGTTACCACACTGCCACTATATATATATATATATATATATATATATATATATATATATTTAATGAAATATATTGAATATGGCCAAAATTGTAGTATTTCAAATATATGGCAATATATTTGGGAAGAATATTTTTAAAATATATTTCAAGTATATTTTTCTTCCATGTGGGTGGTCACAGTGCAGAGGGGGAGGAGGAAGAAATTCTTCACTATCTAGGCATTGCTGTGATCGACATCTCTCGCTGCTTCTCCCGCTGCTTTCTCTGTTCTGAATGCTGGAAGCAAACACTCTCACCTCCCTAGCTGTAAGCAGAACAGCTAATCTGGGCTTTGCACAGGGGGTGGCTGGAGGATCCAGAGGGGAGATGGAGATGGGGAAGGTGCTAATCTCGTTTCTGTGCAGTGAGTTCAAGCGTGTCCTCCTACTTTTTCTGCCCCTTGTCCTGGCCCTGCCTGGTGGTGCCCCTCTCAATACAGTGCCCGGGACAGATGCCCCCCTTGACCCCCCCCTAGGCCCTGAATTCAACCAACCATTCAATCAAAAAATCAAATTATTTACCAGGTTAGGAATCCCAAATAATTTTTCATATAAAAGCAGTTGTAAATTTGCTTGAATACAATGACATAGTGAAACTGGACACTTTGGCTGGTCCAAATACTAATTAATTACCTAGAATTACAAATCTCATTGTTTGGGATTTTTGTTGTCTAAAATTTAATTTGATGATGGTTGCACAAATGCTTTGATTACTAACTATATAATAATGTGGGATTAAAATAGTTGTGAAAATTAATCTTTGTCATAATTTTATTTACATTTTAAAACAATGAACTCATAAAAAATAAGATTGATATATGTATGGTCAGCATTAGACAGATGTTCTAGTGATAATTGTACCAGAAGTGAAAAATCTAACATTATTAAGCTTACATTTAGTAAGCTTACATTTGAAGTCTTTTCATGTTTCTTACATGCACTTGCTTTGCCTCTTGGCTTTCTTCTGTAGCTGGTTTGTTAATAATTTAAACAGTCAGAGTCCAACCAAACACTTTCCAGTGTCAAAAGATGCTCAAGTAAAGTCTGCTCAAATGATAGGAACACATATTAAATGCAGACAGGCACGGTTACAAGAAGGGTTTTATGACACAGACTTTGAGCAGCATATCCAATTGCATGCTACTGTATGAAATGCAAGCATATTGTTTATTTCTAATTCTTTACATATTTTGTTTTACTGGGGATTGTTAACTCAGTGGTAGAAGCATTTTAATGAGTCTATGCAAGTGCGAACTGTGCTTTTAGGGCTTGTTGGCCCACTTTTATTAAACAAAGTTCACAGAACAGTTGCACACGTACACAGGATTGCACAGGATTTTCGCCATCAAAACAGAAAATACCAAGCCACTTGGCTCTATCTTCAGTAACACCATTGCTTAGGTCTTAACCTTGGCTTTTGGCTGTTGCCTCAGACCATCTTACGCAGTACATCCATGTTCAATCCAGCTATTGGTCTCTCAATAGGGGTTCTCCTGATATCCCAGGCACTCTCACTCCTCTGAGACTTTCAGATTCCCTCAGTCCCCTGAACTTGCTGAGTCTTCTCGGCTCTCCCAGTCTCCCAGACTCTCTTAGTCTCCCAGACTTTCTCAACTGTCTCTACTGTCTCACAGGCCTATGGACAAGAAATCTTTCCTCATGGAGTGCTGTCTCTAGAGTAGAGCACATCTGTCTCTGAACAAGAACGTATACCCTGTGTGGCAGGCGCAGCACCCTTTAGTGCCTAGTGCGCTGTGGCATTAGAAAAATTATGATATTGCTGTTTCTTTGTTTGATTAGACTGACTTTACTCTGTAATTCCTCCAATGCCGCTCTATGGATGCAGTAGGTTTAAAGAGCACACCGAATACTTTAGTTAACTTCTTTAATAACTTCAATCTTCTTCATATAACACTGCTTACAATGGCTTGTTTCTTTCATATTACAATGGTTTAATTCGTATTACATTGGGTTGATTCAATAGCTTATCTCGATAGATTCGATAGGTCCGATAGATTCGATTGGATTATGATTACTCTACAGTGACTTGATTCGTTTAATTCGTAAGTTCGATAAGTTCGGTGGAACTATTTGGCCTTCTCTGCTTCCATAAATCTTTTCTGATTGGAACTGTCTGTTTCCTCTTCTGTCTGGTGAGCATGTGTCTCTAGAAAATCCTAGCAGGGAGTTTTACACAGGCATAAATGTGAAACTGACTGGGATTGGTTAAGGCTCTGTACAGTATGAGGCTGTCTGTGATTGGCTCATCTTTAACTAACTCTTAAAGGTATATTTTCCTTTTCTGCCTCTGCTAACACAATGAATATATAAATGTCATATAACAATCAAAGACATAAATTACAGCAATGATTTTGCTTTTGGCTTTAACATATGCACATATATACTATACTGAGGTTATTGGCAGGTTTGGTATACACATATATGTGAACCATATTAACAACCTAGGACTGGTCTTAGCTGGCCAGCTACACCCTGTACTATGGTCAGGTCTTTGCATATATGCACACCTGTACCCTTACACAGCATGCAGGTCTCTCATAAGACCTGGATACAGGATTGAAGGATTTGTTCCACCCAAGACTCTTTGAAGCCTTCAGACTCCGGACCCAGATAAAAAAACAAATACACAGTTACGTACGCTCAGTACAGACACTCTGATGCTTCTCATTCTGCATTTGTGGGAACCCTGTGCCAATTTTGTATTCAATATACTGTGTTTAGATTTTAACATGGGCTAATTTAACAGCTATCCAATCATTGAGAGGTTTGGGTCCAGTGGACAGGGTCAGGTTTTAAATATATGGAGCATGCTTCTAGTATAGGTTTTTTTGTCTAAGGCTTAGGGCTGTAGGCTGGAGCCAAGGCCCTCAGAGCTTGGTCCTTGGGGGGATGAGACAAAGCTATTTGATCTAATTGGGGACCTAGCACATGCAACTCCTGTTGAGGAATAAAGAGATGAGGACACTGGAACATGTACAGGAACCTCCTCTCGTCTAACCCCTGCAGTGATCTACCTTTTAAAGGGAAAACACAAAGACACAGGAACTTCTGTTTTATTGGAAGCTGCTCCAGCCTGCTGTATGAATGAAAAGCCTCAGCAGTTATACAGGGACTGTCAGCCAGAGAAAATGTGTTACTACTACCACTACTGCAATACCAATCCTTTCTCTCAAGTACTAAAAACAAAGAATTAATAGACATTCAAGGACTGTATTGCTTTTTTTGCTAAGAATATGAGTGAGATTATTCCTGAAGAGAAAGTTATCTCAGTCGTGGGTCCCATATCAACAGAACTTCCATTTCCACTCTCCCACCGTTGGAGAATATATTCAGTTACCATACAAGTGCATAACATTTAGAAGTCACAACAGAGAAATACTTATCTACAGGTCTACATCTGAAGCAAGAATGAGAGCAAGTATATTGGGGCTGTGTAAATAGCTGTTGATTATTGTGAGAAAATGTGACCTGAAGAAGCATAAAATGCTAACTGGGCTAGTGGTCTTTGTTCTTTGACCACTGGCAGGAAATGTTGACTCCACCATTGACACCATGACACTTATTATTGGAGTTGGAGCAACTTCTTCCAGCACTTTTGGATAACCTACATGTAGGGAGAGAAGTTGTTTGCTCATTGGGCTGTAAGAGACCACGCCATCAAGTGTGCTTAGGGTGGATTGAACCACAGGCTACACCTATGAGGAGGCCAACTGCCTACAAGCAGTAGACCTGCAACCACCACTAAAACATCAGGTTACCCCTTTGAATAGTGAGGCCTTGACAGAGGATTACTGGGCCACTGACCAAGTGACCACCAGCTTGCTGGTGTCATGACATCTAATGGTGAGATGTCAGGTATTGTTAGTGGGTTGGCTGGTGACTTACAGCCTCATGTGGATGTCCATGTGAAAGATGTCTTTGAAATAGAATCTACATCTGAGAAGTGGGGGCAATGTGCCATGCCCCAACAAGTGTGCACCAGGGGCTATCAGGTGGAAGAGGAGGCAGTTGAGGACTCAAATGCCTGAAGCTGACCTACCCAATCACATTAAATAATTCTTTGATTCAGTTCTAGTGTTGGCTGTGCAGTTTGAGGAGAGAGTGCTTAAGGAAGTCTGGATATAAAAGTTATTGCATTCTATCTGAGCAACTTTTCCCCTGCATGCCACTTCCCAGGCATTAGCCCAGAACACGCCCAATGTGTCTTTTGCCAACAAATTGACTAATTTTGTGCATTACTCTCACAAATGTTGCAGATTCTAAAGGATAGTTGTCAAGAGGATTGCCTGTCATGGCTTAGAGTACTCATATGTGCCAGTAGAGATTATGGATGAGATTGAAAATGCTAGTGATAAGTGGTGTGAAGGAGAGGTGTGGGTCTACCTTGGTATCCCTAATAAAATTTAGATAAAAAAACATTCCACAGTTTTAACTGACAATTTAACAATTGCATACAAATTTGGAATTATAGCTGCTACATATTTAAAGATAAGGTAGGGGTAAAAAGGGACTAGGATGCCATGATCAGGAATGGAGCATCATTATAATGGATGCCAAAAGGGAAACTGATCAACGCTCCAGATCCCAGAGTCTACAAGTCAGTGGAAAGAGAAGGCTTTCTTTATCATATTATATAGATGGAGATTTCTGCAGATATGAGTTTGAGCTCCTATCCAAGTTTGTGAACAAGGTTATCTCAGTTGGGGACCCAACTTTGACCAACAAGGCCCAACCAAATAGAGTCACTTTCAGAAACGTTATTAAATTAAGTCCCAATCTCCCATTTTGCGGAGGCTCATCCTTTAGTTTTCATTCAACACACAATATTTAGTAGCAAGACGATATATACCTAAATGAGTAATTATAAGGCCACACACACATACAGTGTATACTGAAGCGGTTTGTTCTCGTGAGTGTGACATATTATTTCTGTACATTTTGCCTCTGGTGAGTAAAGATATATTCAATGCAATCTCTTTATTGAAATATATGTAGGCTTACTTCATAAAGAGATGCAGTAAGACGTGTACACAGTGCAGTAACCCATAGTTAGCAATCAGTATTAATGTCATCTTTGTCCCCCTCTGTGATGACATTGTTTACTTAGAACATGCTTAAATACCTAATTATAGACACCAGGATTATTTAGTAAGGCAGAGGGATGTCCAGGTTGTTGAAACACATAGTCACTAATCAGTAATCATCCCTTTACTGATCTGACTGCAGTAAACTCTAACTACTTGATCAGGACTGATTACTGCATTTTACAAATCATTAATGCATTGCCTTGATAAATAATTCTGTTAGTTTTTTTGTAACATTTTGAGCATCACAGTAAAAGTTGCCAAAAAGTAAAGCTGAATACTGTGTTTTTCAAATCCTGGAACAGCAATACTCACAACACGTGTAGAGTTTTCACTTCAGTTTTAACTGTGGGTTAAAAAATCTACCCCTGTTTCTGAATAAAGGCATAGATGGAACGCTGACTGTTTTTGATAGCAGAGAAGTATAGGGATGCATATATGTATAAAGTCTTAAAGAGGTTATAAAGGCTTGCGCTTTTTGCCTTCATGCATTTTATGCATGAAGGTAAAAAACCTTCTGTGTGCAGCAACCCCTCCAGCCCCCCAATACTTACCTGATCTCCTCATGATCCAGCAATGTGCACGAGCACCTTGGCTCTCCGCGGACTCTTCCTCCTCATTGGCTGAGACAGCAGCTGTCAATCACAGCCAGTGAGCGAATGAGGAGAGACGGAGTGGAGCCGAGCCAATGTTCTGTGTGACAAAAGACAAAAATAAATAGATATAACTCTTATGAAACCAACTGCCTAGCAAGCATATTTTATTATGTACAAAGAAATCTTAAAGACACAAGTTAAAAATTAAACCTTTTAAAAACACACTCTACCCAAAATAATTCTTCTAGTGAGGAATATGCTAAATAGATTCTAAAACATAAACATAAATATATATATATATATATATATATATATATATACATACTCACTTCTAATAAACATGTTAGGCATAGGAAACATTGAAGTGTTACTAAACCAACAACAGTAAAATCAGTCTGTATATGCAGTAAAGCATGCTTGTTATACTCACTGTGGAACCTAAGGGGTTAATCCTCTGCATCGAGTTTAAAGGCTGTTTGATCTGTTCTTCTCTGCCCCTCCTCTTGTTGAAATGACCACCTGATACAGACTGAAGCAGTAGTCACATACACATACTCAGTTTTGTGTGTACTGCTAGAGACTTTTTTTTTCTTTGGAGAGTGCATGTGATCAGCACAGGGCCAATCAGCACTGTCCAGACAGAGGGTCAGGGGGTTTCACATCCTCCTAGAGCAGAAAAAAACTCCTCCTACAATCATTAACCAGTGCTCTGCTGATGTCACAAGACTGCTTTATACTGCTGATGAGAAAATGTATTTAGCAGTTTATATATACTAAAATAATTGCATTTCCATGTTCTGTGTACTGTGGGAGACCAGATATAGTGAATGCAGGGTCCTGGGTTTAGTAACACTTTAAGGTAACATAGGTAACATTAAAAAAAATCAACAGCAGGTACACCCTGTTGTCTGTCGCCTCTTACCAGAAATGGTGGACCATCATGTTATAAATGGTCAGATGTGCCTGTGAAACTGGGAGTGGCTTGCATGTGACATCATCACGCTCTAAGCCGACGGTGATCAGCATTTTTCTGTTGTTTGGGAGCTATCAGCTTGCTACGCTTTTATGGTTTTTATTAAAACTTGCTTTCTTTTGAACAAGCGTTGCTGGAAATTGTTTGTTTGTTTTGGAGACTCAATAAATGGTGTGAAACCTTTTTCTACTTCTTTCACCATAAAAGTTTATTTACTTTTTATTGTTGGTGGATTGCTGTTTCTGTGCTGAGACGATGGTACCTGTGGAGGAGTTTCAGGGGCACATTTGACCATTTATAACATGATGGTCCACCATTTCTGATAGGAGGCGACAGACAACAGGGTTTACCCAGTTTTGGATTTTATCACACCACTTCCCATATGAAGAGTGATTGGTTGCACATTTGTGGATCGCTTTTCTTTCAGCACTTTAATATTGGACTCATTTGATTTGTATGCATTTTTTCAACATTAAAAAAACAAGGATGTAATAATCAGGTAGGAGGAGTGGTGATGCTCTCTCAAAGTAACAACAGAGTAAAGTTAGAACAATCCTCGAAGGCACACATGTGGAACCACAAGAAAGGCTCTTAGCCAGTAAAATATTTCAAGCATAGAGGTTATATCCATATACTAGAGGCAGCACGTTGGGGAGATATAGCTGATCTATAAGCACTATGTAAAGTTTATCTAGGAACCTTGGGCACTCCAAATATGAAGAAGTCTCAAGGTGGCTTTAGACTGTAATCTGTAGTAGAAAGAGAATGTCCACGCATACTGTAGCTTTCTATAGGGACCACCGAGACTGCATATATATGGCTGACCAGGGCTGGATCTAGCATGTCTGATGTGGGGGTGCAGTAAAAAATATCAGGGGGCAGAGGATGCAAGGTCAGTAGGGTAGTGTATGGGGGTCTGCTGGACAGAGGACAGGGTGTTAGCAGAACGGAGATTGGGGGGTCAGTAGGGAAGTGTACAGGGGTCAGCAGGACGGAGGACAGGGTGTTAGCAGAATGGAGGACAGGGGGTCAGCAGGACGAAAGTCAGGAGGTCAGCAGGGCAGTGGACAGGGGGTTACCAGGGCAGTTTACAGGGGTCAGCAGGATGGAGAACCAGGGGGTCAGCAGGATGGAAAACCAGGAGGTCAGCAGGAAACGGTACAGGGGGTCAAAACTCCCCATTCCCCCTCAGTTAGATTTAACATGTAATCTATAGTACAGAGAAATGTACACACACAAATTTCTACAAGGACCTCCGAGACCATATATACATGACTTGGATGACCCATATTACTAGGAGTCCATTAAGTAGATGACCATAAAGAAACATAAAAGTCCACTCACTCTCATGAGGCTTTCAGCTGAAGGAACTTCATTCCAAATGTAAAGGCAAAAGTCTATCCATCGAAAAGAGACGTAGGGAGCACTACCTTAGGATCAATGGAAGAGAGACTAGCATCTGATCTGTTTAGTTGGTATCCCAACTTCCTCAGACTGCTCCTAATTAATATTAAGGACTTTACTGGAATGCTTTGACCTAACTCAAAGTTTTTTTTATTAATATTATTAATAAAGACCAATCCTGGGTCCTGCATTGAATATGAAGACACTGAGGGAGTTGGTTTTTATTTTATGTTTCAGTAATGCCGTGGTGTCTCATTTACTTTAGAGACCAACTCCAGGAATTAGAAAAAATGTACTCTTGCTGTAGGGCTCCCCTGCACTGCAAGGATTACATGCTCGATATGCCTAGGGAGTAGAGAAACCGGCATTAATACTAACTTTATCCCCTGCCTCGGCACTTCCTCCTTTTTTTCCAAAAGCTTTGATCCATATGTGGTCCCTTAGCATCATCATGTAGAATGTAGAGCTATTAGTCCTGCTTTGTACGTGGAGGAGGTGAGCTTACAACTGCTGCCAAGAGTGGCTTAGAGAGGAGGTTGCAAGGAGCAGTCACACAGCTGGGGTGATCCAGCTGGAGCATGGAATAAGCTAAGTAATTCTCCTTAAACATAAGGAGCAATGAAAAAATGAAAAATTTTTTTTTTGTCTCAGTGATTCACATAGCATCCATATGAACTCAACCATGGAACCCATACATCTTTCTGGTCAGTACTGATAAGTGTTCAGAAACAGATTCTAGCATCTATGTGTGGATAAGCCCTTCAAATGGTGCGATTAGGAATGCAGAGATCAACTATTAGACCCTAATTATTCCCTTTGGCAAGAAGGGCTTGTGCATGTGATGCCTTTTATTGAAGGGTTTATGTCAGCTTTATAACAGCACAAGCTGAACTTTATGATATCCTAAAAATGTAGAAGTGCAGGGAACAATAAATATGAAGCAACTTCTATATTTGCTTTTTTTAACCACAGCATTGGCATTTAATAGAACCTTTTCGTATAAGTGACTGACAGCTGTCTTTTAATTCCTGAATCATTTTAATCATCTTCCTTTGTTTGTGTGCTAGTGTTATGTGTGTATTATAAGTTCTGCCGATACGGTGTTCCAAATTTAAATGATGTTAGGCAAAACATCCACAGTGTACAGTGGCTGCTAAAGCACCACTGTGTATAAATAATTGCTAATTATATTTCAGTGATTCACAGTTAAAAATCTCTCAATACAATAACTTGTTGTCGTTCTAACAGTTTGAAATGTTCCTCTCGGGAAATGAAGACAATGTGAGAAGTGCAAGGATCTAATAAATGCTGGCATGACAGTAACTGAGTAAAATTAATAGCTCTTAACACCCATAATTAAGGCTGGCACTGAACAGCTCCTGTTTTGTTTTATGTAATTGGAATGCAGTAATCAATTTTTATTATCACCATACCTCTCGTTTAGTCATTTCAGCTACTGAATAAGACTGTGAAGAATTAAAGCAAAATTAAGCTTTGTCAAAAAAAAAAAATCAGTTTGGCTACATATATTGCCAGGATTTTGCACCACTGGCTACTACTGCTGGGTTCTAGCTTGTGAGAGAGGACCCTTTCACAAAAGTATGTGGAAACGACTGTAGTTCGAAGACTTTCTACTGTCGTGAGAGGTCTCTTGACCACTGACTTTTCATGTTTCTTGGTTCCGTGTAATAGTTCTGCCCCACTGGGGTTGCCTTAACTCCCCTTTATTTGGGAACAATCCATTGCCCCTTTGGATTACAAGGACTGTACTAGAGAGCACTCCTACTACTCGTAAGGAAGGGAAAGAGGGACCATCTCAGCAGCCTTAAAGGAGAGAGATCACAGCAATTTTTATCCGTCTTACATGAACTTGCCTTTTACTGAATTGGTGCATGTGTCCTGAGACCCAGAAGAGGGTGCCTTGGGTCTGATAAGAGGCTAACATCATACAAGTTAATTTGTTTTCTGCTGGGAACTGTTGTGCTCTCTTCAAGGGACCCAACTTTGCCAGTCAATATTTTTTTTTCTCCATTCACTAACTAGTGTGACAAAATAGGGACTCTTACAGCAAGTTAGGACTGTCTTTATATTATGTTGCTAGGTAAATACAGATCAGTTCTGTTAATTGCTGTTGGTCAGCATTCTACAGGTGTTTAACCATATCTATCAAAGTAATGTTGTTGTCTTAAGCCCCGAACACACAATGAGAATATCGGACAAATGATCATCCTTGTTTTTTTTTGCATGCTACTCTCATATTGAAAGTAAAGAGGTTACTAGAGTTAAGAAAATTCTTGTACCACAGAATAAAAATTTGGAAGTGATGTCATATATTGTAATGTATTTGAATTGTGTTTTTGGACAAAAACTGTACTGGTTAAATGAAAATCGTATGATCTGATATCATATGAGAAAAATTTCATGCTTGTCCCTTCGAATAATTTTGGATGAAGGCTGTGTACTAACGATCAGATTATTCGAAAGTGGTATTTTTCGCACGATTTTTTGATCATATGTACTAGGCTTTATAGATTATATATGTACACTTTCTAATTCTCTCTTCGTTAGGCTATGCTTAGCCTAATAAATTCACTGAAATACCCCAAGGTGTGTTGACAAGTGCTGGGTGAGCAAGGTGTGTCATCTTCAGGTATAAAAAGACATTATATATAGCGGCTCCTCCGGGGATTGCCCTACATCAGCAGTCCATTTATCTTGGTGTCAATGGGAGGAATAGTACCCCATCATTGGCATTAGTAGGAGGCTTCATGCTTATTCTCAGTGTCAGTTGGAGGAATTATTTCCCAGTGTTGGTGTCAAGTTCATCTAAATCTGTTGTTGTCAGTGGAAGGAATGGTGTGTCGTCGTTGGTGTCAATAGGATGAATAGTGCCTCATATTAGTGAGGGGAATAGTGCCAGAAGAGCTGGATAAAGGCAAGCAAAGGGCAGCATCTAACCCCCTGAAGTTTGGAGGTCATTGGCCTGGAGTGATCACATATGCCTTAGTAAACCCTCTTTTTCAGCAGCACAAATTCTTTTTCAGCTGTGGTAGCAATAAACAAAGTTTACTACCGCTGTTAGGTTTTAAAAGTTTTTACTTTATCCACTTTTACACTTTTGTATTAATTCCTAGACATTTTCCTAAGTGTTTCCACTCATGGTAATCATGAATTGTTTCTACTGTCGAAAACTGTGATTTTTTTTCTACTTTTGATAAATGAAACCCATTATCAGACCTCATAATTAGCTGCAAGTTGTGGTACAACTGACAATACATCAGGTCTGTGTGGCTGGTGTAGTTTTGTGGTAAGTAGACAATGGCTTATCATAGTGGGGTGCAATAAGCCCATTCCTAAACTTAAAAGAATATATATCAAGCTTTCTCTTTAAGGTATTGGAAAGGTTAACATATATTTAGTGCAAGCTGCAAAATCTTTCACTTTCCAACAGTTTAGGACAGCCTTGACAATGAAAGATGAGTGCTGATTGTTCCACTGTATTGTCCTTTACTAATTGGGTGGATAACGTATTTTCAGTGCAAAGCAGACCTTCAGGAAGATAAACAGTATACAAATGAATGCAGTTGTAATCATTATTGCATTATTAAATGTATTTTTCTAAATGCAAGCTGTCTAAGAACATGACTTTGATTTAGTATCAGCCTCTTGCAATTGATTATACAGCACAGCTCAGAGAGGGATACGGAGAAACAGCACAAAGAGCCAGTCAGGTATGGTGCAGTGCGAGTAGAATGCTAATAGGAGGAGAAAGTAGAGTGACAGAGACATGATCTCACCAGTGTGTTGCTTCTACTTTCAATATCCAGTCAAAAGGTTGGTGTGGGGAGGAGACCTGTATGTAAAAGTTAAAGAGAAAGATTAGCTTCCCTTAATTGTTAGGCAGGACTGTACCATGCAAAGAGCTGTGTAAATTGTAGAACTGGATTGACAAAAATATGATTCCCTGGCAGGTAAAATAGTAGCATTTCATCTGCATAACTAGCTATTAGCTAAGTACAAAATTTCACCTGGCTACCACAACCACAAGTTGAAGCGTGGTCCCATTGACTCCAATAGGTGCCCCTTGTCAAACTCTGCAGGCCAAGTTTAATTTCCCGCAGCATGTGTACAGATCCCTTGGGATGCCATGTCTGCTTGTAGGTGGGTGCTCATGGGGCACTGAAAACACAGAGTAATTGACTGTCCCCTAGCAGCCTGTGAAAATAACACAAGCTGGATTCACACCTGTGTGTTGAGGTAATGCTCATGTTTTATTTCATGTGTATCTAAACCCAAAACAAACATTTTATATATTGCAGATTACCTGTCATATGGTGATGCATTGGGGTTCTTTTTTCAGGTTTCTTTTTCTTTAATTTCTCACTCCTCTACTCTATGTATGTTGGAGCCATGGGGATCACCAAGACTGGATATGTCTCTTTAGTTCATCTTCATTACAAGCAGGATGGGGGAGATTAATAGTTTACAGAAGTTAGATAACATTGTTTATTGCTTCCAGTTCAACTCACAGAAAGTGGCAATGATACTCAGCTCCGCCATCAGGGTGCAGATGTAGGGGTCTGGACATCCCAAGGGGCCCAGCATCCTGAGGGGCCCAGGCCCTAAGTTGGCACTTCCCCCTTTTGTCTCGATTCCTGCTGGTGCCACCCACTCCACTGGCTCCTGAGTCCCAGCCTCCCATTGGCCACCTCTGTGAAAATTAATGGTAGCTAGGACTGCTTGGCGTCCTTGCAACCAATCAGAAGCATTCACATGCCCAGGCAGGATAGGAGTATGTAACTTCTTACTCCCTGCTCCGCCTCCCACCTTCAATTCCGCTGCTGAGAACGGAACTGGGACTCTGATAAGGGGGACCCTAGGAGTGCTGACCTAGTGCAGGAAATGGGGGGGACAATGCCTGGCAGAAAGGAGAGGCAAGCATTGCTGAAGGGAACAGGTGTGAGGGCTGAGCGGGGCTTGGAGGTGTGCTTTGACTGTCTCTTTGTTGGATTGGGCTACGACTGTCTCTTTGCTGAATGGAGATGTCTCTTTGCTGGATTGGGCTGTGTCTTTGCTATATGGGGATGGCTCTTTGCTGGATTGGGGCTGTCTCATTGCTGGATGGGGATGTCTCTTTGCTGGATAGGGTTGTCTCTTTGCTGAATATATGGGGATGTCTCTTTTCTGAATATATGGGGATGTTTGCTGGATTGGGCTGTATCATTGCTGAATATATGGGGATGTCTCTTTGCTGCAATGGTATGTCTCTTTGCTGAATTGGGCTGTCTCCTTGTTGAACATATGGGGCTCTTTCTTTGCTGCATATATGAGGATGTCTCATTGTTGGATTGGGCTGTCTCTTTGTTGACTATAAGGGTATGTCTCTTTGCTGGACTGTGATGTCTTTTTTCTGGATTGGGCTGTCTCTTTGCTAAATATATTGGGATGAATATATGGGGCTGTCTCTTTGCTCAATATATGGAGAATGGGCTGTTTCTTTAAAAAGGTAGTGCAGTTAGTGTTAGTGTAGGGTCCTGCTCAAAAGAGTCTACATTGTCATGATGGCATGCTTCATAGTTTTTGGCCAAAATATAATTCCCTACTGTTAACTCTTGAAAGCACTGATGACTTGAAATATACTGTTCATTTTCCTATACTAAGTTATGAGTGTTAAAATAAAAGTGGGTGCACTGAAGGACCCGGTGGATTGGCCAGTGGGCGGATTTGGTGGGACAACCAGTGGGCGAACTCTGGAGAATGTTAGTGGTCAGGCCAAGGGGGACCCAGGTGTAAAGCTTTGTAAGGGACCCTAAAATTTCTGATGGCTACCCTGATGATACTGCAAGTCTGGTAAGATCAATAGGTATTTGCTGTACTAGTTTTTAGCCTGAAAAATGAAAACTAATGCAGCCATCACATCTAAGGACTAGTACGGAAATACATTTTGTTCATGGGTTTGCGCATACTGCAATGCCACATGCCGTGCATGGAACCTTAAGGTGGAGAAAAAAGGGAAAAAATGGATTGTTATCCATGATAGCAAATCAGATTATTTTTTCCCAGAAAATGAAAGGTGAAACCTGTTTAGTTGCTGTTGAAATCATCATGATCTTTTTGTTTGTGTCATTTTCTTCTGTTTAATTAAATCAGCCCCTGTTTGTTTCAAATTCCATAATGGAACTTGTGTCATCCCATGTAATACTGAGTCACTCAGTCTGTTTTCTGTACAGTACAGAAATCCCATAGGCTGCAATTGGATGATGCAAGCGACAGTTAACAGGATGGCTCAGTTTTCAGTCCACTGCAGCTGCACATTCAATAAACAGCATGTGGCCTTCATACAAACGATTGTTACACTGTTTACATGGTGCATTTCTCTCTCTGAAGGATGGATTGCTAATAAATCAAGTAGGTCCCAGGCATTTAAACGTTTTTAAATAATGATAGGTAATATTGTTTGTTATAATAGAAACTTCCTCTGCAGTTTTTTTTTCACTCTTTCTCTGTTTCTATTATTTTAAGTTTAACTGCATCACATGTGCCAGAATGGTGGCATCCAATATAAATAAATTTGCTTTTATTAATTTTTTTTTACTTATTTTTAAATCAGAAACTTGTGTTAGCTGTTAGAAGTACTGTATTATAAAGTGTGTTGAAAATGATCATTTTATGCAATAGTTTAACACAGTGTGTATTTCCAGTAATATGGTGTGCCATGGATATTTTAATCTTAATTTTCAGTTTCTTGCTGTTTTCATTTTTGCTATGCGTTGACTTACTGGACATACGTGCACGTTCATGCGCATCCATGGATCCTGATTTACCTAGAGCTGTGTATTCTGATGTGTAGATCCAACCAGCAGCTCACCTAAAGATTTGTTCATCTCGTATTGATGTATACGGTAAACAAGGAAACTGTATGGGTTAATGGTCTATAGCTGTGTGAGTGTGTATGGGGGGGGGGGTCACGTGTGTACCAGAAGGAGAACTTAGCCTTTTGCCCATTCTTTTAAGGAGTTGCTATATAATTTGAAAATTATTATATGTAAAAAAAACATGTTGTACTATATAAGTCCCACTCTAGAAAATCACTTGCCTTAGTTTGCCTGTAATAGTATATATGTTATTCATTTATAATAAATATTATGATATAAAGGTGCTCATATATATAAAAGCCAATCTCCCAGTCATTTTTTTTTTAATGGATTGGGTGATCTTCTAATGTCTGTGGCAGGGGTCTCCAAACTTTTTAAACAAAGGGCCAGTATACCGTCCTTCAGAGAGGAGTGCGGAGGGTGTGACAGCAGCTAATATGTGCGGGAGAGGAGTGTGGAGTTCATGACAGCAGGTAGTATGTACAGGGGAGGAGTGAGGAGTTCATGATGGTGGGCAGTGTGTGCAGGAGAGGAGTGTGGAGTTAATGACGGCAGGTAGTATGTGCAGAAGAGGAGTGTGAAGTTAATGATGGCAGGTAATATGTGCAGGAGTGGAGTCTGGAGTTCATGACACAGGGCAGTATGTGCAGGAAAGGAGTGTGGAGTTCATGACAGAGGGTAATATGTGCAGGAGAGGAGTGTGGAGTTAATGATGGCAGGTAGTATGTGCAGGAGTGGAGTTTATGACGGACGGTAGTATGTGCAGGAGAGAAGTGTGGAGTTCATGACGGTGGGTAGTATGTGCAGGAAAGGAGCGTGGAGTTCATGATGGCGGGTGGTATTGGCAGGAGAGGAGTGTGGAGTTCATGGTGGGGAATAGTATGTGCAGGACAGGAGTGTGAAGCTCATGATGACGGGCTGTATGTGCAGGAGAAGAGCGTGGAGTTCATAGTGGCGAGTAGTATGTGCAGGAGAGGAGCATGGAGTTCATGATGGCGGGTAGTATGTGGAGGAGTGGAGTGTGGAGTTCATGATGGCGGGTAGTATGTGGAGTGTGGAGTTCATTATGGTGGGTAGTATGTGCAGGAGAGGATTGTGGAGTGAATGACGGTGGGCAGTAGGTGCATGAGATGAGTGCAAAGTGTATGATGGCAGGAAGGAAGCACATGAAAGGAGTTCAGAGTGTATGCTGGTGGGTAGTATGTGTATGAGAGGAGTGTAGAGTGTATGATGGTAGGTGGTATGTGCAGGTGAGGAGTGCGGAGTATATGATGTGGGAAGTATGTGCAGGTGTCAGGGAAGATGAAGAATGCGCCAACGCCAATTGCCCAACAGCCATGCTCGTGCATGTGTGCGTGTCGGCGTGCACACCTGCCACCAGACTGGCGCCAGGTGAGCTATTTAAACCGAAACTGCACTAGGAGTCCTTGCCTTCTGGTGTACCACCTTCCATTATCTTCTATCTGTTGTATCCTGATCCTGTTGCTGACCTGACCTGTCTTGACCTCGCATGAACTCGATCTAGCTTACCCTTGGACTACGCCTTTGCCTGTCCCCTTGCTATTTGCCTGATGGTTGCTGACTCCTGGCCTGAACTTTGACTATCCACTTATCTGCTACCTGTACCTGATCCGCATGCTAGATCCTGACCCGGCTTGTCTGACTCTGCTACTTCTCCAGCCTGTGACTATCACTTGCTACTACCATCTGCAGTTGCCAAGTTCCTGTCGTGCTGCTGCTAGAATCTACCAGACGCTGCTCATGCTGATCTGCATCCTCTGCTCACCTGCATCCGCAGCCTACCTGCATCCACTGTTCACCTGCACCCGTAGCCTACCTGCATCCTCTGCGCACCTGCACCCACAACCTACCTGCATCCTCTGCGCACCTGTACCCACAACCTACCTGCATCCTCTGCGCACCTGCACCCTCAACCCACCTGCAACCTCTGCGCACCTGCACCCACAACCCACCGCATCCTCTGCGCACCTGTACCCACAACCCACCTGCATCCTCTGCGCACCTGCACCTGCAGCCTACCTGCGTCCTCAGCTAACCAGTATCCACAACCGACCTACATCCTCCGCTGACCTGCATCCTGGTTGCTCCCATGCCTTCTGTTTGCTCTATCAGGGGTACTGAGCAGGAGGTGTAAGAGGACGCCTTCATATCCACATCAGGCTCCCCCACCAGGTACATGACAGCAGGAGAGAAGTGTGAAGTGTATGATGGCAGGTAGTATGTTCATGAGATGACAGCTAAGTGCATGATGGCAGGTAGTATGTGTAGGAGAGGAGTGGGAAGTGAATGGCGGCATGTAGTTAGTGCAGGGAGAGGAGTGCAGAGGGTGGAAAGTATATGGTGTGAACCAACCCTAATTCAGTGCTCCAGCACTGCATAGGCCATTAGGCAGTTGCATGCATAGAGCATGAAGCAGGCTACAGGCATACAGCAAAAGTACTACTCTGCAACCTCCTGCAGACTCAGGTGATGGGTAATATGTGCAGGAGAGGAGTAATGAGTTCATGATGGTGGGTAGTATGTATAGGAGAGCAGTGTGAAGTTCATGACAATGTGTAGTATGTGCATGAAAGGAGTGCAGATTGTATGACGGCAGGCAGTATGTGCATAAGAGCAGTGTGAAGTGTATGACAGCAGGTAGTATGTACAAGAAAGGAGTGTGGAGTGTATGATGGCAGGTAGTATGTGCAGGAGAGGAGTGTGGAGTTCTTGATGGTGGGTAGTATGTGCCAGAGGCATAACTAGTACTTTCAGGGCCCCGGTGCAAGAAAACATGAATGCCCCCACTGGTCCTGAGGCCCGGGGCAGGAGGACATGGATAGGAGCGTGGCGGAGGCGGCATATAGAGAAACCCCAATCCCCTCAATTTTCATGCCTGTGGGAGGGAGAGGAGGAGAAGCAGGCTTTCAGTGTCTGTAAGAGGAAAATGGAGGGGATTCATTTCTCTATAAGTAATCCCTCTTGTCTAGGTGTACATGGGCTATGCATGGGTCGCCTGGAGCATGGGGCTGGGTCGCAATTGTGACCCCAGTAGTTACCCCCCTGGTCACATATAATACTCTATTGTCATATGGGGGGTCATATACAGAGTATTATGGGGTATTAATACCCCCCAGGGTCAATCATAGATTGGGGGGTCATAATGTATATTTATATATATCATTTATAATACACTGTTGCCCCTCCAGAGATTAGTCATAGAAGGTTATCACTCAGTTCCCCATCCTTGCTCAGTCTCAGCGTATCTTCAGATCCCTTCCTTCACGTGTCTCCAGTGACACCTGTGCCCACGGAGAGCTCTTTCCCATTTCACTCTACAGGCCAGGCCCGGGCCAGCTTAATTTCTCTTTCGGACTCCGCCTCCCCACATGGCATCTCCCTACCCTACTAAACTCAAAGGGCAGGTGGAGAGGATGGGTGGGGCGGGGAGGTCCAATGCGTGGATACTGTGTACCTGTAAATATTCAGTAGAACATCCTTTGGGTGGCATGCGGAAGGCAGTGGGCAGCAGGCAGCAGGCCCCCCTACAGTGGCGGAACTCAAGGGCCCAGTCGCAAGTGCAGCTTTTGCTACCCTGGTAGTTCCGCCTCTGGTATGTGCATAAGAGCAGTGTGGAGTATATGACAGCAGGTACTATGTACATGATAGACGTATGCAGTGTATGATGGCAGGTAGTATGTGCAGGAGAGGAGTGTGGACTTCATGACGGTGGGTAGTATGTGTAGGAGAGGAGTGTGGACTTCATGACGGGGGGTAGTATGTGCAGGAGAGGAGTGTGGACTTCATGGCAGCAGGTAGTATGTGCAGGAGAGGAGTGTGGCCTTCATGATGGAGGGTAGTATGTGCAGGAGAGGAGTGTGGACTTCATGGCGGCAGGTAATATGTGCAGGAGAGGAGTGTGGACTTCATGACAGTGGGTAGTATGTGCAGGAGAGGAGTGTGGACTTCATGATGGTGGGTAGTATGTGCAGGAGAGGAGTGTGGACTTCATGACAGTGGGTAGTATGTGCAGGAGAGGAGTGTGGACTTCATGATGGTGGGTAGTATGTGCAAGAGAGGAGTGTGGACTTCATGACGGTGGGTAGTATGTGCAGGAGAGGAGTGTGGACTTCATGGCGGCAGGTAGTATGTGCAGGAGAGAAGTGTGGAGTTAAGGACGGCGGGTAGTATGTGAAGGAGTGGAGTGTCGAGTTAATTCCACATTTCACAAAACCCCACCACCTTACCGTCCCACATACATCCCTCAGTATGAACTCCTGGAACGTGCATCTCTCCTGGCGGGCTCTTTGGGCACACTGAGCAAGGTCGCTGGACCTTGAATCTGGACCAGCATTTGCTTAGCGGCAGTGTATTTACATAGCAGCAATGTATTTACTAAGAAAAGAGACAATCTAGCTGTTGCTACAGCCGGGATCCTGGGACACAGCAATAGTAGGACAGCTTACTGAGAAAAAGGACTGCCCAGCAAATCCAGGACAGTTGGCAAGTATGCTAATACAGCCAACACATCTAAGAATTGGTAAGCTGCAGAATAATAATTGTTTCCTTTGGAGTTTAATACCACTTTAACAAGGTGATGGCCTCTTTTAGAATTGTAATTTTTGATGAAGGATTCAGGGCACTTGCAGGAAATTTGTTGGTAATAAAAAAAGCCTTATTTAACAACGGCCTAATAATAATTATTAATATTTTAATCGTATTTAATAATGATGACCAATCTTAATTCCTTTTGGACCAGTCTGACATCATCAAAGTGAATTATGGTTGATTGTTAAAGGTTACTGCAATTAATAATAAACAGAACAAAATTGAAGCAGATCATATAATTCTTAAGGTTAATAACCAGACGCATCCTTTTTCTGAAATGGAAATCATAGACTTTAAGGAACATGGTTACCATTGGACTAGGAGTCTGTGTTTTCATTGCTCTGACAGGGTTCACACTGCAAGGCAGAGCAGCAGACTGACAAGTATTATAAAATGCATTTTTATACCATAGCAATTATCTACTATGTAATGTTTCAGATTTTTGCTTGAATGTGAGAACGCTAGACCCAAAGTAAGCTGTGTCTTTGCTAACAACCTTTGTAGACTTAACCCCAGGTTCACACCTAAGCGTTTTCCACAGAGTTTTGCAGAAACGCAGTACAGTGCATTTAACATGATTTCCTATGGGACACGTTCAGATCTCCGCATTTTCACCTGGTTCATTTTTTGGAAAGGGTCAGGGACTTTTTTGAACGCAAAATGTTGCGTTTTTGGTTCTATAGACTTCAACGGGAATGCTGCAAAATTGCATGTATTGTGTTTTTGCTGCGTTTTTGCTGCGCATTTGATGTGTTTTGCATTTAAAATCTGCCTAGCAACAAGAACAATAAAACTTTTTTTTTTTAAACGCAAAACGTGGCAAAAAACGCAAGTGCAAAAACACAATGCAAAATACAATGCAGAAACGCACCAAACGCAACATGCATAGGTGTGAACTTTAAGAAGAAGCTGGGTAAATGTTCTACCCTGGCAACAAGCAAACTTCAGTGACTTTTCTGTGCATTGTTTGTTATAATAATAGCCATTACTGATGATTTCACAGATTTGTTTTTTATGCTTTACAAACCGTTGAAAACATAACATTAAAGCTGTAAAAATAAAACACAGACAAGATACTGTTTGACTGTCATCCATGGCATTCTTCCATGAAAATTATCTCATCAGACTAATGTTCAGTATCTCCACCATGATAACATAAGTAGGCAGTTATTACACAAAGAGAAAATGCAATTTTAAGAGTCATTGGAGTTGACTATAGACAAAGAGGCTTTTTAAATTGTAAGGGAATTTTCACTTAGCTGGAAAATTCACATTGCAAAAAATACTCAATCACATGGAAAATTTAAAAAAACAGCATTTTTGTTTGCACATGATTGGATTATGGAAGCCAGCAGAACTTTACCTCACTAACCACTTGCTCTCCTGAGGATTCATCCCCCTTCCTGACCAGGCCATTTTTTGCGTTACAGCACTGCGTTATTTTAACTGACATTTGCGCAGTCATGCAACTCTGCATCCAAATGAAATTTACGTCCTATTTTTCCCATGAATAGAGCTTTCTTTTGGTGGTATTTGATCGCCTGTGCGTTTTTTATCTTTTGCGCTATAAAAAAAAGACCAACAATTTTGAGTAAAAAACATTATTTGTGACTTTTTGCTATTAAACATGTCCAGTAAAAAAAAATAAAAAATCTAGTTTTCTCATAACTTTAGGACAAAATGTATGCTTCTACATGTCTTTGCTAAGAAAAATTCCAATACATGTATATGAATTGGTTTACATGAAAGTTATAGCATTTACAATTGGCAGTATAGATACTGGGATTTAAATTTTTTTTTTCATTTTTACTAGTAATGGCGGCGATTAGCGGCTTATAGCGAGACTGCGGCGGGCATTCTGACACTGGGGGGAACTGACTTGGTGTCATAAACATCCCCAGTGACACCAATACAGCGATCAGTGCTAATAAAAAGCATTGACACTGTACTAATGGCACTGGGCAGGAAGGGGTTAACATGAGGGTTGATCAAAGGGTTAACTGTGTGCTGTTTTACAATGTGCTGTGTGTGTCACTGTAAGCACATTGCTATGCATGGCAGGAGAGAGCTGACAGGAGAGAGTACTATTTTGTTTACTTACAGTTCTCTCCCTCCGTTGGTAATCCTGCTCGATCACCAGGTACCAGCGAGTAATCACTGGCCGGGACCCGGTGATTGATAGCCAAGACCATAAACAGCGGTGTGGATAGGGCGTGCGCACCCCCTACCCGAAAATGCAAAATCATGTACATACAGGTGAAACTCGAAAAATTTGAATATCGTGCAAAAGTTAATTTATTTCAGTAATGCATCTTAAAAGGTGAAACTAATATATGAGATAGACTCATTACATGCAAAGCAAGATAGTTCAAGCTGTGATTTGTCATAATTGTGATGATTATGGCTTACAGCTCATGAAAACCCCAAATCCACAATCTCAGAAAATGAGAATATTGTGAAAAGGTGCAATATTCTAGGCTCAAAGTGTCCCACTCTAATCAGCTAATTAAGCCATAACACCTGCAAAGGGTTCCTGAGCCTTTAAATGGTCTCTGTCTGGTTCAGTAGGAATCACAATCATGGGAAAGACTGCTGACCTGACAGTTGTGCAGAAAACCATCATTGACACCCTCCATAAGGAGGGAAAGCCTCAAAAGGTAATTGCAAAAGAAGTTGGATGTTACCAAAGTGCTGTATCAAAGCACATTAATAGAAAGTTATGTGGAAGGGAAAAGTGTGGAAGAAAAAGGTGCGCAAGCAGCAGGGATGACCGCAGCCTGGAGAGGATTGTGGCTTACAGCTCATGAAAACCCCAAATCCACAATCTCACAAAAATTAGAATATTACATGCAATCAATAAAACAAGGATTGTACATAGAACAATATCAGACCTCTGAAAAGTATAAACATGCATATGTACTCAGTACTTGGTTTGGGCCCCTTTTGCAGCAATTACTGCCTCAATGAGGCGTAGCATGGAAGCTATCAGCCTGTGGCACTGCTGAGGTGTTATGGAAGACCAGGATGCTTCAATAGCGGCCTTCAGCTCTTCTGCATTGTTCGCTCTCATGTCTCTCATCTTTCTCTTGGCAATGCCCCAAAGATTCTCTTTGGGGTTCAGGTCAGGCGAGTTTGCTGGCCAATCAAGCACAGTAATCCCACGGTCATTGAACCAGGTTTTGGTGCTTTTGGCAGAGTGGGCAGGTGCCAAGTCCTGCTGGAAAATGAAGTCAGCATCCCCATAAAGCTCATCTGCGGAAGGAAGCATGAAGTGCTCCAATATCTCCTGGTAGACGGCTGCGTTGACCCTGGACTTCTGACGTTGTTTGTTGTTCAGGAGCGGCTTGACGAGAGGAATACGACATTTGAAGCCCATGTCCAGGATCCGTCTGTGTGTGGTGGCTCTTGATCCACTGACTCCAGCCTCAGTCCACTCCTTGTGAAAGTCCCCAACACTTTTGAATGGCCTTTTCTTGACAATCCTCTCCAGGCTGCGGTCATCCCTGCTGCTTGCGCACCTTTTTCTTCCACACTTTTCCCTTCCACATAACTTTCTATTAATGTGCTTTGATTCAGCACTTTGGTAACATCCAACTTCTTTTGAAATTACCTTTTGAGGCTTTCCCTCCTTATGGAGGGTGTCAATGATGGTTTTCTGCACAACTGTCAGGTCAGTAGTCTTTCCCATGATTGTGATTCCTACTGAACCAGACTGAGAGACCATTTAAAGGCTCAGGAACCCTTTGCAGGTGTTATGCCTTAATTAGCTGATTAGAGTGGGACACTTTGAGCCTAGAATATTGCACCTTTTCACAATATTCTCATTTTCTGAGATTGTGGATTTGGGGTTTTCATGAGCTGTAAGCCATAATCATCACAAACAATTATGACAAATCACAGCTTGAACTATCTTGCTTTGCATGTAATGAGTCTATCTCATATATTAGTTTCACCTTTTAAGTTGCATTACTGAAATAAATTAACTTTTGCACGATATTCTAAGTTTTCGAGTTTCACATGAATTTGCGCACCCCTGCCACCCTGTAGCAGTATATCTGCTATAGGGTGGCGGGAAAGCAGCTAAGCTAAGCTAAGCTTTTCCTTCTCTGTACTTTAGCCCCATAGCTCTCTGTCCACTAAAGGAAGTAATAGCTCTATTTGGTACAAGCTCATGGGCACCACGACACAAGTGAGGTTCAAAACACACAATTTGGAATAAACTGCTGAATTTACATCCGTGTGCCCTTAGGGTTTCCACCTCATCCCTTTAAAACTGAACACATATTAATTACACAGATTCTGTGGCTGATTAAGGTGGTAGTCAAACTCACTTAGTGCCTTATCTGCAATAAATTAGCATCAGAACCTGTGTAATTAATATGAGTTTGGTTTTAAAGGGATGAGCTGGAAAACCTATGTGTGCTTCATGTTTATGCATGGTGAAGCACTGGTGTGAACAGCCAATCTTTCCTGGTTTACAGTTTACATTCAAGGAGAGTATCAAAGAGTAGCTGTATCTGCAACTGGTTTTTCCATTTTAGGGATGTAGTAACCTAGCAGGCCTTTTCTGCAATAATGGCCCCCAACAGAACCTCTTCCCTCAATTCCTGCACAAATTGGTATATTCATGGCTTTTTTTCATCGGGAAATGCAGAGGAACGCAGTTACGGCACCTCCAGCACTGAATGTATGTAATGGCAAGGGGTGCTGGGGTGTGCTGGAGAGTCTAGTGCTGCTGGCTACGGGGGGATCTATTGATGCAGGGGGGACTATTGTTGCTGGAATGGGATCTATTGTTGTGGGGGGTCTTATGTTGCTGGAGGGGTCAATTATTGTTGGAAGGGATCTAATTTTGAGGACGGAGTCTAATGTTGAACAGCACAGTAGCTAAATAGATAGCACTTCCATCTGGCAGTACTAGGGTCATTGGTTTGAATCCCAGCCACGGCACCACCTGCCTGGAGTTTGCATGTTCTACCTGTGCCTGCATGGGTTTCCTCGGGGTACTCCAGTTTCATCCCACACTTCAAAGACATGCTGGTAGGTTAACTGGATCCTGTCTAAATTGGTCCTAGTATGTGTATGTATGAATGTAAGTTAGGGACCTTAGATTGCACGCCCCTTGAGGGTTAGGGACTGATGTGAATGTACTATATATATATAAAGCAATGCGTAAATTGATGGCGCTATATAAGTACCTGTAATAATAATAAATAATGTTGCTGGTGGGTGAGTATTTTGTTGTGAAGGGATCTCTGGTAGCTGGCAGGGGGCTATGGGTTCTTGGGGATCTATTGGTGCTGGAGGTACTATTGCTGCTTGGGGGGTCTATTGTTGCTTACCACAGGGGATCTATTTTACTGCACGTCTTGTTATTAACCAATTCCATTAAAATGATACTTGGTTCTGTATTCTCTAAAAGGGGCAGTACTGGGAGGTGGGTAGGGGGTGGAACCAAGGAATGGTGCTCCGAGGTGGGTAGGGGTCAGAGACAAGGAGTGATAGGGGAGTACCTGCACCTATTCTCTGAGAAAAAAAGCCCTGGGTATATTATTATACAGAATCTAGAAGTGAGTTCAGCTGTAGCTGTAGTTGTATTTCATACCTCCCAACTTTTTGAGATGGGAATGAGGGACACCTAATAACAAAAGTATGTAGACATAGGACACCCCCCCACCACGCCCCCCCCCCAAAAGGAGAATTATACAAAAAAACAATTAGTTAAACCCACAAGTGCTTTTTTTACCATTGCTATTCCCAGGGACGTATTTACCACAGCGCAAACAAGGCATTTGCCTAGGGCAGCATTTTTCAGGGGGGCAGCGTCGTCCCCCAAAAGAAGGGATGGAAGAAGGGACACATCAGCACGGGGACCAGGTGGGATCTGAGAGAGGCTGTGAGTTGCTTGATGGTGTATGCAGAGCCTGACTCCTGTTCCCGGGAATGTCCAGAGCTGTGAAGGTCAGCTCTCACGCCTGGGGGGAGGCTTGCCAGTGTATGGGGGGCAGTAGTAGTGGAAGGCTTTCTCGGGTGGGGGTGGGTGGCTGGGGTGTTGTTGGTCAATGTCAGCTTCTCTTCATGGGGGAGGGGGTGTCGGTCGGTGTCAGAGTCTCTCCATGGGGGGGGGGGCGATTTTTGTGTTGCCTAGGGAAGCAGGAAACCTAAATACACCACTGAGCCTATTCCTTTATATTGGCTATTGAAATTTAAAAAATTCGGCAATATAGAAGTTGGATGAAAAGTTTAGCACTGGGACACACTTTTTAATGATAAAAAGCGCATTTTATATACAACTATATAGATCAGACCAAAATGAGGGACAAATGAAGAGCAAAGAGGGACAAAGGACTTTGCTCGAAATCAGGGACAGTCCCTCCAAATCAGGGACAGTTGGGAGCTATGGATTTTCCATAGATGGCAATGGTAGCTCAGCTGAAATACTAGGCTCAAACTATGACAGCTGCGTTAAGGGTTGTAGAGATCCCCTCCCCATGGGGTCCTGAACAGCACTAAGGCCTGGTTTACACCAATGCATTGTGCTTTTTGTCCATTTAGCAGTGCTTTTTGAGTGTGCGTTTGCATTTTTGCATGCACGTTTGTGAATGTACGTTTTTTTCATGCGTGTTTTTGCCGCATTTTTACAGCGTTTTTACAGTGTTTTATGTTTTTTGAGCTTTTTTTTTTGGTTAAAGTGGAATTGTTGCTGGGCAGAATATAAACGCAAAATGCAGCAAAAATGCACTACATGCATTTCAGCAGCTTCTCCATTGAACTCTATTGTAGCAAAAAAGCTGCTTTGTGGTTTAAAAAAGTCCTTTCCATAAATGCAGTAGCACAAAAATGCATAGATGTGAACATGTCCCATAGGAAACCATGTTAAATGGACTGTAGTTCGTTTCTGCAAAAAGCACTACAAAACGCATTGGTGTGAACCAAGCCTAAGGCGGTCCATTTGTTTGATTTGTTCGGTCATCTTTTTTTAAAATGAAAAAACAGATGAATTTTGCATCAGCTCTTCATCTGCTTTTCATCAATTCTTCATCTGTTCTTCATCTGTTCTTCATCCGTTCTTCATCTGTTTTTCATCGGTTTTTACATCCACTACCAATGCAAAAATGGACCGTTTGTCCATTTACATCCATTTTTCATCCGTTCCATTTTTTGAACGGAACAAATACAGGGCCCTGATCTGTTTCAAAAAACGGATTTTGACAGATGAGGATGTAAATGGATGATGATCTGTTTACATCCATTTGTACATAGAGGTGCATTGCTGTCTGTTTTTCATCCATCGACGGATGGATGAAATATAGAGAAATTGTCTACATACTGTATGTGAAAGGGGCCTTATGGCCTGGTAAAATACTAAACCCTGTCCAGTTTCACCAAATATAGGGTAATTGCCTTTTAGTAGTGGAAAAAATTCAGGTACACCCTGGAACATCATTTTTGACATCTGTAGCCCATTCTTCTATAACAAAAATAACAAGAGTATCAAGAGTATAACAAAAAAAAAACAAGAGTATCTGTTCCTAGCCATCCAGTTTCTTGAAACAAAATTCTGGGAAGTGTTTTCCTTATCCTGAACTTTCTTTAGATAAAAAGGCATAAGTATAATATAAAAGCCATGTTGACATGGGTGGTAAGAAGGCAGAACATTTTATTCCAGTGTCGCCTTCATTCAAGAATGGAAGGTCATGTTTGTTATCAGACATGTGAGTTCTCACTCTGGATGGAGGAGAACAGAGGCACAGCAGATAGCAGCACTGTCAGTTGGGGGGGGTGGGGGGAAAGTGTTAAAGGAGAAGTAAGTATAAATGTGAAAATACGGTACCAAATAAATCTACCAGACTATCCCAATATTCACAAAGAAACTTTCACCCTTGAAAGTGATAAATAATAAAATAACAATATGAATGGGTCCCCACCTTCTACACTACCCACCCTATATTTAGTGACAATCAAATTTTTTTACCAATAAATCTCCAAAATAAATATCACAAAAATGTGTAAAACTTATAAAAATTAAAATATAAAAAAAGTCATTCCCACAAAATATAATATCCAGTGTCATTCAAAGTCCAAACTTTAAATAAATAAAACAGTGTCCAAACTCCAACTTGATATTTCTTCAAAGATGTTTGAGCCTTGCCTCTGGCTCCCAAAGGTTGGGAAATACCTCAAACAAAACAAAACTCACAATAGTGCATTATCTTAATGACAATATTCCACATCACTCTAAATTTAGTGCCAAAGATTGTGCAAACCCAAATACAAAAACAAAATAAACGAACACTGTGCAAAAATCAGTGATGTGCTCCACTCTGTGCTCAACACAACTCCAGTGATGTGTCACCTCTACTGTAATCGGCAAGTATACCCTTACCAGAAATCATAGGGAACAACGCCTTATGTGTCAGTAGAAGGTATCATCAGAAACGCTTCATCTCCTCTCCTTTACTCCTGAAGCCTTCCGCTCTGATTACCTTCCCCTCATGGTCCCACATGAGCCTTGTACCGATCTCATACAGATTCCTCCAAACCATATATGGGTAAAAAGCAATGATAGTGTGACACCGTATGGTAACTTAAATAGTACCTTTTAATCAATCTGCTTACATAAAAACCATAAAAACGAGCGTGGTAGGTGTTTTCCCTATTCAGGGGATTACCAGACAGCTCCCAGGTGGATTGCTTTGCAGTTTCCCAGACCTAAGATGGCCGCCGTACCACTTCCGGTTCCTGCTCTGCGTCTGACGTCACTTCCTTTGACGCGTTTCGTCACATCCGGGACTTAGTCATAAAGGATAGATACGTCGGAACCACCAGCCACAATTTATATCGCTCTACATCCTATTAGCGATGCATCGGCAGCCATATTGGATCAGGGAAAAATGTCCCCTCTCAATAAAAATGGCGGCCGATGCATCGCTAATAGGATGTAGAGCGATATAAATTGTGGCTGGTGGTTCCGACGTATCTATCCTTTATGACTAAGTCCCGGATGTGACGAAACGCGTCAAAGGAAGTGACGTCAGACGCAGAGCAGGAACCGGAAGTGGTACGGCGGCCATCTTAGGTCTGGGAAACTGCAAAGCAATCCACCTGGGAACTGTCTGGTAATCCCCTGAATAGGGAAAACACCTACCACGCTCGTTTTTATGGTTTTTATGTAAGCAGATTGATTAAAAGGTACTATTTAAGTTACCATACGGTGTCACACTATCATTGCTTTTTACCCATATATGGTTTGGAGGAATCTGTATGAGATCGGTACAAGGCTCATGTGGGACCATGAGGGGAAGGTAATCAGAGCGGAAGGCTTCAGGAGTAAAGGAGAGGAGATGAAGCGTTTCTGATGATACCTTCTACTGACACATAAGGCGTTGTTCCCTATGATTTCTGGTAAGGGTATACTTGCCGATTACAGTAGAGGTGACACATCACTGGAGTTGTGTTGAGCACAGAGTGGAGCACATCACTGATTTTTGCACAGTGTTCGTTTATTTTGTTTTTGTATTTGGGTTTGCACAAACTTTGGCACTAAATTTAGAGTGATGTGGAATATTGTCATTAAGATAATGCACTATTGTGAGTTTTGTTTTGTTTGAGGTATTTCCCAACCTTTGGGAGCCAGAGGCAAGGCTCAAACATCTTTGAAGAAATATCAAGTTGGAGTTTGGACACTGTTTTATTTATTTAAAGTTTGGACTTTGAATGACACTGGATATTATATTTTGTGGGAATGACTTTTTTTATATTTTAATTTTTATAAGTTTTACACATTTTTGTGATATTTATTTTGGAGATTTATTGGTAAAAAAATTTGATTGTCACTAAATATAGGGTGGGTAGTGTAGAAGGTGGGGAACCATTCATATTGTTATTTTATTATAAAGGAGAAGTAAGGCCAAAGCACTTTTAGCTATACTTCTGTGGGTCGCAGGAGTGCACTTAGTTCTGCACTCCTGTGACCCACATTCAGCTGACAGTGGCTAAAGCCTGCTGTTGTCTGACTTCACAGAGTTAGTCCAGGCTCTGCAGTGATCCTGGCAATAATGACGGGATCCACCCTAATGCCTGACCAGCAGCTGGTTCAGTCTCTTAGTGCACTTCTGAGAGTCTGAGCCAACCGCCCCTGCCCCCTCCACACCCCGGCTCTCACTGGAGGGGCAGAGCAGAGATCCAGCAACTAACAGTCACCATTTTCTGATCAGTGAAGAGAATTGAGCTATCAGCTGTCATATGATTGCTCAGTTCTCAGTGTTAGAGCTGGCCGAGAACAGCTGCAGCATCGGATTGAGGCTGTAGCCACATAGGTGATTGTATTCAAACACCCCTACTCAACAACTACTCCTTACATTAATCCCATCTCAGATCTCAGTTCTATAAATCTGTTTCTTGCAAGCTGTTTTGATTCACTTTTATTTCCCATGGTCTTTGCATCTCATCCTATGACTAAAATAATAAAAACAAAACAAAATCGGGATCCACTGTCAAAACAATTTACAGATTATGTAGCCAACTCCTGAACACATGTACTGAGAATTTGCTCCCCCAGGATAGCCTGCCTGTACGTATCATTACTCGTTATGGCACCCAGTGGGAGGGGGTACGGGCTGTTATGGCTAAGCATTGGCATATATTGACGCAGTCTCCGGAATTATCTGAAATTGTGGGCCCAGACCCCTAATGGTTGCCAAAAGAGCTATGAATCTAAGGGACAATTTGGTAAAGTCAGAATACAGATGAACACCTGTGAAAAACTGATTAACGAACTTGCCCCTACTTAAGGGCATGTACCCTTGTGGAAGGTGTCACATCTGCAGGTTCGTTGACCATACAGATAGATTCACAGATGCAGATAGGCAGAAAGTTTATCATATTAGGCAGTTTATGAACTGCGCAACAACACGAGTACTATACATGCTTGAATGTCCTTGTAACAAAATATATGTTGGGAAGACTAGGTGTCAACTACGAGTGTGCATAGGTGAACACCTTGGCAACATTAGCAATAAGCATGACAGGACTCCAGTAGCAGAACATTTTGCCAAGTTCCACAATTCATCCCGTATAGCATTTAGGGTCAAGGCAATCTATGCTCTGAACCTCTCCAACTGCAGGAGGTATTTTGACACAATCCTCCTGTGGAATGAGAAGTAGTAGATTTTCAGACTGGGGTCTCTGGCACCCAAGGGACTCAACAGTGAATTGAGCTTACAGTTTGTTTTAGAATATTAACCTCATGTCCTCTTTACCTTGCTTTTGAAGAATTTATTTTATTAGTTAACCCCTAATTTGTTAGGGTAGCATTTTATATTTAATGTTGGTTATTTTTCATGGCAATGTGGTTCACTGGCATAACATTAAAACTAGGAGTGCATGTTTTAGCATGTGTCATATAACATTATACATAATTAAATCTGATTCACTTTCTATTTACATGTAACTGACATTGTAGCAGTATGCAATGTTTTAAGTGACAATTAAGGCTGTGGTTTCCAGTGAGCAAATCCAGAAGTGCCATGTTGGTCTCCATATAAACCCTTGACACTAGCGCTTCAGTATCCTGAAGAAGTCGATGGGCGAAATGCGTTGATGTCACAGCGTTGTTACGCCCGCGTCCCAGGCACTCAGATGTCTCCACGCGGCTCTACCAACACTAGACAAGCAATTGCAGTCACATGCGTACTCATCTTCACATGGAATGTGATTTCAGCAGAACCATATAGTGGGCCGAGATTCATCGGAGCCAGTGAAGGAGTGAACCCATACATTTGGACCAGGTTATGACTGTATTGGGGTTTATCGCCTGGACTGTGATTGCTCTGTTGAGCCTTTCACACCTGGTACCTCTTTTTACTTGTATGCAGTGAGAGGCTGTGCTCCACCATAATTCTCACCCATAGACTGGTCACTGCATCTTTTGACTGCTGTCCACATATGATCGAATTACTGTTATGTTTACTGTGACATGTTTGCCTGCTATTTTCAGTGATACCATTATGATATCTAACATGTTCTGACTGCAAGTGGGGATAACTTATCATAGGATTACACTTATCAGCATTGATTATATACTCCTCCTTAGGACTGATGGACTGCCATTATTCTCCTAGATTGTATATGCTGATGTGTGACTCACTCCTGGTGTCAGTTTAAGGGCCAGCACTTTTACATCATTGAATTATTGACCTAGCATTATCAATATTAATCATAGGGCCTCTTGGCCTCCATGGCCCTATCCCAACATTGTCATTTTGTTTTATTCTTGTGTCAGGTGGAGAGGTGTTTTTATTATTTACAATTTTCATATTTTTCAATAAATATTTTCAAGACGCAGATTTGTTCACTTTGGGACTTTTTATTGTGGGTCCTTTACCCACAAGTCAGTATTTTTCCATCTCATCCTATGAACCTGGTTCTGGTTTTAATGCTACGCAAGCAACACAGGACAGGCATTTGGCTGGGATGCCTTTATTGCTTCTGATTGAAGCCTCTTGTGGCCTGGTTTTGTCTTTTACAAAATTTGGATTGTCTGCATTAATTTCTGTTTCTGTGTCACTTTGTTGCTTATCTTCATGTGACCCTGATGTGGAATTTCCCTCAGTTTGAAGCGTTTACGTTACTTCATGAAATTTTGATCACACTAAAGTTTCATAAACAGTTACACTTCTACTGATGGTTACCTTGTTTGTATCTTGACGTAGAATTCTGTATCCCCTTTGAGATTCACTGAACCCCACAAGTACACATTACATTCTTTGTTTTTTTTTTTGGGGGGGGATGTGCACATAGGCTTTGCTTGCAAAAATGTTTTAGATGGTTCAAATTCAGAGCCTTTCCATTCCACAGTTCATATGGCATTTTCTCAGTTGATTTTCCTGGTAGTCCAGTTTGGAAATAGTATGCAGTCATAATTGCCTCTCCCAGTATGTGCTTGGCATATCTGCATCAAACAGCATGGTACTTTTACTCTCACGTAGAGTACAGTTCATTCTTTCTGAAACCCCATTTTGTTCTGTGTTGTATGGTACAGTTTGAAATATTATGCCATTCTTTCTGAGAATTGCCTGTGTGTTATCACCTGTATATTCAGTAATATGCAGATTTCCCTAGCTTCACTAACGTGACATCAGCGGATAGACCATAGCTGTTACTCTACACTCAGAACCCTTGCAATGGTAGAAAATAGTAGTCACATTACTGCAACTAGAATTAACTAAAGTGAAAAAATTATAGTTACAAGATTTTTTTTTATTTCACATCTAATAGTGTAGAGGCATCTGAGGTTGCTATCATCCGTAATAACAAACAATGATACCCTCTAGATAATGGGATTTTTTATGCATCAATGTATCCATATAGTCATATTTAATGTATAAGACAGTCTTTAGTTTATTGGAAAAGGTAGAAAATACATGTTTGTACAATAAAACAACAAAGTACAAAGAAAAACATAGGTGACCATGTAATAAAGATACAGTTCTGAATACTTCTGTAAAATACTGGAACCTATAGCGTATGTTTGGTAAGAGCACTCAATACGTTTGGAGATATATGAACCTCTTCCTCAGGGATAAGCGCATTCAGGTTCAAAGTATTCTTCTGTAATGTGAAATAACTAGCAGACAATAAAAAAATAAATAACAAAATAACAATTTACTGTTACAAATAATATGACTAACCTAGCTTGATGTTAGAAGTAAGTACATAAGGTCGCCCAAGTGGTAGCCCTCTTGAATGACCCCCCTAAGCTGGCAGAACAATCTATATAATTGTTTTTAACTTGGCCGACCTTAGGTACTTACTTCAAACTTCAAGCTGGGTTAGTTATACTATATTTACCAGTAAATTGTTATTTTGTATTTTGTTTTTTCTATTTTTATTGTCTGCTGAGATTTGTTATTTCACACTACAGAAGAATACTTTGAATCTGAATGCAAAAAATATTCATATATCTCGAAAAGTGTTGGGTGCTGTTATTAAACTTATGCCATAGGTTCCAGTATTGTACAGAAGTATGCAGAACTGTATCTTTATCACATGGTCACCTATTTTTCTCTGTACTTGTATATGTTGCTCTGTTGTACAAAACATGACTATATAGCTACATTGCTGCATAAAAAAATCTAGAGGGTATAATTTATTTATTTCACAGAGCATTTGAGTAAAATGCAGCAGTGCATTTTTTTTTCATATTTATCTGACTAAGAAAATAATCTTTAGTCTTTAACCCCTTAATGCTGAAGCATAAAACAAATCTTAAAGCCTAAGTAAAATTTTACAACTTTGACATGTGTTAGTAAAACCGTACATATCATCACAACTACTTTATACATCCAGGTGAATTTTACTTTGTTTTTTTTTCTGGACAAATCGGCCTTTCATTTGGTGGTAAATGGTAATGAATATCTCCTCATTTTTTTTATTATCAAAGAAAAACTGGCCCAAAATAGTAAAAAAAAAAATATTTTTTTTAAATGTAGCTGTGTGTTTCTTGTTGCTACCATAGCCTACCACCAAAGAACAACCGAAAATAAATTTTCCATCTCTTGACAATCTTGACAATCGCAGCAATACTACATATGTGTATGTTATTTGTTGTTTGTACCTGTACTACAGCCCAGAAACAATAGTGCGCATTTCGTTTTTTGGTTTTTTACCTAAAACGCACTGACACTAACTGACACTGATACCAGTAGAAAAAAAAATCCTGACCTTTGACTCTGACCTTTGACCCTGACCTTGACCCAAACACTAACCCTGGCACTGAACTGGATCAAACCTTAATCTAGATATTTTATCTTTTTTTTATTTTATTTTGTAATATTTATTTATTTTTACAGTTTTTATTATCTCTGCAAGGAGAGGGAGAGAGAGATACAATGTATCTGTCTCCTCCATTCAGAGAGAGAAAAAAAACAAGAGGGTCGGGCTTCACAGTGACTGATCACTGTGATAGCCAATCAGAGGCTATCACAGCGACCATGTGACCCGGAATTGGGAGTCCTGGGTCCCAATTGTTAGAATGGGACCCGGGGCTCTCAGTGACACCCCGGTTTTTGTGCTGGGAGCGTGCTGTGCGGCGCGCTCCCAGCTCAAAGACAAGTACGCAAATATTCGGCCCCAGGGAAAAAAGCCCAGTTCTATGAAGCTGCATATTTGTGTGAGATCGGCATCAAGGGGTTAATGTAATGAATAAAGAAAATATGTACAAAGGTAATCTTTATGTTTGGTTCACAGTTTGGTGAAATAGAACCCTGAAATAACCCAAAACTAAAATCTGGGACAGTCCAGCAGAATTTGGGATGTCTGGGAACCCCTGAGGCACTCTCCCAGTTAAGCAATACATTTTTTAATGCCCTAACTTCTGCCACCATAGTGTACAGAAATCAATTCTTTCAAAGCTCTAGATATGTATGAGGACAGTTCAATGAGTGATGCAGAAGAAGATGCAGTTCTGACCAGGTTCATTTTCAAAGCGTTCTTCTGTTTGGTTGTAAAGAATGGATCACTGGAAATTTATAGAACACTCAGATGAAGCTGAATTGCGAAATGGGTTGTGTGTTGCTTCATTACACAATAACTGTTCATTTTTCTCTGACTGCTTTTATAACCAGGCCTATAAGCTATGGGTTCATATCAAACAGAATGTTGTAAAATTACACCTTTTATCTCTTCCCTAGATAGCACCTAAACTTAGAACCCATCCGATATCCTGTTACAAAGCATTATTTATTGACTACCTGGAACAAGCTTGACTTTAATTATACTATTTCTACTTTTCCAAATAAAAATGTAATATTGAGATCTCCCCAATTATTGTTGATTGACACAAATAATATCCAATTTGAAACTACTTCCATTAACAAACCTATGTTCACTAAATCTCACTACCATTTAAACAACCTATCTTATGTAGACTCTGCCTATAAAAGAGTGTGCATACCCCTCATGATTACGTGCTCGTGCACGAAACGCATAGAGGAGGAGCCATACGCGGTGACGTCACTCTGCCGCCGAGACCACGAAGAGGTCCGGCGGCCATCTTTTGTACATGGTCAGTGCTCCTTTTTATGCTACATGTATTATGATACCTACCCTAAATAATCGTTTTTGGTTACTCAAATACTACACTATGGGCATTCTTCTTTTTGGCTCCTTGTGAGCCAATACCTTCCTAGAGCCCATACCTGGAGGACGCTAGCTGTGTGACAGAGTACCAGGGAGGAAGGAGATCCTTTGGACCTGACCAGGCTGACCACCTCTTAAAGGGGTCCTCTGGCTGTATTTTATATACCATGCGCTGCATGATCTTTCTTCTGGTGAGTGTGCATTTTTAACATCTCTGACACATCACCTGGGCGGTTGTGAAGCACAGATCACCCACCTGAAGATACCTTTGATCACAATAAGCACGTTTGATCCATCATTTGGACTATTCAAATATTTTGCACTTTGATTAGTGGTTTATGAGATATATTTATTTGTCACGTGCACAGCACTTTTTTACATATATATGCATTACTATTTTGTCACGCATTTGGACAATCGGATCAGTTTTATATGTTTTATGTTTTAAGCACTGCACCTTTTATTGGATTATATGTTGTGAGGTTTTTTTGGTTGCCTTTGGTGTATCAGCTGCTAATTTGTATTGGTGCTCGCTCATTTCCATTTTACCACATATAAAAGAGTACCTGATGAAAGATCATCTACCATTGGATGCACTTTTGTTACATAACTCCCCCTCTAAGCAATGTTGTAATTATATAAGGCAAAATCTTTGCACTAATGTGCTGTGAACTCTAAATATGACAAGCAAAATTATACAAGATGATTTGTCTCCCTGTACAATGTTTTTTTTCTTCTAATACAGTTGTGTTCTGCTAAAAGACAATAAATTAGATTATAGAAAGAAGCTGTTTAGTTGGCCTTTAGTTAGCATGCTCTACTGCATAGTCTCATTACTCAGCTGTATTCTATATACCACAAATCTTCTAGAAGCATTTGCTAATAACAGGACATAAACATATCAATCAATATGTGCCCAAAATTGTAAGGTAATGGCTAGTGCTAATTGTTCTAATGGCCATAACATTTATTTGCAGTTGAAAATGTGTTTTGTATTGATAATTGGCTGTACATCCCATACTTAGCAAGTGACACTTCTTTCATTTAGCTATATTTTTAATCCACTATAACAGAAAAATTTTAGCACGTTTGCAACAGTCACATTCATTGAGGTAATTACATATCATTTTCTTCAAAATGGTCAGACAAATGTTGCTGTTGACAAATTAGTATTTTGCAGTACAATTAAATAGCATAATACATTTAATTTGATTTAAAAAAGGTTTACAGATACACAGTAAGTACTTTTCTAGTGTTTTGCAGTGTACTGTAATAAAAACATGTTAAAGGAAATCTATGGTCACAGCAGACAATTTCATTTTATAACATCAGCATTGTAATAACAATAAGACAATAGTTATTTTTTTGACAATCCAATATAAACTTACATGAAAAATCTCCTTTCATGTTGTGAGTGCTGCCTGTCTGCTAGTGATCTTTCCACAACTTCCTGGTTTGCCCGCGTGCTGTGCAGCTTCACCTCCACTGTTAAAGCGGGGTTCCACCCAAAAGGGGAAGCTCCGCTGTAAGCCTTTGTCCCCCGCGCCCCATTAAGGATTAGCACCTTCGGAGAGGGGGGCGGGTACCCGAATTTGACAGGTACCCGCTCCCACTTCCGCTGCAATTGCCTAGGCGATCGGAAGCGGAAGTTGTCCTCCCTCCCTCCCCGTAGTCTTCTGGGATATGTGACAAGTACAAGAAGACTACTGGGCCATTCACAAAGCGCAGCGCTTCTCGCGCATGCGCAGTGGGCACCCGGCTGTGAAGCCGCAAGCTGTCACAGCTGGGTGCCCACACTAAAGGTGCCAGGGAGAGAAGCTGGCCACTGAAACCAGCGGTGCTGAGGACACAACTGGACCGAGGAACAGGTAAGTGTCTGTATTTTAAAAGTCAGAAGCATAGTTTTTGTAGCTGCTGACTTTTTTTTTCCAGCTGGAACTCCACTTTAATTTCAATTTCTAAAGACTACATATCCCATGGTACTCTGCTATCTACAAGCAGTGATTCCTGTACTGACTCCGCCTTCTGAAACTCCGCCTCTCAGCACCTCTGTTGTTCAGAAGGCAAGCTCTGTGAATTCTGTGCCTATCAGAAGGGCATCATGAATATGAATAACAGAATTCACAGAAGGATGTAAATGTGTGGGAATCTTCATCAAGTAAATTTGAAAACTTCAAGATCATTCGGAGTAATAGGAGTAGGGTAGAAATAACTGAAACACAATGAATGAATATATGAGTTTACATTTTGACCATAGATATGCTTTACCATATATGAACCCCTCACCTTGAAGTCCTAACCCAAGTACTGAACAGTATTTACCAGTGCCACAATTTTTTTTTAAAAATTCAATAGATTTTTATTTCACAAAGATTTTTATTATTTTTTTTAAGTTTTGTTTTAAAGTTGTACAAAACAAATATTTGCAGAATACTATAACATAAAAGAGGTAGCAGAGGAAAAGAACATAAGAACAAATCCACAAGGTATATGGAGATAACACTGAAAATTGCAGCTATAAAAGGTACAGAGAAGTGCAGGTTTTCAACATCAGCATAACTCAGAAAACATTCTCCTGACGACAAATGCTGCCAGTGAAGGAGCTCACCTCAGGTGAGGGAAGGGGGAAATTGCTCTGGGGTCCAAAGAAGAGCACAGTGCTGGAGGGAAAGGGAGGAAAAAAGAATGGAGAATAACTGCCTTGAGACCTCGGTGAACAATGGAGAAGAGAAAGAAGAGGAAAGGAAAAGAGATTTGCCTTGGAGAGGGGAGGGGGCAGGGGAAAGTTTCTGAGTGGTCCAACCTGGTACACGGCACAAGGATGGGCCGTCCAAATGATCATATTGATAGTCCAAATTTAGATGGTTGTAGGTTATCCATGGGTCCCAAACCTTCAAGAATTGGCATGGGCATCTGTAAGTATAGAGGTGAGCTTCTCATGAACCATGGTTCCCATAAGTCACTGTTTAACCTCAGCAAAATTAAGAAATGCTTACTGCCAGGACCTAGCTAATGCCTGTCGGGCTGCCAGGAACACAACACCGCCAGCTTCCTCTGGACTTTAGTCAGAGACGGGATCCAAAGAAGGTTCTAAACAGGATAGGGCTAACATTTATTTATTTTGTTATTATTTATTTATTACAGGTTCTTATATTGTACCATCAATTTATGCAGCGCTTTACATATATATTGTACATTCACATCAGTCCCCAACCCTCAAGGAGCGTACAATCTCTAAGGTCCCTAACTTGCATTCGTACATACATATACTAGGGCCATTAATTAACCTACCAGCATGTCTTTGGAGTGTGAGAGGAAACTGGAGTACTCGGAGGAAACCCACGCAGGCACAGGGAGAAACTCCAGGCAGGTGGTGCCGTGGTTGGGATTCGAACCAGCGACCCGAGTACTGCCAGGTGGAAGTGCTAACCATCCAGCCACTGTGCTGCCCGTTCTGTGATCGCCTAATGCACCTTAATTTGTGCGGTGATGTAATAGGATTTGAGGTTGGGTACAACCAGGCCTCTTGCCACTCTCCGCTGGTACAATGCAGGAGCGGGCAGTCTCAGTCTGTGGTGGAGTCAGATAAAACTTAGCATTTTGCTTTGTTCAATACGTAGTATGTGATTGGGTATAGGAATTGGTAAAACCCGGACGCAGTAGAGGAGTTTTGGTAGATATGTCATACTTAGGGCATGAATTCTTCCGAACAAGGAGATTTGGAAGGACGCCCAGGGAATTGACCCCAGAAGACCCAAATATAGAATAAAACAGCAAACACATTTTTTCACCTTTTAGATATTGTTGTAGGAGGCATCTAATGCAGACATCACATGATCACAACATAAGCAAAGCTGTTATGAATCAATCTCATTCATAACAGCTCTGCTCCTCCTCCTAGTGAGCTGTGATTGGCCCACAGCTGTCACATGTACATGGGGCCAATCACAGCACCCCATACCATGTGACCAGCTCCAGCCAAAAAAAGATTACTATCCTGAGTTGTCAAAACCTAACTCATTCATGACAGTTCATGAATGAGTTAGGTTCATGACAGCAAGCTTTGCAATGCAGGAGAAATGATCTTTATTTCTCCTGCAAAGCAGTGTAAAAATAAAAAATACCTGATCACCCCCTCCCCCCCACAATAGTACAATGTTACTATGGTACCATTGTACTATTCTGATAAAAGTACTAAAAAATAATAGTAGTAATAAAAAGTAAAAAAAAAAACATATTGAGAATTAAAAAAATTTTCTAAGTGTTTTTTTTTAACTACTTGCCAACCGCTTACCTGCATTTTGCAGGCGAGCAGCAGCTCTTGTCAAAGCGACGTAATCTTGCGCCCCCCCCCCACCCGTTTGTCCAGGGAGAGAAGAGAGAACACAGCACCAAGTAAAAACACTACATTTTACACTCACACGTTAGATTAGCACATTTAACCCTTTGATCGCCCCATTATCCCTTTGATCACTCCGTCACCCAACCAGTGTCATTAGTACATTGTCAGTATATAGAATTTTTCACTGATCACTACATTACTGCCACTAGCAACATCAGATGGTGTCAGGGTCAGTAAGCTCCCCATCCAGCCAGGGTCAGCTAGCGTTAGATTGCCCGCACATTATTGTCCTCACACTATAGGTTGCTGATCACCACCATTACTAGTATAGTGTTTGTACAGATCAAGATATTGATTATCAACAGAACTATACTAATGCCTCCTTTGTATCGTGTCTCCAATAACGCAGAGTTAGCAGGATCGGCCCTGTTCGCTGCCAGCACTAGCGTTTAGCTGTTTTTCATGGAAGATTTGTATCAATTGATTGTGGGCCAAGACAATTTATACGCACAACAATACATCGCTGCCCACCCAAATTCAGCTCTTGCCAGTTAATTTGCATGGAAACCTATCATGGTTTCTGAATTTACATTTTTTGGGGCCTAACCCTCAACATGGACATTACAGAAAAGAATGAATTGCGGTCATATTGATGCACAGAGCCAATTCATTGTATGCCTATGATCTCTGCTGTTACATATATGCCCAACAAGGACCCGCAATGTACTGGTACATCGCTGGACTTTGAGTTGTTATACCAGGATGATGCCTGCAGCTACAGCTGATCGCTGATGCAATGCTTTGCAAATGCACATTTTTGTACCTGCAAATTATGTACATTTAATATTTTTTGCCAAAAGGTGAACATATTCTTTAATTGAAAAAGTGACATTTGACGCTGATTGGCTACCATGCACAGCTGCACCAGATTTTGCATTCTCCAGCTTTAGAAAATTTAACCCCTCGGGAGCCTAATGAACTTGTGAAATGCCATTTTGGGAGTGTTGCCTACCGACTGGTTGTAGATTTAGCAATCTAGCTGTAACTTTCTAAACTGCTGCTAGAGAGGGCACATTCCTAGCTAATATACAGGATTTCCACAAAGGAAACCTGTCATGGGAGGCATTAGGGGCTGCATTGATGATCTCTTCTAGAAAAATGTTATCTGGCTTTACATTGATTTAATACTTTCTGAGTCACAGAAACATAATTAGCATTACTGTACTGTATGTCTGTTTGTATTTTGACCAGGAGTAGCATTTTACATCATTGACACATTTTTCACAATCTGATTGTACAATATCCTTTAGATTTGCCACCAGATTGGGCACAAAAATAATGGATTGTTTAGATAGGTTTTCATACTAAATAGTTGTTAAACTCAAAAGAAAATTGTATATAAATCATATCAGACTGCAGCATGTGACCATCTTAAAATGGACCTAAAGTCAATAAGTGAAGATTTGCTATGTTATAGTGAAGATGTAGGACAGTTAATTGCACCTAGGCAGTATCCTGAATAATTTGCCTTTTTTTTAGTTCATCCTGTATTTTGTACTTCTTGGCATGTGTGTACACATAGGCATTTTTTTCTGTAGGCGCATAGCTGTATATCGGTAGTGTGAGATCTAAGGTACTGCTGTCTATGACTGCTAGTCTCAGGAGATTTGGAGTGAGGTTTATTAAAGTCACTACAGTGCTGCTTGCCGTTCTTCTTGCTGGAGGCTCTGACACTAAAAAGCACAACAATGCCTCTCCCAAAATGACTGCCTTCACACAGAGACACAATGAAAAACTAGGCATGGTAAGTGATAGGGGAAAAATCAGTTGCAGGGAGACCACAGGCAGTGCGAATGACTAGTCCTTTGCACTATGTGCAAATGCTAGCTGTCAAAATGCACTGTGACTAACAGCCCTGGTTCCTAGTGAAAATTTGCAGCCAATCAGAATGGTTCCTAAACATGTTATCACGACAACAGCTATGACAGTGATTTTGTATACAGTGACAGTTACAGTAATAAACTTTGGCACACTGCAATCTTTATAATCAGGCTTTTTTTGTGACTGAAGCCTCTGGTCTGCATGTGACATAGTCATCACATGCATACTGAAGGCTTCATTCACAAAAAGTAATCCTCAGCATGAAGATGGCGGTGTTCCTACGTTTGATATTGTGATTGTCATACACAATTATATTATTAAAAAAACACATACGACAATATTTGTTTATTAAAATAGTGTTGCAAATTAAAGCCTTTAATTAAAAAAATAAATAAATAAATACACACACGCACACACACACACACACACACACACACACACATATATATATATATATATATATATATATATATATACAGTTAGGTCCATATATATTTGGACACAGGCACAATTTTAGATTAGAAGCTATAGTTGTATAATGGATATGGGCTGAAAGTGCACACTCTCAGGTTTAATTTGAGTGTATGTACATCCAAATTGGAGGAAGGGTTTAGGAATTACAGCTCTTAAGAGTAGTCATTCCCCTATTTCAAGGGACAAAAAGTAATTGGACAAATCAATATAATGATAAATAAAATGTTCATTGGTAATATTTTGTTGAGAATCCTTTACTGGCAATGACTGCCTGAAGTCTGGAACCCATGGACATTACCAAAGACTGGGTTTCCTCCTTTCTGATGCTTTGCCAGGCTCTGACTGCAGCTGTCTTCAGTTGTTCTTTGTTTGTGGGTCTTTCTGCCTTTAGTTTTGCCTTCAGCAAGTGAAATGCATGCTCAATTGGGTTGAGATCAGGTGATTGACTTGGGCATTGCAGAATATTGCACTTCTTTTCCTTCAAAAACTCCTGGATTGCTTTTACAGTGTATTTTGGATCACTGCCCATCTGTACTGTGAAGTGCCGTCCAATCAACTTTGCTGCATTTGGCTGAATCTGGGCTGACAGTATATCTTTAAACACTGCAGAATTCATCCAGCTGCTTCTGTCTTCTGTCACATCATCAATAAACACCAATGACCCAGTGCCACTGGAAGCCATGCATGCCCATGCCATCACACTGCCTCCACAATGTTTTACAGATGTTTTGTGCTTTGGATCATGAGCTGTTCCAAGCCTTCTCCACACTTTTTTCTTCCCGTCATTCTGGAACACATTAATCTTAGTTCTATCCATCCCAAGAATGCTTTTCCAGAACTGGTCTGGCTTTTTTTTATGTTCTTTGGCAAAATCTAATCTTGCTTTTCTATTCTTCAGGCTTATGAATGGTTTGCACCTTGTGGTGAACCCTCTGTATTTGCTCTCGTGAAGTCTTCTCTTGATTGTAGACTTTGACAATGATATGCCCACCTCCGGGAAAGTGTCCTTCACTTGTCTGGATGCTGTGAATGGGTTTTTCTTTACCACAGAGAGGATCCTGTGATCATCCACCACTGTTGTCTTCTGCAGACATCCATGCCTTTTTAGATTGCTGAGCTCACCAATGCGTTCTCCTTTCCTCAGAATGTACCAAACTGTTAATTTGGCCACTCCTAATGTTGCTGCTATCTCTCTGATGGATTTGTTTCATTTTTGAAGCCTCAAAATGGCCTGTTTCACTTGCATGGACAGCTCCTTTGAACGCATGATGTAGGTTCACAGCAATAGATTCCAAATGCAAATACCACACTTAGAATCAACTCCAGACTTTTTACCTGCTTAATTGATTAACTTGTTGCCGACCGCAGATAGCCGAATGACGGCTGCACTGCGGCCGGCCAGTTCTGGGTGGACGTCATATGACGGCCTCCCAGAACGCGCTCTCCTGCGCGCCCCCTGTGTCCTACACAGCTGATCACGTGATGTGGTAAAAGGCCAATCACAGCGGCCTTTTACCACCTGATCAGCGGTGTCCAATGACACGCTGATCAGAGGGAAATGCAAGTGCCGGTTCTCGGCTGCACTTTCCTCATGCTGTCAGATCATGAGGAAAGTACTGCCGAGAACCGGCAGTTGTCAGAACGGGGATTGGCACCGATCATCGGGGCACTGATGATCAGTGCCCTGATGATCGGTGCCCAGAAGTGCCACCCGCAAGTTCCACCCACCTGTGCCCAGCAGTGCGCCCACTAGCTCCGCCCACCTGTGCCCAGCAGATCACCCACCTGTGCCCAGCAGTGCACCCACCTGTGCCCAGCAGTGCACCCACCTGTGCCACTCTGCAATGTCACACACCTGTGCCCAGCAGTGCCACCCACCTGTGCCCACCCACCTGTGCCCACCAGTGCCACCCACCTGTGCCCACCAGTGCCACCCACCTGTGCCCACCAGTGCTGCCCACCAGTGCCACCCACCAGTGCAGCCCAGCAGTGCTGCCAGTCAGTGCCACCAGTCAGTGCCCAACGGTTGTGCCAGTCAGTGCCGCCAGTCAGTGCCCAGCAGTGATGCCAGTCAGTGCCGTCTATCAGTACCCATCATCAGTGTCACCTATCAGTGCCGCCTATCAGTGCTGCATATTAGTGCCGCCTATCCGTGACACCTCATTAGTGCTGTCTATCAGTGCCACCTATCCGTGCCACCTCATTAGTACTGCCTATCGGTGCCCTTTAGTGCTGCCTATCAGTGCCCATCAGTGCCGGCTATCAGTGCCCATCAGTGCTGCCTCATCAACGCACATCAGTGAAGGAGAAAAATTACCTGTTTGAAAAATTTTATAATAGAAACAAAGAAACTTTTTTTTTTTTTCAAATTTTTGGCAATTTTTTATTTATAGCGCAAAAAGTAAAGCGCCCAGTGGCGATTAAATACCACCAAAAGAAAGCTCTATTTGTGAGAAAAAAATGATCAAAATTTCATATGGGTACAATGTTGCATGACCGCGCAATTGTCAATCAAAGTGCGGCAGTGCTGAAAGCTGAAAATTGGCCTGGTAAATAAGGGGGTATAAGTGCCTGGTAGGCAAGTGGTTAATTAATAAAGCAGTAGCCCACACCTGGCCATGAAACCGCTTTTGATTCAACTGTCCAATTACTTTTGGTCCCTTGAAAACGGGGGGATGGCTACTCTTAAGAGCTGTAATTCCTAAACCCTTCCTCCAATTTGGATGTACATACACTCAAATTAAACCTGAGAGTGTGCTCTTTCAGCCCAAATAAATTATATAACTATATCTTGAATATGTTTTGGTAAATACCTGAAATAATCCAAATATATATGGACCTAACTGTGTATGTATATATATATATATATATATATATATATACAGTATCTCACAGACGTGAGTACACCCCTCACATTTTTGTAAATATTTTATTATATCTTTTCATGTGACAACACTGAAGAAACGACACTTTTCTACAATGTAAAGTAGTGAGTGTACAGCTTGTATAACAGTGTAAATTTGCTGTCCCCTCAAAATAACTCAACACACAGCCATTAATGTCTAAACCGCTGGCAACAACCAAAAGTGAGTACACCCCTAAGTGCAAATGTCCAAATTGGGCCCAAAATGTCAATATTTTTTGTGGCCACCATTATTTTCCAGCACTGCCTTAACCTTTCTTGGGCATGGAGTTCACCAGACCTTCACAGGTTGCCACTGGAGTCCTATTCCACTCCTCCATGATGACATCACAGAGCTGGTGGATGTTAGAGACCTTGTGCTCATTCACCTTCCGTTTGAGGATGCCCCACAGATGCTCAATAGGGTTTAGGTCTGGAGACATGCTTGGCCAGTCCATCACCTTTACCCTCAGCTTTTTTAGCAAGGCAGTGGTCATCTTGGAGGTGTGTTTGGGGTTGTTATCATGTCGGATCACTGCCCTGTGGTCCAGTCTCGGAAGGGAGGGGATCATGCTCTGCTTAAGTATGTCACAGTACATGTTGGTATTCATGGTTCCCTCAATGAACTGTAGCTCCCCAGTGCCGGCAGCACTCATGCAGACCCAGACCATGACACTCCCACCACCATGCCTGACTGTAGGCAAGACACACTTGTCTTTGTACTCCGCACCTGGTTACCATGACACACGCTTGACACCATGTGAACCAAATCAGTTTATCTTGGTCTCATCAGACCACAGGACATGGTTCCAGTAATCCATGTCCTTAGTCTGCTTGTCTTCAGAAAACTGTTTGCGGGCTCTCTTTTGCATCATCTTTAGAAGAGTCTTCCTTCTGGGATGACAGCCATGCAGACCAATTTGATGCAGTGTCTAGCATATGGTCTGAACACTGACAGGCTGACCCCCCACCCCTTTCACCTCTGCAGCAATGCTGGCAGCACTCATACATCCAAAGACAACCTCTGGATATGACGCTGAGCATGTGCATTCAACTTCTTTGGTCAACCATGGTGAGGCCTGTTCTGAGTGGAACCTGTCCTGTTAAACCGCTGTATGGTCTTGGCCACCATGCTGCAGTTCAGTTTCAGGGTCTTGGCAATCTTCTTATAGCCTAGGCCATCTTTATGTAGAGCAACAATTCTTTATTTCAGATCCTCATAGAGTTCTTTAACATGAGGTGCCATGTTGAACTTTCAGTGACCAGTATGAGAGGGTGAGAGCGATAATACCAAATTTAACACATCTGTTCCCCATTAACACCTGAGACCTTGTAACACTAACCAGTCACATGACACCGGGGAGGGAAAATGGATAATTGGGCCCAATTTGGACATTTTCACTTAGTGGTGTACTCACTTATGTTGCCAGCGGTTTAGACATTAATGGCTGTGTGTTCAGTTATTTTGAGGGGACAGCGAATTTACACTGTTATACAAGCTGTACACTCACTACTTTACATTGTAGCAAAGTGTCATTTCTTCAGTGTTATCACATGAAAAGATAGAATAAAATAGTGGTGCTATTGATCCTGACTGAGAAATCAGGGGCAGAGGCAACTGGGGGGGGCGGCGTTATTATGAGCTCAGTTTTGGATAGATTGAGTTTTAGACTTATAGACTTGCTTTAATCAATACAGCCTGGTTGGGGAGGAGGGGCAGCAAATCAAGGTTAGCTTTCTGCTTACCCCTCCTGTAAGCATATTTCCTTTGTTAGATATGCATTATTCTAGAAAACAAGGCATTGCATGCTTCCAAATGTTTTTGTTGTTAATTAGGTATTCGTGTAGTTATATCCCCTGTGCTGTTTGTTTGCCTTATCTTGTAATGATGGGCTCACATGCTGTGCCTGCAGTTTGTAGTGTCATGGCGGTTCAATTCATCTATCTCCTTTCATTAATCCACCTACCTTGTCCCTATTCACCTTCTTGATCCAGGTCCCATGCATGCCTAGCTATTTCTCTGTGTTGCATTGCAAATGTTTTATAAAACAAACACATCTCTTCTAGCATCCTTTCTGTTAATTGCTCTCACCTGCAACATCATTAGACCTAGAGACCCAGGGATTTTAGGATATGCAGTTTCTTCACAGGAAGTGTTAGTTTTTACACTACAGAAAGAGGTTATGAGTCAATGAACTGCTTTCTGACCTCGCTATGGCAAAACGACAGCTACAGTGTGGTTGTCTAGTTCTGGGAAGGCATCCATGAACGTCCTCCCAGAACCCCACCACCTGCACTCTCCCGTGGATGAGGCTGCAGTAATGGGCACTGATGAGGCTGCACTGATGTGCACTGATGGACACAGCTAATCACAGATCGGGGTAAAGGGCTAAAGCTTAATTGAACAAGCGGAAGTTAGAAGTTGATTGGCTACCATGCATGGCTGTGCCAGATTCTGAGTGCTCCCGTTTTAGTAAATCTACCCCAGTATTTCATACCTTGCTGGACTAAGCTTCAAAGTAAAAAACTGAATGGGGTTCATACTACCCTGGTAAGAAGAAGTCCAGTCTTTACAAGATCATTTCAGAGGCAAAACCACCAGAAGTATGGATAACCCATTTACACCATGCTTACACAGAATCAGTGGCGTCCCGAGGAAGGTGTCAGGGGTGCGCACCGCACCGGGTGACACCTACTGCACGGGGTGACAATGGACCCGCTCTACGAAAAGGTAAAATGTAAAGAAAGCCGACGATCCCCGCATGATGGATCGGATCTGCGGATTGGGGAGCATAATGGATTGGCCTCTGATCCATTATGCTCAATCCGCAGATCCGAACCATCCTGCGGGGATTGTCGGCATGCAACCTATACGGGGTGACACTGGACCCGCTCCACGAAAAGGTAAGTTGTAACAAAAGGCAACGATCCCTGAAGGATAGATTGGATCTGCGGATTGGGGAGCATAATGGATCGGACTCCGATCCATTATGCTCAATCCGCAGATCCGAACCATCCTGCGGGGATTGTTGGCATGCAACCTATACGGGGTGACACTGGACCCGCTCCACGAAAAGGTAAGTTGTAAAAAAAGCCGACGATCCCTGCAGGATGGATCAAATCTGTGGATTGAGCATAATGGATCGGAGTCCGATTCATCATGCTCAAACCGCAGATCTGATCCATTCTGCGGGGATCGTCGGAGGGGGTCTCACCAAGTGTTATCGCACCGGGTGACACCAACCCTAGGGATGCCCCTGCACAGAATTCCCTATAGTAAAATAGGTATTTTTGTAGGAGAGGAAAATATGGAGTTTCTGCTTTGACGCACTCTACTTTCTTTGCCCTCCACTAGAACTTTTGTATGCCTGCAACATATAAATATTTAATGCTAAAGCAGCAAGACATACAGTATGTACAGATAACACTCACAACGGTCAGTTAGGAAAAGATTTCAACAAGTTTCATTATATTTCATTCTGTTTTAGAATATCAGTAGGATAGTATTGTTCGCTGGCTTATACATCATTTAGTGCAGATTTCAATATGCATCACATTGAAGGCACAATCTCATTGTCTTCTGATAAATTGCTGCAATGTTTAACAGTATTTTATTATTATTTTTACATTTTCCTTTTTATTGGAGAGAATGGGCTTTAGAAAAAAAATCAATTCTTGGATAAATGTAGTGCATTACAGTTGGTGTAGTAATCCCAGCATACATTAAAACATGCTAGCCCTGTGTATGTTGTGATGATGGTGATATACTTGCAGCTTTCTCTGTTCAGTACAAGGGTAGAGCTGCAGGCGCATGTCACATAACCGAGATCAGCCAAGCAATACGTAGCCACTGTCAGCAGTGGCTGCCCTATTTATATAAGTGCTTTCTGTTGTGCTATGCATGTGTGCTCACGCAGCAAGACACTCAAAAGGAGGATTGTTTACATCTTCCAGCTTTCAGAATGGCATACATTATATCACAGGAGATGAAGATCCCTTTATGTTTGGTAAGAGCTCATTTTTTCCTTTGCTTCTTTTTAGGAAATCAAAAGGATTTATCATTAGTGCAGCCATAATAGGGTTATTTACAATGCTTTGTACCAGCACACATTGTTATCCATCACTTAAAAGGAACGCCACACTGCATTTCATGAGCTCATCTTCACTATTTCTGGGAGGAAAACTTTTTTCAGCACTGGCAGTGCCTCTGACATAGAAATAATAAAATACCAATATATTTTAAATGACAAAACAAATGCTATGCTTTGTAATCACCAGGCGGATGCGATTTGTAAGGATGATGTTTGTATTGCTGTTAGAAGGTGGCACTCATCATGTATATGTGGGGCAGAATGTTGAGGATGTTAAAAGTTCATTTGTCGTGTGTTTTTTTTTTTTTTTGCCATGTGCCAAAGCAAATGGATCTGCAATCTGATCTTGGATGGCAAAAGTAGCTGCATTTTTAGGATCCGTGCCACTTGAAGAAATGGCTTTGGATGAAAGGGTATGGCAAATTTAATTAGGCAGGTTGATGGCCTGTCACATTTGAAACTAGAACAGGATGTAAAGTAAACATTCCCTTCTAATTAGCAATTGCTAGAGCAGTTTGAGGCACATTCTGCAGGCAGCTGATTGCTGTTTTAACATCTCTCTAACAATAAAGGAAGCTGACATAGCAGGTGTAAACAGAGACAGTTCACTAAATGGCAAGCCTCAGAGGTTGATTTCAAGGTGAAAGTCGATTATGAAAGCTATATCCATAAATACAGAGTAATTACATCTTCACCCCCCACAGCAAATGCACTACTCAAACAGCTATTAGCGGTATCTCTCCGTATCACTTAGTTCCTTATTTAACAGCGCTGTATAGTTTATATATGAAATGTCTCCCAGTGTCATCAGAGCACAAAGGTAAGCGCAAAATGGTTTTGGGTACAATGATTTCCATTATTTCCATTCCAGAGACATTAAGACACAATTTACAGTTTATGATTTACATCGCTGCTGTAAATGTAGAATTATGATATTGTAACATGGCTAAATGGGAAAAAGAACAGGTACAGTCTGTTCAGTACAGTATCATGTTCCCCAGAGAGTATCTTCACTGTGTGCTCTGCTAAGTGCTCGCCATTGATGTTTGTCTGAACAAATGTATATTACTAAAGTGTTTCCTGAGCTGCTGGACAAATGCAGTGCTCCTTAGAAAAGAATAAAGCTGATGGATTTACATGTAAATGCTATATTAGTTTGCACTTTATGGAGCCAGTGCAAAGGATATAAAAACAGGATTGCCATTTTGCATTCAGGTAGTAAGGAATGAATATACCTTAACAATGAATATACAGTATATATCTACATCTATATAATCATTTAGAGACAGAGAGTGATTTCTAAAATTTATGTAGACAGAAAATTAGACAATTTCTGCACTGTCTAAAAAAATAAACATTTTATTTACATGACAATATTGAAAGTGTAGTGCAAGTGTACACTGTAAAAACGGCACCACCTGCATGTTCTCCCTGTGCCTGCAGGGGTTTCCTCTGGATACTCTGGTTTCCTCCCACACTCCAAAGACATGCTAGTAGGTTAATTGGATCCTGTCTAAATTGGCCCTAGTATGTGTTTGAATCCCAACAATGGCACCACCTGCCTGGAGTCTGCATGTTCTCCCTGTACCTGCATGGGTTTCCTCCGGATACTCCGGTTTCCTCCCACACTCCAAAGACATGCTGGTAGGTTAATTGGATCCTGTCTAAATTGGCCCTAGTATGTGTTCGAATCCCAACAATGGCACCACCTGCCTGGAGTTTGCATTTTCTCCCTGTGCCTGTGAAGGTTTCCTCTGGGTACTCCGGTTTCCTCCTACAATCCAAAGACACGATAGGTTAATTGGATCCTGTCTAAATTGGCCCTAGTATGTGTATGTATGAATGTAAGTTAGGGACCTTAGATTGTATGCCCTTCAAGGGTTAGGGACTGATGTGAATGTACAATATATATATGTAAAGCGCTGCATAAATTGACAGCGCTATATAAGTACCTGAAATAAATAATTTAATTAATAAATTAATACACAGTAAAGAAAATGAACATTTGTAATATCTCCCATTTTTACCTGTACCTTTTAGTAATTGCTTCCAGGCTAGCAATCTAGTACTTCAGGCCTTGAGGGTCTGGAAGATTAATTTCTCCACGATGCGTGCAGCTGCAGAGGTGAAAGAGGGCTTTTTTTAAAGGGTGTTTTACTGCTTGTCCATAATAATACTTTGATGTGTATAGTTTGGGCATAGGTTCACCTTAGGTACAGAAGTGTAATACACTATACGAAGGCACCTCTCTGTATATTAGGAATCACTGCCAAACTGTAGACCAACATTTGCAGACAGTGGGCAATGGTCCAAACATTTTTTTGTTTATCTTAGAAATTAAATAGTCTTATACCTGCAATGAAATGACTGCCCTGCTGCATTGTGTGTCACTATCCCTTCATCTCATCCAATCAAAAACTCATTGCATTCATTGAGAAACTGCATAGAAAACTCTGAATGGCACCTGTGCCCAGCGGCCTACCTCCAGCACAGGACCCAGAAACTAGTGGAGATCACTGTAGTACTAGTAGTACCAGTGCTACAGTGATTTCCACCTTCTAGAGGGATTCCACAGATACAGTTGCAAGAAAAAGTATGTGAACCCCTTGGGATTACGTGGAGTTTTGCATGAATTGGGCATAAAATTTGCTCTGAACGTCATCTAAGTCACAATAATAGAAGAACACAGTCTGCTGAACATAATACTACACAAACATTAGATGTTGCCATGGTTTAATTGCACATAACATGTAAACATTCACAGTGCAGGGAGGAAAAAGTATGTGAACCTTTGGACTTAATAACTGGTTGACCCTCCTTTGGCAGCAATAACCTCAACCAAACGTTTCCTGTAGTTGCAGATCAGACCTGCACATTGATCTGGAGTAATTTTGGACCACTCCTCTCCACAAAACTGTTTCAGTGTAGCAATATTCTTGGGATGTCTGGGGTGAATCGCTCTCTTAAGGTCATGCCACAGCATTTCAATCGGTTTGAGGTCAGAACTCTGACTGGGCCACTCCAGAAGGCGTATTCTGTGCTGTTGCAGTCATTGTTTTGTTGAATTACTTGTATGCTTTGGGTCATTGTTTTGTTGCATCACCTATCCTCTGCGGAGCTTCAGTTGGCGGACAGATGGTCGTACGTTTTCCTGCAAAATGTCTTGATAAACTCTGGAATTCATTTTCCCATCAATGACAACAATCCGTCCAGGCCCTGATGCAGCAAAGCAGCCCCAAACCATGATGCTCCCTCCGCCATGTTTTACAGTGGGGATGAGGTTTTGATGTTGGTGTGCTGTGCCTTTTTTTCTCCACACATAGTGTTGTGTGTTCTTCCCAAACAACTCAATCTTGGTTTCATCTGTCCACAGTATATTTTGCCAGTAGTGCTGTGGAACATCCAGGTGCTCTTTTGCAAACTTCAAACGTGCTGCAATATTCTTTTTGGACAGCAATGGCTTCCTTCGTGGTGTCCTCCCATGTACTCCATTCTTGTTTAATGTTTTCCTTATTGTAGATGTGTCAACAAAAATGTTAGCATGTGCCAGAGATTTCTGTAGGTCTTTAGCTGACACTTTGGGATTCTTCTTTACCTCATGCAGCATTCTGCGCTGTGCTCTTGCAGTCATTTTTACAGGACGACCAAGCCTAGGGAGAGTAGCAACAGTGCTAAACTTTCTCCATTTGTAGACAGTCTGTCTTACCGTGGACACATGAACATCAAGGCTTTTGGAGATACTTTTGTAACTCTTTCCAGCTTCATGCAAGTCAACAATTCTTGATTGTAGGTCTTCTGAGAGCTCTTTTCTGCGAGGCATGGTTCACATCAGACAGTGCTTCTTGAAACCAGTAAACCCAAAACAGGTGTGTGTTTTTTAAGGGCAGGACAGCTGTCAGCAACACATCCAATATCATCCCACTGATTGGAGTCAAGTTTGGCTCACTCCTGGCTCCAATTAGCTCTGGGAGAAGTCATTAAGCTAGGGCCTCACATACTTTTTCCTCCCTGCACTGTGAATGTTTACATGTTATGTGCAATTAAACCATGGCAACATCTAATGTTTGTGTAGTATTATGTTCAGCAGACTGTGTTCTTCTATTGTTGTGACTTAGATGACGTTCAGAGCACATTTTATGCCCAGTTCAAGCAAAACTCCACGTAATCCCAAGGGGTTTACATACTTTTTCTTGCAACTATATGGCATATGCATAGTTACATAGACCCAAGCTGGACCAGTGTAACCATCTAGCAACATTGAGCCCTAGTTCAGTGCGGAATTTGCAGCATTTTTAGTATTAATTCTGCACCGCATCAGAATTGCACCCTGTTCATGCTTACCACTGCGGGTGTGTATGTTAACAGCACCCTGAAAGCTGTCTGCAAAACGTGGTGCAATGTGCAGAATCGGATCACATAGGTGTGAATACCCATGCGATCCGCTTCTAGTGCGGACCAAAAAAAGGGTCCGGCGTGTTTTTAGTGTGGTGTGATGCGAATAGAGCCATACAAAATGTATGGCTCTAATTACACCGCACAGAATTCGCATGTGATTTGCACAGGAATGCGGTGTAGTTCCTATGCAAATCACATGCGATGTACCGCACCGCATGTACAGGATGTGAACCCAGGCTAAGAGCTGGAATTCATCTTGAATATTTTACACACACAAACAGTAGCCACCACCATGTGTTTTGATGGAAAAATCAAGGTTCACAGCATCTGCTGTTGGCATTGAGACCTTTAACCTGTTTATGCCAAGCTCACACATACAGTATATGCATTGGTGTGTAAGTGGGAAATCTTCTGAGGCACTGCATATATACGTATACAACGTTTGTGCTGGAAGTGCTCTTTATAGCACATTCCTAGCACATAGATTTGTCACCGACTGCTTCATAGTAATGATCAGGAGCAGTAAGACATGATTACTGTGATAGCCTGTAATTAGCTATCACACTGATCACTCAATAAAATCTACCCCTGTACTCTCTTTCTCTTATAGTATCTTTTTCTTCTAGCCATAGAAGGAAAATTTAAAAAAAAATGTGTGTAAAATAAATAAAAAAAGATAAAATGGCTAGATCAGGCTTAACCTGGGATAGTGTCAGGGTGAAGCACCAGGTCCAGTGTGTTTAGGTAGGATTAAAATTTTTTTTTTTTTTTAATTTTAGTGTTGGTGCGATTATGTTATGGTAGGATAAAAAAGGCAATATGCGCACTAATGTTTCTGGGCCCTAATATGAGTGCAAGCAACAAAATAATACACACATATGTGGTATTGTTGTGAATGTCAGAGTTTAGTTAGGAGGGTTTTTCTGGTGGTGTGATTAATAAAAGATAAGACAGGAATATTACAGAGTTTTAACAATATGGTATGCTTCACTGAGGAAAAGCTTCTTTCATTTCATATAAGAGCTTTCAGAGATTCTGCTTAACGATGTTAAAATCTAATTTTGATAAAAATAAAATAAAAACGGTGCAAGAAAATAGGGTTTGAAAAGTACTTAAAATGTTCATCTGGTCTTTAGTTCCATGCAGAGAAAGTCCATTCTGAAATATCAGAGTCATTGGCTCTCATAAATCCATAAATACAAAGAGCTCAGTACACCCCATACAGAAATAAGACACAGTGAAAGGAAGGTGCTGTTGTGAAATGGTGTAAAACACCACCAAAACTTAAGTCAAATCCAAGATATTGCCAGCACACCAACTGGACACTCTAAAGCCTAAGTGCAACCAAATTAAAAAAGAAAAAGAAAAATCAGCACAAGGAACATATCTTGCAGTTAGCAGGATGTGTCCATATGTTGATGCCTCTTCTGTTAGTTATAAAACCTCCTCCATTCATGCCCCTCCGTCACCCTCTGTGCCATAGTCTTTCAGTGCAGTGGGAGTTAATACAACTAAGGGGCTGTCACAGTCTCTCATTAAGAAAGGACGACCATGTGGGCCCTTTCCACCCAGCTCGTCCAATACTAGAAGCCAGAAAGGATCTATTAATCATGTTTCATTCATTGGCACTGTAATACAGCTTCTATAAATGGAGCAGCTGGGCAAAAAGGGTGGACATAGTGATGTCCCTTGTGCTGATTTTTGTTTTTCTTATTTTGACTGCATTTAGGCTTTAATGTCACTAACACAAGGAAGTGACACTTCACAGCCACTTGAGGCCTCTTTCTCAGGCAGCATTCACAGATTGTCACTTCTACGTGACCTCTACTTGACAAAGAAGCCCCTAAGTGGCCTTAAGATGTCGCTTCATTCCATTGGTGACATTAAAGTGTCCTGTTTCTCTCATAAGTGACCCCTAGCATTCCATCAAAATGTAGTGTCCTGCCAAAAACGTAGGCTAAATGTATTTGTGTTTTTGGTTTACTGTACTCAATGGAGTGGTGATCTATTTCTAGATGCTGGGTGATTGATTACTCTTGCCTGTTTCTGGAGGAAATTTCCAGAATATAGAGCAGAGAGGATCAATCACTTAGTTATGAATATTTATCAGACCTTGGCCAATCCCTGGGAGGGGGCCCCAGAAGGTGGTTGAAAGAAGATTTGCAGTTTGGGCCTCAGTAGTTGGTGGGCTGATGGCCTAGAGAAAATATGCTAAAGGATTTTTGCTGTAGGGCATTGTCCTGGAGTTCTGGTCTGGAGAAGGATCTTTTGTCTCCCTCACCGAAGAGCAGCCCCTCTGGTGGTGAACGCAGAAAGGTTTTAATGGAAAGCAAGAGTTGCAATTGCAGCAGCTTTTGTTGACCAACTAGTTGCTGAGTCAACCACCATTCAATTAAAAGCTCTTAGGGTAGTGATGTAGGAGCAGATATTATGCAAATATCATTTAAAAAGTCCAATGTAGTCTGTTAGCTCTTTGAACCTTGTGATATAGATGTGTTTGGTTTCTAACCAGTTGTTATTTTTTTATAAATTAGTATAACTACTTTTTTGTGATTGTAACACTATTCCAGCAGGAATAATGGTATATGGATAGAGTTGGGAGCCTGAGATACAGTATATTAAAGTTCAGGCTCAGTTGAAAACAGACTCAAAGGTGGGTATCTGATTAAACCATTCAACAGATTGTTTCACAACATTACTATAGGGCTGCAATAAGAGATTTTTTAGACTCTTCTAAATACTGTTTATGATACTGCTAGAAGTTTATTGACCCACCTGCATTCTATCTAAATGGCCTTCCTTGTGGCAACGTGCCTTAAACTGTATTGTTTTTCCTCAATGTTTCCTCTCAAATACCTAACACAGACATGAGATTTAAATCTGACTAGTCTGTTACTAACTTTTGCATTTTGAGGAAAATGAGGGCAGCACTGTGTGTAACATGATTTCTCTATTCTCTCCACACATTTTTTTCTTTATTAAGGCTAGAAAAGAAGAATTTTACAGGAGCTCAGCCCCATCCACAAATGTTGGCTTTCTTGACATTTACCATGAGGAATAGAATGGTACCCTAGAAAGGCATAAAATTATATAAAAAAGCATTGTGCTTTGCTGGGCTTAATACTTGGAATAAGAATAATTCATGAAGAAGGCTCTGAATGACAGCTGGGTGAACATAAGGAGAAGGCTCCCTGAAGCTTTACAGTGATGGCATTTGTCTACCTGTTGCTAATGCTATATTATGGCATTTTAGCAATCCATGGCCTGCTTTTTTTTTTTTGGACTACAGGAAATTTTTTTAGAGCATATTTTTTATTTGTTTAAAAGTTATTGTAAATGTAGTCTTCACTACTATTTGTGCTTTTTAAAATGTTATGGAATTGTCTGTTATATAATTAGTATAATTCGTATTACCACTTATTTGCTATGCTTACAGTAAAACCTAAAGCCTAACTCTAGGCCATATAACGAAGCCAAAAAAGGCTACAATGCTCATTTTGTCAAGTGTTCTAATAGAGATGAATACTTACCTTAGTCCATGGTCCTGCAGACTTCCTTCTCACCAATAGCCATGGGGATGACTGGTCTCCTAAAGCTATTGTTTTTCTCCAGTCATTTCGTCACCACTCTAGCCAATGTCATCACTTACTGTGCATGTGGTTGAGGGTCTGACAGGAGAGAAGAAGGTGAGAGCATTGGCTGCCATGGGAAAGTAAACTATAGTAAATATTACTCTCTAATATAACAAACTCTCTAATATACCATCCAAGACAAAATGATCATTATAGCAAATGTTGTTCATTACCACTATTTGATGTTATTTGTACAAGAAACCTGTCAGGATGCAAATAAGGACACTTTTCTTGTTGACCTGTTTTTGAAGGTGCATGTTTTTGGACTGTCCTCTTACAATTCCTTTGCTACTTGATGATTTACTGCCCCAGAGCCAGTACATATTTATCAGTGTCACAGTGTGCATGATCTGGATGACATGGATGAGCGAGTTGCTAAATGGTTAGCACTTCTGCCTGGCAGTACTAGGGCTGTTTGTTTGAATCCCAACCACGGCACAACCTGCCTGGAGTTTGCATGCTCTCCCTGTGACTGCATGGGTTTCCTCTGGGTACTCCGGTTTCCTCCCACAACTCCAAAGACATGCTGGTAGGTTAATTGGATCCTGTCTAAATTGGCCCTAGTATGTGTGCATTCCCATGGACACACTCTTAAACTTTGTGGAGAGCCTTCCTAGAGGATTTGAAGCTGTTATAGCTGTAAAGGGTGGGCCAATTCAATGCTACAGACTAAGATTGGGATGCCATTAAGTTCATGTGTGCGTAAAGGCAGGCGCCCCAATACTTTTGCCAATGTATCTGAAATGATAGAGAAGATTTTTCTCCAGTAACTAGTTAGATTTTTGCATGCCCAGAAGGTCTGAAAGATAGTGCCGATTTGCCCACATAATCTCCAACAAAGGGGGGAATTAGATGGTGATTATTTTGCCAACTGGGAAGACGTCCGATACTATCTGTGTACAACCTTTTGTGTCAATTCCCAATGGTTGAAACATTGTATTACGCTATGGCTGTATCGGAATGCAAGAGTCCATTGTTCAGGGGTCAAGGAGCGGTTTAGAATAATTTTGTCATACAGGTTAACCTCACGCCCCACCTTTGACTAAACATGGAAACCTTGGGTTGACTGGTTTTCTTCGTATTTAACATTCCATACTTGGTAATTGACTATTAGTTAAATTGAATAAACCTTTCAATAGCTCATCTTATTGTTTCCTTTTATAATTCCATTGTACCCAACACCCTGCGAGGTTCATGTTATGCTTTGAAAGTCCCTTATAAAATTAAAAACAATTCACTGTTCATTTTCTTTTCTCTGTATTGTCATTAGACATTATGGTTAAAAAAAAAAAGGTCAAAGTTTTAAAACTTACTACATTTCCTTGGATGAACCCACATTACTGCTTTATGCATTTCAGGTGTGGCAGAATGCGTTATGACCCCTGTATTAATTTTAAAGAACTATCATCTTTCAGATGATTCATATTTGCCTAATGAATCATTAAATATAACAGTAATTTGATGGCTCTGAATGCAACAGGTGGAGCTTGTAAATGTGAACTTCTTATAGAAGTTCAAGTTTTAGAAAGTGATTAAATTTTTGGAGTATAGACAGCGGGAGTAGTGCCATTAAGTCAAAACACTTGAGTAAAAGCATATTCCTGACGCTGCATCCAGTTTGTAGATCATCCCCTTGGCATAGTGAATAGGTGTTTTGGTGTGATCCCATCTTTCTGAAGGCAATGGTACAATAAACCAAAAACACAGTTACCTGATGGAACGTTGCTATGCTTTGAGTAGTTGTTTCTAAACATAAATAGGAATATCAACTTTCACAATCCTAACTGAATTCAATCCCAAATTGAGTCTTCTCTAATCTAAAAAGCTGTGCATTATAAAAAATACACAGTATGTGTAACGTATATTTATAAACACTACAAAAAAATCAGAAGCAAAATTGCATTCCTCTCACTATCCATGTGAAAGGGCTTGGGAAGGATAATATTGAACTGAGCACTACATTGTGAGATGGAGTAAGAAGCATATATGTATGCCTCATACCTACAGTAAATGTTCATTTTTAAGGTAGCTACAGTGGTGTATAGGTTAGGCAGATGGGCAGAGTAATAGTAAGATGTTACATCCAAGAGTCTCCTCTATACAGCACAGGTTTATTATTATTATATTATTATTATACAGTATTTATAAAGCGCCAATAGTTCGCTCAGCGCTGACTGAGGTTTACTTTACTCTTTAGCTGCATATGAAAGGAAGTACCTCATAGTTTACTGTATATATAATTTTTGCACATAGCAAAACATAACTCTTTGGGTGGGAAAGTCTCAGAAATTTTAGCATGTTATATTGTATGTAAAAAGGATGTAGTAGTAATTGATAAGGTCTGCAGACCTATTAGTCACAATGAGTTAAATCCAACCTTTAGCTCTTCATCTTGCCATAGCTGGCTTTTTGTGTTTTATTGATTGCCCTTCCTATATGTTATAGTTAAAGACCAGATGCTATTAAGAAAATGATAATGCAAGTGTAGTATTTACCCACTAAAGTTGGTGTAGTGGACCAGAAACACTCTCTACAAATAAAATACCCTTAAGATGTTTGTTAATGAACTGTGTACTTTTTGAAACATAACATACAGTTCCAGGTACTATTTCATAAAGAGAATGAAAAAATGTGTTATTAAAGATAAACACATAGTTTACTTGCTATATATATATATATATATATATATATATATATATATATATATAATACATATTAAAAGAAAATAAAAATCACACCACCCAAGCTTTGCTATTGAACATTACATATGTCTGTAATATGTAAATACATAGAAAAATTCCACCAAACTACAGTATGCTTGCTCCTCACTGCCGGGTCTACAAACTGTGCTTTGCATTTGTTCTGCAATTTAAAATTAACACAGGATGTATTGGCAGGTGGGATAATGCTTTTACTTGTTACCCAAAGCAGAATAGTTGGGCTGAATTTAGACTGGTTGGGATAAGAACTGCAAAATGGCTACGGTAAACAATAGAATGTGTAGTATCAAAAAGCTCACAGCAATATGTTAATTACTGACTTAAAGTTCAGCTAAAGGCAAAGTGGAATTAGAACACCTCAGGTGGTTTTTATTTCTGTCTGTCCCCATTAAGGGTATTCACCCTCTCTATCTGTCCTGTTTACATTTATCATTGAAAGTGAAAGTAAAAGAAAATCCCACATTTTGAGTTGTCCCCAGAAACATAATAGAGGGGAAATCTTCCAATGGAGACACTAGTTCTGGTGACATTGGGGTCCCAAAGGGATTCCCTTAATTTGTAGGGATTTCCTCTCCCTTCCTGTTTGGCTATGGCACAGGAGGTGAAGAGAAATCTCTGCAATGCGACAAAGAGGGCAAAACAGAATCTGACAGAGGTTATAACCTTCCCTCACTCCAAATTGAAAAAGTTTAGCCTATAGTTAATCTTTTAACAAGAATGATTTGATGAACCCATTGCTGGACATGCACCAGACGTTGATGGCCAAAATAGAATATCACTGTTTGCACGTGGTCTTCACATCTGTCCATCTATCTAACTTTGAGCTGATATCAACTAATAACATCAGTTTGTCAAATAATAACATTAGTCTTTTTTATAAAACTCTACTGTGAAACAAGTGTCCTATTGTCAAACTCATCTTTGTTACTGTATATGGAAATAGATTTTTAAAGCCTTTATATTGTCTGGGAATCATAATGTAGAACAAGTATAGTCAGTAAGGATCCTAGCCATGTAGGGATAGAGTACTAACCAACTAGCCACTGTTCTGCCTGGATTCACATCTAGACATTTATTGTACCTGTATTATTTGTTTTACTTACATCACCCAACTGATCTTTATAAATAAATCTTGAATGACAATATAAAGAGCACGTCTATCTTGTTTATGTCCCAAGTTTTGGAAATCACCTTTACTGTCTTTCCCAGTGACAGTAATCCTTGGGAGGGGAACTGAAGGAAACTCTACTCAAAGGTTAAAAATACTAACTTTTGTAATTCTAACTGTGCTCACGGGAAATCCCCCCCCCCCCCCTCGGTTCCCTTTTAGAGACAGTAGTTACTGATACAGAAAGTAAGGACACTTTTTCTCAACAGGGAAACACAAATAAAAACAAGTGAAGATGAGGATATCCCCAAGTACACTGGATCTCATACTGGGCCTCAGTCTATTTTAGATCTTTCCTTAAAGTCTCCCTCATTTCAGATGGTTACCTTCAAAGACTGACTGCACAACCCACGCTCCTGTAGAACTCAGGCTTCCTTTGCACTTGAGGTTCAAGTGGTATCTCAGTCCTCACTTCCACGAAAGGACAGTGTGGAAAAGCTTCCTGTGTAAACTTTTTCCTTCAACCATACTACCCTACATTTCTTTATATTGGGGAGTGTTGCAGCTTACTTACTCTAGGCATTATGCTTTCTCCTTCCAGCATCCAACCTTATGGGTCCCCCCCAGAGGGGAGACCCCTGTATCTTTACTCATGCCTAGGTCTATTAGAGGCTGAACTTAAAGCTGACATTCCCATAGGGCAAAAGCCCAAAAGGAAATAGACAGAAGAGGAAGTGGTATAGACATTTAATAGTTCTTCCAGCAAGCCTCATTTGGTTCCCAGGACAAAAAATTGGCATATCAGATATCCATAACACAGAATCATATTTTCCCAGCACACCTTGCTGGTGCAAGATTAAACATGTGGCAGAGAGAATACCTTCTGTGCTTAGAGAAACACTTCTTTTGAGATACACTTTTATGACAATTTAAGTCGAAATATAAACCCAATCATCGTTCTATTTAAGATCTCTAGGATTTTAACTTGCACTGCTATGCAATTTTCCAGATCTGGAGAACTGCAGCTTCAGTATTTGGTTCATTGGTAAGAAAAGTTGAAGCAGATTTTGATGTGTGCCAAAGAAGTATGTCTGATTTGTAAATTCAAACTCATATATGTCAGCCTTTAAATAGTACTGTATGTAATTTCCAAGTTTGTTTTTCTTATATGGAGATCCTGCCAGTAACATAATTTCCTGTTACAGGCTGACAGCACTAAGCTACTGCCTTAAAATTAACTGCAGTGTTGTCAGACTGTTGTGTGCACTCTTTCAGTTGACTGTTGAGCTGTCCATCAGGTCTATTAGAAGAAGCAGGCCAAAAGTCAGCTGAAGGAGCTCACACTGCAGGCTGACAACTGTACATAATAATAAAGCATACTGAAAAATAGATTTTGGGTTTTTATACACTTTACGGTTCTCCCTAGTTCTGCCTTGCTATTTTGATAGCTCAGAAAACAAGACTATATTCATATAACCAACTATTGTAGTGGTGTGTTTAATAGCATACATTTTCTTGGTAAAATATATCTGTAAGCAATTATAAATAAATTGTGAAGTTGACAGATTTATTGTGTACAACTTGTCTACCACATAGTATCCAGGTATCCTGTATTGACAGGTCTGATGGCAGCAAATCATTTGCTTATTGATTACTCCTTTGCTTTTATGGCTTGTGTTTTCCTTTGTTCTTTCTTTATTTATTACTCTTACAGTTTATAAACTTGTCAGGTTTCATATAATTGTAATGCTGTGTATGGATTGTCCACACCATCAGACCATGGCAAGAATACTGTTCTACAAATGTCTTATCAGTACCTCTTATGCAACCACTGCTATTATATATACTGTAAATATATGTGCTGCATAATATTAATAAGTAAGGTTATAATATTAGCAAGAACAATTGAGTACTGTCCGTGATACTTTTTTTTTTGCACTAACATTCAATTTTTCAGGACAAGCTTTGGAAGTGTGTCAGCTTCTTCAAGGCCCAAGCAATACTGCTAGGGCCTTATATAAGGGGACACAGCCCAAAAGCTTGTCCTGAAAAATGGAATGTTAGTACAATTAAAAAAGTATCACGGACAGCACTCAATTGTTCTTGTTGCAAGTACACTAATATGGCTACAATTACCTCAAGCACTAATAATATAAGAAATAACATTGACTTGCTGTAACTCCCAAAATAATATGACTTTATATATATAGGGTGTCCCAGGCCCTGCACTCCCTACTCCCGTGATTATTATTATTATTATTATACAGTATTTATAAAGCGCCAATAGTTCGCTCAGCGCTGTGATTGGCTTACTCTTCCAGAAGACTGCATGAATCCTACAGACAAATTATGGGCAATTATGTTGTGGCTATAAAAGAGATATTCGGATTTGCAGAAAAGTCAAGGATTCATCTGATGAGTATTATAAAGGTATATTATATATAAAGGTTTATAGAACACCATCAGCACATTTTATGGCAAAATACCTTTATGATACTCATCTAATGATTTCATACTTGTACAGGCAATTCTTCAGATCTTCATATCCCTTTCAATGCCAAAGCATACTTATTTATAGATCTACTTGACCACTCATACAGTGTACGGTAATGCGCTTCATCCTTAACCAGCATCAAGTGCAGTTTCCCATCTCAAAAGGCCTGCGTGGAGACAGAAGGACTCTCCACAAGCTGATCTCAAGGTTGAATCATCCTGACATGGGGTTTCTTCTAACCCTACAGATGTGAGTAACCACTTTTTAAATCACAAAACATTGCACATATGAAATACCCAACTACTTAAGCTGAGAAAACACTACACTTAGCGAATCTCCTGTATCTTTCTCCATCCATTTTTTGGTGAGATCTCTTGCTTCTTTTAGATTAGAGGCTACCTTATGTATGGATTATGATATTTATGCCAGTGCCCTAAAAGCTTCTTAGCTTTACAACACTGGATGTTTCAAATGGAGTTTATTTTCATAACTAATTATGTGATTATAGTAAAGTGAAAACCGCCTGCTTAAAATAACCACACAAGCAACACATTGATATTAGTCTACTTAAGCTAAACTGCAGGCAGATATAAAAATACTCAGATTAATGCAGCTCTATATCTTTTAATACAGCCTTAAATGTATTTTTAAAAGCAAGCAGTGTAGGTACCTGAATCTGACAAACAGCCTCTTGTAGTTTGTTGTACAGCAGAGCTCTGACTGGTTGAGAGAGAAACAACACATAAAGACAGTCAGTTGTGCTACAGTGCTAATACGCTATCATATGCTAGAAGGAGAGAGCAGAGTGAAGGAGAGATAAGCTTCTCTGTGTGCTGCTTCTACTTTCCCTGTCCATTCACAGGCTGGAGTAGGGAAAAGAACTGTAAATGTTAGGAAACTGCAACAGAGAAAATGTAGGTCACCTGCTCTACAAGACAGAGCAATGCTAGGTTACAGAGCTGTGTAAATGCCTGGACAGACAGAAATAGTAACTCCCATATATGTATTTCATCTGTGTGCTTAGTTGTTTGCAGTTATACATGTGAGGGCCTACCTAAATAATTAATTTAGATTATATCCAGAAAGGTATACCACAACAATTTGTTGGTAAATTTTGCTGAAATATCAGAAACTATCTGAGCAATATCTAACCATTTGGAGACAAATAGCAGTGCCACTGAAAGGGTGGGGCAAGTGGATTCAAATGTCCTATTTGATTATCTACAGATATAAAAGTGAATTAATGGTTCCACAGTAAATTAAAGATCTCTGTTAATTTTCTGTTAGTTCTTAATCACATCAATACAGCACTTAGTGTTGTCTGCATTTAATGTGCCATGTTCATAACTTCACCTCCCTGCTGGAAACGGGACATACCAGTTTAGGTGGTTCATCAGATTAGGAAAGATTTGCATGTCAATCTCACTCCCGCAACTGGAGCAGACACATGGAATACATGTGAAGACACCAAGACTCTTGTTTATTACTGAGCCTACATTTAAAGATTCAAACCAGGAAAACGTGTTTTGCTTTAAACTGTGTGAAGCCTAAGTAGTCTACTGTACCATAAACTAAAGTACCAACATCTCCCAGTCCATCCATGTTACCAGAGAAAGTGAAGAAAGTGTACAATTTTTTAGGAATGCAAGTCCCTTTGACATGACTACACCTCTAGGTCTTTGACATTATAGAGGAATTATATGAGATTCTCCTATCTCATACTCACTAGTCTTTTGATGAAAAAATGCCCTTCTCTACGTAACTAATGATGATTTTCTATAGTCACTTGTGAGTAACAGGTGAAAATATGTAAAAATTATTATCTACACCAAATGATCAGTAGGTAGTATAAGGAGGCCATACCTACCCCAATTACCCAATATTGCAGTGGAGATTTGGAGAAGCAAAAAAGAAACTATACCAAACACACATGGGGGCCCAGAACCATCTTGCACAAGCTGGTTACAAGATGGAGATAAGGCAGTCAGAGGGCCGTCTTTTTGGGTTTACTTTGGGTTTCTTTTACACATAGTTGCAGTCCATTACATCTCCCAAACATATCTACAAGCAACAGTGTTTTCAAATTAAAAGGTGCAAAGACTGCAGACTTAAAATTTCAGTAAATTGAATCAACAATTCCTCTGTGAGCAAAGCTAAAGATATGTCTATATATTAGGGATAATTCTGGATCTATAAAGATTAAATTTGTTTATCTTGAACATGTCATTCTTTATGTACTAGAAAAAAAGGAGTGACTGGTACTAAAGAAAATGTCACTGACTCTAGTATGTAACCTCTTCTTATTGAATTGAAAATGACAAAAAAAAGTGTTAAGAGGATTGTAAAGGAAATCAACACAACTGTATTAAAGGGAAAAGCACTCAGTCCAAATATTCTCAATAACAAAGTTGTGAGACAGCATTACCAACAACTTTGAAAGACATTGAGGACCTATTTACTTATTTGAGTTGAGTAACACTTGTTATGTTGTACATTAATGTGCATTGCATTAAGGCAGCCAATTCAAATGGGCTGTCAGTTCACCCTAGCCTGCCTGAAAAAGTAAATTTTTTGTTAAAGACTACAGTACATTTCTGCATGCTACAATGCAGAGGTTTTGCCTTTAGTGCATTGGTACCTTTCCAATTAATAGCACTTCAGTGCATATTCTGTACATTATTACAATGTGTGTTAACGGGCCTTCATAAAATGGAAACAAATCACAGAGGACCTATTTATCCTAATGTATCAAAGTAATGTGTGCATTATAGTGATGGGCTGAACACCCCCCTGTTCGGTTCGAACATACTGAAAGTTTAACTGCGAACTTTGAACAGGGACAATTTACTGAGCAGCACCTGAGTATGCGTTAAGATACCGCTCAGTTACTAAAATACTGCATTAGTTATATTAATAAGTCATGAGGTATTTTAGTAGTGAAACATTCATTCATGTTTCAGCTGTCAGTGGGGTTCCCTGCTGACAGCTGAATGTCAAAAGAATTGTTGACATTGCCTGACAATTAAAAAAAACGGCATGGGGTCCCCCCTCCCACTCATATCAAGCCCTTCAGTTCTGTTATGGATTTTGAGGGGAACTCCCCATGCCAAAATTGAAAAAAAAATGGTGTGGGCCCCCCCCCTCCAAAATACATACCAGACCCTTAACCGAGCATTCAGTCCAGCAGCTCAGGAAAGGGGGAGGGGACAAGCAAGTGTCCCCCCTCCTGAACCATACCAGGCCACATGCCCTCAACATGGGGATGTGCTTTGGGGCAGGGGCTCCTCCCCCCATGTTGATGGGGACAAGGGCCTCTTCCCCACAACCCTGGCCTGCGGGCGGGGTGCCCCCAGATCCTGCCCCCCATGTGAATGAGTATGCACAAAAAAAGTATAGTGTCAAAAAAGACAGGAGACCGCCTTTGACAAGTCCTTTATTAAAAATGTAAAAAATGTCCTCTGAAGTAGATCACGATGCCCGCTGCCACTGCAGACCTAAAAAAGAAAACAAATCCACTCCACCCTCAACGCTGGCTCCCGACATCTGACAGCTGCACCGTGATGACAGTTTCTTAAATAGAGTGATGATGTCACAAGGGGGTGCAATCACCCCTGCCCCCATGTGACGTCATCATGCACTGTGATTAGCCAAATCATTGCATTTGACCTGTGGTCAGGTGCAATGCTTTGGTCAATCACAAATGCACTATCAGTGCACAGTGCATTGTGGGGCCATTAGCCCGACGGTACGTTCATGTGTTCGGTGAACACTTACATTTGACTTGAACATGCAACCCATCTTTAAGTGTATTACCACAACATGTGTTAAAGCATATCTTACGCTTTATTGCATTGCAAGGCCATTCACTTTGAATTGCACCACAATGCCCTCAGGCAACCCACTAGCATGCACTGAATTTTGTTACAAAAAAAGAGAAGTCTGATTTTCTGCATATTAGGGTGTGTTGGTAGTCCATTCATTTTGTTTGGCTGCCTTAATGCAGCACATGTTAATGTGCAACATAATGTGCGTTAATGCACCACAAAAATGAAAATTAGTCCTCAAAGAACTTACCAAGAAAGCAGAGATTAATATTACATGATCTCTTAGATAAGAAAACCACAGCCAAACACAGATTCATAAATTTAAGAGTTTATGAGTATGAAAATAGGTCTAGCAAAACTATGGTTAATGCCCTGAAAAACAACCAAGAAGAGACATTTTCGAGCTCTTGGATAAATATCTGGAGACATGATATTAAATCTGCAAAAAGTGGCTGAATGTATGCTATTGTTTTATGAAATTCCTTATACCATACATTCTTCACATGATGTAAGGTTAAAAGTCATGCCAAACACCCAAGTAATAAGTTATTGAAATTAAATAATTAAGTAAAGCCTTAGAAACTATCCTTCTGAAGTAGAATTTGGGACAAGATGGTTTCTAAGCATACCAAAAAATGATTTTCTTTTCTGGGATTCAGCTCTGTGCAGGGGCGGACTGACCATTTGGAAACTCGGGCACTGCCCCTGGTACCTTTTTCATAGGCTTTTTTGAGTTTGGGCAAGGACACAGGGGCCCCATGACCCCCTATTGCCCGGGGGCCCCATGAGTTGTCAGTCCCCCCTGGCTCTGTGTCAGTTTTTTCTGTAATATTATTCAAAAAAGAAACAGATACCAAAAGCAGCAGTACGTATTCAAATGGGATAGATCCTGTCTGGTGCCAAAATTACCAGAAAATCTCACTTCTAAATTTACGCTTTTTTCTTCTTTAAGTATTTGCTAGTAGGAAAGTCACAGATCAACAATATCCCTGATTGTAGGTTTTACATTGCTTTTTGTTGAAATAGATAGCTCTAAGCAGAATGTACATAACATAATGGCTTATAAACCACTTATAAAATGTTTCACCCAATGTCAGGAAGGCATTTGACAGTAGGGAGTTTAACTACTACTACTACTGTATGTAGAGCCATTGACTCAGAACCTGATCAGTTAAATTGGATTCTCTCACTATAGGCCAAAGTTAGGTCAAGACTTTGAGTAAATTAAATTACCTCCCAATTATATCCCATTATTAATGGTACGAGGCAGAGTGCCCCCTAATTTTCTATTCTTTTCTATATTAATAATGGAAGTGCTCCTGAAATATCAGGCATGCTTTTTTTTCTCAAGTATTAAAGGTCATAGCACAATTCACCAGGTATCCACCAATGACAGTCTTTAGTATCTAACAAAATTACTGTCCTTATTAGTTGAAAGGCTAATATTTGGAGGCCTTTATAGTATTGAAGTGATGTGAGAAAGTCAGAAATTTTCAATATCTTAATAGAAGTCTATGGATGGACCGATCGTGTCCGCCTGAAAAACGGACAGGTGGACCCCAGCAGTCCGCTCGTGTGAAAGGGGCCTAACCCTATCTATTCTTAAAGTGTTTTCTGCCCCCTTCTCCCACCTATTCTGCCTACCCTGTGTAAAAAAGATCTGTATGCTTGCCTTTTTTAGTTTGGTCTGGTCCTTTCACCTGATCTTGCAGCTCTGGCTCCCCTATGTCATGGAGCACTCAACAACACTTGGGAATTCTGGGTGCGGTGATGCCACATATAAGTTCCCATAGCCCATTGTTGTCAGCACTCCCTCCTCTCTCCTACAGCCACTGACACAAGGGAGCTGGAGCTACAGGATCACATGATTGGAGCAAACAAAAAAAAGTTAAGTATACAGAGTATTTTTACACAGGGTAGGCAGGAAGAGGGTAAGGGAATATTTTAAGAAGTTAATGTTAGGCTTGAGTTCCACTTGAAAGTGTATTTAAAACCAAACCTTTTTTTACATTTTAGATAGAGTAGGGAAGAGTTAAAACTGCTCTTTGGTTACATTTTGCTGCCTGTATCCTGCTGGGGAGATTTCCCTTCAGATCCCAGCCTGGAGATGCAACAGGAAATGAATAGAAATCTTTCTAAAGGGAACAAAATTCTCATAAAAGAAAGTTGTCATAGGAACTGGTATCCCAACTGGAGGATTCTCCCTTCATTGTTCTGGTGAGAAGTTGGAAATATTAGATTTTTAATCATTACTGACTCATTGACACTGGTCACCAGTACAAATAGGAAGGTGAATCTTGCCAGTGGAGGCGTGGACAGCAATAAAAATGGGTGGCTGAAGTCTAATTCTTCACTAATAAAAAAAAGCCTTTATAAGCACTTTAAAAACCCAGAAATGGAAGAGGCTGGGGATCTTAGACATAATAGGATGTTACAAAGCAGTCATACTGTTGAGGTTAACAGACTTATTTACTATTTAACGATTAGATCTGGAAGGAATATATTGAATACATTAAAGGAAACTATGGAAGTAGTTGCATTTTACTTTATAACCTCCAGAGAGTGTGAAGCTGAGAAAGAAGTTACAAACAGGAAATTGTTGCTTATATTAGAGGCTTTATGGAGGTATATAAAAGCTTTAGGGTAGGTTTCTTTTGAAGGAAAACATTAACAAAATTAAATTGGGCTGATTCAAGCAGATAAAGAAACATTCAGATCTAGTGGAGAATTTATTTACACTAATATCTTGTTTTTCTTTCACTTTTTTCATTTTCTTTTCTCCTTTTTTTTCAGGTACCACTTTTTAATATTAATAATAATTTGAAAAGAATAGAGAATTGAGTTTCTCTTTTTATCTCTGTTGTGTTATTTACTAATAGTTCTCTTTTCCTTTCCTTTTGGATATTTACTGTACACATTCCCCTTTCTTGGACCTTTTGGCTCGAAATTTTCAAAGTCTAGTATATACTGTATCATCAAACCGTTGCCAAAAAAGATCCTCTGAGTTGCCTTAGGATATAACATGTTATTATTTAAAAAAAAAAAAAAAAAAAGATTTTATTTTCACAAACATGATAAAATGAAGTGCTTTTCTGTGATCTGTTTATTTTATATAATTTCATAAAACATATGCAAATCGGTTGTTGCTTGATTTGCCTCTCTGCTACAGTATACAGTATGTATTCCATCTTGAGCAATATGTAAATTGTCCCTGCTGCTTTTACAGTTGCTCTGTAAACTGCTTGCCAATTAAACATTTTAATGTAGTATTTTTGCATGTATAATCTCAAGGGGCTATTAAATACATCTCAAATGCTGCTGGGGTTTTTGCAAGCAGTTACAGTATGTGAGCAAGGATGCATTTTCACTGTGCGATAAGGCAACATTAAATAAAAAGGCTGACATGCCACAGTCAAATTTAATCTCTTCAGTATTTATTTTCTGCTACACTGCGGTAATCACCACTTTGCTCAAGGGATCTAGAGCTATCGTGCTTTGTGTGACGTATTCCAAGTACAGAGCTCACTGTAGCAGGTTATGCAAGTTCAGATTAATTCCCTTTTTTGTGTCTTAGCTAGTATGCAAGTCTATACACAATAGTATATAAAATGGTAAAACAATGTTCATATAAAAGAAAATCTGTGTAGCAGTAACATAATTTTATTTAATTTATGTTATAAACAGCAAGCACATGCTGGAAAGACAAAAACACTTAGGCTTGCTGTTCCGTTTGCATGCAACATGAATAGTAACGGACAAGTATGATTGGCCCTTCATATTGAGAGGGTCAATTTTCCAATGCTGAGGACTGGTCTCCAGAACTTATATTGGGAAGAAATACTGTCATTAATGAACACAGAGCAGAAATGGGATTGTTTCAGATATAACTTTGTTCAAACACATTGCAAAATTGTTTCCCAAGTGCAATACGTTTAAAAAGTCTAAAAATAAAAGCTATGCTGTTTACTTCCAATGTTAAAAAAAAGCCTTAAACAATTGGAAAGGGGAATTTTAAAAAAAAATCATCACTTGAAAGTTACAAGGAATCAAGCATAAACTGTAAATAGGAAATAGGGACAGCTTAACTTCAAAAGACAGGGCAGATTGTTAATCACTTGAATCCCAGATGCTGTTTAAAAAAGTACTGGGACAGTACCTGTTTGTATCAGTGGCATTTTAAAACAACATCAAAATTCAGCAGATCTGGCAGCTTTTACACTGGAAGCAGCAGCTGTCACTGATATTTGGGATCCGGCGCAAAGTCCAGGAGCTGAAATGAATAAAATGTGCAAGCATGCACAGTTTATCAGGGATGAAGTCCATGAAATAAGCAGTGGTCAAAGGAGGCGGCCTTCAGACAAAGCCATACAATTTGAAGAGATCAAGGGTTGGAGCACAGGCAGGGTTGTAGCAAGGCACGTTACAGAATGACCAATGTAATCATAGATCAAAACAAGAATGCCACAAAGGACCATGAAGAACCTTTTTTGTGGCTCTGACACTCTTCAATGGGATTAAGGAGAATTTGTATTTGGAGCCTGGTGCACCAAAGGCATATTTAACATGCCTGTGATGCCTTGTTTAATCAATGGCGCTAAGCAAAAGTAGAAATGTGACATTAGGCAGACTGCAGGACAGTTTTGAAATGTACACTTTAAAAAAAAATAAAAAATGATAGGTACATAATCTATATTCATAGCCTTACTCTCAAACTTAAAAAACCACAGCTTGGCCACTTTAGATTTTAAAAAACGGTGATCATAAATTAAATGCGAATAAAAGTGTTTATTGGCAAGCATAATTTATTGGTGAAGTTTAGACCAAAAAAAAAATTACAGAAATCCTGGCAAAAGCAATTTTATACTGAATGGATCAAATAAACACAATCAACTTTCTATTAGCTCTAGAAATTACTGTAGCAAAGAGTAAACTATTTCTGAGCTTCTGTTAGGCAAACATTTAATTAAAGCATTTGAATTAAGCCATGCCACTTGGAAATATACTGTCAGTGTGAGTAATTCATTTTAGCACATGATTATTTTATTGGAAAAATAGTTCCCTCTGTACTTAAAGCATAACTCCAGGCAAACATTTTCTTAAAATTTGCTGTGTAAAAAAAAAAGTTTACTCACAAATGAACCATTCGCAGAATACAAGGAGTTCTGTAATTGGTCAAGGGAAGAGGAGGGTACTGTTGAGTGACAGTGCAGCATTTGTGTATGAGAACTGCAGTTCTCATAGGGGCAGTGCTTGCAGTATAGTAAAAGCTATACTATCTGGCATAAATTATATTGCACGTAGTAAAGAAAGGACTGCGTTCCTAAAAGTGGCATACACATCACGTGGGTGATTTTTTTTTCATATACAGCAGATTCAAAAAACATTTTTCTTGGAGTTCTGTGTTAAACCATATTGCGTTTATGAACTAAAAATACCTTTTCTAAATGTTTGAATCATTTTGTTTACATAAAAACAGTTACAAAAAGTAGATTTCTAATGGCAACCCATTTTTTTACTAATACAGTCCCCAACCTTACTCCCATGTGTATCAAAAAGGCTGAAAGTGCTCAATGGTTGCATTGCTATGAAAATGTTTACAAAGGCAATGGAAGACTTTGTCCCTTTCATTAGTATAGACAATGTGGCCATCCCTCTCTAATGTATTTCACCCTTACAGGTTTAAAGCAGCATTAAACCCAAAACCAAAAATGTAGGGTAGTGGGATGTGGGTGAAGGAAAGGGAAATAAAATGAAAAAAAGAGTCTGGAAGGACAGTAAGGGGAAAGGATAACAGGCAAAAGTATAAATAGAACACTTGTAAACCAAATAAAAAATAAATATTATATAAATGAATATGTCAAATCCTACTTGTAATTCATCCCCTTGTGAATGCAAGTGACCATTTTAAATACCCAAATATTTCTCTTTTTCCAGCTCAGCATTGTACCCTAGTGTGAGTCATGATTAAGCACTGAGATACGTGTTGACTTTTTTAAGATCCCACAATGTCCTACTGCCATGTTATGTGTACTGATACATGAATAAATGGATCTTTTTTGCAGCTTTCCAGATGTTCCTAGTAGTCTCTGCATGCAGCATGATGAGCTGAGCTTGCACCCAGGTGTGTGGTGTGGTGGAATGAGGTGGCAGGCCAACCTGGAGCAGTGTTACATATCTAAGCATTGTCCCCAAAATGGACAATCTATTCTTTCTAAGATTTGTACTCGAAAAGATGCTGGATGCATGTTGCTCTGCGCAGCCATCTTGTTGTCCTGCCAATATATTTTCTTTTACATGCTATACAAGAAATAACATGTATTGTGTGTCAGTTTACCAATTGTTTGATTTCAAACAAATTACCATTGATGTTAGATTGGACCAATTTTTAATTTGGGTTTCAGGAGTTCTATGTATACTTTCCCGTTGTCTGTTTTTTCTTTTCCTTTTTTCTCCCTTCATTTTTCCCACTTTATATATTCCCATATCCTCCTAGCTCCCACCCCCATTGGGGTTTTATATCAAATGCTGTATTTAAGCACCTCTTCCCCTAATTTCCTCCATCTCTGCAACTACAACAAGGGTGAAATGTGTCAGAGAGGGGCGGTTCCCATATAGAGAATTGCAGCATCCATGTTTGGCTAAATAAAACTTTGAAGTGATGCCATCAATGTGCTTTCCTTTGTTGCTTGCATGGAATCTTAACTGATGCCATCAATGTGCTATCCTTTGTTGCTTGCATGGAATCTTAACTGTTATCTAATTTTGAATTAACCATGTCAACTCTTACTTTTATAAAATGCTGGAGAAACAATGATTGCTGAATGACCCATATTGTACAAGCTTTTTATAAGCTGTTGACTAGATCAATATAAACCCAAGGGTTTTGTATAAAGAAGTAGATTAGACTTCAAAATGTTATTCCCTTTTGTTTTTCCATTCACCACACACTTTAATTGTTATTCTACTTTCAAGATCATACATGTATATTGTTGTAGTTCTTCCTTCCATCAGAAAAAGACACAAGGGCTTGATGTACTAAAGGCAAATAGGCTGTTCACTTTGTAATGGAGTTTTCCCTTAGCTTGTGAATGAGGTAAGGGTATGCTGACGTCCATCCAGTCATGTGCAATAATGGAATTCTAACCTCATTCACTAAGTTAATAGAAAATTCTAATTTGTCCATAATTTAAATACATATATAGCAGTAGAAACAGTAATAGGAATAATGAGTTACAAGTGATGGAACATGTAAACTGTGTATTTACTACCATTTGTATGAGATAGCAAGGCGTAAAATAGAACATTTTCGAGTATTACTGTCTGCTGTTGTTATTGTTGATTGCTGGAATTAGCTACTAATAAATGATTTATGGCATACTAGAATTTATCATCTTACTACTTTCTTTAATGTGTTACTAAACCCAGGACCCTGCATTCACTATATCTGGTCTCTCAAGTAAATATAAACTTCTAAATACCTTTTCTCATCAGCAGTTAGAGCAGTCTTGTGACTTCTATCAGTGTCCAGCCAAGCACTGGTTAAAGCTTTTAGAAAGAGTTTTCATTTTGCTCTAGGAGGATGCAGAACCCCTGATCTCTGTCTGGACAGTGCTGATTGGCCCTGTGTTGATCACATGCACTTTCCCAAGAAAAAAAAAACCTCTCTAGCAATATACACCAAACTGATATGTCTTATCAGGAGATAAGAGGGGGGCACTGGAAGAAGGTGAGGATCAGAGAAGACAGGATCAAACATCCTTTTTACACAATGCAGAGAAGTAACCCCTTAGGGTCCAGAGTGAGTGTAACAAGCATGATTTACTGCATATACAGACTGATTTTACTGTTGTGGGTTTAGTAACACAGTGATTTAATGGTTAGATAAATAGTTGTTTACGTCAACTGGTAAAATGAAAGAACTTTCTTTGGTAACTCAGGTCCTTAGCATCTAATATCTTCAAGTGAGATGTAACACATTTTCATTAGAGCTCAATTCTTCTGTTAATATTTCCTTGCACGGATGGCATTTTGTCAATATTACTTAGAACACTTTTGTACATCAATTGAAATGGAAATTCTAAGACTTTTAAAAAATAATGCGTATTGAAGATATGTTCTGAACGATTCATGAAAAATATTAAACAATACTAATTAAAAATTCTAAAAATATGTTCTCCCTATGAGTTTGTATTGGGTAGACCAGGCCTAATCTGCAGATAATCATACAATACTTGTAGTAAAATTTTGTGTTTTTTTTCTAAATTTGGCTAAGGATACCAAGACTTTTCATGTCTAAAAATATCAAAGGAATTCATTGCTAGATGTGTTGAGATCCTACCAGCGGCAATTTAGCTGAGTCTCTGGATCTTTTGACTGACTAAGTATTTTTAAAGGCAAACAAAGACATTAGAGAGCAGCTTATCTTAGGGAAAACAATGGCAGACAAGGCCAGTTACTATTCCCCAACATAAGACATGGTCAGCAGTGTTTGCAGGAAGCTCATAGATGATAGAAAAGGGAAAGACCAGGAGACTGTCATATGACATCTATGCGCTCTGCAATGTAACTGTAGCTGATTAAAAAAAATGATATAATTAGTTTAGACAACAAAATATAACATTGTGACAAATATTTTCCTGTCCTGCACATTAAACTGAAGGGGATTATCAGCAGAATTAGAGTTCATCTATGGTTTGAACTAGTGGTTCTCAAACTACAAGATGGTCCCCTTTTGTGAGAGATATTATCCAAATTATAAAGACACACACATGGATTTTTATGCCAGCATTTCTAATTAGGGTGGTTGCTTTTAAAATGTACAGTATTATCTTTCTGCATATATTCTTTGGGATATTTAACAACCAGAGTGAATCATGTGATCCTTGAATAGCAATTTCATTATAGTTCAGAATAATTGGGTAGTCAGTATCCGCCAATTCTGCCTCTTTTGTCAAGTTTGATTATCACAGTGCAGACTGGTCCACAGCCAAGATGTAGAGCAGGGGTGACAAACTGGTGGCCCTCCAGCTGTTGCGAAACTACAAGTCCCACCATGCCACTGCCTTTGGGAGTCATGCTTGTAACTGTCAGTTTTGCAATTCCTCATGGGACTTGTAGTTTGGCAACACCTGGAGGGCCGCCAGTTTGACACCTGTAATGTAGAGGTTCAGATTGCACATTCATGGCCAACTTATGACTGCCCATAATCCTAATTGTACCATTCTTGGAAAATACACTCCATCTTTTCAGGAAGTGCTTATATCACCCTCCAGTAAAAGTTTTAGAAACAACATTGTAAGAATTTAGCACTGTATCTCTGCTATAGAAAGTAATTTATTGGATGCAGGATAAAAAAGTGAGCATAAACATCCATCTCATCACAGGTCCGTGTCACAGATTGATGTGCACTGTAAGCTCTTGCCTTGAGGTAAACTGTAAAAAAAAGCATTCAGTGTACTTTATCTCTCCAGGAGTTTTTCAAGTCACCGCTCTTGTTTAGGCTCAGTTGCAACATTGTATTCAATCACAATGACAGTTATAAATTTGAGTAATAGTTTTACCCAGAGCAGTCACTATGTATAAAATGAATAATATGTACATACACATTGCCATTAACAATTTGTTTTAAAAACAGGATGTATTTTTTATGCTGTAATTGTTTGTCAGTATTGTGTTGCTGCACATCCTTCTATACAAGGCATTACTGATCAAGCTACAACTCATTAAGGGGTGACACCATGTTCTAAGTGCACAGTGGTTTTACATTTCATTAGAAGAAGCATTTCCCCCTGTGAAATCTAACACTGTCACATGTAAGAGCCTGCTATAAGTCATTAGCACCGCGAGTCTCAATCCATCATCGTTTTTTGTGGCGTGTGAAAATGAAACTGGCACCAATAAATTGCTCAGTAAAGAAGATGGAAATGACAATGCCAGTTAAAAGTCAGTTTTGAATGTACTATAGCTTATATACAGTACCTAATAATCTTTGACATATGCATTAAAAGGCATCACTAATGTAAACCTGTCACAAACCTGGACAGGTCATGATGATAAAATGCATAAGCAGAGGTTACCTTCAGTGAATATATCAGAACACTTAGACCCAGAGATGTGGGCAGCGGAAGTTGCATGCAAATTCTGACTTTTCAAGTAAACATTAAGTTTGTCAATAACCTCCTTATTCTTAGCCTCCCTGTTGGCCCTTTAATATGTCAGATAGATTCATTGACCAATAAAAAGATTTGGGAATCAGGAGCATGCAAAGCTGAGCATGGTTTACAGAATAAGTCAAGATTTTCATATACTTCATATGCCTATATCTCTTGATGTACTACTTATTTTGGCATACTATTTCACTTTAAGTAACCAGTGCTTATGTTTTGTCATCATATACTCAGTTTGAATAATTCAGGTTTGTGTCAGGTTTATGTTTACTCTGGCTACAAAAAATTAAATTGTCACTGTAATTGTTTAAGTTCCAGTGATAATAAAAAAAATATGATAATACCATCACTTTTATAATTTTTATAGTTTCTGTAATCTGAATTCATGTTATTAAATGTTCACTACTAAAGATTATTATATCGTCAATAAAGCCTTACTGTGCTATTGTGCCCTGGGTGGAAAAAAGTTGGAAGTATCCAAATGACATTTATATAAAGTATTTATTGCCAGAAACCACTGATTCATGTATGTGCAGAACTAGCATGGTTTTACAGCTTTTTATTAGGCTTGTTGAATAGTGCTGTCATATACAGTATATATATATATATATATATATACACAGTGTATCAAGAATGTATTTACAGCGCTTAACTTTTGCCTCATTTTGTTATGTTACAGCCTTATTCCAAAATGGATTAAATTAATTTTTTCCTCAACATTCTACAAACAATACCCCATAATGTGAAAGAAGTTCATTTTGAAATCTTTGCAATTTATTAAAAATAAAAAACGAAAAAACACATGTACATAAGTATTCACAGCCTTTGCCATGACACTCAAACTTGAGCTGTGGTGCATCCTGTTCCCACTGATCATCCTTGAGATGTTTCCACAACTTGATTGTGGGAAATTCAGTTGATCGAATATGATTAGGAAAGGCATAAACCTGTCTTTATAAGGTCCTACAGTTAACAGTGCATGTCAGAGCACAAACCAAACCATTGTCCGTAGACCTCTGAGACAGGATTGTATCAAGGCACAGATCTTGGGAAGGGTACAGAAAACGTTCTGCAGTATTGAAGGTCCCAATGAGCACAGTGGCCTCCATAATTCGTAAATGGAAGACGTTTGGAACCACCAGGAATCTTCCCAGAGCGGGCCGCCCGGCCAAAATGAGCTATCGAGGGAGAAGGGCCTTAGCCAAGGAGGTAACCAAGCACCCGATGGTCACTTTGAAAGAGTTCCAGCATTTCTCTGTGGAGAGAGGAGAACCTTCCAGAAGAACAACCATCTCTGCAGCACTCCACCAATCAGACAGAAGCCACTCCTCAGTAAAAGGCAAATGGCAGCCCGCCTGGAGTTTGCCAAAAGGCACCTGAGGGACTCTCAGACCATGAGAAACAAAACTCTCTGGTCTGATTAAACAAAGACTGAACTCTTTGGCCTGAATGCCAAGCGTCATGTCTGGAGGAAACAAGGCACCGCTCACCACCTCGCCAATACCATTGAAGCAGCTACAGTGAAGCATGGTGGTGGCAGCATCATGCTGTGGGGATGTTTTTGAGAAGCAGGAATTGGTAAACTAGTCAGGATCAAAGGAAAGATGAATGCAGCAATGTACAGAGACATACTTGATGAAATTCTGTTACAGAGCGCTCTGGACCTTAGACTGGGGCGACTATTCATCTTTCAACAGGACAACACACAGCCCACATGACAAAGGAGTGACTACAGGCCAACTCTGCAACAGTACTGGAGTGGCCCAGCCAGAGCCCAGACTTGAACACGATTGAACATCTCTGGAGAGATCTGAAAATGGCTGAGCACGGACGCTCCCCATCCAACCTGATGGAGCTTGAGAGGTACTGCAAAGAAGAATGGGAGAAATTGCCCAAATATAAGTGTGCCAATCTTATAACATCATACTGAAAATGACTTGGGGCTGTAATTGGTGCTAAAGGTGCTTCAACAATGTATTGAGCAAAAGCTGTGAATACTTTTGTACATGTGGGTTTTTTGTTTTTTATTTTTATAAATTGCAAAGATTTCAAAGTGAACTTCTTTCACGTTGTCATTATGGGGTATTGTTTGTAGAATGTTGAGAAAAAAATTAAGTTTAATCCATTTTGGAATAAGGCTGTAACATAACCAAATGTGGCAAAAGTTAAGCTCTGTGAATACTTTCTGGATGCACTGTGTGTGTGTGTGTGTGTGTGTGTGTGTGTGTGTGTGTGTGTATATATATATATATATATATATATATATATATATATATATATATATATACACACACACACACTATATTTACAAAAGTATTGTGATGCCTGCCTTTACATGCACATGAACTTTCATAGCATCCCAGTCTTAGTCCGTAGGGTTCAATATTGAGTTGACCCACCCTTTGCAGCTATAACAGCTTCAACTCTTCTGGGACTGTTGTCCACAAGGTTTAGGAGTGTGTATATGGCACTGTTTGACCATTCTTCCAGAAGCCCATTTGTGAGGTCAGGCGTTGATGTTGGACGAAAAGGCCTGGCTTGTATTCTGTGCTCTAATTCATCCCAAAAATGTTCTATCGGGTTGAGGTCAGGACTCTGTGCAGGCCAGTCAAGTTCCTCCACCCCAAACTCACTCATCCATATCTTTATTGACCTTGCTTTGTGTACCGGTGTGCAGCCATGTTGGAACAGGAAGGGGCCATCCCCAAACTGTTCCCACAAAGTTGGGAGAATTAAATTGTCCAAAATGTCTTGGTATGCTGACGCCTTAAGAGTTCCCTTCCCTGGAACTAAGGGGCTAAGTCCCTGAAAAGCAACCGCACACCATAATCCCCCCAAACTTTACACTTGGCACAATGCAATCAGGCAAGTACCATTTTCCTGGAAACCGCCAAATCCAGACACATCCATCGGATTGTTAGACAGAGAAACATGATTCTTCATTCCAAATAACATGTCTCCACTGCTCTAGAGTCTAGTAGTGGCGTGCTTTACATCACTGCATTCGATGCTTTGCATTGCATTTGGTGATGTAAGGCTTGGATGTAGCTGCTTGGCCATGGAAACCAATTCTATGAAGCTGTCTATGCACTGTTGTTATGCTAATCCAAAGGCCACATGAAGTTTGGAGGTCTTTAGCTATTGACTCTGCAGACAGTTGCCGACTTCTGCGCACTTCAGCATACGCTGTCATTTTACATGGGCTACGGCTTCGTGTCTGAGTTGCCGTTGTTCCCAGTTGCTTCCACTTTGTTATAATACCATGAACAGTTAGTTATATTTAGTAGCAAAGAAAATTTCACAGATGGAGTTATTGCATAAGTGGCAACTTATAATGGTACCACGCTTCAGCACCATGCCTAGGTGCTTAAGTTTATACCCCTGTGGCCATGGAGGTGATTGGAACAGCTGAATACAATGATTTGGAGGGGTGTCCCAATACTTTCGGGGACAATACAGTGTATATGTGTGTATATATATATATATATATATATATATATATATATATATACACATTATGACCTAAACTGCAGCTCTCGTGGGATGTTCCCGGTCTGCAGTGGTCACAACCTACCAAAACTAGTCCAAAGAAGGAAAACTGGCAAACTGGTGACAGGGTCATGGGCAGACATGGCTCATTGATGCATGTGGAAAGTGGAGGCTGGCCTGTGAAGTCTGTCCAATAGAAGAGCTACTGTAGGTCTAAGTTTTGAAAAAGTTACTAAATATAACAGTTAGTTATATTTAGTAGCAAAGAAAATTTCACAGATGGAGTTATTGCATAAGTGGCAACTTATAATGGTACCACGCTTCAGCACCATGCCTAGGTGCTTAAGTTTATACCCCTGTGGCCATGGAGGTGATTGGAACAGCTGAATACAATGATTTGGAGGGGTGTCCCAATACTTTCGGGGACAATACAGTGTATATGTGTGTATATATATATATATATATATATATATATATATATATACACATTATGACCTAAACTGCAGCTCTCGTGGGATGTTCCCGGTCTGCAGTGGTCACAACCTACCAAAACTAGTCCAAAGAAGGAAAACTGGCAAACTGGTGACAGGGTCATGGGCAGACATGGCTCATTGATGCATGTGGAAAGTGGAGGCTGGCCTGTGAAGTCTGTCCAATAGAAGAGCTACTGTAGGTCTAAGTTTTGAAAAAGTTAATGATGGATCTGATAGAAAGGTGTCAGAACACACAATGCATTGCAATGTGTTGTGTATGGGGCTGCATAGCTGCAGACCAGTTAGGGTTCCCATGCGAACCCATGTCCACAGCCAAAAGTGCCTACAATGGGCACATAAGCAACAGGACTGAACCATGGAGCAATGGAAGAAGGTGGCTTGGTCTGATTAATTCAGGAATGATTTGAGGAACAAAACAACAAGGTGTTCATTTGGCCAGCAAATTCTCCAAATCTCAATCCAATCTAGCATCTGTTGGATGTCCTGGGGAAAAAAAGTCTGATCCATGGAGGCTCCACTTCACAACTTACAGTACTGACGCCTTGATTTCAGATTCTACAGCATACCTTCAGTGGTCTAGTGGAGTCCATGCCTTGACAAGTCATGTGAGTGGTCATAATGTTAAGACTGATCGATGTATATATAAATAAAAACCTCTGCTCTAAAGGATATAATCCCTAACCAAAATACATCTCCCAACACATAAAAAGCTTGTGATACTAAGTCCAAACAGTGTACCAACAAATAGTGCTATGAACAAATTGTGAACAAACTGTGATTAAGTGATAAGCCATCCCCTTGATAATGTCATCTGTGACAAAACATGTTGGGTGAGGCCTACAAGAGTGACATCATCACACAACGCCAGATGATTGCAGGCGATTATACAGTCTTTTGAGCAGCCCACAGGAACGCTTCTTATGGTGTGATATGATGCGTTGTCTGGCCGCTATTGGCCGCTTTTAATTGTAAGTGCAATACCTTGTTTTAAGCAATAAATATTTTCATACGGTTTTGTTTTACACTATGGGCCGGCATTGTGCTTTTGTTTTTGAGAGCTACTGAACAATTCTGTTGGATATAAAGATTGTGGCACAGGTGATCCTTTTGGCAAGAGGGTAGCCGGAACAACCCTAAAGGTGCATGTAGACCATTTGCTTTACAACATCTATGTCATTTGGTAAGCTGCTGACCTTTTCCATGAATTTGGTGTCACTGGTTGTTTTCAAGAAGAGCTACACAGCACTGCATTTCTTTTGGAGGACTTTTTGGAGAATTTTTATTTTTTCTGGACTCAATTTATCACTTTTATTTCTTTGCGTAATACACTGTCATTATTTTGCATTGTGTAATGTTTACTAGGTGTTACTTATTATTCACCTAATCACAGTTTGTTTGCAATTAGCACCACACTATTTGTTGGTACACTGATCGGTGTATATGCTCTAAATATCTTTTGCAGATATATTTGCAATCATCAGGTGATCTGTTCTGGACTCCTGTTAGGTTAGAGAGGTGTTCCCATCCTCGTCTGACCTCTCTTGTATTTGCCCACAGATATTAGATTTTTATTGCACAATTTTCTGTAAGCTTTAGACACTAGTGTGTAAAAAATCCCATGGCATGAGCAACTTCTGAGATGTTACCAGCCACCATATTTGATATCAACATTCATTTTTTAGACAAAGTTGCTTTGATCGAAATTCTTCCCCATTGTAATGTTTTCACAAAATGCTTTCTTAGAAATCCTTACATGATTACAACTCTTTAGTACAAACTTTTGGAAAAGCTTGATCTTTGAGAAAGGGTAAGAAGGGGATTATTTAGTAGAGGTTAATTTACTTTAGCAATATGTCCAACTATTATGCGCCATGTAAGTTTATGAAGCACTTTATGTATGGTATCTGGTGTTTTTATAGATTTGCACAGTATTATTTTGGCTTTCTTCCTCTATCTCTGGCAACTAATTTCCTCTTGTCTGGTGATTTGTGTCCTATTGGTGCATTGCCCAAATATGTTGTGTCTGGGCATGCACTGGCAGATATTCAGCACTAAATCTTTGTCATACTGGTATTCAGGAACTCAACTAACCTTATCCTTTAACTCTTGCTATCTTTAGTATTCCTTGAATATAACTCATAATTAATTTTGGATTTCTGCTCTCTGGCTGTCTTAAAGTGTATCTAAACTTCAAAACAAACATTTAACATATTGCAGTTTACCAAACCTTGGTGGCTGTATTAGTTTTCTTTTTTCAAGATTTGTTTCCTTTATTTTAATCTGATTATTCTGCCAGTAACACACTTCCAATCCTATGGTGACAATGCTTACATACCTTTCTGTATGAGGGCAACAGAAACAAGCTAGAATTAAAAGACTCAACATGACAATCTAAAACTTTGCTTTGGGTTTGCCTGCACTGTCTGCTGTTGACAGGCAAGCCACATTATAATTGTTTTCCAGTCAGCTTTGATCTGCACCATTAATGGCACTAGTAAAGACCAGGCAGATGTTAGAGACATAGCAGATCCACCTCAATCTCTAAGCCCCCCAACAACCACCCCCCGCAATATATTTCTCTCCATGGTTCTTTAATGGCACTTTAAGGACTCGCTCATCCTATATCGATTTATTCTTTGCTCTCAGTCTTCATCTTTTGATTCCATGTTCTTTGGTCCTCTTCCACATCATTAATCCATCTGTCCTGTATTTTCACTTTGTGCTTTTACCTCCTGGACTTCCTACAAAAAAGACTCTTTTTATTGCAGTTCTTTTTCACATGACTGTCACATTGCCTATCCCTGTTGTAGTTGGATGTTCATAGCTTTTATGCTTCAGAACTTTCCCAGAGGTATCTATGTACAATATAGTGTACAGTCAGTATAGTTCATCAGTCTGGGGAATGTAATGTATAGCGTAACATACATAGTGCAAATGTTTGTGGAATGTGGTGTGCTGTGACATTGGCAATGGTCAGTGTAGAAGTACATATTGCTGCTGTGGTGACCAGTGAAAAGTGTGCATCAAAACAATGGCACCCTGTGCATTCCTTTACATATTTTAGGCTTGTGTCTTTAACATGTTAAAATGTTTGTTTTGCAGCTGGAGTTTGTCTTAAACTTTCACAAGTTATACACTGTTGTTTCTTAACATTTCCAAAAATGGCACGTGGTTGGTTATTCTGTAGGTATACACAACAAACCTAAGCTATGGCCGAATGTTCCTTGGGGGGAAATGGATTGAATAAATGAGGACAATGATAACCATCATACAGAAATGGGTGAGCTTAAACTGTAGAAGCAAGTAGTTTAAGATGTCCGCTACAGTGCATTTGCATCTCCAGGTGACATTCAGAAGAAGCATGCAAAATATCAAGCCCCATCAAACATAAACAGCTTTTGGTGTAGATAAATCACACAGACTTTTTTCTATTCCTTTAGTTAAATAACCTCCACATTTCCTTCTCTTCTGATCTCAATCACTCAGATGTGCAGCGACACAATTCAGTCTCCATGCATTTTTCATGTTCCGAACTTGTGCTCATGTCACATCAGTCAGAGAAAAGGGGATTGATTAGGGAGTAGTTTGACGACTTGGCTTATTACCAGAGATCACAATACAGAAGCTTGGCTGTAAAGAAATCTAGTGCTGCACGCAGTTTGAACAACTCTTCAGGGAATGAGCTAATAAGAGATTCACCACAGAAAGACAGCAGCCTCACGTAGATCACACCGAGGACATTTTATGAGGAAATATCTGCTTGTGATTTACATTTTGTACTATCTCATAATCTTTAGATGCCTGAGAGCACTAAAAGAAATATTGTGGTCATTAACACATAGAATTGTTTCTGTGGTTTAATGCACTTCTTCTAAATCTTCCCTAGTAAGGAGAAGCTTATGTTTAGAAATGAACAAAATCTAAATATTACTTGCAGGGATATATCTGTATGTAGTGCAGAATGTGAATAGGGATCTTATTTAAAACAATTTGAAGTGATAAATTTAGTTTATTTTAGAAGCATGTGCTACAAAGTAGGTTTTCATATTTAATCTGCAAGGCACATCTTCCTGGACCTACAGTATGCTCCTTCCTGGAGCCTATGGAAATGGTGGCAATGAGGGTTTAGGAGGCTCAGTTCATAAGCTTCTGTATTTCTGTTCTTCATCTGTTACATATTCAGAGATAGTAGGCAGGCAGCTACAACATGGAGCACACTGAGGGTTTGTGTCAATTGGCTTTGGGCTTGTGTTAATGGCATCACATTGACATCGGTCTCAAACTTGTATGGGAATGCAAAACCCATTTGAAGCAAACAAAATCACATCAACACAGGTGCCATAGTAGACATTAAACATATAATAGTTGTTTTCCTAGGACAATTAAAAAAAAATAAAAAACAGGAAAGAATACTCTGACTAATTTGGGTAGCTGTTTTGTGTTCTCTCTTTTTCTCTACTTTTTAGAAAAGAGCCTACCATTCTAATTACTGTGACTAAACTGTATATTGTAAATGGCCATCTGTACCAGGATGAAATTCAGAACATGCTGATCCAGTCAAATGATGTATATTTTTCTTTCGAAACACAAAAGCTTTTTGATTCTTACCAATCATAGCTACATCCAGTCAGTATTGACAGGCTTGTATGATACTATCAGCTTTGCTCCTTTTTTATAAGATTGTCCCCTATACCAACCCTGCTATTTGTTTGCTTTAATGTATCTTTGCCCCAGGAGGGCTATGTTTCTCTATTAGTGAGCCCATCTGGGCTAACAGATCATCGACCTGGTCCATATTGTAGAGTAATCTGTATTTATTATTTTATGCCTTTTTCCTCTCCCTCCATTTTTTGTGCCTTGAAGGTAGGCTCAGTTTAGATATTCTCTCATATAATTCACCTTAGAGGAGATGAGTTCATAGGACTCACCATTGTTTTTTTTTTACATTTTAGATTTCTATTAGGATAGGATGATACTCTACTGTTTGTTCCTTCTGTCTTTCTGGAGAATATATTTTTATGATAGCCACTGTTCCTACTCCGCTGGCAGGTTGATGGTTGTTTTCACAGGTAAAGAACTTTAATTAGCCACCCTGTTAATGTGAACATTTTTTAATAAATATTATCATTATCTAGTCTAAGAGGCACTTTTAGCCTTTATCGATTTGTGATATACTGGTCTCATAAGGGACTATGTGGGGGTTTGCTGTGGATGGGGGGGTTCTGGTACTGTGAGCTTTCACTGGGTGCCCTGCTTTTGCTACCTCTTCTCCTCCCTCCTGCCCCCCTTCTCCCCCCTCTTCTTGGGTGTCTCTTAGGTTTTTACTTTTCATCCTTTATAGTGGGGTGTTGATTATCATGTAATGAACTTGGCTCGTGATGAAGTGGGCTTTGTCCAAGAAACGCATCGGGCCATTTTTTTGCACATTACTTCTTGAATCTGATATATCAAATGAGTGAAATATTATTTTATTGTAGAAACATTTTTTAGATGTAATTGATGACGTATTTTGGTTTAATACCTTCTTTTTCATATATGGATTAAATAAAAATGTATTTTATGAATAATGGTGTACCTCAAAAGTCCCATCTGATTACTCTTTTGATACCCCTGCCAGCATTGATTATACAGTCTATTGGGATGCTGAAATGAAATTTGTATTTTTTTTATTTCTGTATTCATAATTATGTCCCATTACCACACATTTATGCAGGCTACATTGCAAGCTAATGTTGTGGTTTTTTTTTTTTTTTTTTACAGCGGGTATGAACAAGATAAAAGTGTACTGCGCAGAAAGGAATGGGAAAGGAGGAGCCAAGAAGTCCAGCCAAGTGAGGATATTTTTCTTGTCAATTACCCCCTCTTCAGTGAGCCATACAAGGTAATATGTATTGTACTGGTTTGGTTAAGAACAGAAAAACAACACACACAAAATGATAATGTATGCAGGGCCTACATTTGGATTCTCCTACTTTTAGTTTGTCTGACCTAGTGTTGATTCCACCACATGCTTGTAAATGTTAATAAAGAGCCCATCCTACCATTTAGGACACATAGCAAGTGATTGGGAAGATCTGACATGTTTATAGGCTTGCCACTGGGATTCTCATACTTTTTTGATACTTCTGTAGGATGTTCATTTGCTTATTAAATACACTGCTCAAAAAAATTAAAGGAACACTCTCAATGGGGAAAAAGATCATGCTGGATATCTATATCTGACCTGCCAATTCTAGTGTTCAATGGCAAATGCCAATCGAGCTCTGTGGTGCCCAGCACTGAGCACAGGACCCAATAGAAGATGGCGGGTCCTTAGGCCACCCTCATGAAGTCTGCTTCTGATTGTTTGGTCAGAGACATTCACACCAGTGGCCTGTTGGAGGTCATTTTGTAGGACTCTGGCAGTGCTCATCCTGCTGATGGGTTGAGGACCTTGTACGGCCCTGTCCAGCTCTCCTAGAGTAACTGCCTGTTTCCTGTAATCTTGTCCATGCTCTTGAGACTGTGTTGGGAGACACAGCAATCCTGTGGCAATGGCATGTATCGATGTGCCTTCCTGGAGGAGCTGGACTGCCCGTGCAACATTTGTAGGGTCCAGGTATCGCCTCAGGCTACCAATAGTGACATTGACCCTAGCCAAATGTAAAACTAGTGAAAAACAGTCAGAAAAGATGAGTAGGGAAAAAATGTCTATGGCCTCCATTCCTGTTTTGGGGGTCATCTCATTGTTGCCTATTTAGTGCACCTGTTGTTAATTTCATTAACACCAAAGCAGCTGAAACTGATTAACAACCCCCTCTGCTACTTAACTGACCAGATTAATATCCCAGAAGTTTAATTGACTTGATGCTATACTCTGATTAAAATGTGTTCCTTTAATTTTTTTTAGAGCAGTGTAGTTTTACTATTTAGAAGGAAGTGAGGAAACCTCTTCACATGTATCTATGTATTTATTGGACTTCTATTTTTACTCTTTCAGACTAACAAAGGAGATGAGCTTTCAACTCGTATCCAAAGTACACTTGGAAGCTATGATGAAATGAAAGAGCTGTTAACAGAAAGATCCCACCAAAGTGATTTTGTTGGTATTCCAAAGGCCGTTCCAGGAAACACCGCCCTTGGGAAGACAGAGGACCATCTTCCTCAAAACTCCACAGAAAGCCATTACTTGGTTTGTCACACTGTGCAAACAGGTATAACATCTTCAGCAACACCTGTACAGATGAACAATAAAGTCAAAATGAACTGGCAAATAACTGGACACTCCCTGGAGGGGCAGAAGGTGGAAGCCAAGACTGACCAAAGAAAGATCACTTCTCCCAATAGTGATTTTAAGTGTGGACATCAAAAACATATAATTGACAAAAGCAAAAACTACATATTAAGTCCAGAATTATCAGCCACTAATGACCATCAACACAGCCTGTTGATATGTGGATTTGACAAACCCCTCAGTAGAAGGATAACACATTCGAAACTGAAATGCAACATAGACTTGGATCTTCCCATTAAAAAGAAGTCTTGTAGCCAGAATAGCAATAGTTTAAATTCTTTGCAGAATTTCCCTTCTTCGATCGTGTCCAAGCTAAACTCTGTTCAGCAAAAGCCAACAGCATATGTACGTCCAATGGATGGCCAAGACCAGGCACCAAATGAATCACCAAAATTAAAATTACCAATTGAACTGAACACAGTATTGCCAAGGGGACTTTCTAGTATGGCTGAATCAGACAAGGTACAGGATGAGAAAACAGAAACATTTGCAAACCTCAGCCAAGCAGAGGTAGGTCTATGGCTCTTACAACCTTGTTTTAGGTACTTAGCAGTAAATCTGTAAGCAACATCAACATTTACCTGCCAATTCCTATATGCTGCTATGGGTTTGATTTTTATAGAAAATATACTAATATTATTGTTCAGTACCATTATTTAAAACACTTCATATAATTTAAAGTATACTAGAGCAGTAGCACGAAGTACTGTCATTGCATGCTAGACCTTTATGAGCACCACTGCTCTTTACACGTCCTGTAGATAATTACTGTGCAGTGGGGGCATTTATAAATGCTACACATGTGGATGCTAAAAGTAACATAAATGCATATTATTCATTATTGCTTTGCTTGCAACATAGTAAAAAGAACAGAGTTCCATGTTGTTATTGCACCTTGGCAAAAACAGTCAAATCACAAAAAAGTTTGGTTTCCAGCCTGTTCCAAAGTTATCCATAGATGGGTTGGTTTGACTGGCTGGTATTATCATCCATATGATTTATACACCTTATAGACTTATAGATTTATGCACCTTGAACTTTGAATGTACCATAAAGTAATTTAGCGAATAAATGCCTATTCTGCTTGAAATTATACTATAAATGCAGAATACTTTGTATAATTCATGTTTTTGTTTCATGACTTTTGTGACTGACTAGAAAACAAATATGTTTTTCAACATTGTTATTGACATTCATAGTTTGGGGCTCAGTTTGTTCAAGGGCAGCCAAAGGATCCTCTGGTAGGTTTAAAAACCAGTCTGACACTACATAGCTAGACATACTCTTTACTCACAACTCATTACTCAGTGGAGCCTTGATTAGATAAAGGATGAAAATGAAATGTGTTTCTAATGATTTCTAAAAATTGTATTTTCATTTATTTAGTGTACATAGTTGGAGAAACAGTACAGCAGCTTTTGTAAACAGCAATCTATCATGGCAGCACATTCCCTGAGTACTGCTCTATCACACTTTTAATTAGCATGGATTACACAGCAATATATAAGTGCCATGACATTTAAATAACACTTGCTTCATTTACTTGACACACTCATAACTTACTGCAGATATTGGAATCCCAGCTCCACAGCACCACACAAAAACAATTTAACAGAATGAGAAGCAAAAGAAGAGCAAAGAAACGTCTGAGATCTGATTCCCTGTCACTCTTGGTTACCTTTCTGTGAAAACGGATAACTTTCAAATGAAAGCCGGCACCAGCCTGTCTGGAGAAAATGCATTCAAAGTGTATTTTCTAGAAAGCATTCCATTTTCATGTGACCCAATACGATTAAATTATATTAGAGTTGGCCAACACTTTAATTTACTCTGCTCTGACATATAGTTTAATTACAAAACTGATGGGTGTTAGACATCCTGAAATAAAATTAAAGAAATAAAATTATTTGTCTCCATGCTCTTAATGGAAGGCTGTATTAAATCAATTAGGGAATCACTGGCCCATTCTGCAATATATTTTTTCTAAAGACTATTGGAGGTAACCTTTGGCATCCGACTTGGAGGAACAAAGTGAATGTTATAACTTTTTTTTTTATAGAAAGCAATACTGTTAAAATACATATGTGATTTAATTATCTAATGCTCTGAATGAGGAGGGTAGGATAGGTAGACATTGCATTTAGCTCTTCCATTGAGGAAGCTGTTTTGGTGTTTCTTAGAACTGCCTTGTTCAAAGTGACTGTCATTTCTAACAGGTATAATTGGCAGGTACCTGCACCTGCAGGTGCTGAGAAATACCCACAGCAGCTTTTGTTGCCTAATCTTTGCCTGAATGCAAGGCATTTCTGAACAGGCAAAGTTCTGATAAGTCCAGGTGGTGTAGAAGCTTACCCACTCCTTATGCTCCCCTAAACATTGTTATTGGTCTGCCACTATAAAGAGCTGCCTCGTGTACAGTAAATATGGGGGGCAGGAAGGGTATGCAAAATCCATCATTGTGATCTAGGAAGGAGTGCTGAAAGATGCTTATACATAAAAGAATATCTCAGTCATACAGTACAGGGCACAGACTGGATATTCATAGACACTGGGTTATAGGTTTCTACCTTCAGGTGATTAGACACTAGCAAAACTTTTGGGCACACCTCCTTGCACGTACTCCTATATCCCCACCCACTTCATGAGACTCTGGGGTTTGTTTTGCTATGTTTTCTGATGAACCTCTTCTCGCTTATGGAGAAGTTTATATTTATAACTAGTTCCTATTTATTTTTAATTCCTTAATCAACTCTTCGATCAACCTCTTCACTGCCTCCTACAACAACAATGGAAGCAGTGCAATAGGCTGGGGGCAGCCTGTAATGTTGCTTTGGGCACAGGATCCTGCTTAGGTGCTCACTTTATTAGGATCCTGCTTGGTCGCTCACCTTGGTACTTGGATACATGTCGTTAGCTGCAAGGTGCTATACAAGTCCAGAGCCATGGTCTGATCGTATCGTTCACAGACTCTGAAGACCACTTCTGGGGTATATCTACCCTGACAAGCAAAGCCTGGATCCAGGGACCAGCAGCGGGTAAAGATAGGACAGGTGTGTCCTGTTATAGGTTCATTACTGTAGTCCTATAGCAAGTCTGATATGTAATATTTGCTTTCAATGCACTTATTATTGTTATCTGAACAGAAATTGTTTTAAAACTACAGTAAGTCCCTGACTTACGAACGAGTTCCATTCCGGTAGAACATTCCTAAATCAGAATCGTTCATAAGTCTGACAAAGTGAGTCTTACACAACTTTGACACAAATATACAATGTAAAGCATAAAAAAACAAACACACAAAAAACACTGTAAATAAACTATTTTTACTTTAACAGTTACCATAAAATGGTGGTACAGTACAGTACAACTGTAAATAAACTATTTTTGCTTTTACAGTTACCTTAAAATGGTGGTACAGTAGAGTACCACAACTGGCATATAGTGGAAGAGAGTTACTAACTGGAGGAGGGAGGGTAGGTGGGAGATGGTGGAGCTGCAGGATCATCAGCAATAAAAGATGGAGGACAAGATGGAATTTGATCCACACCTGATGTTGACGGAGCTGAAGGATCATCAGCAATTGGAGATGGAGGGCAAGATGGAATTTGGCCCACACCTGATGTTGTTGGAGCTTAAGGATCATCAGCAATAGGAGATGGTGGAAAAGATGGAAATTGGCCCACACCTGATGTTGATGGAACTGAAGGATCATCAGCAATAGGAAATGGAGGGAAATATGGAATTTGGCCCACACCTGATGTTGTTGGAGCTTAAGGATCATCAGCAATAGGAGATGGAGGGCAAGATGGAATTTGGCTCACACCTGATGTTGATGGAGCTGAAGGATCATCAGCAATAGGAGATGGAAGGCAAGATGGAATTTCACTCACACCTGATGTTGACGGAGCTGAAGCGTCATCAGCAAAAGGAGATGGAGGGCAAGATGGAATTTCACTCACACCTGATGTTGATGACACAGGTTTTTCGATGGATTCAATTTTGTCTACCCTCTGGAAAACATTATCCAGTGATGTCTGAGTAGTAGCTCTTTTTTTTCTCATCATAGATGACTCTAGCACTGGATGGCATTCTGAACGGCTGCTGCAACCTTTGTGTATTGTTCTACGTTGGAGTCCTGTACCTCAAAAACTAACAAAACTAACTATTCATTTCAAGTAAAAAAAATCCCCTTGCCATTTCCTGTGTTGTGAATCTCTTTGGTTCTTCAGTTACATCTTCCTCTTGGTTCTCTTCTTCTTTTCACTGGACCTCTAATTCCATCAGGTCCAGCTTTGTGCTAAGGGGCACTAAGTTGTTGAAGACTCCTTACCCATCTTCTCAAGTCCATGAACTTCATGAACAAACTGCGGGAAAAGGTTCTTCCAAACCCCATTCGTGGTGACAGCTGAAACCTCACCCCAAGCAAAGTTGATATTTTTTTATGGCCTTATAGATGTTATAGTCCTATACTTCCAAAACTGTTGCAAGGTTGTTCCTGTTTCATCAATAGCCTTCACTGCCTGATGAAAAGTGTGACATAAATATTTCTTGAAAGTCGCAATAACTCCTTGGTTCATAGGTAGTATTTGGTGGCAGATGCACTACTTTGACGTTGGGATGAAAGTCATCCATGAATTGGAGGTGACCTGGTACATTATCAAGCAGCAAAAGAATGTTGAATGGGATATCTTTCTCCAAACAATATTTCTCTATCTCTGGGATAAAGTGGTGGAAAAACAAGTCCTGGAAAATGTAACCCAGGCTTTGGAACTACTCTTCCACACAACAGGTAGAGAGCCCGTGGCTATGTTTTTGAGGGCTCTTGGGTTCTCTGAATGGTAAACTAAGAGAGGCTTTAGTTTCATATCACCAGAAGCATTGCCACCAAACAACAGAGTAAGTCTGTACTTTGCTGTGTTGAAGCCAGGCATCACCTTTTCCTCTTTACTGATGTAACTTCGTTCTGGCATCCTTTTCCAGTACAGTCCTGTCTCATCAATGTTAAAAAACCCGTGGGGGTAAATAAGCACCTTCATCAATAATTTCTGGAAATTATTGGACAGCTATGGTATCTGTACTCGCAGCCTCACAATTTACTTTTTTGTTGAGAAGGCCGGCTCTAGCCTTTAATCTGTTAAACCATCCATGGCTGGCAGTAGAATATGCACACTGTTCACCCCGTTTTTTCTTCAAGTTTTCAAACAGGCTTTTAGTTTTTTCTTGAATAAACATTAAGCTGAGTGGGACTCAACGCTGATCCTCCATCTCCTCTATCACTTTACCACGCTTTTTGGATATTATTGTTAACTTCATAGGCACAGCAGACTTCACATGTTCCATGATCTTGGCCTTGTTCTTTAGAATTGTGCCAATGGTTGAACTATTCATGTTATAAGAATGAGCAGTGTCTACCATCTTTTTCCTCAGTCCAATTTCTCAATTATTTTCACTTTTGATTCCATGGTTATTGCTTTGCGCTTCCTAGCAGTCCCCTCCACATCGCCACTGCTTTTCCTCTTGCTTCCAGACATCCTGGGCTCTGTACAGTACACTATCGTACTGTACAGTAAGCACACTGCAGCACAACTGTGACAATGTCCAGCAGACACGTGAGCTACTTCCACAATTTGTATGCATCTACGAATGTTCGTAATGCGAGATCCGTTCATATCTGTGAATGTTGGAAAGTCGGAGACTTCCTGTATTAGGAAACCAGAAGTTGTGTTTGACTTTATTCACTTATTGAGTGTTTAAACTTTCAAACTAGGTGGTAACGTTTCCACTATTCAGAGTTTAGTCTCAGGTGCATAGGTGTTACAACACACTATTACCACAATTTCAGCCCAAAGCCCTTTTTTAATCAGCTTACCTAAGGTATTAAGGCACTTCCTCCTACCCCTTTGCCATGAGGACATCACTACAGGACTATTGACATCTGGGTTACTGTATATCCTTCTCTGGGCTGTGCTTACACCATTTATTCACCCTAATCCATGAGCACCCAGCAACAGGAGACTACCCTCACTGATAGCAATGGTGGAAACCAGACACAAGGAAACTGCCGCGAAAGCTCAGGTAAACATTCGCTCTGTAGGTGGGCTGCAAATCACTCAAACCACTCAAAGTGATGTTGCTTCACTTGCAACAGTGCAAGACCCTATAAGTCCCTGCATCCGATTCTAGCTCTATCTCAGGCACATAACAGCTCTGTCTGACCAAGGAAGACTTCTCTGCTGCAATGTCAGAATTTCCCAAACAACTAAAGGCCTTAATTCAGTCCTCACTTTCCAGAACCCAAAAGCACCAGGCTTCTCCCCCACCTCCACTTTGAAATTGGAAGTGGAGCTACCTGCCTTAGAAGAGGTAGATGTGGAAAATTTTAAAGAAGACCCAGAAGCTGTGTTAGAGGAGGCCACAGAAATGTTCTCACCCCCAGCCTCCAATACGCCGGATGCTATGGCTTCCTGCAATATGCTTGCCAATGCAGATATGCTTATTTCTGCTATGCGCAAAAGCCTCTGTATAGTGGCATTTGGTTCTTTTCAGGTTTTCCAGGTTTTTCTGGGTACTAAGAAACCTGAAAATTCTAAAAATTCTTTCCCCATTCATGAACAAATAGAATGGGCAGTTTATGATTACTGGGTTTTTCTTGAAAGGTTTTCAACCCTCTGAGAATCATTGCTGAGATATATCCTGTAGAAAAAGAAACACTTAAAAGTGGACTGTTCCTATAGTAAACCGTGCTGTCTCAGTTTTGAACCAACACTGTGCCTATAGAAGAGAGAGAATGTTCTTTCATTTAAGGATTCTGAGGGCAGAAACTTTAAAGGCTCTCTTTAATTTTGCAGTTTCAGCCCTGCAACCAGCTATTGCTGCAACGTCTGCTTGTCACACTGCAGCTAACTGGACTATAGCATAAAATAATCAACAGGATCCTGGCTTTCTGGACCAAACTCTGCCTTCCACCTTACCTTTTTGTGTTGATGCCTTAGAACAAATCATAACACAAATTTCCACGATGGCTCTCATTTCTGTCCATATGCAAAGATTCTTAAGGGCTGCAGAAAATCCTGAAGTCTGTTCAGCTGAATCTGCCTGTAAAAGATGCCTCACTTATATGGCCTTTGAAGGAGGATGCCTTGGTAAGGCACTTGACAATTCCTAAAAGAAGTCACAGGAGTGCAGTCATCCTGGCGAACAGGCGCAGTGCTGGAATGTAGACTTCGCACAGGTAGTTAGGTTTATTATATTGCAGAAGAGACATGAAGTGCAATAAAGAGCCTTTCTGCTTCCATTTTTTGAAAGATGGACTTTAACTGTAACTTTACAGTTAGATAACACCTACTGTAACTTTACAGCTAACATAACTTTTCACAAGAGATGTGTGTGTATGAATATTTAACTTGAGATTTTATTGTACTCCAATAAAGTAAAAGACACCATACTTTTTCTGTTGCTCTGTGTGATTTTTCTTTCTCTCTTACTTTCCATCAGTTTACCCCACCAACTCTTTGGCAAAGCTCTTTGAGGAAGGGGCATGGCATGCTGGACAAAGATTTCAGTTAATTTGTCCTACAGGAGGAAAGGTCCTCTTCAGGGGCTTCCACCTCCTCAAAATGCAGAACGTTGTGCTACTCTCCTTAGGCTTCATCTTAAAATCCAAAATTCAGATCTTCCTTTCAGTTCAAGACTTGGAACATAACACCAACCACGTCTGCCACAAAGCTCTCTCCACAATGAAGGGGCACCCTCACCCCTAAAAGTGGGTGGAGTTTGTTACAGTTTGCATTCCTCTGGGTCATAGATGTTCCAGATTTATGGGTTCAACTGGGGCATTCAAATTGGTGCAAAATAGAGTTTCTAACGTTTGATTTTTGTGATTACACTTTTTACTTTGACATATTTGTTTACATGTTTGTTTGGGGAAGTGTATGAAAGCGCAGTCAAACCTTTGAGGTTTATTCTAAAATCTTGGACCTATTTTTGAGTCTGATGATGAGCAGCTGTAATATTTATTTATTTATAATATTTTTTCAAATTTGGTACACAGTCAGATTTGGGTATTTATATACTTATTTATTCACTTTTAATTTAGGTTTTATTCATTCATACACATTTGTGTGGTGTATTATTAATTGCAATCTGACAATGACATGGCATTGACCTAATTCAGTAATCAGGGGGGACCAGGAGTCAGGCAGCCTTGAAGGAACTAAATCTTATTATCTCCTGAATGGAAAAGTACTGCCCAGCAATTTCTGCTGTTCATATCCCAGGAGTGAATAATTGGAAGACAGGTTTCCTCATTTGTCATCACCTGGACCAAGGGGAATGGTCCCTCCATCCCGACATCTTAAATCTTGTATGTCAGGAATGGGGTACCCCAGATGTGGACATCCTGTCCTCTAGGTTCAACACGTTACCCCTATTTGTGGCCAGGACCAAAGATTCTCTAGCACTGGCATCTGAAGCTCTGGTAATCCCTGTAACAGTCCAGGTTAATATATGCCTTACCTCCAGTGTGGACTTTTCTGTTGCAAGAAGAGAAGGAATCAGTCATGCTCATTGCACTAAACTGGCTCAGAAGGTCCTGGTACATAGATATTTTCAAATTCCTAGGAAGCAGCCCCTGACCTCTGCCAAACAGGCCTGATCTGTCATTCCAAGTTTCCTGTACATCTCAGTCACTGGTTTAAACGCCATGGCTGTTGAAGTCCAGGTCTTGAAAGATAGGAGTATATCTGTCATTCCTACATTACTCACTATCAGAAAAACCACTTCAAGAAAAATCTACTTCCGTACCTTGAGATCCTTTTTAGTCGGGTGTGAACAAAGGCATTTCAACCCCACAGGCTACTCAGTACCTCATATTATGGCTTTCTTGCAGTTAGGACTTGCCAAAACATGGCTCTAAGTACTATTAAGAGACAGGTTTTGACCTTCTCTGTCATATTCCAAAGCTTCCTTAGCTTCTCTCTCACTTGTAAAAACCTTTATTCAAGGTATGTCATGGATCCAATCCCCCTTTGCAGCACCCTGTGCTTCCTTGGGCTCTCAAACAGGTCCTCTCTGTCCTGTAAAACCATTCTTGGAACTACCTTTGAACTACCCAAGGGTAGTTTCCTTTGAATTAGGGAACTATCCTTAAGTGATGTATCCTGCAAAGTGGCCTTCTTGATGGCTATTGTGTCTGTCAGATGTGTTGTAGGGTTAGTGGCCCTAACTTGTAAGAAGTCCTTGCTAATCCTTCACAAAGACAAAGTAATCTTACATCCAAAATGCTACTTTCTCCCTAAGGTGGAATCAGCCTTCCACATTAATGGAGACATTGTCCTGCTTTCCTTGTGCCCCGCTTCCAAGCATCCTAAGGACATTGTTCTTCATTGTTTGGGCATTGTCAGGCTGAAATCCACAGCCTCTATACAAAAAACAAACTCTCTTTTGAAGGGCACCCTGAATCCAAATCCATTATTGCTAGTTGGATAAGACAACTCATTGTAAGAGCTTATTCTATATAGGATATGGTACCTCTAGTACCCTTACTTGCTCATGCCACCAGATCAATGGGAGTTTCCTGGGAATTCCACCATAAAGTGTCTGTTTGTCAACTTTGTAAGGCCACCACCTGGTCTTCAGTTTGCATTCTTCATGTTCTAACAGGTCTCTCAGGTTTCTGTTGATGCAGCTGTCAGCCACAAAGTTCTTTCTGTAGCATTCTGAGTTGCACCTTTGACCCTTTTTCTGTTTTGTTGGGTCAGTTAACACAACTCTGCTTGCCATGTTGTCACCCACCCTTATGATTCATTGTTTGGGGTAGGCCCAGGGCCCTGTAAAATCTATATCTTGGAGTATAATACAAGACACAGGCCATCCCCCCTCTGTTCCTGTGTACTCTGCATTGCTTGGCAATAGGGATTATGGGAGTACGTCCAAGTGGTGCGTATCCTAAAGCTTTGCTAGTGTCCAATCACCTGAAGGTAGCTAGCTATAACCCCGGGTCTTTGAAAATCCAGCATGTGTCCTGTACTGTACTCCAAGATAAGAAATCTACAAGTCAGCATTTCTTTTTTCACTGTATGGTCCCTTTACAAAATACCTGTTTTGTGCAGTGCATACAATAGTTGTGTTACATGTTTGTTTATTACTGAATGTTTCCAGTTTCCAGCCCATGAAGATAGCCGTGGGTTCTGGACATACACATATTATTTGACGAGAGTCAGATGTTTTAGCCACTATCATTCTTGGTAAAAAAAAAAAATCTCTCTTTGCATGGTCAACGTGATTGGTATTATGAAATGATATCCATTCTCCTATCCTTTTTGTGAAGCAAAAGGTTGTGATAAAGACAACATTTTCTGTACAGTGTTGGTTAGATCAAATATGTAGTATACACTGACTATATGATCAATATTATAATCCTCTAACATATTTAGTGCTTTATTTTGCTTATATCTTTAATTTTGTGGTAAGGCAAGATTTGAAATGGCACATCAGGTAAACAGTTAGGTAACCAATAAAAATATGTGACTGTATACTGCTCTCCACGCAATAGGATTTGTAGTACTTTTCAGCTGCTCTTATAATGTACAGACCCCTGCAATACTGGTACCACTCAGGTTACACACTTATTATGTTTCAGGTTTGCAGCTGTCTGTGTCACCTGCCTGCTCGCTAGACAATTATACTGATTCATTGTCCGTTGGGCACAAATGTGACAAAGGAAGCTGCAAAACTAAAATAGTAAATATAGGTGTAACCTGTCTGGATATGTAGAGATGTGCAAATCTGTATACATATATGACCCTCTACTGTGTATCTAACTATGTGCTTGAAAATTGCGTGTGTATGGCAAGTGTTGGCACACTTGTTAGGTGAAGTTCCAGACCGATTTTTGCTTACATGCAGAAGAAAAAGTAGAGAAATTCAGAAAATATCCACAAAAAGGACAGCTATTTGAACTTTGTATCATAAAGTTATTTGTTTGAAGCATTGTAGAGCCTTTTCAGGATACAAATCTTTTTCTAGCATCAATTAAATAAATACGGGTATTAATCAATTTAAGATAGTGGGTGGAGCTATGAAAATCACTAATTTATGCCTCTTGGCCAACTGTACACTCAGAAATGCTGGTTTTCTTATTCTTCATGTTGTTATTTGATGGTAAATTATTGGAAAACAAAGAAATGCCGGTTTATAGCACAGACATGGCCTAAAATTATAGACTCATAAATTATGAACTGCATACAGCTTTTTCAGGCTTGTTAACCATTATCTGTGCAGTGCATGGAAACAATGGCTTCTATTGACTAGAACTTGGGGAGCCACTAGAAAGTGTAAAGTGAGGTTCTTTATAGTTTCCATATTACTACAATTGTACAAGGGGCAAAATAAATGATTTTAACGGCTTCACCAAGTTTCCTAAAGTTGGGAATAAAGCCCTTGTTTTTGGGGATTTGTGATGGAAGTGGGGCAGGCAAATGCTCTTCACACTAGATTAGTGGAGGTCTTCGTGGTTCTTTTTGTCCAGCTTACCATAATCTTTCAGTTTAGATGTTCTTAAAAGTTATCTTTTAAATCATGTTTGCATACTTACTTTTAAAGAAGTATACAAAGCTTGCAACATCTCTTTTACACTGGACAAAAATCTTTGTGAAACACACAAGCAGTCTACCTGCTATATTCCACAAATGTAGTATTCACACGCAGCATGGAATTCATGTACTGTGCCATGACAGTGCTTGTTTGCATTGTAACTAATTTGTTTAGACAAATTATTTCAGGAAAATGTAAAACTATTAGATGAATGTCATAGAAAGATGTACACCAATAATGAAGGTATATGTAAAATTATGATAGGTTAATTTAATGCAGTTAGTTCGATGTATCCATTGCATATGATACATTTATTTCATGATTTGTAATTATACCCAACATAATCAGTCAATTTTTTTCATTCATTAAGTGCTGTCTTTATTTTTATTGACTATGTATGCAATCTTTATCGTGAAAGAATGTGAGAACCCATTTTTTTCTGTGATTTTGTCATGCAACAAGTCTTATCCTTCAGTGTAATTTTTCTTCACAAAAGTTGTCTCCATCTTGTATTAATATAGGCCCATATGGCAAGTTTGCTTCTTGTCACTTAGGGCATGATTCATATTAACAAACAGTAGTGATGGTTTCTTGAATTCTGGTAATAAGAATAGCAGGAATACATTTTTTTCAGCAGTACGATGCTGACAGCTTTCCTAGAATAGATTCAAACAGGGTGTAGTTCTACTGAGATGGATGACATGAATTAACACCTAATAGTCAAGTAACACCATATGTACAGTAGATAACATTCGTAACAGCGGATGTTCATACACTGAAATCTAAGTTTATTAATCTTTCATTAGGAGTTTCATGTTCATGTAAATCCAATCAGTGCTGGTGCCAGACATTTCTGCAATGCCATGTGGCTTGTTTTTCATACATCCGTATTATCCCTGTAAACTCCCTATTACATTAAACAGCAAATATAACTATATGTCCAATGTAAATTTATATGTCTTCACTTTTGTCAAATGTGTGCATGACTGAGCCAGGTGTAATTTGGACAGGGAGATTTATCAAACAGCTCTATGACTAAATCAGGCACAGATCTTTTGCAAATTGGGCTACCTCTCATTTAGCAAAGGATTTTCAATATATTTTTGTGTATTTACAACCCATAAGATCTAAGTTTGAGCAGCAGACTTTGACCACTTTGAAAACTTTTGTGACTGTAGCACAGTAATTGAAACATATTTACACTAAAAACAAATGTAATATTAAGAAGTGCTAGTTATTATATTCTGCAATGTCAAAGTACAGCTTTTGATCTGCTGTCTTGTAGTACATCTGTATTGATTGTAGTGCTACCCCCAAAGGAGCTGCTTGTTGAAATGAGTCCTTTGATACTGGCTTTGACCATCTCACTAACCTCAGCCTCTGAGTACACAAACACTAGGTATCACAAGGAAGTTACTAATGACAAACCCAGCCCCCAGCCATAATGTGATGTTTTGCATAAATAGACACCAAATCAATTAATAAAGGCATACCTAGTATATTGAGGCTTATTAAAGTTTAAACAGTGTATCAAGAAAGTGATGATGTAAAAATGATTTGAGTAACAGAGATAATAGTGCACCTGGCATAACAGAGAAGTTGACAATGCCATTGAGCATGAAATTTTGCCACCCAGATTAGCTTAAACAGTAACACTGCCAACAGGAGGTAGTACGTAAGCATGTTCACTAAGAAGGGGCAGTCCTTAAGTTGCTTCTTCTGCCAGCTACTGTTGGGGCCTTTTAAGCAATGGTGCACTTTAAAACTGTTTAAGGAGCATGCATCCAGTTAAGGTCTGCTGGAGAACCTGCATAGTCTTTGGCTCATATGTAAGATAGTTAAAGGAACAGAGATAGAATAAAGTCAAGTCAGGTGTGGGGATATTTCAATTTTGAAAATTAGCACAGTATGTTGTCCTAGAGTGTACCATATATGGCAGGTCTAAAGGCAACTATAATGAGTATAGCCATTGGCCTGTTTCATAGTAACAGTTGTAGCCAACTGTGTAAATGATGGACTGACAGCCCTCTCGTCAGTCCTTTGCCCCAGCTGTAAGTGGTGGAGATACAAGGAGTGCCCTTCATGCAACTCCGATGAACAGCACTGTGGATGTCAATGAGTGGTCTCTCTCTCTCTCTCTCTCTCTCTCTCTCGCTCTCTTTCTCTCTCTGACCTTTCTGCAGTGGCAAGTGGATGCTGCAGCTTAGTACTGTTCTCAAGTACTGTTACTGCACCAACTTCTCCCTTGGATGGGATCCTAAACTGCAAAGAGCATTGTCACAGAGGTCCACACTCTACCTAGTCCTGGTGCCAACTGTCTCTAACTTTGCTAGGCAGTCTGGTACTGTAATCTACTTCCTCCTCCATATAGTGAAACAGCCCCTAAACAGGACTACATGTCCCAGAATACCACTCTCAACTGTGTCTTTCCTTTGGCTGCCCCTGAAATCAGCAGCAGCTGGAAATGGGGGAGCAAGGAGAGGAGCAGTGACAAAGAGCAAGCAGGCATAACAAAGACCCACAACTTCCTGCTGTTGAGCCGCTCCAAACATCAAGTAGAAACAAAGCTGCCAGCACCCTGGCTACATGTTATTGCTGTTTGTCCTGCCTTGCTATATACAGTTGTGTTCAAAATAATAGCAGTTTGTTGAAAAAAGTGAATAAAGCTCAAAATCCTTCTAATAGCTTTTATTTCCATACACACAAATGCATTGGGAACACTACACATTCTATTCCAAATCAAAACATGAAGAAAAATATATCAAATTTGTGTTGTTCCTCTAAAAAAAATTGAAGAAAAATGAATATTAGACTGTTCAAAAAATAGCAGTGTTTGTATTCTTCTTTACAAACTCATTCACTATATAAACTGAAAAGTTTTTAGATTTTTTTGAAGATTTTGCTTTCCTTTGAATCACTTAATTAATATTTAGTTGTATAAGCACTGTTTCTGAGAACTGCTGTACATCTGTGTTGCATGGAGTCAACCAACTTCTGGCACCTGTGAACAAGTATTCCAGCCCAGGATGATTGGACTACATTCCACAGTTCTTCTCTATTTCTTGGTTTTGCCTCAGAAACTGCATTTTTGATGTCACCCCACAAGTTTTCTATTGGATTAAGATCCGGGGATTGGGCTGGCCACTCCATAACGTCAATCTTGTTGGTCTGGAACCAAGATGTTGCACATTTACTGGTGTGTTTGGGGTCGTTGTCTTGTTGGAACACCCATTTCAAGGGCATTTCCTCTTCAGCATAAGGCAGCATGACCTCTTCAAGTATTCTGATGTATTCAAACTGATCCATGATCCCTGGTATGCGATAAATAGGCCCAACACCGTAGTATGAGAAACATCCCCAAATCATGATGCTTGCGCAACCATGCTTCACTGTCTTCACAGTGTACTGTGGCTTGAATTCAGTATTTGGGGGTCGTCTGACAAACTGTCTCCGGCCACTAGACCCAAAAAGAACAATCTTACTTTCATCAGTCCACAAAATGTTGCACCATTTCTCTTTAGGCCAGTCAATGTGCTCTTTGGCAAATTGTAACCTCTTCAGCACATGTCTTTTTTACAACAGTGGGACTTTGCGGGGGCTTCTTGCAGATAGCTTGGCTTCACATAGGCGTCTTCTAATTGTAACAGTACTCACAGGTAACTTTAGACCTTCTTTGATGTTCCTGGAGCTGATTGTTGGCTGAGTCCTTGCCATTTTGGCTATTCTTCTATCCATTCGAATGGTAGTTTTTCGCTTTCTTCCACGTCTTTCAGGTTTTGGTTGCCATTGTAAAGCATTTGCAATCATTTTAGCTGAGCAGCCTATCATTTTCTGCACTTTTTTATATGTTTTCCCCTCTCCAATCAACTTTTTAATCAAGGTTCGCTGTTCTTCTGAACAATGTCTGGAAAAACCCATTTTCCTCAGAATTTCAGAGAGAAATGCACTGTAACCAGCATGTACAACATTTGCTGCCTTCCTTCCTTAAATAAGGGCAATAATTGCCACCTGTTTTTCAAAGAATGAATGACCTCACAAATAGAACTCCACACTGCTATTATTTTGAACATGCCCCTTTCAATTAGTGATTCAATTACACAGAATCAGCAGCATGCATGCCATGATTGTTGGGTCTGTTGGATTTCTATTACTCTGCTACACCTGCCAGTAAATTATTTGCCATGTAGAAATATAATTTTTACCAAAAACAGTGATTGATCAGGTTAGTGATGTCTGACTGATATTATTTTGAACACAACTGTACATACGTTCTTAGAAATAAAGCTTATGCTGTCTTTTGCCATTCAGAAACAGTATCCCAGTGTTTCTCAACCTTTTTTCAGTGGTGCCACCCTTTACAATTTTGCATCTTGAGGCACCCCATTCTAAAATTTAAAAAACTAAATTATTAGTTTTACATAACACAGCAACATCCACACTCGCAGGACACCCAACATCAGTGGTTTATTCTTAGAAAGCAAATACACTTTTGCACACTGGTACTGACTAGTATTCCAGAGTTTCTCTTCTCCCTCAGATTCTCTCCATTACTCAGCTAACGTGACCCCAGCGCTGACTGAGAGGGGCAGAGGAGGGGCAAGCAAGTAACACCTGAGATCCTGCTTATCAACTGATGATGTATTTACATGTTAGGACACTGGCGGCTGGTTGTAATGCTGTATACTAAAAACCTGTTGGTTTGTGTAACAAAAAAGAGGGCTTGATGCACTTGCTGGCTTGTGGACTTTTTTGGGGCTATTTTTGGCATTTTGATAAGGCACATCTGAAGCATCTAAATGGCACCCTGCTTGAAAAGGGCTTCAGTATCCAAGCTCAGGCTGGGAAGTACTGTTCAAACACTGCAGATAGACAGACAGCCTTGAATATATCTTTGGCTGTTTTGGAGAAGATATTCCTAATATTATATTACACAGAATGAGAGAAGTTCAGACCATTCCATTTCGTCTTTTTAAAACTCAGTAAACATATAAAGAAATAAAGTAACAAAGATAAAATTTATAAGGGCAAAAATACAAAATTGAGAAGAAATCTCTCAACATGCACATGTTGCATTTTTTAATCTCCTGGATTGAGGATAAAAGTCACAGAGATATTAATCAAGCAATGCAGAGGCAGAATCAGTGGTCTTAATAGTGCAAATCAGGCTACATCTTTATAAAGCATTTTCTACATATTGGTGGGGTTTTTTACCCATACAACTTGATCTTGAGCAACCATCTGTGATAGATTGAAAATATACTATCATTGAAAAGCTCTGTGATTTGATTTGGCCTTACTGAAACGTAAACTAACCTGAATCATGTTATACGAAAACTAGCCAGTGTCCTATGGGATAAACAGCCCCTGTTTGATAAAATATGGCATTCCTGGGTATCCTACTTGCAGGTACCAGACACTTAAGATCCTCATCAAGTTGATGGCGGGACGGACTTCTTAGACAGGTGTATACCTTCTTTACTACTCTCCCCTTCTTTTTCCTTTCCTTCCTTTTCTCTTTCTTCTCAGTTGACTTTTTTCTGTGTATTTTTTTTGTATCACTTACATTGGTACAATATTGGTCTGTATTATGGACCTCTACTCAGGGTTCAAGAATATGGTCTAGACTACAAGAGTGCTTCACGCTCTGGGAGGGAGATCAGATGTTGTACTTGAACTGATTGTAGTGTTATTACCTCCTCTCCCCTGGTTAGCCCTCATATCCCTCATTTTGAGGTAATATTTTTATGTTAACCTATGTATCAGCCTTATTTCTGTATGTTTCATTTTGATCACTGCTTCGGTGCTTTTGTACTGCTCTGTTATTTCAAACTCAATAAATAGATTGAAACAGAAAATATACTATCAATGTGTGACCAAAAAGATAACAAGCAAATATCTCATCTCCTGTGATTTTTGTTGAGTGATCTACCATGGTAGGCTTACTTCTTTTGGAAGTCACTGGATGGTTATCCTATCAGCTATAAATTACCACAGGTTTTTTTTAAATCTCTTGAGCATTATTGCTCATATTCAGCCATGACTACTGGAAGGAAAATATGTGATTGAACTACACTAAAATAGAGTGTGAAAATTAGAACATCTACCTCCTCTACACACGAATATCTCTGGATAATAAGTGGATTCCTATCTAAATTCATGAGCTCTTTCATGACACTCTGAATCTTGCTTGAAATGGAATAGATTAACCTTCTTAAATTTATCCACATACAGATATGTCTTTCTTGAAGTTGTCAGGTTCTTTTGGTGACAGTATTTAATTGGGCATGAAGAAAGGTTCTTATCTTCATAATAACATGTTTGTCCTAGTTTTTATTCAAATCTGCTTTTCTCTGATAGTCAGAACACATGCTAAGATCGGTTGGCATAGCAGAAGTCTTTATGCATGTATGTGGGGGATCGTGTCCAAGCATTAGCACGTACTAAATATGAAATGCTCACAATAATCTTTTTCATTCTGTAATTCCATACTTTTGTTGCCTACCCATGGTTCACGGTAACTATTTATTCAGTATAAGCGTGCTGTGTTAATATTGTGTTATTGATGTACAGATGGTTCAGGTTTCATAACATACCTATTCAGGCAGCAAGCAATGCAATGCTGGCTTAGCAGGTGCACAAACTGTTAGAGCAAATACAAAACAATTTGTCTTATCTGTAAGGAAAAATATGAACATAATTTGTTGTAAAACACTTGACATTATGAAAGTAGCACATCATAACAAAAAAACAGGAGAAAGAAAAATGTGACTGTTGTTACATTTCCAACATTAGGGTATATTCACATTAAATGTTCAGGCAATTTTAAAGGCTTTTTTAATGTATTTTTGTGCATTTTAGGAGCCACATGCCTTACAGGAAATTCTTTTGGGTGCGGAATTGCACATTTTTGGCCCCACAGACTTTTATTATGGGAGTGCCTACAATACCCATGTAATGATTTTTTTTCAGGCCAATAAATGATAAAATCTATCTGAAAAGAAGCTCCTGTACTTTTTCAAGCAACAAGTTTCGGGCGACAGATGCCTAAGCACTCAGATGTGAACAGGCACCATTTAAAACAATGGGATTTTTAATACTGAGTGTCCTGTAGCTTCAAGGATTGAGCCACTGGATAAGAATTTGCTAGTCTATACTGTCCGGAGTAGCATTGGAGGATATATTGATCTTATCTGTGTCTTTGCTTTATATAAATATTTTTAATGTAGTTTATAAGAAATTATTTTTTGACACATTCTTACTTTTTGTGATAGTCCTATGGCATCCCTATAACCACAATGTTGAAAATAATTCCTAATGATATATTAGATATGCATATATGGACCTTTTTTAATCTGAAGGGGGTTTTCTATGTAGTGTGGGTTTTTCTAGTCTTAAAGCAGTATTAAACCAAAAAGCAAACATTTTTTATTTTGCAGTTTACCATTTCTTAGATATGATGGCTGTATTAGTTTTCTTTTTTAGGCTTTCTTTCTTCTATTTTCACCTGGTATTCTGGCCAGTAAGTCTGTTGTCTTTCAACAGAGCAAGCTCTCTTGCAGTAAGGCTACTTTCACACTGAGGAGTTTTTCAGTAGTTTTTGTGTTAAATAAAAGCATCTGAAAAGCTCAAGAAAACTGTATGTGAATGCATATCTATGTATGTTTTCACACTGAGGCGTTGCGATTGCGGTGCGGTATAAAAACTCCTGCTTGCAGCATCTTTGGGGCGTTAAACAAAATGCCCCAAAAATGCCTCTTCCCATTGAAATCAATGGAAAACGCCTGTTTATTGCAGTTTTAAGTCACGTGTCCCTTAAAAAACGTGGTACAAATGCTGTAAAAACAGAGACAGACCATTCAACACTGGCAGGGGTACTTCAATTGATCAGCTTTTATTTAGGTTTGTAGAACCTTTATCCCAAAAAGAAAAAAACTGTGTGCTGTAACTGATTATAAAGTATTAGCTGGAGTTTGTTCAGCTTCAGTTTGTAGCTGTATTTAAATCTGCTAATATAAACCATAAAAGCTTTCAATGTGCCACATCCAGATTTAGCATATAGAACCAAAAAAACCTCCAAAAATATTTTAGAGGGTATGAAGCAGACTTTATAGGCACCACATGAGACCACACATAAATTGTAATAAAAATTGTATGTATTTTGTTCAAACAGTATAATAAAATTAGGCACATATCAGACATATGCCTGATTTAAAAAGTACATATGGGGGGTTCCCCCCAAAACAGTTATAACCTCCTCATATACATATAGTTGGAGTAAATATCTATAACATGTTCATATTTTATCCATCTTCAATGGTCATCACGTTTCACATTTAGCTTCTTCAGGGCCGTATTAATACAGGAGGCCTGTATTAGAATCAGATCACCAGGTGAAAACAGAGGGATAAAGCCTAAAAAAAGAAATCTAACACAGCCACTATATCTAATGATTGGTAAGCTGCATATATTGCATTTTGGGTTTTGCGTTTTATACTGCTTTAAATGCTTCTGATTGTCAATTTAGGTTATACCTTGTAATTAATTACTTAAATTTAATTAAAATTATTTATAGCTATAGCTTTACAAAAGTAATTATATCTAAAATAATATCAACAATTAATAATAATAAAAATAATAATAATAATAATAAAAGTAATAATATATTATTATGTTAATATAAAAGTCATTATAACTTTTAATTAACTTGTAATAGTAACTTTTAATCTAATAGTCTATTTAGGTTATAGCTTAAATATATTTTTGTAAATTAAAATAAACATTTTTGTATTTTTAACCTAACATTTATGGTTGTGATACCTAAAGCTGTCTTTAAAGAAGTAGTAAACTCATTTTTTAAAAAAAAAAAATCCTTCCTGCAAGTTAAAGTGTTACTAACCCCACAAAAATAAAATCAGTCTGTATATGCAAAAAAGCATGCTTGTTATACTCACTGTGGAACCTAAGGGGTTAATCCTCTGCATTGTGTAAAAAAGCTGTTTGATCCTTTCTTCTCTGTTCCTCCCCTTTTTCAAGCAACCACCTCTTATCTTTACCATAGGCATGCATATGCTCATTTTGATGTGTATTACTAGAGAGGTTTTTTTTTTCTTGAGAGAGTGCATGTGATTAGCACAGGGCCAGTCAGCACTGTTCAGACTGAGGTCAGGGGATTTCCATCCTCCTATAGCAGAAAGAAAACTCCTCCTAAAAGCTTTAGCTAGTGCTCGGCTGGACACAGACAGAAGCCACACAATTGTTCTAACTGCTGATGAGAAAAGGTATTTAGTAGTTTATATTTACTAAAATAATTGCATTTCCATGTTCTGTGTACTGTGGAAGACCGGATATAGTGAATGCCGGGTCCGGAGTTTAGTAACACGTTAAGCGCATAATGTGCTAGTATGCACACTTCATACTAGCACATTATGAAATGCTTACCTTATAACAAAAGCCCTCCACCAGCATGCTATCACCGCTGACAGGGCTTCCATATTCACCCAGTCTTCCTTCCTGGTTCGCAGGTTCCCAGCCGTTTGAATGGCCGAGCCGCGATGACATTGCTCCTGCAAGAAGCGAGAAGAAGTCATAGCACAGAGCTGTGAAGGGACAGCATGAGTAAACATTTAGTAGATATTCCTTGTACCTACAGGTAAGCTTTATTATACAGCTTACCTGTAGGTGCAAGTGTTCTAGTAGTGTTTACTTCCACTTTAAATACAATTACCATTTGAAGGGAAAAAAACGCTGTATGCAGTTTTGCTTATGCTAAGAAGATTGGTATTTTCCTTCATTTTGTGATAGCGGGTGAAGCCATGCAAATTATTATTTTATGCACTTATTTCTATGGGTCATGTTATGCTTGCTATTCTGCCACTTCTAAGGTGCAACTGGCACTTTCCTCAGTGGCCATTGCTTCCTCACTGGCAGAAGCTCTCACACTAATGAAGAAGCAGAAACAAGTCTATAATTTGGCCAGGAATGGAGCAACACTATAGGAGACGGTTAATGTTTTTTTTTTGGGCAATCCTGTTTTATAAGTGAACAAATAATCTCTGTTTTTATCTGCATAGAAGGCTTAGAAATCTAGGGTTGGATTAAGGTGGGAGGGTGTCAGCACAAGTCTGACCACTGGAGAACAGGCAAGCTGTTCTCTAAGCACCGCCAGAAAATTGACCAAATTGACTATTTCCTGTCGTTTTCACTCCCCCCTACAGTCTGACCACACTTTCATTCCTAAAGTGATCATTTTGCAATAGGAAAGCAATGGAACTGGAAGAATCCCCAGGTATTTCATACAAAGCAATACAAGAGAACAGGATACCTTTTTTATACAAGTACATGGCACATATCAGGAATATGAAATGTTGGGGTAACATATTATTTAATGATTTTGATGCAGCCATAGTGCCAGAATGTGAAAGTGTCTCACATAAAAACTGCATTGGAAATAGCAAGAAAACTGTCCCATGACTTTCATGAATTCGATGACAGAAAAGTGTCACTAATGCTATGTTGAATTTTTCCTATAGTTCTGTAAAGTAGGGTTTGTGGGGAAACTCAGCTACAATGAGGAATAAAATGTAAAAAATGAGTAGTATATGCAGCTGGGGGTTTATAAAAAATGCAGACACATTTTGTTGCTACTAGTAAGTGCTAAAAAATCACCATATTACACCAAAGTTCTTCTCAAAGGTCCCATCGGTTTAATTGTGCTAAATTGTAGAAAGTATCTGGGCTGATATACTAAATGCATTACGAATCTTTATTTCAATCATCCAATAATCTGCAAAGGCATCTGCGCATGAGTGGGTAATCAAAGTGGACATAAATATTCTTTTCACAAGGTTGGAAAAATGAAGTGAATATTCACAATTGTTAAGGGAAAAATTCTCAATTCCCTTGGTAAATCAGCTTTATTGTATCCATACAGTATTTGTTTTAAGCAGTAAAGCACTTTAAAACGCACAGGAGTTGATTTACTAAAAGAGGAGTGGATGTTCACTTAGCAAAGTGAATGATAGTAATTAGGGAGTACATGTGTTTACATTAAATACCCAGTCATGCGTGAAGGAAATTAAATTAAAGAGCGCATAGTGTACTTGCATATTATGTTATGCCACCTATGTTTGAATGGCACTGTGATGGGAGCATAAGCAGGACAGAACACACAAAGAAGATGGTAAACACACAAAGCTTTATTGAACTATGGAAGGCACTCAATCGGGGCAGCTCCTGGCACTCCGCAACATGCGGCTTGTAGGGACACTCACGGTAAGCGGGCTCACGGGAATTCAACGGGACTTTGGCTGTGGGGCCTGGCCTCAGCACAGCTCCCACACAGCTTTCTAGGGACAACATCAGTCTCACGGGGACTCGACGGGACTTTGGCTGTGGGGCCTGGCCTCAGCACAGCTCCCACACAGCTTTCTAGGGACAACATCAGCCTCACGGGGACTCGACGGGACTTTGGCTGTGGGGCCTGGCCTCAGCACAGCTCCCACACAGCTTTCTAGGGACAACATCAGCCTCACGGGGACTCAACGAGACTTTGGCTGTGGGGCCTGGCCCCAGCACAGCTCCCACACAGCTTTCTAGGGACAACATCAGCCTCACGGGGACTCAACGGGACTTTGGCTGTGGGGCCTGGCCTCAGCACAGCTCCCACACAGCTTTCTAGGGACAACATCAGCCTCACGGGGAATCAGCGGGACTTTGGCTGTGGGGCCTGGCCTCAGCACAGCTCCCACACAGCTTTCTAGGGACAACATCAGCCTCACGGGGACTCAGCGGGACTTTGGCTGTAGAGCCTGGCCTCAGCACAGCTCCCACACAGCTTTCTAGGGACAACATCAGCCTCACGGGGACTCAACAGGACTTTGGCTGTGGGGCCTGGCCTCAGCAAAGCTCCCACACAGCTTTCTAGGGACGACATCAGGCTCACAGGGACTCAGCGGGTAGCGATGGCTCAAGCACTCGGGGGGCAGTCCAGGTAGCTATACTCCGGGCACGCCATGGGGCAGTTCAAACAAGGGTAGTCTGAGCGCACAATAGGGGCAGTTCATGACAAGGGTGGTCTGAGCGCACAATAGGGGCAGTTCATGACAAGGGTGGTCTGAGCGCACAATCAGGGCAGTTCATGACAAGGGTGGTCTGAGCGCACAATAGGGGCAGTTCATGACAAGGGTGGTCTGAGCGCACAATAGGGGCAGTTCAGGACAAGGGTGGTCTGAGCGCACAATAGGGGCAGTTCAGGACAAGGGTGGTCTGAGCGCACAATAGGGGCAGTTCAGGACAAGGGTGGTCTGGGCACACAATAGGGGCAGTTCATGACAAGGGTGGTCTGGGCACACAATAGAGGCAGTCCAGGGCACTCCGCAACAGGCGGCTTCTAGGGACACTCACGGTAAGTGGCTTGCAGACACTCAGCAGCAGGCGGCTTCCAGACAGGGACGACCAGCAATCAGCAGAGACAGGGACGACCAGCGATTAGCAGACAGGGACCCCCACGACACTCAGCGTTCCAGGGATGACCAGCGATCAGCAGACAGGGACCCCCACGGCACTTAGTGTTCCAGGGACGACCAGCAATCCGCAGACAGGGGCAACCAGCGATCAGCAGACAGGGACCCCCAAGACATTCAGCGTTCCAGGGACGACCAGCGATCAGCAGACAGGGGCGGCTTCCCAGGGACCCAGCGATCAGCCGGTAGGGACACAGCAGACTTCAGCAGGTAGGGACACAGCAGGCTTGCAGGGGCTCGGCAGGGCCCTGGCTGTGGGGCCTGGCCTCAGCGCAGACCCCTCACAGCACCCTGTCCTGAGCAGGAACGAACACACAACACAGCAGGTAATCCGGGCCCCAGATTATTAGCAGAGGGGCAGCGGATAATAGTCCTGAACTTTGAGGGGGGGCTCCTGCAGAGTGCTCAGCGGGGAAGGCTGAGGAGGCCGGGTTCCTACCCGGACCTCCAAGCGGCTTGCGAGTCCAGCAGCGGCGGAAACACAGGAGGAAGAGAGACTGGCCTGGTCCCGTGCCAGCCTTTTAAAGCCGCGCAGGATGCTTCCGGGTTGCCCTGGCTCTCGTGAGCGCGGCCTTTGTCACTGGTGGGCGCAGAGCGCTGGAAGCCCCTGTGCCTGCGCTGCGTCTGCCGGGGCGCGCAGAGACATCTCGGCGGTCTGCCGCTGGGGTCTCCTGGCGGGGGTCACAGCTCCTCCGCCTGGATTGTCGGATGAGCTGTGATCCCCTCCCCCCATCCTGCACAGCCTGTCTTCAGAGGTTGTGTGCAGGATGAGAGGACGCGGCAAGGGGGGAGGAGGGGGGAGGGTGAAGGGACGGCAGGGCACACCGTGACAGGTACTTAAAGAGAACCCTAGTTTATTTAGTTTACTTTTCTGTGATAGATGGTCATGGGACTTTCATCATTGTTCTGCTTTTCAGTTCTGCTTTTTCGTTCTCATCCTTTGCTACTATCTTATCCTTTAACTGGATTTGTAGATGTGCAACAGGCACAGCTATTTCCTGTCGTTTTCACTCCCCCTTACAGTTTGTAAGGGGTAGATGGGTAGGTGGAATTTCCTCCGTGTTCCCCTCTGAATGCCAAGTGTGGGTCACATAAGAAGACTACCTTCACGGTGGGTTCTTTTGGGCTAGGTACTTTGGGCAGGTTATTCTCCTTGCACATGGGGTACCTTTACTTATGCCTTGCTCACCAATGCCCTGTGCCAGAGCAGAGGTCACTTTCAGGGATAACTTAAGGTAGACCTCCAACTCAGAGACTAAGAATTGAGAGGAAATCTCCCCAACAGAGACACAGACAGAAATAAAAACCTGAAAGATGCTCTAGTAATTTAATGCTTTATGCAAAGCAAAATAAAAAGTGTTGGGTGACATTTAATTTTAACCTGACCAAATACACTGCTCAAAAAAAATGAAAGGAGCACTTTGAAAACACATCAGATCTCAATGGGGAAAAATATCATGCTGGATATCTACACTAACCCACCACCAAAAGTGTCGTGCTCAACGATGTTACAGGCAGCATAATGCTCTCCACGGCTTTTCCAGACCCTTTCATGTATGTCACATGTGCTCAGGGTGAACCTGCTCTCATCTGTGAAAAGCACAGGGCGCCAGTGGTCGACTTGGCAATTCTGGTGTTCGATTGCAAATGTCATTTGAACACTATGGTGGCGGGCAGTGAGCACAGAGTCCACTAGAGGACGTTGGGCCCTCAAGCCACCCTCATCAAGTCTGTTTTGATTGTTTGGTCAAAGACATTCATACCAATGGTCTGCCTAAGGTCATTTCGTAGGGCTCTGGCAGAGCTCATCCTGTTCCTCCTTGCACAAAAGAGCAGATACCTGATGATGGGTTAAGGCCCTTCTATGACCCTGTCCAGCTCTACTAGAGTAACTGCCTGTCTCCTGGAATCTCCTCCTGGGAGACACAGCAAACCTTCTGGCAATGGCACGTATTGCCTCATGCTACCAGTAGTGACACTGACCCTAGCCAAATGTAAAACTAGTGAAAGACAGTCAGAAAAGATGAGGAGGGGGAAAAAAAAAGTCAGTGGCTCTTGTTTTGGGGGTTGTCTCATTGTTGCCTATCTGGTGCACCTGTTGTTAATTTCATTAACACCAAAGCAGCTGAAACTGATTAACAACCCCCTCTGCTACTTAACTGATCATATCAATATCCCAGGAGTTTAATTTACTCAATGCTATGCAATAAAAGTGTTCCTTTAATTTTTTTGAGCAGCGTACTAAGACTGGAGCAGACAGAATCTGGAGCAGCTGTGAATGAAAACCACTGCTTCTAGCTTTCATTTTTAAAGCTTAAGTGAACAAGCTGAAGCCAGAATATATGTATATATATACAGTATATATATATTATTTTTTTTTTAAATTTATTTCCATTTTAATTATGAAAATGTAAAGTGGGACTAAACCCTCCTATCTTTTTTTCAGCTAAGGAAGCTGCCATCTTAGCCTCTGTTTGATCTACCATGAGGCTGCACATTATGACACCAGCCATTTCATAGTGTAACAGTTTGGTTGAAAGCACAAGCAAATGTGACAGTTAGCATTCCTGGAATGCAACTATATTTGAAACTGTTAAATTGTTAGGTTTAGTCCTGCTTTAACTACATTCATAGGTGTTTTTGTATCTACCTGGGCTTAGCTTTATGTAATACAGTTCCTTCTAGAACCCACTAAGCCCAATTTGGCACTAAAAAGGATAAATATCACATTGAAGTCAACGCTGTGCTCACTCCTCCTATAAGTACTGTGTGTTTCCTGTGTTCAGACTTGCAGCATTCTACAACGCCTTTGTGCTCTGATCATCTTGGCATCCTGATATCAAATCTGATTTTGGAACTTACATGCAAGTGAAGATACAGAGAATCATTTTAAATGAATACTTAACTGCATTAAATTGTGTTTTTTTTTTTCTGGCTGGCATTTAGCTTTAATGTATTATATACAGTATATTTAATGGATGTCATGTATAAGGTGTAAGTAGGTTCAAAAATGTACACATGGAACTAAAGCTGTTTCAATTGTTTTTGATAGAAGACAATTGTTTAAGTGATGAAACATCTAATTACAAGTGCATTTCCTGATATTTAACCACGGAGTAAATTAAGAAGAATCCCCTAATAATAAGCACAATTTTATATGATAATTCAGTACATCTGTGTATTTGCTTAATTTTAAACAAATCCAGAGCATGTTAATGTATTAAATCTGTCCATAATTATGGTAGCAGCTGTTGGATAGCTTTCATTAGTCTTATGATGGTGCTATTGCCCAACAAGCATATATTTCAGAGCCTTGCCATTACAACACAGGCTAAATGTATCTCCATTATAATCTGAAATTAGTTGAAATTATATGTTAATGTTTCCTTTTTACATTTAGCCTTCTATGTTAATGACATTTCATAAAAAAAAGTTATTATATGGCAAACAGAGAGTCAGCCTTTTTTTTTTGTTCATATTTATTCAGTCCTACAAAATTAGCAGTATCTGAATTAACACTTTATTATGCAATGTTCATATTTATTTGGATTCTTCCAGTACTAGCGCTGTGTAAATACAGGATTTCAACATTTATCATTCAATGTTCAGACCACATATATTTTTGCAGTATGCCTAGCTATAAAATAATTCAGTAGCATTTAAAATTCTAAACTAGAATTCACGTTCTTGAGAATTTTGCAGTTCACTAAAGGTCAAATCATACATGAATCTTTTGCTTTTAAACACTCTCAGGTGACAAAGCCTACCTGTCAAATGTCTCTGGTTTCTATGCTGGTATTTATCTAATGCTGTTACCATCCTTCTTCTTACATTTCTGTGGCTGCTGCTATTTTTATGTAATGGTCCTGAATTCTAGTTTGTTAAAATGTAGGCTCAGTATTTGTCATGTAGTTGAGTGGTGGTATAGAATTATGTGATGGGTTCTACTTGAAATGATTCTATATAGTTAAAAAGGACCAAGAAGTTAATTGGGCACAAATGAGTGCCAACCAGCCATCCTGTCTCCTGCTTTCCACTGAAGCAAAAAAAAGCGTTTGACAGGGTGGATTGAACATACCTCCAGGTAGTTCTCAACAGGCTAGGGCTAGGTCCACATATGCTTCTTTGGGTTGCGGCCCTATATAACTCCCTGGTAGCACAGGTTAAGGTAGATGGGACTCTCTCACAACCATTTCCCATAAAAAATGGGACATGGAAGGGGGTACCCTTTATACCCGCTTATATTTTGCCCTCACCCTTGAACCCCTCCTTAACAGAATATTAAAGGAGTCCACATTGGCTCCATGGAACATAAGCTTTCTGCATATGAGGATGATGTATTGTTTTACGTGACAGACCCCTTGATATCCCTCCCTAACATGGCTGAATTACAGGGCTTTCACCAACTCTCTAACTTAAAAATAAACTATAGCAAATCCGATATTTTTGCAGCTTTCCATCCTTGACGGCATGCAAACACAGTTGCAAGCCTCTTTCTTTACTTGGTGCCATAACTCCTTAAAATATTTGGGCATCCTTCTCCCGGCTCATTGTTTTCAACTGTATTCCTGTATTTATGCTCCATTGCTCAACACTATAAAAAAGACCTTATCATTTGGGACCGTACCTCATTCTCTTGGATGGGCCACGTAAACATGATGAAAATGAACATATTGCCTAGGATACTCTTTTATCTACGAATGGTACCTATATCTTTGCCAAGGTCCTTCCTCTCGAGCCTCAATAGTCTTTTCATATGCTTTATCTGGATTAAGCTCCACAAATGTGGAATGTCTGACATTCCACATTTTGAACTGCCCCAAGTGAATAGGGGTCTGGGTATGCCAGCCCTTCACCGCTATTATGAAGCCATGGCACTACAGAGGAATACCCCAGTCCTTCATTCCCTTTCGGTATTGTACACATTGTTTCAATTGGAGGATCCGGCTGGGAAACCTTTTTACATATGGGAATGAGAGAGAGACCTGCAGCATTAATTTTTTAGACACCAAGCTTGACCAGCTATACCGTCTAACCCATACCAGTTTGGTTGATACAAAAATACAGGAGAATAGTTTCAAACTGCTCACTTGCTGGTATCGAGTCCCTTCTAAATTAGCTAAGATTTACCCCTTTGTGTCCAGCCTATGTTGGAGAGAATGTGACCATCGCAGTACCTTCCTCCACATCTGTTGGGAGTGCCCCAAGCTGCGTCCCTTTTGGCAAGACATTAGAGCTCAAATCAAAACGATCCTTGATACTGATGTTCCTGACTCCCCTTTGCAGATCTTTCTTCATGTGCCCTCCATTCCTCTCAACCACTACAAAAAAGTGTTCTCCCATATCTTTTCAATGCAGCATGCTGCTTGATCCCAATGTATTGGAAAAAATCTCAGATTCCTGTTTAAGCTGAGTGATGGAGGTGGAGGAATGGATGGCCACATGCAGGGACTGATACAGCAGGTTTTACTCCATTTGGGCTACATGAATTCACTACACTTCATGGACCTCAAGGCTCTTGCAGCTGAGGGGTTGGTGCAAAAATGAATGGGCTGAAATCGCACTGCATAGAACTGCATGAATGCTGTATGTCATCTCACCTCCCTGACATGTCTGCACTTATAACATCAGGGTGATGCTATATTACTCATTTAAAATAATCCCTACAGTGTCCACAGCTATTGTAAATGATCTAACCTTCCTGATGTTAAAAAATGATGCTATAACTTTGTGTATTATTTTTACAGATACTTATATAGCACTGACAGTTTACATATTTTGTATATTCACGTCAGTCCTTGCCCACAAGGAACTTACAATCTTTTAAAGGCTCCTAAATCACATGATGATTTATAGACAGTAGACAATTCACCTACCAGCACGTGCCACCAAGCACAAGAGGAACTTGCAAACTCCATGCAGTTAGTGCCCAGGTTGGGATTCAACACAAGGACCCTAGTGCTACAAGGCAGGCATGCTAACCCCTAAACCACTGTGCTGCCCATATAGTATGCACAACAATGTCTTTAGCTCTTATACTTTGTTGTATAGGATCTAACCTTCTTTACATGTCCACCCTGCTGACTCCTGTTCTACTCCCTGTTAACCCCTGTATCTGCCCTACTTGAGCCCCTGTGCACTGCCCAACTGATTTCTGTACACTCCCCTGGTGACCTACCATCCTTTGCCCAGCTGACACCCTGTCCACTGTCCTGCTGACCCCTGTCCACTGCCCTACAAACTGATAGCCTATGTACAGTACACTGCTCTACACACCGTATCCTCTGTCCTGTTTGGTTCCTGTACATTGTCCTGCTGACCTCCTACCTTCTACACCCCTCACATTTTTTACTGCACCCCCCCACATTAGACAGGCTAGATCGGCCTCAGCCTTTAACTCCTCCTAAGCCACACCCCTGATCCAATTCACCCAATGGGGTTTGTCATAGAGGTTTTTCCATGCACTATTGTCAGTCAATTACAAAAAATAGTGGATTTGTCTAAATTACAAACATCTATAGCTCAAACTGTTTTCATCTAACATTAAATAAGTTCAAATCTGTGATAAAAATGAAGGAAAGTCTGTGTTTTATTTAAAGGAGTTTGTTTCTAGACTATCATTATTTCTAGATAATAAAATGCTAAACATTTGAATCAGGTCCATTTTAATTTATCACTTGCAGAGAGAAGCTGGCATGTTATACAGAACCCTGAATGACTAAACCTACATCCACATGGGAGTTTAAGCTGTGGCCAGAATTGGCTGCCCACAAGAATTAGTAGATTCTTGCTGGTGGTTGTACACACTGTATGCAGCCATAGCACAGACTGTTGCTGCATCTGTAAACAGTGTTTAGCCAACTCTAAACGCAGCAAACTATCTGTGGCTAAACTGCCATGTGAATGTAGCTTTGGAGGAGAGACACAAACCCTCTTCACTATAAGTATTAGCAACATCTTAATTACTGAATTACCACATTTAAAAAAAATGAAGACTGTTTCTTTTTTGAAACCCCAGTGTGCTTTGCAATCTGTGACCCTGACACGTCTAAAGAGAGTTTCTCTGGAGCGGCCAGGAGCACACGATAAAAAATCTTTCATAATAGCTAAAGTGTTACTAAATCCACTACAGTAAAATCAGTCTGTATATGCAGTAAAGCATGCTTGTTATACTAACTGTGGAACCTAAGGGGTTAATCCTCTGCATTGTGTAAAAATGCTTTTTGATCCTGACTTCTCTGATCCTCCCCTTCTTCCAGTGTCCCCCTCTTATCTCCTTATAAGACATATTGTGTGGAGTCACTCTGCACATGCTCAGTTTGGTGTGTTTTGATAGAGAGGGTTTTTTTTTCTTTGGAGAGAGCATGTGATCAGCACAGGGCCAATCAGCACTGTCCAGACAGAGGTTAGGGGTTCTGCATCCTCCTAGAGCAGAATAAAAACTCCTCCTACAAGCTTTAACATGTGCTTGGCTGGACACTGATAGAAGTCACAAAAGTGCTTTAACTGATGCACTTCCATGTTCTGTGTCCTGAGATCAGATATTTTGAATGCAGGGTCCTGGGAGTAACACTCTTAACTATCTGCAAGCGACTCCTGCTGTCAGAACTGTCTGTATCAGTAGGAAGCTTTGCAATGCTGGTGACACAGAAATAGAGAGTGGCAATTAGTAGTATTCTATCAACTTTGCAAAACTTGTAATTAAATGAGTAAGTAAAAAAATGGGATGTACTATTTATTTTCTAAATTAAAAAAAAAACATTTAAAATCTCAGAACTAGTGACAGGGTTTTAAATGCAGGTTCACGTTTGCTCTGTACAAGTATAATATTTTTTAGCAATTTGTATATTTTTTGAATAATTTGTATTTTTGTGAGCAAAATACTTCTTTCCATCACCAGCACCAAGCCTTGGCTCCTATGGGAATCGTTTGGATGAAGATTAGGAATGACAGTTCATGAAATTAATGAATGTATCTGTCTCTTTGTATGCTTCTTTCCTCTGGTTATAAGCCTGATGTACACTCATATTAGCAAAGTGCCTCATTAATGCACTGCTTCAAGGCCCTGGCAGAAAGCGCGGCAGGCGTCTACTCCTCCCTGCAGCACATCAGAGCACACGGCCCAAGTCATAGCTATTGAAATAGGAAATTAGAAGAAACTACCTCATTATCATAATACCATCAGAAGCTAAATGTTATATTCACAATCCAGCAAATAAAAGGCAAGTGTAAATGATGAAAAAAATAATGTTCAATTTAAAATGATTACAGCATATTAATATGCTATTAGCAACAATGAATTACATTGTTACTTACTGCTACGCATTCATTCATATTAACTCTTCTTCCTTTTTAAAGTTGGCTTTTGAGAAACAAGTTTAATTTTTTATTGTTAAATACAAGGAAATAATTATAGGAAAACAATGGATTTGACTGAATATAGACTTTTTTTTATTATTACTTTCATTTTTGTCTGAAGATTTTTTTTCACTTTTAGTTTCCAAAGATATTACATTTCCAGCAGGAATAAATGATGCATGTTGGTAATCAAAACAAGTTTACACCATCAAAGGGAAGGAAGGATAAGAGAAAAATGCCTTAAGAAAACAGATTTATCAAAATGCTCACAAGTTGAGACCTCAACAAATATATCACTGTACTCCCTCTAAAAGCTAATTCCAAGATAACAAATGTTTCATGCTGTACTGGAGAGTAGAAAAACCAAAGTAAAATAAGGCAAGTAAACGACAATGCTTGGCAGAGTGACTTTTGGGATTATTGGCCCTGTATAGTTTCTTTGTTGTATTAAAAACAATTATCTTGATATATAAAAAGAAACAAGAACAGAAAAGGAGACCAGGAAGCCTGGAAGATGTGAGAAGGATTCCCTCAGAAGGTCATCTCTATATTACACAAAACAACTATCCATATGAATCCTATATGTTTTTGAATTATGATGTACAACCCCAAATTTGATCAAATGTATCAAATTTACGTCTTTAACCACTTGCCTACCAGGCACTTATACCCCCTTATTTACCAGGCCAATTTTCAGCTTTCAGCGCTGCCGCACTTTGATTGACAATTGCGCGGTCATGCAACATTGTACCCATATGAAATTATGATCATTTTTTTCTCACAAATAGAGCTTTCTTTTGGTGGTATTTAATCACCACTGGGCGCTTTACTTTTTGCACTATAAATAAAAAATTGCCAAAAATTTAAAAAAAAAAAAAAAGTTTCTTTGTTTCTATTATAAAATTTTTCAAACAGGTAATTTTTCTCCTTCATTGATGTGCGTTGATGAGGCAGCACTGATGGACACTGATAGGCGGCACTGATGGGCACTGATAGGCAGCACTAAAGGGCACTGATAGGCAGTACTAATGAGGTGGCACGGATAGGCGGCACTGATAGACAACACTAATGAGGTGTCACGGATAGGCGGCACTAATATGCAGCACTGATAGGCGGCACTGATAGGTGACACTGATGATGGGTACTGATAGACGGCACTGACTGGCATCACTTCTGGGCACTGACTGGCGGCACTGACTGGCACAACCACTGGGCTGCACTGGTGGGTGGCACTGGTGGGCAGCACTGGTGGGTGAGCACAGGTGGGTGGCACTGGTGGGCACAGGTGGGTGGCACTGGTGGGCACAGGTGGGTGGGCACAGGTGGGTGGCACTGCTGGGCACAGGTAGGTGGCACTTCTGGGCACAGGTGTGTGACATTGCAGAGTGGCACAGGTGGGTGCACTGCTGGGCAGTACTTTCCTCACAATCTGACAGCATGAGGAAAGTGCAGCCGAGAACCGGCACTTGCATTTCCCTCTGATCAGCGTGTCATTGGACACCGCTGATCAGGTGGTAAAAGGCCGCTGTGATTGGCCTTTTACAACATCACGTGATCAGCTGTGTCCGTAGGACACAGCGATCACGGAGATCGCCGGGTGCGCGCCCCCTGGGGCGCGCAGGAGAGCGCGTTCTGGGGGGGCGTCATATGACGTCCACTCAGAACTGGCTGGCCGCAGTGCAGCCGTCATTCGGCTATCTGCGGTCGGCAACAAGTTAAAAAGGATATGAACTGCAGAGGCTCTCTCCAAAAAAAGGGAAGTGGATTGCAAAGAAGTAAATACAAGTATTACTTGGGGCCTTCCTGTAGCTAATCTTTTTCCTCAATATTGACCTATCATGCCTTGCCTTACAGTGTATATCCATGTGAAGTCAGCCATCTTGATAGAGGCAGAATTTTGCTTCCTCGAGTCAGACCTGCTCCATCAATGACATGATCTGATGACTGATGGGGAATTTTTAAGAAGCAGCGGTAAAAAGGCAGGAAGCAGAGATCCACAAAAAGCAGAAGCAGGGAGATGCTTGCACTACAAGTGCAGCTTTCCCATAAAGCGAGGAGAACAATGAGAAGTACAATAGTAACATCACCAAATTTTACTCTAAACCTTGTGAATGCAACAATCAGAGGCAGCAATGCCCTAGGTGCACTGCAGATATACAGCTTTGAAACTTACAGTTTATCTCCTTTAAGTACACTGCTGTTTTTCAGTAGGAATTCAGAACAAAAGGTTAATGGTTTGGGTTACCGCATAGACATGACGAACATCTCTAGATGCAACCTATAAGACAGCAAATCTAAAATCTTAACGTCTGCTGGTTATTTACATTAGATGGCTGGCAGCCTGCCAAGATATGTTTTCATAAAAAATAAAACTTTCAATGATTTTGATGCTTGTATTGTAAACTTTAAAAATTATTTTCTCTACAATGCTTATAAGTACTCAGGTGAATGAGGGATTGCTTTAAAGTGGTTTTACTGCATGTTTAGAAATATGTAAATACTTTAGTGTGCATTATCTGGGCACAGGTTCAGCATGATTGTTCCAACAATGTGGAATCATACCCTTTGCAGCAATCTCTGGGAATGGAAAGAGAAGTTTTATAACCAGCTTCTGGGAATAAAACTTTATGAAAGGGAACACTTGAGTATAAAAGTGTGTTAAACCTTAACTCCAAGGAAAACACAGATCACTGCCTGCAGTGGGGCTGTCCCCATACTGCAAGGATTACATTCCTATTTCTACCTTAGGGGCCAGCAAATGCACTTTTACTTAGCTGATCCCCTGCTTCCACAGTCTCTCTCCGTGGCTGCAGGTCCTCTGACATCATCATGTACAATGCAGGGTCCATAGCCCTGCATTGGGCATAAGGATGCCAAGGAATAGTCCACTGCTGGAGCATAGGGGAGAAAAGGAGAGCATCAGATACAAATCACCCCAAGATATAAACAAGCCTTAAAAATATAACTAAATGCAAGCCTTTTTTTAAAAACTTTGAAAAGGATGGAGATGGATTAGAACACCTATTAGGTTTTTATTGCTGTCTATGCCCCAGTTAGGAAGATTCACCCTCTCAATTTATCCTGTTTACCATTATCATTGAAAGTGAAAGTAAAAGAAAATCCAAAATTTGGGGTTGTCCCCAGAACAGTAATAGTAATGGGGGGGGGGAGGAATCATCCAATGGGGACATAGTTCTGGTGACCTGGGGGGCCCCAATTAATTTCCTTAATTTGTGGGGATTTCCTCTCAATTCCTGTTTTGGCTTTGGGACAGGCAGTGAAGGGAACTTTCTCCAACAGGTTTAACCCAGGTATAACCCTCCTTTACTCTATGGAATTGAAAAAAAAAGTTTTGGCTATAGTTCTACTTGTGATGGGTGCGGTGTCAGACCCCAGTCCTCACCAACTTGTGACCGAAGGACTAGCCAATCTAAAACCGCTCTGCCACTTGCGTAACAATGCCACTCTCAGCTGCAGCCTGCACAAAGATTTTCCAGCTCACTGGACCACAATCTATGTGCCAACAGCCTGAGAGCAATTGTTACTGGGTCAGGTTAATTACGCAATTAACCCTTCACACTGCCACCACCACCTTTTTACAGAGAAAGAGGAAAATCACAAATCATATATATATATATATATATATATATATATATATATATATATATATAATATATATATATATATATATATATAAATAGAGCAATAACATAACAGAGAGATAAAGGAAAAAGTTTAAGAAGGTAGAATACTTGCAGAAGTCCTGGTTTAAGCAGAGTTCAAGTGTCCTGAACAAAAGGGTACCTTTTCTCCCGAAGTTGGTTCCTGATGTTAAAAGGGAGAATCTCTTCATCTCTCTCTCCAGGCATGACCGCTTTTCTAGTGTCCCAGCAGGGGGTGTCTACTGAAGCCAAGGGCCAATCGCCTCATTTGGGGAGGGGGAGTTAGGTGGAGACCCAGGCTGTGTCCCAAATCCCTCACCAGTTTATACCATGGTCAATAACCTTCCATAGGTGCATGCAGCAGCCTAGCCACTGGCAGGTTAATATGCAGAATGATATTCTGAATGTCCAGACACCAAATATGACATATCCGGCTGTGACGGATAACAAGATATCGCTTTCTACTCTCTGGTAGATGTTATCTAGGGGTGTGAGGTATCAGGTGACTCGCATTAACCTGACCTATCTGAATATATGCTTTGTTTTATTGTACCTTGTTCCTGCTGGGATTTATGAAATTGTATGAAAAAGTAGTTTCAAGTGGGATGTCTGTTTTACTGCCACTCTGGAATGCTTTCTTGTCCAGTGACTGACGGGTTTATAGCTTTATGACCAGGCCAAGGCAAGGGTCTGACAGACATCATGGAACCAGCTAATTGGGTTTACAACCATGAAGTGTATCCAGCTGTGCCTGATGCTATTGTGACCCCAGCATACACACACACCACATGCCATTAAAAAAAAAGGGAGGGGGACTGATTTGGAGTGAGAATGAAATTTGCAGAGTATGATCCAAATTATGGTTGTCATTGTCCATATCTGTGCGCACAATTATCACACCACTTTGTGTAATTTTTGTGTTTTCCCTGGAGATAAGCTTTAAGTGTAAGAAAAGTTTAATCTTAGCCTTAGCATTTCCACTTTGTCCAAGGTATTGCAATGAACCCAGTGCTCCACAACCTCACTAACACAAAGCCAATGGCTGTTCACTTTGCATGGGAAGTTGCATTTTGTAAGGGAATTTATCCCAGAGCTTAGGGATTGTTGTGAGGTTTCACTTTGCAAGGCATACCCAATCACATGTAAGGAACATTTTAAAAAAGAGCATTTTTGCTTGCACATGCTTTGATGATGGAAATCAGCAGAGTTTCACCTCATTCTATAGGCTCTGTATTTATTTACCTTTAGTAATTAAACCCCCATGTTTTTAGAAAAATATTGTAAATGTGATTTGGGATGTACCACTTTGAAAAAAGCAATTTTTTTCTGTTTTCTAAAAAATAGATGAGACATTTGTCAACAGAACAGAAGGTGAGGTTTGGTTATAGCTATAGTGCTTCCCAAACAACTAATAGTCTGGGAGGCAGAAGAAGGATGTTTGGACCTGTGTGCGGAGTCCAAAATGAGGAGGTAGACCTCTTACTTCTCCTGTCCAAATATCCCTTGGGTTGAAAAACACATTTTGTGTCCAACAAATTATGTATTTTTCTTTTTTGCAATATGTTATTATGGTTGTGATGTCTACTGAGACCTAGTGGTAGTGAGATGCCAGTACAACTTTTTTATTGGGTGAATTGTTACAATTCATCTCCCCCTCTTGTTTTGTGTTAGATAGTAGAGTCATAGCAAGGCCCTCCCTGTTTTTCTCATATTTCCTAATATATTCAGTTTATCGCAGAGATATGGCTTAGGAAAGTTATCATCTTCTTACACTTCAAAAGACTAGAAAAACATCCCCTATATTGCTTTTATCTTCAAGCCATCCATAGATCTTGGCCGGAACAGTAGGGAGCGGCAAAAGATTCGATCCATCTATAGGCAAGTTGATTGTACCCAAGTCGATCCATCAAACAACATTGGTACAAACAGCCTGCTGGATTTTTAGCACTGCTATAGCCCCTAGCAGTAATCAATGAGTTCTGCCAACAGGGAAAGCTCCCCTCACCCTTTCCACCCCCTGACACAACACAATAGCTCTGCGACCCATGGTGGAAGGAGGTAAAATCGAGTCATCTATGGCTTGTCTTAGTTAAATTGTATTGGATTAATCTTCTGCATCCTATTTATTAGTTAAGCTGCCTGTGGATGGTGTCAAGTAAACAGGTCTAGAAGTATGCCATTACATACAGTATATTGGCATTTAAAATAGAATAACAGAGGATCAGGTTGCAGAATCACAGATCACGGATAAAATGCTGAAGACCTTTCTACACTGAAGAATGACATAACTCAGCTTTAAATAGCCTATTTAGTGCCACTGTCAGCAGTGAGTATTTCACACATGCACTTACATGAGACACATGTTTGAGTGCCCACGTGTCTGGATTGCACACAGTGTATGCTCAGGTGCTTGTGCTGGTTACTGATTGTGGAGGCTGATACATTTTTCTTGGCAAAGACAATGTGGTTTCAGCTTGGAACATCTGACAGCTACAGGACAAGCTACATTGCTCCAAAAGCAATTATTCCAAATGGGGTTCCTTCACATGAATTCGGCCATATGGAAGCTTTGCAATGTGTATACATGTGCTGCCCTCTACTGTCTGTACTAGTAAATGTCTGTCAATATATTATGTATGAACTTTCTATCTCTGGGCTGGTGGGTAAAAAAAATTCAAAAGGGGGAAGTGGAGAGACAGAAAGTCTGAGACCACATGCCCTGTCCAGGAGGATATATTTCTTTTGCATTTTCACCCAGACCAGTAGCAGAGACTATTATGCAAGTATTCCTGTGTGAAGCTGCATTCCATTCCAAACTGACTGGACAAAGGTTGAAGGATCTCCCCACCACTCTAGATCCTGTCTTCAGGACTCCTCATAACCGCTGATCTTGTCTTCAGGTCTCCGACAAAAAGGACAGCACCTAACAATCATTCTCAGGGGCCCCTGCAACTGGACCTTGCTGAAACATTCACCTTGAAGAATCACTATAATAATAACTATATACATGGGCACATGTGCACAATTCCATCAGTACTCCAATCAGGACCTTTTCTCTGATAATATCTGTTTGTACATTGGATGTAAGTACTATTAGTTCTGAAAGTTCTGAAAAAGTTCATAAATTATTTATCTTTGTCTCTTTTTTTACATCACAGAAACCTGATATTTTAACAGGGGTGTGTAGACTTTTTATATTCACTGTATTTTGTCTTATGTGATCTTTGATTTATAGTTCAAGAATATGCTGCATGGTGATTATTATGTTTTTGTAAGTGCATTGTGAAAATTAAACCAATGAGTGATAAATCTAATCTTAAACTCTCTTTGTACTTTGATTTTTGCTGCACTTAAAGTTAATTTGTGGCCAAGTTATGGACTTTCGAATATTTTCATATTCTTAACCTCCCTAACGGTATTCCCGAGTGTAGCTTGGGGTAAAATGTCTATACCAAAAGCGGTAACCCCGAGCTACATTTGGGCTTACCATGCAGCGCTGCATAGGGAGTCCCTGCAGCACTTACCTTGTCCTTGGCTCCCGCGATGTGTCCCCTGCAGCGTCCCCGGCCATCTCCTCCAGCGGATGCCGGCATCCGCCTCCTGTGTTCCGGTCCCCGTGACGTCGGGACGTACGGGCGCCGCCACCGGCGGCGGGAAATTTGAAAATTTTAAAAAAATGTCTTTTTTTCAAAACGATTTTACATAGTAAAACATTGCTGTTTCAACCCATTTCACATACATTTTGTCCCTAGTGCTTTGTCCTGTCCCCTGTCTGCATTTTGATTGTTCTTTCTGCCTGGAAACATAGAAAAGTCCATGGCGTCCAAAAAGTGTCCCTTTAGGTCAAAAGCGGGTTTAGATCAGCTAGAGAACAGCGATAGTAAATCAGAACCACTTGCAGAATTGAGTGATAATGATTCGTGGAGAAATTCGTCATCAGACACTGAAAACGATTTTGCGACTTTGCTCAGCGATGTGCGAACTTGGCGCTATATTTCAAATTTCAGTGTTTTTGGTTTGATTATATTATTGAATTAAATGTATGATTTAGAATCTTGTTCAGACAGATTTCAGTGAGTTATTCCTAAAAATTACAGCCTACAATAAAAAACTACATATTTCCATGCAAAATAATGGTACCGCTTTCAGCACCAAAAATATGAAATAATCATACCGCTAGGGAGGTTAAAGCCCAAATCTGAGAAAAATTTTTTATTGTAAATCCTGCACCAGCCATACAAGAAAGAGGTAATGCTGTGTATGCGGTGCTGCCATATAGCAGTGAATTCATACCATGATTGGAGGATGGTATGAATGGGCATAGAGTGAGGAAGGGCTCTGGTCACACCACGCTGCTTTTAGCCCCTACTCTCATGTCCACAGCACCCAGGAATCCAGTGGAGCCAGTTTGCAACAAGGTATGATTTTACTACTATACAGCAGCATAGCACACACAGTATCTCTACATAGCTGGTACAAGATTTACATTTTTTTTTTAATTTAGTAATTGCTGAGCTTTAACAACAGTAAAAACAAAAAAGTTTTAAAGAAACCATTCATGACCTCTGTAACTGCAGGCATTTTGGAAAAATGCATTCTCAGAGTTTATAAAGGAAGCACTGAAATTCTAACATATCTCTTGCTGTTTCCACTGACAGTAGGGGCTTGGCAGCTTAATTTAATCCAAACAGTAGGTGATATAAACTGTTCATAAACAGACTGCTTCCAGCTTCATTCTCTGTTGTGATGTTTGAGGATGAGCTACTCTGCAATACATGCAGCTAAATATATCAGGAATGGCCTGTTTTAAAGTAATTTACTACTTATTTTAAAAGGCCTTCGTCTGGCCATGGGTTCACTTCATATTATTTCACACATTAGAGCTTTGCAGACATTTGCTAAACTTAAGCCACATGAAATTATATATTCTGCATGACATTTTTAAACATATGATGCATTATTATTCACGTTGTGGTATGAGGCAAATGTATTACTTTTCAAAATATTGGACTGTCTAAATTTTAATATTCATACTTAGTTAAAACCTTGTACTTCCCTCCTAGACCGATGACATTTGTGAATCCCCTATATCTCAGATAACATGGTACCTGTGTCTCCCTCCCTCCCTCCCCCGGGACTGATAACATCCAAAAGCCATCCACTATAGAATAATTTTACCTGCACCTCACACTGATACCTCTTTGGTCCCCTATACCTAGATGATTCCCTGGAGACAACCTCTGTATATACCATGCTGTCTTTTAAATAAATATTTCTACTCATCACTGCTATTCTTATTGACTCCTTTGGCCCCTCCGATCATTTTACTGAGGTAGGTACTACGCATACACAGTATAGCAAAGACATCACACTTTCTGATTAAAACACTGTCTCGCACTGCACAGGGAAGGGCAAAGAAAGGGAATTGAAGGCCTACATGGCTATTACATTTTTCCTATGGGGAGCAGGGGAATGTACTGTATGCTGCATTTTTATATAAAAGTACAGTTACACTTGAAGCTACTCACATGGTATGTGCAGAAGTTGCAAGGAGAATAGTTGTTAAAATATATAGGGTTTGAATTACTAGAACTGGAGCATGCAAAATCTGATGTAGCTCTGCGGAGAAACCAATCAGCTTTCTTTTTCTTTTTTTCATCAAAGCTTAATTGAACAAGCTGAAGTTGGAACATGATTGGCTACCATGCACAGATTTTTTGCTCTCCAGTTTTAGCACACTAACCCCATGGTGACACAGTGATGTTCTGATATGCGGAATGACTGTTCATTCAACAAGCTATTCTTCTGCTGTAGTGGTAACAGGAACACTTGGAAACAATAAAGGCTTTAGGACTTTAAGGGTAGTTTGAAATCAGTTTGTGCTTTGATTTCATTTCTCTGGTAAAGCAACCCCCGTAGATTCTACAGTGGGCCCCTGTAGTAAGTCCAACATCTTAAAACAAGTACAATGAATGTGCAGAGGTTTGTAAATAAGAACAGGAGAGTCATGGGAATGTATAGCTGGGAGGATGTTTGGCCACTGCCATTGCCACTTTTAAGTAAGCATGTTTTTAATTTTTTTTTTAAAAAAGTTCTTGTTAAGAGCAGTGACTACGTGATACATTCTTTTATTAGGAAAATAAAAATTCTTGTGGGATTTGGTGTCTTGTAGTAAGGGCTGGTGGATGGAACTATAGTACACACCAGGTGACTAGGCATCTGATAAAAGTGTGTTGAATGCCAAAAAGCAGAAGAACCCAACACAATTTATCTCTCTGCTTCCTGTGAGGGATCTTTATCAAGTGAGAGTCAGGTACCTATATCAAGCAAAGCAGACTATAAAGGATTTGCGGCATGTTTTTTTTGCATGTTTGCAACCCCATCCACCTGTAATTCTAAACAAATAACTGTGATAATTGTAAAATGAGCAGCAATGACAAATAAGCATGTTTAGAAAATTCTAAAGAAGCATGCTAGGTGCACCATCTACTGTATTTGTCACTTGTGTGTGGGAATCTACAATGCTTTTCCGAAAATCAGTAAGTTATTTGTCATTGAAAGAAGTATAGTGCCAAATGCACACCTTCACTATATTATCTTAATACTTCATTATACAGAATTTTTTACATGAATTTATTGTCAGCTTCTTCAAGAGCAGCCAAATTTGTTTTTACTGCTCTAAACAATGTATCTCTGAAGATTTTCTGTTAATATTCCTTCCTGAGTATAAATGTATATTGTTTTTTCAATATATAAAAACACGACAGATCAGTTTGGAAGCCAATTTGAAATTGTTGCAGAAAAAAGTACGTGTATTTATGCCATTAGATTAATATTATCTTTTTTTTCCCAGCGATGATACATCACTTTCATTAAATTACTCTGTGTTAACGTGTATGGCTGGCAGTAGGTAAGAAATCCCTTGTGCATGTCTGGCAGCAAAATGTAAGGGAAAGATAAAGAATAAGTAGTGTGATTGATTAAACCAAGAGTGGCTTGCTTGCAAGCATTATAACAGTGTGTGGCTTTGTTCACTGGCAAAACAGAGTAAATTAAAAATCATAGTACTTAATTTATAATGGTTACCTATGATGTGAGAAGGAGGCATCATTGTTGTTAAATAATACATAGCCTACTTCCATTTGTGGCAGCCTAATGGGATGATTTGTTCTATAAAAGACATATTTCTGCATGCAAAAAAGAAGAAAGCAACATCTTAAAAGAAATAAAATGAACTGGATAATTTGCTTTGCTGAGCTGAGAGTTGCAGATGCAATCTAAAGTTTTGGTCTCTAATGTAAAATATAAGTGAACATTTTGAAAGCCACTTAATTCTGAAATGTTCAATTTCGTGATGTGTTATTGACATGTTCTGAATAATATGCCAGGCCTTTCTTTTAATAACAACATACAGAAAGCAGTATTGTACTTATGACTTGGTAACGTGTGCATACTGCACGGGGTTCAGTATTTTCAGATCTATTGAACCTCAAAGGAATATTTAGCTTATTAATGGTTGGAGATAAAAAAGAAAACACACACACAAACTGAAGCCTAAGGCTGAACTTGTATTGTAAGATTTCTACAATAAAACTACAAGCGCATATCAAAGCATACTAAGCCAAGGGATATGAACTTCTTACAATGCAGTTATCAGGCATAACAGCATTCCAGCTAGGTTCTGAGCAAAATGAAAGTTATTTTTACAAACTTTAGTATATTTCTATTGTGTAGTATGAAAGAGATTTCAGATATGTTATACTATACTGACCCACAAGTCTCAAACCTTGACTTGAAATTGATATTTATTAAGAACAAGTACAGTAAGACTTGTGCATCATTTCCTTGTATCCCATTTTTGGAGCCTATTTTGTAGTATTTTGAGAAACAATGGTATATGTTTAGTTTAGAAAAGCAACCATACCTGCCAAACTAGAACAAACCTAGCAAGAAAGAGAGGCCATGTTAGAAGTTAGCGCCAAACATTGTAGACATTTGTTTTTTGTTTTGCAACAAGGATCATAATAGTTAGGCCTGGTTCGGACTAGTGCAGTTTCAGGTGCAATTTCATTTGCACAAAATCGCATAAGAATTGCAATCACATGGTGCTCTTTCACATCAATGCAACTCAGCACAGCACCATTTGGGGGAAATGGTCCAGTAGTACTTTGGTGTGATTCCAGAGTGAGTTTGGCCCCATAGAAAATGCAAACCACGTGCAAAATGCAACCAAGTTGCATTCAAGGTGCACTACTTAATTGCACTGAAAATTGGATCAAAATTGGGTTGCACTAGTGTGAACCTAGCCTTAGCTAGAAGAAAAGTGACAAATTCCCCTACTGAACAAAACTATTGAATGTGTTTTTATGACTTAGGACAAACAAAAACTAGGCAGTAAAAGAAGAAATGTTCACTAAAACAGTGGAACACGGCTATTACATATTGTAATAAAATCGTTTTTCTTTAAAAACACTAACTTAGGTGCCAGGTTATGTACATTTAGTTCTCTAGCTCTCCTGTAAACAGTGGATCTGCTTATGATTGCTATGGTGTGCTCTGAGTTTCACAGGTTGTGGGTCTGGATACTTCCCCCTGTTTTCTTGATGGTTCTGGAAAGTAGTGGGCTTGGAGAGTCAGTTGAATATTTATGTTTTCTCAGCCAAATCCCTGGGTGAGGCTGCCCAGATGGTGGCAAGGAGTAAGCATAAATATTCTGATACCTGGAGCTGCCCTCTTGTCCAGGAGGAGGAGATTTCAGCCTGAAAGGCTGCTGCCTTTCTGGGCAGTCTATTTGTGCTTTTGCTGTTCATCGAAGTCCCAGCTATGCTAGCTGGGAGACGTATTCTACCTAACTGGAGCTGACTGAGGGACGACTTTTAGTTTGAAGCCTTCACAGGAGAAGTGCCTGGAGGATATTGGAAGGAGGCATCCAATTACCCAAGGACATTAGTGAGTACAGACCAGTATGAGATATCCCAATGACCGTGTGCTGCTGCTATCCCTCTTGTATTAGAGTTTGCGTGATTTAAAATTGACATTGTTCATGGTGTCCTGGTGTAGCTTAGCCCATCAATTTCTGTTGTAAGGATTGTGTTTGGATTCTTTAGGAGGAAGTTAAGTGTCCTCAAGTTACTACCTAACTTTGCTGGAGTATCCCACAATTATCCTGCACCCATCCAAATACAAATTTTGCAATACAGCATCAAAAGAAATACCCCTAGACTGATTATTGAGCAGGAAGAGTGACTGTGATAATGCGTCTGGCTGATAGTCTACATATGGGGAAAGAAGCTTGGGACCTAAACAGCGTGCCCTTTTGAGAGTGAGTGCTACACTCTAAAGACATAAAAAGCATAAGGAAATTTAGGGTGGGGACCTAAATACAGCAATAATACAATGAGAATATAAATGACATTCACCTAGCTTAGTAAATAAGGTGAAGCTGTGTCTGCTCTGGAGTTCCTAATCATGTTCTTCTCCCCATTGTGTCCAGTTTACCATTCAACCACATCATCCACTCACAGATACATTCATAGGATCTGTGAATGCAAAAATCCAAATCCCATCTGCCACAACGGCAGAAGGACTCGTAGACTTTAATGAGCAGACATGTGGCGATCTCACAGCACTTGTAGTCCTTTGATTTATTTCTCCAGCTCTGTAATCATAGGTTCAGATCTGCGACTGGGGCAACAGTCTTCAGGAGCCTGTCCATTACACCCGTTGCAATGCTTTTCAGGCTCCAATGCAAAAAATAATAAATGTGCTTGTGACGGGAGTCACTTTGGGTAGGGAGCCCATGGAACCCAGTTCACTTTGGAGAGTTGGGGAGACCCCTGTCTCAGCTCCCCATATCCCTATTTTGTGTAAGTCACCCTGTGCCTGTTAGGAGTACAGGGTGATCTGTCCTAATATTGGGGTGGGGGGTTGTTGATTGTTTAATGCCATGTGGTTGCATTCCATTGTTCTATTGTGTGTCTTGCTTGGGAGCAAACTATTATGGGATGTATGTGTTTGTGTATTGGCGTGGTGGGGGGTGTTTCCAGCAGCCCTCCCCCTAATGGGACTGTCTGCTGGAGTGTCTCTTGTTACTAAAGGTAGATTGCCCTGCCCCGTGTCATTATGCAGGGAGGGAGGGTTGTTCCCTTGAATGTATATATCTTGTATCTGTGTTAAAATAAAGTCTATTTCCTGGTTTAATTCAAGACTGGTGTCGTCTAGTCTTGTATGGTCTGCTGTGGTGTCTGTGGTCGGTGTTCGGACAGGAAGCGGTATCCTAATGGAAGTACCCAAGTGCAGTCTGGGGTCAGTTCCGTTACATTGGAGGCAAGCGGTGGGATTGTGCTTCCTGGCTGTGAACACGTCCAAACCACCACCGGGATTCAAAATCAGAACAGTAGACGGCAGTCACCCTAGTGGAGATATGGACCTGGCATCAGAGTTCCCATGGCTGCTGCGGATCGTTCTTGCAACATACCCCAGGACTGTGTCTGCGGATCAGTACCTGGTGCTCAGGCAGCGGATTTGGGTGGTGCTTTGAAGTGGAGCCCTCCAGGTTGCTGGTATGTAGAAGGGCAAGTGCTATCCAACCCCAGGGGAATGGGCCAGGGACCAACAGAAGTTATGGATGCCATTCCTAGGAGAGCAAACCCAGGAGCAATGGGTGACTGAGTTGGACAGGCTGGTCCAGCAGGAGATAGAGCTGGACAACCGATATCAGGCTCTGCAGTGGTACGCAGAGCAGAAATATTTAGGGGTGTCAACAGAATGCTCTCCGGAGGGATATGACTTTAGTGGCCCTGGATTGCTGTGGGAGAGAATTACAGATCATTTTGTGTTTGGCGATGAAGGAGAACCTACCCTTGAGGACCTTAGAGAAGACAGAGAGGCTATGTTGGGTCTCAGAGCTTGAACCAGATCTGGAATACCTGCTGATGAAAGAACAGCATCTGGAAAGGGCATACAGGCAACTGCTAAAACATGTTCAGCAGCATGCCCAAGAATCGGCAGTGGAAATTCCAGAGATTGCCATCCCCAAACCTGAAGTGCTGACAAAAGGGCAGATCTCTGCTAGCCTCTGCCCAGCACTGGTAACATCTTCTGGGTTCCACGGACAGGAGATGGAGAACCCCTATCCCCAGACACCAGTTCCAGAGACTGGGGATTTGATAGACTTCTCTGCTGAGGAAAAACAACCTGGTGAGCCTCCAGCAGAAGAGCTGGCAACAGGGCCAAACATTGCTGAACTCTGCCCAGCACTGGTAACATCTTCTGGGTTCCATGGACAAGAGATGGTGAACCCCTATCCCCAAACACCAGTTCCAGAGACTGGGGAATTGATTGACTTTTCTACTGAGGAGGAACCAGCCGGTGCGCCTCCAGCAGAAGAGCTGGCATCAGGGCATGGCATTGTTGACCTCTGCCCACAACAATCAGCACCGCAGGAGCTGCAGGAAGAGGATACAATCGGCACGTCACAACTGCAGCTGGAGCTGATGTCCATGGATGGGACTTCGGTCACCACTGACACAACCCTAGAAAAGGATCTGGCATTGGGACAGGAGGATGTCAGCCTTACTTTGCGAACACTGGTGGATGTCCATCAAGTCAAAAATGATGAGACTACAGTCTCCACCTGGATACCCCAGGGATGCTGGGCAGTCAGCCCAGATCCCCAGCAGCATGACGGAGTCGGCCCAGCCATCCTGTCTTCTCTCCAGCGGCTGAGAGGACTTCAGGGAGAAGGACCAGTCCGTACTTCTCCCCAGCAGTGGGTATGTTCTGCGAGAGAGGCAGAGATTGGCTGGGTGAGTAATGCTATGTTTGGGACAATTTGTTTGGGGAACTGTGTGGGTGCTGGCATTGGGGGACTGGAAGTACAGACTAACTTTAGAGTCCACCCGTCTGGGGTTTCATCCTGCGTTAGTCTCCTGCCGAAAGGGGAGATATGTGACGGGAGTCACTTTGGGTGGGGGGCCCATGGACCCAGCTCACTTTGGAGAGTTGGGGAGACCCCTGTCTCAGCTCCCCATATCCCTATTATCTGTAAGTCACCCTGTGCCTGTTAGGGGTACAGGGTGATCTGTCCTAATATTGGGGTGGGGGGTTGTTGATTGTTTAATGCCATTTGGTTGCATCCCATTTTTCTATTGTGTGTCTTGCTTGGGAGCAAACTATTATGGGATGTATGTGTTTGTGTATTGGCTTGGTGGGGGTATTTCCAGCAGCCCTCGCCCCTAATGGGACTGTCTGCTGGAGTGTCTCTTGTTACTAAAGGCAGATTGCCCCGCCCTGTATCATTATGCAAGGAGGGGGGGTTGTTCCCTTGAATGTATATATTGTGTATCTGTGTTAAAATAAAGTGGTCTATTTCCTGGTTTAATTCAAGACTGGTGTCGTCTAGTCTTGTATGGTCTGCTGTGGTGTCTGTGGTCGGTGTTCGGACAGGGAAGCGGTATCCTAACGGAAGTACCCAAGTGCAGTCTGCGGTCGGTTCCGTTACAGTGCTTTTATATTATTGTGGGTGGATTTATTTTCTTTCTCTTTTTTTTGCAAAAAGTGAGTGGAATGTGTCTTTAACTTTGCTATGTGAGCCATCTGTCTTCCCATTAAATGAATCCTAGCGTTTACCACCATATAATATTTTTGCATCATCATAAAATGTGTTTCTGTTGAGATCATCAAAATCACCAGAGAGATCTGTGGTCATATCAGCAAAAACTAGAAACTTATCAACCATTAAATTGAAATGCTGCTACATATTCTGGGTAGTTTGTTAATGATCTGTTTAGTGTCCAAAAATAAAGTCTCTATTTTGTGAGAGCAGAGCTAAGCTCAGTAGTTTATGTCTGTATTCTTAGTCACTACACTGACATTACATCTCCACATTACAGTAATTAAATAGATGGATAATCATTTCCCAATACAGGTATTTTCATTAAAAACATAACAAATGGCCTCCAAGACTTTACAATATGTCAAGCTCTGGGAAAGAGATCTCCGCACAACAATAGACCAAGTCGATTGGACACAGATCTGGTATACCATGCACAACTGCCCGATAAACACATTAGCTATAAAATCTAATCTTAAATTGCTTAATGGTTGGAAGATGGTCCCGCAACGAATTATACATTTTACCCCTTCATTGATTGAGCTTCAGATGCTGCCAGGCTCTGGGCATGCTCTTCCATGCATGGTAGACCTGTCCTTGTATTAGGAGACATTGGAGTAGAGTATACCAGATGGTGTACACTCTTTTAGGGAAAAGTATTCTGAAAGACTCTAAGGAAGCCCTACTAAATGTGAAACCTAGGCAATGGACAAATGCCCAGTTTCCCCTTCTTACTTTTCTTTTTATGGTGGTGAACAAGTCCTAGCCAAAGCTTAGTGGCCCCCACCCCTTGGTAGGACAGGCAGAGAATAAAATGGCAAGGTACCTCTGTAATGAAAAGATGTCTGTGATCCTTAAAGTGGTACTAAAGGCTCAAGTTTTTTTTACCTTCATGCATTCTATGCATGAAGGTACAAAACCTTGTTTGTGCAGCAGCCCTCCAACCCCCCCTTCCCCCCAATCCTTACCTGTGCCCACTCCGATCAAGCAATGTTCGTAATGGCCTCTGCTGTCTGGGGACTCTTTCTCCTCATTGGCTGAGACAGCAGCAGGAGCCCATTGGCTGTCAATCACAGCCAGTGAGCCAATGAGGAGAGAGTGGTGGCAGGGCCAACTGTGGCTCTGTGTGTCTTATGGACGCATAGAGCAGTGACTCTGGGATGAGCACGCAGCAGTACCCCCAAGGCGAATGTCTTTCCTTGGGGGCACTTCTAGAAGGGGAGGAGCAGGTGGGGACTAAACCACTGCACAGAGTAGGTAAGTTTGACATGTTTGTTATTTAAAAAAAAACAAAAACTGAATCTTTAGTGTCACTAAGGAAAATGTGTTTAAGTTGTAACCCCTGGATTGAACATTATTTACATAGGGACTTTGGGAACTTGCTCCTGTCCATCTGACAATTTCATCTAGCCAGCTAGACCAATCTGTTTGGCTAAAGAGCAATTTGTGTCCACCCTCAGTGGATTTCCCCATCACCCCCTACCAACTCTGCCTCCCCAGACTGCCCCTTTCCTTATTTCTTTTAACTTCTTACCTTTTCATTTTCTCATTGAGATTTGCTGCTGGAGGGCATTGTGAACATAGATTATAGTCAAACATTCTTAACTACAGATGATCATTGTACAATACTTTGATCATTTTTACCACCCCTTGTTAGAACTGATAAAAGACTGATATCCATAAAGCCGTGTTATTAACCAAAATGTGTCTCCTGGAAGAGCAAAGTGCAAATGGTTCTGTAATAAGGCAGGAGAAGATTGTAAAGCCAATCATCACCAAAATGACTAGATGAATGCCTGAGATCATCAGTAGACATGCATTTATTAATTTAGTTACAATTCATTATAATAATTGATGTATACAAACCTCTGAATGGACATAGTAAATGTCAACGTATCCAAAAAAATGTGTGTTTCATTTGGATGACCTCGCATGATACGATAGTAATTTGGGCCCATGGGGAAATTAATTAAATTTTTGAATTTGCTTGATAATTTGGATTCAGATACCAAATGGATCAGAATTTTGTTACATTTATTAATTCAGATGCATATGACGCCAGTCGAAATTGTCCAATTCTGATTCAAATCCATCCGATTTGATAATATATTGAATATATAGCATTCTTCCTGAAAAACTGCAAAATGTTTTGGCTCCACCCGACCAACAAATATATGAAACAAATGCTGAAGATACAAAATGAATCCCGAAGTCTAATAAGCTCAATATAATGAATATGACAAAACAAAATTCTTCAATGAACGGATGCATCTGAAACACAAATTTCTGGCATGCACATGTCTAATCATCAGCACATTGGCCAGTAGAACCCCTGGAAGTATTTACTGACCACACCTGTTCAATATTGCAGCGTGCTTGCTGGGGGTAGGATCATTATGGTAATCCTGAGTAATCATTTGCTCAAAAAGTGAACTCTGAGCCTTGGACAGAATTGAACTTTTGGGACCTCCGGTGCAAGATTTCTTCAAGATTGATCAAGGATGTTATTTGCTGGAACACAACTGGGACTGGATATAAAGCCTGGGTGTGAAAGATTTGGTCAGAATGGTTGCGTGTTAGCCTAGAGAGGACCCCCTTTTTCTTTCCATCTCTCTATCCATCTCTGTGTCATCATATCCTAGTTCTCTGTTTGTAACTATATTGTACTTAAAATTCAAGATACTTTCAACAACTTACAAAGCCATCCACAACTCGACCCCTAGCTACATCATTAACCTAGTCTCAGAATACCAACCAAATTGTTCTCTCCGTTCCTCCCAAGACCTTCTACTCTCTAGCTTCCTTGTCACCTCCTCTCATGCTTTCCTCCAAGACTTCTCCAGAGCCTCTGGAACTCCCAACCCCAATGTGCCTGACTGTCTTCTACTATGTCCACTTTTAGACGATCCCTTAAAACGAATTTCTTCAGAGAGGCTTATCCTGCCCCCACCTAACAACTGTACTTACAACTGTACTTTCTCCATCAGCCCATCCCCCACAGTTATTACCTTTTGTATCTCTTGACCCTCACTCTTAGATTGTAAGCTCTAACGAGCAAGGCCTCTGATCCCTCCTGTATTAAATTGTATTGTAATTGTACTGTCTGCCCTTATCTTGTAAAGTGCTGTGTAAACTGTTGACGCTATACAATGCCTGTATAATGATAGTAATAATATTGTATGTACTGTATGTATATCCCTATATGTTTTTAGAATCTATGTATATCCATTTGTACTTAAACTCAACCTGTATTTAGTGATCCAATAGTCCTTCATTAAAATCAAAGCACTTCAAACAGAGCACATTCTATACCCCCCTTGACTGTAATTGTGCTGATTATTGTGTATGTTTATAAATCTCTGAATAGTAATTTATCAAAACAGAAAAATATAAAAAGTACAGACGTATCGTATCTTCTGCAGTAGCACATAGTAGAAATGCTATACCGGAACAATAACAGTATAAAAGTACCTCTAGTTATACCAATCCATTTGTATAAAGCAAAAATGTTGCCTTTTTTAAGTATTTTATTGATATTTTTCTTTGGGGAAAAAAGGTTTTTTTAAGGAAAACATTCAATTGATATTTCTTCCTTATAAACTAATTTAAAAGCTTTAGTGACAATTTTTTTAATTTAATTGAAGGCAGATAAACATGGTTTTATATCATTTTAAGAGATATGTGTTTCTTAGTCCTTTTTGCCTCACATACAACATACTGGTAAAAGCCTGACTGAAATAATACCATGAGCACAAATAAATCATATCCTGAAATACTACAGTGCTCACCTTTTTCTTGTTTGAGGAACATAATAAGAACTGACTAGAATGGTTCCAGACTCCCAATTCTTTTTTCTAGCCCAGAGGGTTAAAAGGAAATATAGATTCACTGGAAGATATAAAATATAGGACAAAAGTCAAATTGCCCTGTCTTGTCTGACATAATTTAATTTTTCCATTAACGTGCAGGATATGTGTTTTCTCAATTATTTTAATTGTCCTTAAACCTAGACTGACAATTTGGTTTCTGCTCTAGATATATATAGTCAGTCATTACAGTACCAAATCCTTATTTACTGATTCCATGTGTCTTGGATTGCTTTAATGTGTTGCAATCTAAATCACACAAGGCAGATTACATTTTCATGGTTTATCATTTAGTTATAAATAATAAGTGTTCTAAGGTGTCACATATAGCAATAAAACGTTGAAAGTGGTTATAATTACTTGAAAAGTTCATTTAGCCAGCTCCTCTTCCCACCCTGCTGTCTTCCACTCTCCGCTGTGCACTGAGAATGTCAGCAGCAGCAGAAGAGACAGGGGGAAAGGTGGGGCAGAAGACATTGCTTGGGGGGGAAGGGGGCCAGAGGTCACTGCTATTGGGGAAGGGGGGGCAGAGGACACTACTGGGGAGGGGGGTGATGTGCAGAGGACACTGCTATGGGCAGGGCCACCTTCATAGCAGTGTCTGCCCTTCATATCACCCCCCCTACAGTAGTGTCCTCTGCCCCCCCTTTCCCCATAGCAGTGACCTCTGGCCCCCTCCCTCCCAGCAATGTCCTCTGCCCCCCTTTCCCCAATAGCAGTGACCTCTAGCCCCCCTTCCCCCCCACCAGCAGTGCCCCCCCTTCCCTCCCATGGACAGGTGTTTGAAAAATCAGAATTCCCCGCAAGTGGCTGGGGATTGGGATTCTTCTGCCCCCCCCCCCCCCGCACCCTGGTGCCCTAAGGCAGCTGCCTAAACAGCCTTATGCTGGCACCCAGCATATGGTTGTTTAGGCAGCCGCCTTAGGGCACCAGGGTAGCTGGTAGCTGGGGAGCAGAAAAATTCCAATCCCCAGCCACTTGCTTTTTAAAATACCTGCTTTCCGATGATCCCCTTTATTGTCCTCCTGGAGCAGCTGAAAGTTAGCATCTCCTCCTCGCCCTCCCACAAGCATACAGCTGCTGCAGGAGGAAAATCCAGAGGATTGGTTCTAGTAAACGCCTCCCCCGATGCCCCTACCATCCTTGTTCCTCCTTTTTTCTGCTTCCTGGCCCTTCCTCCAAATGCTCCACTTTCAACAGGGCTTCTAGAGAAATTGTGAAAAATATAAAAAAATAAAAATGTAAAAATAAAAACTACTGACACCATCCACTGCCCTACTGACACCAACCTCTACCCTACTGACACCATCCACTGCTCTACTGACTGACAATAACCTCTGCCCTACTGACACCATCCACTGCCCTGCTGACACCAACCTCTGCCCTAGTGACACTGTCCACTGCTCTGCTGACACCATCCACTGCTCTACTGACTGACACCAACCTCTGCCTTACTGACACCGTTTACTGCCCTGCTGATTGACACCATTCACTGCTCTACTTACACAATCCACTGCTCTACTTACTGACAACAACCTCTGCCCTACTGACAATGTCCACTGCCCTACTGACTGACACTGTCCAATTTTAAGGTAGGCTAAGTTTGTATTTTTACAGTGACATTTGTTTTATTATATTTTTCTACATTATCCTTGCTATTTAGTTAGGTCTTGCTAGTTAATTTTTTTTTTTAATGGTGCTGAACCCCGGTGATCTTTGGTCTCTTTCATATTGTTCAGGTAGATTTCCACCTCTCAAAGGTTGCCTACCCCTGCTCTAAATAAAATGTCATAAATTAAATAAAATGGACTATTGTATTTCTATTTCTTTCTATATATAATGCATACAAAATTATACGTTGTATTACTATATAATGTTTATTACATGTTATGATTTATATTTACTTTAATTAATCAACAAGTAAAGCAGTCTAGCTTTTATAGTAGTGAGCATGAATCTGGTTTACTAATTGTGCCCATTTTCCTCCTATTTAGAATGTCCTTTCAGATGCTATAACTGGTATAAAAACATGAGGATTAGTCTTTCTTATTCAATAGTGCTTTTCTACAGGTCTCATTACTTCTCTGCTATTATCAGCATAAAACACATTGACGGTTACAGCTGCACAATCTTCCTAAATGCCCACAGCCAGGCTCAGACTTTTCATGCTCATGTTATGAATTCTAGCCCCTGATATATTTAAATTACAAATTCTTTTATTAACATTTGAAGGTTTCTTCTAGGGTATATGTAAGTTTAAATGTATAACTCGGAAAGTAGTCACAGTATGAATGAAAGCCGTACATTTTAATTTTAAAACAATTTTTTTTAATAAAGTATTATAGCACTTCATTTGAAAGGAAACTATAATGGTTTTGGATCATTTTTATTTTTGAAATTTTAAGCTGTTCGCCTGTTTTTTTTTACTTTTTACATAAAGTGTTTGTTTTACAAATCAATATTTGATAAGGAGCACCCATGACACAGACCTAACAGATTATTACTGGTTTTGAAAGAGGCAGCACAACAGAAGCTGTTTACGTTCTAGCTCTCTACCATTGATAGAAACCTTGCAGAACCCTATCTGAAAAAAACAGCCAAGGAGAGTGGCAAATCACTCCTCTGATTTATTCAAATGTACGGGAAAACTTCAGCTTGAGAGATTGGCCATAGATACAAAATTTGGCAGGTTCAGAAGCAACTGGATGAATTGTAATCAATCTATGGCCATTCCAGTCTAATGATCTACTTCTCTCGAAAAGGAATGTTAGTATATTTTCACATGATGAGCGCATACAGCCAATCAGTTGCAGCACTGGTCAGTGTATTCTGACAGTGGAGGAGTCCCGCTGTCGCAATATAATAGTGCAGTGGGGAGGATTCCTTCATCCACCTCAAATATGGGGATAGGGGAATTTTTTTTTTTTTTTATCAGCCTTTTGACTGATCAAAAAAAAAAGATCCATCTATGGCCAGCATAAGTGTTGTAAACAACAGACTCTTTTGAAGAGAAGATAGTGGTTGTTGGCAGCCATGCTTTGTAGTCTAGCTGTGCTTTAGACTACGATTATTGATTCCTTTCAGTGTTTGACTGTAAATGTAGATAGATATAATAAATAATCACAATTCCTCAAGTTTTTTCAAAGTTCACCTCCATCTAAGTGCAGATTAGAATGCCCTTAATCATCAAATATTCTCTTCTAGCTTGAAGACCAAGGTTCTGGGCTCAATTCACACCTTGGACCTTTGTGATATTTGTTTCTTTTGTGGAGAGGTGTTATCTGCACAGACTTTAAAAGTCCTACATGTTTGCATGACTCTCCTTGTACATTTCAAAGGCAAAATTTGTCTCTCCTACCTGCCTTAGGCTACGTTCACACTAGCCTTGTGTGCAGGCGGCAGAGAGGCGTTTGGGAAGCGTTTTTACCGCTTCCCAAACGCCTCTGCCAATTCTGCACATTACAGCACATGGTGCTGTTCTAACGGGAGCGTTTGCGTCGCGTCGCGTTGCGTCACGGCAAAACGGACGCCTCTGGACGAGTCAGGAGGCTTTGAAGCCTCCTATTCTCGTCTATGGTGCCGCTCCGCAAACGCCCGGCCGGCGTTTGCGGTGCGGTTGCGACGCGGTTGCGGGGCGTTTGCGGAGCGGTAACACCACTCAAACTGCATTATAGGTGTTTGTGGGGCGTTATTAACGCTCGGCAAACGCCTAGCAACCGCCGCTAAACCGCGCATGCGGCGTTTGCGGAGCGTTAATAACGCTCCGCAAACGCCGGACCAACGCTTGCCAAAAGCTATAGGGGCGTTTGGCAAGCGTTGGCAAAACAGCCTAGTGTGAACGAGCCCTTAATGTGAATATATTTTTTTCTTATGCAGGGCAAAGCAACTGGTTCACTTAAATGCTGTTTTTTTTCCTCCTTATTTATTTACATTTTGTTTGCTTCTCCGTTGCTCAGATTGGTTGATTGAAGAAAATACTAAATTCTTCTAAGAATGAAAAGTATTTGAGTCACTGAGCAATGAAGCAATTTATTTATTTCAGGTACTTAAATAGCGCCGTCAATTTACACAGCACTTTACATATATATTGTACATTCACATCAGTCCCTAACCCTCAAGGGGCGTACAATCTAAAGGCCCTAACTCACATTCATACATACACACACTAGGGACAATTTAGACAGGAGCAAGTTAACCTACCAGCATGTCTTTGGAGTGTGGGAGGAAACCGGAGTACCCAGTGGAAACCCATGCAGGCACAGGGAGAACATGCAAACTCCAGGCAGGTGGTGCCGTGGTTGGGATTTTAACCGACAACCCGAGTACTGCCACGTGGAAGTGCTAACCATTTAGCCACTGTGCTGCACATACATATATCCAATGTACAAACCGGTATTATCAGCAAAGGGCACAATAGGAGTCCTGGTGGAATTGTGCACATGTACGTGGGTATATACTGTATTGGTATTAACCACTTGTTATTACTTCCGCTGAATGTATAAAAACATCCTGGATGCAAGTGGCTATAGCAAGCCCATGGCCACTGTTGTAGACATTATCCTGCAATCGTTTGCAGAGATAGAGACACTAGCCTTGTGTAAGGTATGGAGCTTACACAGGGATTTTTGCTTCCAAATGTGACTGGGGGGATGAAGTGAAGGTAATTATAAGAAGTCCACAAGACCAGCATTTAAGTGAGCCTGTTGTTTACTTCTGTATGGGCAAAGCCCAGGTTTAGTTCAAAATGTCCCTGTAGTGAAAACAAATTAGTCACCTCTAGTTAAATATGCAACCTGTATGATTTAACTGGAAATTAATATAACCTTACCCTTTTTCTTAAAACTGAACTCCAGTTACATATGTTTTGCATAGTTATACTGGTCCAACACGGACCAATGTAGATATGCATTTGCCATAGCTGTGGGACCACTGTTAATGAGAAGACTCACTGTACTAGTCACTACTAGAGTGATCGCCACTGACTTACAGGTCCCTTTAGGTTGCACAGTACCACAGGTGGTTGCTCACTTGACAAGTACAGCATTCACATGAAGCCTTGTACTTTTCTCAGTTAATGCGAGGCATTCTCTGACTGCATGAGGTGGAGAGATGGGGCAGTGACATCACAATCTCCATGTCATCCAGTCAGAGAACGCCTTGCATTCATAGCATATGCATACTTATGTTTGTCAAAGTTAGACCAATGTAACTATGCAATAAAATCCATACCTGGAGTTCAGCTTTAATACTAGGATTCACATATCTGCGGTGCGAATTGAAGCTCAGATTTTACAGCTAATTGACACAGTAGTTATTCAGTGTTTCAGGTCAGTTTTACATCAGGATCATGTCAGGATTTTATCCTGTTCAGAACTGAATGACGTGCAATTCAGAAACATCCCATAGAAGTCAATGGGCCTAAATTCGCATCTGAGCCGGATCGCACTGCTCAGAATACTGACGGAACTCTTTTTCAATTTGCACTGAATCGGCACTCCAGCTGCACTGGACATATGTGAACAGGCACAATAGAAAGCAATGTTATTTCACAAGTCATGCGAATTGGATGCAGTTAAAAACACATCCAATTTGCATATGCTTGAACCACCTCTTATGCAGATTGTTCATGAAGACTTGACCAGTCAACATCTCTGAAAACTAAAATATGGTTTTATTTTTACTTTAGCATGTATGGCTGTAGGACTGCAGTAAGGAAATCAGGTTGCAAGCTCCTCGAGGGCAAAGTCTGATATGATACATAAAAGCTCCAGTTATATACATATGTTAGAGCTAAATAATATATAAAAATAACAATATTGATCTACTATAAAAGAGCTTGTTGATAAAGACTGACTGTAGTCTAAACACAATGGTCCAGTGATTCAAACAGAGAAGGGCTAAATAGGGCATTCGCAAAGTCTTTTATATTTTCTGCATAATTCATTTCATAATCCAGCATGAGAAAACAGTGGCCATAAATCAGAAAAAGGATTTCCAGCTTTTACTTCACTCCAACGTAACAGCCAGTTTTCCATTTGTACTTACTGAGGCTCTAAAGCCTTATTTTGCCATGGTTAGCAAAAATATAATCAAATTAGACTTTTTGCATTTATTTTACCACAAAACCACCAATTATATATTTGTAGTGGTAGTATTAAATCAGCAAACTTTATTTTGTTGTTGTTTTTTTTGCTTTTAAATTGTCAGAAAAGATGAATGGATCAATTAACCCCAGGAGCAGTTTATTTATCCCTTTAGTCACACTTCAGTGGCAAAATCAATATCCTCCTGAAATATCTGATCCTCCAGTGGCTTCTAGTAAATACTAACAACTCCAAGCTTTGTGCAAGCTGAACAAGAATTCATTATCAGTTTAGATTTTTACTACCTCTATCGATTGCACTGAGTCTGCCTGTGAATTTCTATTTATCTGCGGTAAACCCAATGACCTTTGCTTTAGAAAGGTTCGGTTTACGAATGTACAACACAAATGTAATAATTCACACAACGATATTATTTTTGAATACCGTGTCAGATCTATATATAATGCCATCTTTATAGCGTACTATATCACATTGTTACATCAGTAGCTTTGCTTTTGCTTTAATATTTATAGAACAAATGATCTGTCATGCTCAGCAGCAAGCCAGAAGGCAATCGTACTGTAACTCATGGTTAGAAAAGCATCTCTGGTAAAATATGAGATTCTGCAGATTTCAGTTTCATGGTGCCCACACTGGGATTATTGCTGTGCCAGATCAGCCTTTTTTAAGGTCTCATTTAATCATGCTGTGCAGGTGGCAAAAATGAAGTTAATTAATGACAAACTGAAGTGCATTCAATGGAATGGAGCATTGCCCATGTGATAATTATAAGATATATATACCATGTATACCGAAAGGTTTAGATATTATTATTATATTATTATACAGTATTTATATAGCGCTAAAAGGTTCGATCAGCGCTGTACATTATAGTGGGGGACATAGATATATGATTTTGATATCTAAATAAACAGATAGGTTGAAAATTCAGTCTTGTGATACTCTTGTTGAGTACTTGCATAGGGTCATCTTGAAAAGTATCTGTACACAAGGGTTTCATGCAATTTGTTAGGGAATGATCATGGGGCATGTTGGGTCATGTTCCACATCACAGCATGCTTCAATGGACTAAGATAAAAGTCTGTACAGATGTAGTTCTAGATCGGGGTGCCAAACTCAAATTCATCACTGGCTGCATTAGAATTATGGTTGCCCTCAAAGGGCCGTTGTATCTGTAAGACTATATAAATATATCTACTCTTTATTATAATTAATAGTTGCCCCTGCATTTAATTATTACTGGTTTTAGTAATACCTTATGACTTAAGCTGTGAAGGGCAGGTGCAGACTAGCATGGAGCCCACTCACACTCCTGCAGCAGATAATGCGAGTCTGAAAAGGACGGTCACATCATCCACAAGAAACTTTATTGGAGACTTCTCAGACAGAATATGGTTCTGCCATGGTGTTCTGTCTGAGCAATCTCCAATAAAGTTCCTTGTGGATGATGACAGCGGTATGCGACCCTCCTTTTCAACCAGCATAGAATTGTAGTATTCTCATAATAATTATAAGCAGATGTCTAGAGCACCCCAGCCGCCTTTTATATCAGATATCAAGAGCTGCCCCACCATTAAAAGTCAAGAATCCCCCACCTTCCCTTACATCACAGTGTACCCCCAATACCTTGAGCTGCTGCTAGGAAGAAGCTTGGGGAGTAGCTGGGAAACAGAAATTTCAGGATCTGGAGGAGGACCAGGGAAGGGCTGGAGTCAGCTACTGGAGTCTGCTGAATGCTGAGACCAGGGAAGGTGGAAACAAGGGGGTGCTGCGGCTGTACAGACAGGCAAAGGATCTGTAGAATGAGTTCTGTCCTCCTCTTTGCTGCTCACTGCTGAGACTGGAGGAAAGGGAAGAGCCTCTTGACAGTCATAGAGGGGAGTGCAGGACATGACAGAGACTGCTGACTGTTGAGACAAGGTGGGGTGGAGATGACGGGGGGTGCTGCATCTGCAGGAGAGGTGAGAGGACCACATGTAATGGCTGGCGAGCCCAGATTCAGCCCATGGAACTTGTGCTTGACACGTGTTCTAGATAAATATAGACTCAAAGAATGTGAATGTCAGACTCAATGACAGCTATATTACTTACAGGAAAAATAGGAAATAGGTAGAAAATGGCTATTATAACTACTTGAGACATGTGCTTCTGTCGTGATTGAGCTTTTTTGGTGCTTCTGTCCAGGATTCTGACCTTTTGATAGTTACATGTCTGTGGGTAAGGCTTAGTGTCAGGAGAGATGGGTCTTACTTCAGCTCAAGTGTAGCCTGGGTCTGTTATCCAAGGATCTTTACAAGAACTAATACAGTTACTTTGTGCCTGCACTTCAGCACTGTTGTTGGTCTAAGCCAGCGATGGCAAAATTATGGCACACGCGCCACAGCTGTCATGTAGAGCCCTCTCTGTGGGCACGCGAGCGGACCACTACCCCCCCCCCCCCCGGCAGCCAAACCACTGAAAGAAGCACACGCTCACCGGCCATCGCCAATGCACATGCTTGGAAACGAGTCGCGGCTCGTCCAGTGATGTCATTGCACCTGGCGCCTGAGCGTTCCATCCCTTTCTTCTGGATCCTTCACACAGACGACCCAGCAGAGTGGTGTCACCAGCAGCACAGCGGAATCCATGAGGTTTTCTCTTACCCTGGCACAGTGCGCCTTGTTGTTCCACAAGACGTTGGACTATGGCTATGCCTATATCTGTCTACAAAAATGTGAGTTGCTCTCTTACAGACTTATATATAGCCATATTTTGAGAACATTTACATATATTCATATCTTGTATGAATGGGGCTAGTAAATCATGTCTTTTTTTTTCTTTTAATTTTGTGTTTTTCTAGACTCCAAGTGTTGAACACCAAAAAATGAGCACAGCAAAAAAAGCAAAACTGAAAATAGATAGTGGAAGATTATTCCAAGAGGCCAGAACCTAGTCATTTGGAGTGACTGAACGCAATGGGAAAGCGTTATGTATTCTATGTAGTGAAAGTGTTGTGTTTTGCACATCACGTGTCAGACGGCACTTTGACACCAACCACAAAAGTGTTGCCAAACTTGGTGAAGCTGAAAGGAAGAGTTTTTTGAAGGGAAATTTGACGAAATATCACTCCCAGTATCTTAGTTTTTGCAACTATCTTTCTAAAACAAATCATCTGCCAGCTGCCAGCTTTCAAATTTCATTGTGCATAGCAAAACATGGTAAGCCCCTCTCTGATGGGGATTTTATCAAAACGGCCAAGTTGTCTTGGGGTAGTTTCCTTTTTATGATTTCCCAAAGAAGGATAAAATTATGCAATGCACCTCTGAAATGCCTCTTAGCAGAAATACTGTTAAAGATAGAATCCTGCACGCCGCAAGTGATGTCAGTCAACAGCTCACCACTGACTTACAAAAGGATGCCTGTTACTCCATGCACTTGGATGAAAGCACAGATATAAATAATCAAGCAAGGCTAGCAGTAATGTTGCATTATGCTGTTGGTGATAAGAGAAGAGCTGGTGAAACTGGTGTCTTTGCCTGGAAGAACACATGGGATAGATATCTACAATGCTATGATGGAGGCTTTTTTGTCACAGGACATAAGACCAGAAAAAGTGGTTTCAGTTACTACTGATGGGGCACCTTTCATGGTGGGGGTAACATCTGGTTTCATACAGTTCTTTGTTAAAGAAGCAAAACATCCAATCATTTAGTTTCACTGTATTATACATCAAGAAGTTCTTGAAGTTCAGGGAAAGCAGCAAAAAATTAGATGAAATCCACAAAGATGTCACAAACATGGTGAATTACATCATGGCTTGTGCTCTTAATTTTTGACAGTTTCAAGCACTTCCTGATGAGGTTCAGGCACAGTATAATACTTTACTTATGTACAATAATTTCCAGTGGCTGAGCAGAGGATGAGTCCTGGAAAGATTTGTAGCCTGCTTGCATGAAATTAGGCTATTTATGAATGAAAAGGGGCAGGAATATCCACAGCTCACTGATATGGCCTGGTTTACCAACCTCATGTTTTTTTTACAGATGTTACACTACACGTCAATGTACTGAACAAAAAACTACAAAGTTTAGGGAAAACAGAAGAAAGGATGTTCTGTGATATCAAAACATTTCAGAAAAAACTACAGATGTTTGAAAGAGAACTTGAAAGTGGACAGCTGAAATATTTTCCAAATCTAAAAATGCATTTACAACATTTATGGACAAACCTACAAACCATCAGGAAATCTACAAGGAATTTTCTAGCATTGTATCAGCTGCAAAGGAGAATTTTAGTAATACTGTAGATTTTTACAGTTCCATAAGATGGAGACAGCCCTATGTTTTCATACTTCTCCAAAGCCAAATTTGAAGAACATGATCTTTCCTTCTTATACTGGTTAGATTTTGGAAATCTAGAAATAGAGCTATTGGAATATCAAGAAAGCTCTATCTGGTAAAATAAATTCCATGACCTGAGTGCAACACTTGAGAAGATTGAGTGTGAAGGGATGAAAAAGGACAACACAGTTGGTAGTTCTGCAAAGGAGAATTTTAGTAATAGATTTTTACACTTCCGTAAGATGGAGACAGCCCTATGTTTTCTTACTTCTCCAAAGCCAAATTTGAAGAACTTGATCTTTCCTGCTTACACTAGTTAGATTTTGGAAATCTAGAAATGGAGCTATTGGAATTTCAAGAAAGCTCTATCTGGTAAAATAAATTCTATGACCTGAGTGCAACACTTGAGAAGATTGAGTGTGAAGGGATGACAAAGGACAGCACAGTTGGTAGTTCTGCAAAGGAGAATTTTAGTAATAGATTTTTACAGTTCCATAAGATGGAGACAGCCCTATGTTTTCTTACTTCTCCAAAGCCAAATTTGAAGAACTTGATCTTTCCTGCTTACACTGGTTAGATTTTGGAAATCTAGAAATGGAGCTATTGGAATTTCAAGAAAGCGATATCTGGTAAAATAAATTCTATGACCTGCGTGCAACACTTGAGAAGATATAGTATGAAGGGATGACAAAGGACAGCACAGTTGGCAGTTCTGGAAATGAAAACCTTAAAGTGTGGAATTCTCTGCCAAATAATTTTAAGTCAATGAAAGCACTTGGGATTGCTTTTCTTACTTTGTTTGGGTCATTTTATGCTTGTGAGCAGCTGTTTTCAGCTTTGAATTATATGAAATCTGATACCAGAAACAGACTAACAGATGACCTGAGTGCTGAATGTGTTGTTCTCAAACTAACGGAGTATGAGCCAAGGTTTGACAAATTATCAGCATGCATACAACAGCAAAAAATCACATTAATTGTGCAAAAGCATGCCAAATGCAAAATTGTACCTAATGCAGTGTTTGCAGTCCAAGACCTTAGTTTAGGAGTTGTTTAAAGTGTGTTAAGAAAGTTTAGTTTTCTTGTCCGTCTTGCTCATCCTAATACAGGTTGACTCTTACTAATCCAACACCTGTAGAAGCAGGGAAATGACCCGAAGTAAGGCTTGCCCCATGCAATTTCAGTCTGGCATATAATAAGTAGAGTAGCCCATATCCAAAAATACATGCACATGTAGAATTGATATTTTTTTCAGTAAAAAACTGCATCGTTGAAAGCTCTGTTATTGTGTTTTTCTTTTAAGACAAAAGATGTTAATTAGTTCTGACATCTGTATAAGTTGTTTTTTTCTAAACTATAACCTCAGTATTCAGGTTTAATTGCAGTGTTGGCACTTTGAAATAAATACGTTGATTTTGTGTTGCAGTTTGGGCACTCGGGCTCAAAAAGGTTCACCATTACTGATCTAGGCACTTTTATGTCTCACTACAGCCAATCAGAATTAATTCTGCTGAAGTCTTATCAGGATGATATTTATTTTCACTGGGTTCCTAGATGGTTTACCTCCAAAATTTAATTGAAGAAAAAAAAACAAAAACTAATTGTTGCTACATGGTCTGTATTGGTAAAGTGCTTTTACACTTCTGCACAGGTTTTATTGATAGGTGTAATTTAAAGGTATACAAATAATTAACTCACTTCAGAACACAGCTTCAAAAAGAAGTATTGTCCCCTTTATGAGTGTTCCCAGCCATGGCCACTAACATGAAGAGGTTGATTGACTAAGTGCAGGAGAACCACGTTCATGTGCGGCTTCCCACACCACATTCCGATCACAACGCCTTTGCGATCTGCTTCGGGGTCAGTTAAAGGTAAGGCCCACACCAAACCACATGGTATAAAGTACAATGTGATGCAGTTGCCGAGCGTTTAAAATAAAGTCATGCATGCATTACTTTTAGAAGTGGTGGGGTGTGATTTTTTCCCATTCAAACAAGTGGGCATGAAATTGCACCACATAGACCCGTATATGAATCACACAGAAATGCACAGCTTTTGGGGAGGGTTTTTACTGCCCTGGTATTTTAGCATCTCATTAAATGTGATAGGCAGTCAGAAAGTAAAAGCTGTGGAAATTCGAATATATATACTATAGTTTGTAGACGCTATAATTTTCACACAAACCAATTAATATACATGTATTGGCATTTCTTTTGCCAAAGACATGTAGCAGAATACATTTTGGCCTAAATTTATGACTAACTTTGAGTTTATTTGATATTTTTTATAACCAAAACTGAAAAATATCATGTTTTTTTCAAAAATCTGGGTCTTTTTTTGTTTATAGCACAAAAAGTAAAAACTGCAGTGGTGATCAAATAACACCAAAAGAGAGCTCTATTTTTGTAAAAAAAAGGATATAAATTTTGTTTGGGTGCAGCATTCCACGACCACGCAGTTACCAGTTGAAATAGCGCAGTGCTGAACAGCAAAAAATGGCTTGGTCATGAAGGGGGGTAAATCCTCTGGAGGGCAAGTGGTTAATTGCACAAGCTGAAGTTAGAAGCTGATTGACTACCATGCACAGCTGCACCAGATTTGTTCACTCTCTAGTTCTAAATCAACCCCAATGTCTTATGTTAAACAAGTAGTCTCAACTCTTTTTGGTAAGCAGTTAAACCCTATTTTATGTAGTTTTGGAGAGAGTAGATAGAGTAGATAAGGAATAGAGCCCCTGTTTGGTTCTTAATGCTGTTTGTGTCCCTCCTATGAAGATTCACCTTTTTGTCTTGGTGACCTATATCACTGGGAAAGAAAGTGGTAGGAAAATCCAAAATGTTTTGTTGCCACCAATACAGCAGTAGAGGGGAAATATTAGAATGGAGGCACTTGTTGTTATTACAACTCCCTGAGTGAGAATTTCCTCTCACTTCCTGTTGTGGCTACAGGGCAGGAGTTAATGGAAAATCTCCCAAATTAAACATAGATGGCAGAAAAAAACCTGATGTGGATTTATACTATTCCCTGCTCCAAAATGAAAAAAAAGATTTTGGCTTTAAATATACACTACATTGCCAAAAGTATTGGGACACTCCTCCAAATCATTGGATTCAGGTATTCCAATCACCTCCATGGCCACAGGTGTATAAAATCAAGCACCCAGACATGCAGACTGCTTCTACGAACATTTGTGAAAGAATGGGTCGCTCTCAGGAGCTCAGTGAATTCAAACGTGGTACCGTGATAGGTTGCCACATTTGCAATAAGTCCATCTGTGAAATTTCCTTGCTACTAAATATTCCACGGTCAACTGTTAGTGGTATTATAACAAAGTGGAAGCAACTGGGAACAGCAGCAACTCAGCCACGAAGTGGTAGGCTACATAAAACGACAGAGCGGGGGCATGCTGAAGCTCACAGTGCGCAGAAGTCACCAACTGTCTGCAGAGGCAATAGCTAAAGACCTCCAAACTTCATGTGGCCTTCAGATTAGCACAACAACAGTGCGTAGAGAGCTTCATGGAATGGGTTTCAATGGTCGAGCAGCTACATCCAAGCCTTGCATCACCAAGTGCAAAGCAAAGCATCAGATGCAGTGGTATAAAGCACGCCACCACTGGACTCTAAAGCAGTGGAGACGTGTTCTCTGGAGTGATGAATCACGCTTGTCTGTCTGGCAGTCTGATGGATGTGTCCGGGTTTGGTGGTTGCCAGGAGAATGGTACTTGCCTGACTGCATTGTGCCAAGTGTAAAGTTTGGTGGAGGGGGGATTATGGTGTGGGGTCGTTTTTCAGGGGTTGGGCTTAGCCCCTTAGTTCCAGTGAAGGGAATTCTTAAGGCATCAGCATACCAAGACAGTTTGGACAATTTTATGCTCCCAACTTTGTGGGAACAGTTTGGAGATGGTCCCTTCCTGTTCCAACATGACTGCGCACCAATGCACAAACAAGGTCCATAAAGACATGGATGAGCGAGTTTTGGGGTGGAGGAACTCGACTCGCCTGCACAACCTCAACCCGGTAGAACACCTTTGGGATGAATTAGAGCGGAGACTGCGAGCCAGGCCTTCTCATCCGACATCAGTGCCTGACCTCACAATGCACTTCTGGAAGAATGATCAAACATTCCCATAGACACACTCCTAAACCTTGTGGACAGCCTTCCCAGAAGAGTTGAAGCTGTTATAGCTGCAAAGGGTGGGCCAGCTCAATATTGTATCCTACAGACTAAGACTGGGATGCCATTAAAGTTCATGTGCGTGTAAAAGAAGGCATCCCGATACGTTTGGCAATATAGTGTACTTTAATTACGTAATGTAAAATGTAGGAGAGCAAGGACTCATGATAAATACAGTAGATGGATGGACCGGGAATGTGCGGTTATTGTGTTCAGTGACATTTTAGCTAAGGTAATTCTGTGCCACATTTGTACTGGCATATACTGTGGTGAAAGGCTGTGGTTACCTGTGAGAAACTTTTCATAAGCCATACGTTTTTGTAATTTTTATGTTTTAAACCACATTTTCTACAGTGCAAAATATTTTAGCCTAAGTCTCTTGTATGATTACGTTTAAAAATCACTTTCCATTAACTTTCAGCTTGGAAACCAAACTAGAAAAAAAGTGCAAAGACACTCTAGGTTAAGTTGCTGCATGGAAGGGACTTTGAGTTTTTGTCAGTATTGCTTGTACTACTAAACTGTGGCAGCAGGGGACAGCAGATAACTGCTCAGATTAGATTGTTTTTTAAAATAAGTTCATATGTTGAGTAGTGGACCGTATTTTCTGACAACTTTTCACACTTTTGTCATGCATTTTGCGTTTTTTGAGCTAACTACATTGCAGCTGTGATGACTTGTGACAGGTTTTGTGTATGAAATGTTTGAGAAGAATTTGTAGATGGAAGAGTCAAGGATGTGAATTCCAATGCATATAAAATGCATTTTAAATACTGTGAAATCTTTTTTTATAATATCTTCCCACAGTCCCCTGTGCAGCAGAAATTAGACTAAAAGTAGCGGTAGATGAGGTGGGTGATAATTACAAGTGATGCTTTCAATTTTGAGCTTTGTCTGTAATTATTGGGCTCTTTCTGACCACCCGGGGGTCATAATGAGCCTTTACGGATGTCATAGATGCTCATTATCGCACTGGTAGATCTTCTAGCTTGTTAGAAAATATTCCTGCAACTATGGGCAGCCTTCTTTCTGCTGTGAAGTAGAGGGAGGAATCCAAGTGTTAAATGAGCTACCAGTGGTGGAAGTTTATGCTTAAGCTGCTCATTTGAGGATAAGAATATCTCCTAGTTGACACTTTCATATACGAATATTTGTTGATCCATGGCCATCTTGAGAGTGATATGTGAGAGTTTACAACCACTTTTAGTTAACAGGTTTTCATACAATGTCTGAATGTTGAAAATTCTTCATGTAAATCCTTTACATGCTACCTTATCAAGTCTGGCTTGTACTCCTTTCTCTACCCCAGTATGTGGAGGGCAGTATCACTCACTGAGTTCATTCAGAAACGATAGAAAAATGGCAGAAAATATGTAATTTACTAGCCCGTTCCCCGATCTCCATCCTGAATAGCTCCCCTGCAGCAGTCACCAAAAAAGGAGAGGAGGGGAAGCCAACAATGCTGCATTGGGCCAAGGGAGCACACGGGGCGGGACCAAGGAGCAGAAAAAAGAGGAATAGATACAGGAGGGGTGGTGGGGATGGAATATGCTATACTCCTCCCCTGTATTTTCCCCCTCTGGCAGCTGAATTCCGGCACGAGGGAGAGGAGGAGAAGCAGGCTTTCAGCTGCTGCAGGAGGAAAATGCAAATAGGTTCCCTCTAGGGGGCATGGCTACACATTTCAAGGCATCTGCCTCTTTGTCAAGCCACTTTGACAAAGAGGTGGATGCCCTGAAATATGTTGTCATGCCCCCTAGAGTGTCCTTAGAGTGTGATGTGATTATCTGGCTGTTTGCTTTCCACGGACCTCCCTATTCCCACTTCATAGCTCCGGTCTGTTGCTTGAAAACCATACACTACCCGTTCTGCAGAAGTGAATTCAGACTCCTGACCCAAAATCAACTCCACAGCTGACTTATCATCTCCTACGTGCATTCTCATTCTTTTAATAAGCGAGTTGCCATTTTTCTTGTGTTTTGTCACCACTCACAATGGCAGCCCCTGATGTCTGTTTAGATTTTTCCAGACTTGGCCAGCATAACCTCTTCTGTGAGCTCTTTAGACTGGATCCTGGTGCCTGCCTTGTTCATTGTCCATCCATGTTAACGATAAGCACATTTTATCTGCTGTTATGTGAGTTGCCATTTGTCATTTTTCCAGAATAAAGGCATCACTTCCACTATAGTTAGGTTGTGCACTCTTCTGTTTGTATTCCGCTGCAATATATTGCATGTTTGTTCTTGGGCTTAGATGCTCTTTAAATGTTTCTAGTAGAGTAGTAGAACCCCTATCATATTCTTATTTTGTCTGCGTACGAGTTGTAGATTTTCCCACACTTAGTGTTTGGTGAAATTGTTATCACTAGCATAGAAAGTGAGGGTAAAGCCATAGATAAAGCCACAGTAAAAAAAACTAAACAAAACAGGGGTTCTGATCCTTTACCACTCTAATTTTGGTTTAACATACACTTTAAATCTTGGGTATGACCACTTTGTATGTTGTTTAAAAATACTATGCTATTTTAGCTGCACATACTGTACAGCCACAATAGTATGATTTTACAGCAGACACTTCAGTAATCTGTTGTAAAAATCTACATTTAAAGGAGTTGTTTTCCAGATTAATAAGCCTTTCCCATATTATTTTACATTTTGAAAGCTTATTAAAATAAGAAATAAGGTTCCAGTAAACAAATTGCTTGAAAGAAATACTCCTGAACTATAATAACCTGTTTTTTGTTAACTGCTTAGACATTTATCAAAAATGAGCGTCATTTATCTCTGTGGTTTTGTAAAAATCGTTTTTATTGTGCTTTGTTCCACGCATTCAGCTGGGAATAGTAATTCAGTCTATGACACGCACTTATTAACTTCAATGAAGTATGCAGTGCAGGGGCCTCTGGTATTTACATTATTCTCAGCAGTTTTGATTTTATTGCTAGAAGCTACAAGCATAATCACTGTTTATATACAGTCTTGTTTGGAAAGGATATAACATAATAACCTTCAGATGCCTTTAATTCGACAAAGCTGTGAACCTCAGAACAATTCCTTATTAACCTTTAACGTGTTGGTCAAAGGTCAGCTACATGAGCACCTTAATATACATCTGAACACAGCAAATACATAATTCAGTTCCTTCATATGGACATGGATTTATCATCATCTTAGAAAATGTAGCAACTCATTAATGTGAGTGGGAACATCCATTTACATGGTCAGAATATGCTCAATGTACCTTAGTGTCTGTTGACTATAACTGCCTTAATTTCCCAATGTTCATTTAAGGTTCATATACCATTGAGTGGTGTATCTCTTGCTTTCTCATGGGGTAGACATTATTAGCTAGGCCGCACAGGGGAAATTTTAACATCTGATTCTATGAAGATTCAACTAAATGGTATGGAGCACATGATTGTACTACGTGTGAAATTCACATCAACCCAGCCCATTGCTGGGGTAGGAAACAACATCTAGGAACCCTATTCCATATATACTGGACTTGCCTAAGGATATGTCCATTTTGTTTAGGAGTCAAAGTCCTTTTACATACTATCTTAGAGATACACATGGAGCTTGATGTGGCCGCATTCTTGCTTGGTCTTCTTCCACCATTATATGCCTATGGATGCCAAAAGACTGACCTTACATGTGTTAATGGTTTTGAGATGTCTGATTAGCTCCCACTGGAGATGGGTATAAGGACAATCCACACTTGAACTCCACTCTCACATTTGAGAGATCAACCTCATGGAAGCACTCTCGGCTTGACTGAATATTATACTCAGGGGCGGACTGACCATTCAGGAACTCGGGCAGTAGGGGGCCCCATGAGATGCCCCTGGTACCTTTTTCATAGGCTTTTTTGAGTTTGGGTTTGGGCAAGGACACAGGGGCCCCATGACCCCTATTGCCCGGGGGCCCCATGAGTTGTCAGTCCACCCCTGATTATACTTTCCACCTATGAATGAATTTGTGAGCCATGGACCCTCTTTGAGGTCCCACCCAAGTTGTCTCATCTGACCCCAGATCCCCCTGCAGTTTCTTCTCTTCTCTTCTATATCTTACTTACATATTATTGTCGGTTTCTATAGCATGAGTGTAGCTTTTCGATGTGTTACCACAGGGCCACAAGTTATTGCTCCATGTGCTGTTACTTTATACCTTCATATTTGTTATATGATCTAAAGGACAGGTCTTGAGCAGGACAGGTTTACATACATGAAGCAGCCAGGTACCTCACCTACAGTGTTTTTCCACTGCTGGATTTGTCTCTAATCTTGCCTAGGATGACCGCTTTTTTCATTTTCATGTCTCCTAAGACTGCTGAATCCTGATTCTTTACTGGCCTATTTCTAACTGATTGTAACACAATGGCTTTACAGTACTCTATAACTCTCTGGAAAATAATTTTCTAACGCAACGATAAATTTACTTTTAAAAAAATTATATGAACGCTGTTAATGCAAATGCTTATTATCCAAACGTGGATTTCTTGGAAGTTGTTTGTTGCATTTGGATATGATCTACATACAGTAGATCAACTACTGAGAATGATTTTCTGTAATATTGTAAAACATATCCATTTATCAATATTTTTCATTATTAGTTTACCATTTATACAAACCGTAAGCCAATAATGGCAGTCTGTCTAACCTTTGCAGGACCAAGAAACTGTTCTGTTGTTCTGCTATGCCCTTTATTTGATTAGATTTTAAGTTCCCAATTCAGTCTGATATAAGTTCCTTGTTGGTGTGTATGTGTTAGTATTCTTTGTTTCTTACAGGAAAATTATTATTTACACCTAGAGGAAAGCTAGTCTAGGGAAACCCGCACTTAAGAAATTATGCACTTTCCTTTTGAAAATACTAGTTGGCAGGTTGTCATCATTATAGGCATAGCATTATATCATCATAATTTCCTTAGAACAATCATTAATTAAGTGAACTGAATTTCAAATGAAATCTGAGATCTGTTCATGTCTTTATAGTCCTGTATGCACATGTTGTGATTGTGAATGATCTTCCTTGGGAATCCTTTAAATACCTGAAAATGCTGCTTTCTGCCCTCTCACTTCAGTGCTGTATGCGGGCATAGCTGAGTAACAGCCACACCCCCATAAAAGAAATTATTACACAACTTCAAACTGTTAAGGCTCCTTCACACCATGATGCAGAGCTGTCAATTTTTCTGCATGCATTCTGCAAGGGCACAATAAATCAGTTGTTCTCTATGTGTCCTGTTCATATCACAACACTAGTATCATGTGTAGATTTTTTTCTGCACAGGAATCTGCAACAGCAATCTGTATAAAATCTATTGAAGCGTGCATGAAAACGGATGTACACCGATGTCTCTGCAAGTGTCATCTGCACGTCAGTTTCCATCGGTTTTCATGCAAGTATGGTGTGAACGAGCCGAAAAGGAAGAGAGGGGATGTGTCTGACTCTAGTGTCTATTGAAAACAGTGCATAAATGGAAGGAACACCAGACCAAAAGATAATAGAGTCCAAATTCATTTATTAGTATTGTGTTAAAGTACAGCCAATGCATTTTGGTGGTCAAAGGAACTCCCTCTTCATTAAGGCTTTAATTAAAAAAAGACAACCTTGAATGGACTCAAAGTAAGGCTTTCCTATGTGAACCTGTGCAGGAAAGCTGAAAACTGTTTGGCACCACAAACGCTGTGCGATTTTGCCTCGATTGTCACATGGCAAAAACGCATGGCATTCGCAGCATAATGCATTGACAAATCAAGCAAAGCTCATTGCCCAGAAAGGTACATAATCTTCTTTTGCAAGACAATTGCACACAGGGCAGCCCATTCAAGTGAATGGGCTGCCTTATATGAGACATGAAGAAACACTTGTAAATCGTGCTAAATAAATCACAAGCAGTCATTCCCATTACATAAGATGTGAACAGGACCTTAGTAATTAAATCAGCTGCATAAAAAAACTAAGAGTTTGATATCACTTTCATTGATGCCACTTGGACAGAACGAAATCGAATTTGAATGGCATTTTTACCATTTGATTTACACAACATAGTTACTGTAACAATGCTTAAGTCCCTGCTAATGAAAGTTATCCCCACAACTTGTTTGGTGTATCTCAAATGCCTTTTGGCAAACTTCATATGGGATTTGATTTGGATTTTTTTAGCAATGGCTTTGAGATTATAGTTGTTCCATAGAAAACTTCTCCCATTTTTAGCTTCTTCAGAGTATCATTGTCCTCGCGATTGATAATGCCCTCCTTACCCAGTCACCAGGTTTTGGTGGGTGGTTCTTTTTAGACAGTGCTACAGTTATGCCATATGCTTTGTATTCTTATGAATTGTTTTAGCGGTGCTCTGTTGGATTTTACATTTTGGAATATAACCCAAATCAGTTACTTAATCCCAGATACATTATATTGCCAAAAGTATTGGGACGCCTGCCTTTACACGCACATGAAATTTTATGGAATCTCAGTCTTAGTCCATAGTGTTAAATGTTGAGTTGGCCCACCCTTTGCAGCTATAACAGCTTCAACTCTTCTGGGAAGGCTGTCCACAAGGTTTAGGAGTGTGTCTATGGGAATGTGTAACCATTTTTCCAGAAATGCATTTGTGAGGTCAGGCACTGATGTTGGACGAGAAGGCCTGGCTCACATTCTCCACTCTAATTCATCCCAAAGGTGTTCTACTGGGTTGAGGCAAGGGGTCTGTGCAGGTCAGTGAAGTTCCTCCAACCCAAACTCGCTCATCCATTGCTTTATGGACTTTGCTTTGTGCACTGGTGCTCAGTCATGTTGGAGCAGAAAGGGGCCATCCCCAAACTGTTCCCACAAAGTTGGGAGAATGAAATTGTCCAAAATGTCTTGGTATGCTGACACTTTAAGAGTTCCCTTCACTGGAACTAAAGGCGGAAGCCCAACTCCTGAAAAACAACCCCACACCATAATGCCCCCTCCACCAAACTTTACACTTGGCACAATGCAGTCAGGCAAGTAGCGTTCTCCTGGCATTCGCCAAATCCAGACACATCCATCGGATTGCCAGACAGAGAAGCATGATTTGTCACTCTAGAGAACACGTCTCCCCTGCTCTAGAGTCCAGTGGCGGTGTGCTTTACACCACTGCATTCAATGCTTTGCATTGCCCTTGGTGATGTAAGGCTTGGATGCAGCTGCTCGACCTTGGAAACCCATTTCATGAAGCTCTCTATGCACTGTTGTTGTGTTAATATGAAGGCAACATGAAGTTTGGAGGTCTTTAATTATTGACTCTGTAGACAATTGGCGACTTCTGCGCACTTTGCGCTTCAGCATGTGCTGACCCCGTTCTGTCATTTTACTTCGTGGCTGAGTTGCTGTTGTTCCCAGTTGCTTCCACTTTGTTATAATATCACTAACAGTTGATAGTGGAATATTTAGTAGCAAGGAAATTTCATGGATGGACTTATTGCACAGGTGACAACCTATCACTGTACCACGCTTGAATTCACTGAGCTCCTGAGAGCGACCCATTCTTTCACAAATGTTTGTAGAAGCAGTCTGCATGCCTAGGTGCTTGATTTTATACACCTGTGGCCATGGAGGTGATTGGAACACCTGAATCCATTGATTTGGAGGGGTGCCCCAATAATGCTGTTTTTATACTGTACCTGTTATGTACAAATTTGAGTTGTATTTATTTTGAGATCATGTGGTACATTAATTGTGCACATATGAATGACATTCAACAAATTATTTAACTTCTGAAGGCAGCTTACTGCACAAGACCTTATTTCACAACACAGGGTGTCAACAGTTATGCAGCTGAAAGTTTTCAGTTTTTTATTTGTACATCATTTTAAAAAATATAACTTCAACATTATTGACTAAGGCCCTTTTCAGATGGGACAGATCCTTCAGCGTGATCCGTCTGCTCAGCGGGGGATCTCTCCACCAGGGGTGGACTGACAACTCATGGGGCCCCCGGGCAATAGGGGATCATGGGGTCTCTGTATCCTTGCCCAAACTCAAAAAAGCCTATGAAAAAGGTACCAGGGGCATCCCATGGGGCCCCCTACTGACCCCGGGCCCTCGGGCAGTGCCCGAGTTTCCAAATGGTCAGTCCGCCCCTGCTCTCCACTGATCTCCGCTGAGCTGGCTGATGACAGGTCTCTGTCTGCTCTGCTGCTGGAAAGCAGGCACAGACACTGCCCGCTGATTTCAATGGGACGATCAGATGGAAGCGGACCGCCTGTCTGTTTCCACCCGATTGTCATCCAATCCACTAGACGGATAGGGAACAGATATCCATCCATCTGTTTTGGTGTACAGGATTGGATCGGATGCCGGCGGGTGTCAGCGGACACATAGAAGTCTATAGATGGGCCAATCGGGTCTGCCTGAAAAACGGAAAGGCGGACCCCATCGGTCCGCTCATGTGAAAGGGGCCTTATTTGTGATGATCAGTAATGTAGAATCCCATGTAAATCATTTTAATTGCAGGTTGTAACACTACAAAATGTATAAAAGTCCAATGCGCCTACTTATAAACTAGTATGGCAGAATATGTTTTGAAAAACTGTCTGTCAGATCCCATGTGATAGTAATGGATTGTTATAAAACACAATCAAGACTTTACCCAGAAACACACGCACAAACATGCTCATTCATAAACATGCCCATTCATAAACATAGCCATTCATAACCTCATACTCATGCTACACATCTACACATGTACATATGTGAATACAAATTAAGCAATACATATTAGGTATCCCCATACACTCCTCAGGTTATTTTTTTTCTTGGTAGAGTGCATGTGATCATCACAGGGCCAATCAACACTGCCCAGACAGAGGTCAGGGGTTCTGCATCCTCCTACAGCAGAACAGCAGAATGAAAACTCATCCTACAAGCTTTAACAAGTGCTTGGCTGCACACTGATAGAAGTCACAAGACTGCTCTAAATTCTCATGAGAAAAGGTATTTAGCAGTTTATATTTACTAAAATAATTGTACTTCCATATTTTCTGTGTACTGTGGGAGGCCAGATATAGTAAATGCAGGGTCTTAGTAACACTTTAACTCTAAATTGATGAGCTGTAAAAGTTTTTATGGTTTTACTATGTTTTAATTCACGAACATGCAGCTACAGTATATTTGAATAGAAAATGCAGTGTTTGACAACATGTAAAGGCTGCTTTTGAACTACTTTGCCTGCTGGTTAACTACTTGCCAACCGCAGATAGCCGAATGATGGCTACACTGCGGCTGGCCACTTCTGGGTGGGCGTCATATGACGTCCTCCCAAAATGCACTCTCCTGCGCGCCCCAGGGGGCGTGCATCCGGCGATCTCTGTGATCGCTGTGTCCTACAGGCACAGCTGATCATGTGATGTGGTAAAAGGCCAATCACAGCGGCCTTTTACCACATTATTAGCCATGTCCAATGACACGTTGAACACCGGGAAATGCAATTGCCGGTTATTGGCTGCACTTTCCTCACGCTGTCAGAGCAGCGGCAGTTGTCAGAGTAGGGATCGGCACCGATCATCAGGGTACTGATGATCGGTGCCCACCAGTTCCGCCCACCTGTGCCCAGCAGTGTGCCCACCTGTGCCCAGCAGTGCACACCTGTACCACCCAGCAGTGCCACACATCTGTGCCCAGAATTGCCACCTACCTGTGCCCAGCAGTGCCACCCACCTGTGCCCACCAACCTGTGCCCACCAGTGCCACCCACCTGTGCCCACCAGTGCAGCCCAGCAGTGCTGCCAGTCAGTGCCTCCAGTCAGTGCCCAGCGGTTGTGCCAGTCAGTGCCCAGCAGTTGTGCCAGTCAATGCTTAGCAGTGCCACCAGTTAGTGCCCAGCAGTGATGTCAGTCAGTGCCACCTATCAGTGCCACTTATCAGTGCTGTCTATCAGTGCCACCTATCAGTGCCGCCTATCCGTGACACCTCATTAGTGCTGCCTATCAGTGCCGCCTATCCATGCCACCTTATTAATGCTGCCTATCAGTGCTGCCCATCAGTGCCCATCAGTGCCTCCTATTAGTGTCCATCAGGGCTGCCTCATCAATGCACATCAGTGAAGGAAAAAAAATTACCTGTTTGAAAAATTTTATAATAGAAACAAAGAAAACATTTTTTTTTCAATTTTTTTTCAATTTTTTTGTTTATAGCGCAAATAGTAAAGTGCCCAGCGGCAATTAAATACCACCAAAAGAAAGCTCTATTTGTGAGAAAAAAATGATAAAAATTTCATATGGGTACAATCTTGCATGACCGCGCAATTGTCATTCAAAGTGTGACAGCGCTGAAAGCTGAAAATTGGCCTGGTAAAGAAGGGGGTATAAGTGCCCGGTAGGCAAGTGGTTAAAGACACCTGCATATAAAGGAATGGTGCACAAAGCAAAGCAGGTCAAGCACAGCCTCTGTACTGCCATGTGTACTGCTCAATTAAAGTCAACTTGATTTTTCCAAAAGGTCATCAAGCACAGGAAAACAATGCCTGCTGACAGGAGCCCTTACACAGTTGTTTTCATACCTGGGGTTAAAGCCTGAAGACAAATCTTCCAAGGCTGGCTCAAATTTCCTCCAGGGTTTTCTTACCCTCAAGCCTTCAGGGCATGCTGCATAGAAGCATCCCCACAGCACCATGTTTTACCAACAAGCATCGTGGTGGGGAAGGTATGTTTATGATGATAAATGGTTACAATTATGCTAGATATAAAACACTTATTTTAAAAGTTAAAATGCTACATTTCAGTTTAATCAAAGCATAGAACCATCTTTCCCGCTGACTTCATAGTCTTTGACGTGCCTTTTTGCAACCTGTAGGTTACATGTCATGGAAGTCTTACTGATCTCCCATAAAGCTTTGACTGGAAAAGGAACCAGACAATAGTTTCTGTATAAAAGGCAAAGCAAGAGCGCACCGGCCTACACATGATCCTAAAAAAATTTTTTTATTGTAGTATAGATAAAAACATACTCACAAAATTATGGGGAAAAAAAACATACTCAAAAAACATGTGATGACAATTTGCATGACAAATGACAGGCGCTTGGTACAATGACCAATGGGGGCCAATAGACCCTGACATCTAGATGAGAGCCATCCCAGGGCCAAATTACGGCTGACGCATTTTGACCCTCTTCCTCAGTTTCTGTATGCATAATCTCCTTATTTTAGGTTTAGGTGCTTCTAATTGCTTTTAGTTGTCATAGGGCTCTTTGTGGTCTCCCTCACTAGTCTCTTTCTTGCACAGTCACTCCCTTTTGGTGCACAGTTTGTTCTTGATAGATTTACAACCATGCCATACTCTTTCAATTTCTTATTATTTGATTTTACTATATACCAAATTATATTAGTTGACTTGGAAATATTCTTGGATCCATCCCGACTCCCCAACTGAGTTGCTTGCAGTGTCCTTTTGTCTACGAGTGCAGGTAATGTCTCAATACTGACTCAACAGAAGTTGGTCCGTCCAGATACCTTGTATTTAGGCCTTATTCACACAACAGTAAATGCATTTAAAGCTTCTTTTTTTTCATTTAAGTATATGTAAACCCTCACCTTGTGGAACAACACACTCCATTTAAAATAGTAATGAAAGGCAAAGCATCTATGAATTTATATAAAAAAATATAAAAGCATTTTTTTTCAGTTTTTTTTTACGTGATTACATAATCTCTGTTCTTGGTTACATAGGAGACTTACAGAGCTAGGAGTGGAGAAACAGCAGTACACCGATCTTTCCAGTGACAGGAGGGATTTATCAGAACAAGTCTTATCATTGGTGATAGGCCCCCCTCAGTGTTGGTTTTCTATTGTATGGATTTTTTTTTTATTATCATCTCAGCTAGTAACCCTTTCCAAAATGCATCTCAAATGCACTGTAAACCCCATATGGGCGTTTGTGGCGCATTTGCAGCACATTTATATTGACATCAATTGAAGAGTTTGCGGAGCAGTAAAACCTGGCAAACAACACATCAGGTCTATTTTGATGCAACACAATGCAATACAATGTGATGTGACACTAATGTGACCATGTGAACAGAGCATGCAATATTAAAAGGTGATCAAGAAGCTTCAAAAATGCTTATGAAATGCCTGCTTTTAAAGCTAGTGTAAATTTAGACTAAAATATGAAGCACACAGGAAGCTTTAGAGTACTAGGGTGTGTTGACTTGTATGCCTTCTTAATCCAAGCAAATTGCAAGTGACAAATGTTTAAGGCAATATTCAAATGCATTAATCTCCTTCTGACTATAGTAAATTTTGCACTATGCAATACTTGCCTGTTTGAATGGTTTGGCTGTATTGTGCTTGAACAAAAGGTTATATTGGGTGCAGAGGAAAAGAATGATTACTTATTTATATGTTTCATTTACTTATTTATTTGGGTTAGGAAGAAAATACAATTACTGTGTTTACTTTCCATTCCAGAGTTACATTACCATATTTCAAGTCATTGCTTTAGACGTGTAATCACATCTGAAACTATTTCTGAGATCTTGAAATGATCATTAGCTTGGCACTAATGTAATCTGCAGTAAGTGATTGCAAGAAACAAAATACTCACATAAGGTTTTTTTGCTCCTGTGGTTATTGTTTCCTTCTCAATGTTTGTGCAATACTATGACCTAGATTTATCAAAGGTTTACACACTTAACCATTCGGTTTATTTCTGCTATTTGGAGGAATTCGGGAAAAGAGGACTAAATATTTTCACTTTTATGTTTATTTAAAAAGTTTAACTGATTTAAAGCCTTCAGTTGTTCATAGGAAGTCATAAAATTGAATCTGTCATTTTTTTTCTAGTGCGTTTTTTAAAATAAAGCCTAACTTTCTAAAAAAGTAAGTTTGGAGAAAATACATTTTTAATTTAATTATCCAGTGAGAGGATTGCGGCGATACAAGAAAAGCCACTAATAGTGCTGTCATGTTCCAAACAAGTGCTAGAACGTGCTTCGGTGTTCAATAGATTGCTTGCACATTAAAACTGGATTCCAAGCAAAAAGAAAATCAATAGTTATGCAGAGAAATGCTCACCTTAAATAGTTTTTCGTTTCTTAATGTTCTACTTCATTCCAGTGTTGGTCAATCTTCCTACAAAGAAGCCCCAGTATCACTAAGGAGGCATGTGAAGATAATGAGGTCTGAGGATGGGGATGTGGTCCTCAAAATTCATATTCAGCATTCATATCATGAGGTCAAGCAGTTCAGCTCATTACCTCAGCCCAGTGTCAAGCCTGCTAATGACAGTTGTAACCATGGCTGTTAACATTTCTAGCAGTAAGATTACATAGCAAAACACTGATATTCAGAGACCTTTTAATGAGGCCTGTCATACAGTACATCACATTACTGAATTTCTTCCACAGCATATTGACACCTAGGCCTAGGTCATAAAAATCTGTTAAGCAAGGTATCTATTAGGCAGTTCAATTTTGATAAACACATTTTAACCCAAAGTCCATGAAGCCTGAAAGTCTTTAATTAAGCCATTGTAATTAGGGATGGTAAATTCCACAGAATAGAGCCCACTAATGGTTGTCATAAACAAATGTGTTTGTTTTTGTAACTGGCTGTAATTGGCCATGTAAAGCCATTAATGTGGACACTTATTTATTTATTTCAGGTACTTCTATAGCGCCGTCAATTTACGCAGCGCTTTACATATATATTGTACATTCACGTCAGTCCCTAGAAAAAAAATCACTATACATACCTGTTCTGCAGCCGCTCCAGTCTGGTCCCGTGCTGCTTCAGTATGTAGAAGTGTGCAGGAGAGGCAGCCAACAATGGAAGGCTCATAGTAGTAACTCTATGGGTGACATCACTTCCCAGGTATTTCCCAGCCATTGTCAACTGTTTCCAGCACACAGAGGGCACCACTGGACCGGACCGGAGCAGCTTCAGAACAGGTAAGTATAGTAGTCTTTTCTTTACAGGGCTAGATAGATTAGGCTTAGAATTAGGGTTGCCACTTCATCCCTTTTAACCTGGACACTTATTAATTACACAGGTTCTGTGGCTACTTAAGGTGGTAATTAAACTCATTTCGTCCCTTATCTGCATTAAATTAGCCTCAAAACCTGTATAATTAATAAGTGTTCAGGTTTAAAGGGATGAGGTGCCAACCCTACTTAGAATGTGGCTGAGAGTAGGTTTAGAATTAGTTAGGATTTGCTTTAATTCCACTTTAAGGAACAATCCATGTTGCTGCCTGGAAATTTCTCTTTGCCAGGACCAAACTCCAGTCATATTTTGGAAATCCTGTTATGATAAAGTTATTATCAATAATAAGAATCTAAAATGTAGAAAAAAATCACAAATGTAGAAAAAATAACTATTGATTAGATACTAGACATCCGCATATTACAAGGTGCAGATAGTTGATGGGACACATTACCTACATCATGATTAGTCTCTATCAAACTATGATTTCATGCTATGCAATAATATATTGGTTACCAGACAGCAACACATGACCCTATGAAAATAGGACTGCATTTGGAAATCTAACTTGGAAGGAGGGTTCTGCTGAAAATATTATAAATGTTTTAGCACTCCTACCTCGCATCCCTCAGATCTTTTGATTAGCTGCATAATTTCTGTAAGCACCCTCTTCAGGAACCAGATAAAATGGATGCATTGACATGCAATGGCTGTCATTTTTCCATCTAAACAATGCATCTATGGTGAAAATCACTCCGAAGCCTATAACCAGATGTATGCTATACTGTATTGAACTTTGTCAGGAACAAGACGTTTGTTTTACTGTTGTTTATATTTCTATTCATTCATAATATCTTTTTATGTAAAAATGTTTCTTTGCACCATATTCTTGCCTTTTCACTAAACAATATTTAAAAATCATTAAGCTTTATCTCTAATGCTCTAAATCAAAAATGTCAGTGTTTGCATTTTTTAGAAAGCTACGATATTTTAAACTCAGTTTCATCCCTGTCTGAAGTGGAAGTGTGTGTCACAGATATTTCGTAAAGGTCAGAATTATTTCAGTAGATACTCTGAGCAGTGTGTGTTTCCATTAAACCATGTGGCAACTATTGTTCATGTATGCAAAAGACTGACTATGGAGTTAACCGACCAAAGTGCTGATCACTCTTGGTACTGTGGTCTTAGATAGTTGTCTGTTGAGCTTGAAAATCTCTGTGCAGGGTGAGGTTGAGGCTGCCATAGTCACAACACCATTTTATTTTCCTAAAAAGACCAGTCAATGTTGTTTGCTTCTTATGAGTAGCGTGACTGTCTAGCTTTCTGCCCCTGTAGTTCTATTCATAGGTGACCTAGCAGTGCTGCCTGTATGAGGCAGACACGAGGGGGTAGTAATTGCTTTGTCTGTCATAACCAGATCAACAGATTCTGGACAACATCCTGGGCAACCATCCTTAATTTCAGGGTTCAGTTTCCAGGTGCCTGGGTAGTTTAGTAAAGCCACTAGGACACCTGAGAGAAAACTGATTTGTGCACCTTGCTAGAAAGTATGACTAGCTAATTTCCTTGCTCACACCCTGCCCCCCTTGCATGTGATAGCCCTCTCCACTTCTGGGAGTATGTAAAGGGAGGCTTATCTACAGGATATTATAATATATTCCACTTTATTAATGACCATGATCTGGGACATGAGGAAAAACACAGCAGGCACATGTATATATTGTAGTTACATGTATCAAAACACCCACCTACATCTCACAATTTCTTTTTATATTATATCTTTTATTACTTTTTTTCTATACAGAAACAACATGAAATACACACACAGCTAAAAAAACAAGAAGAAACTTTCACCCGTACAATTGCATCATATCATGTTATCCCCAACCCCCCTCTTCCCTCCCCCCACCCCCCTCCAATCACCAATCCATGCCACTATCCTAATTACTAACCTTTCTCCTGATTATCTATATCTGTATTCCTTTCCTACTATCTCCTTTTCTTTGTCAGGCACTCCATTAAAGCTCCCCCAATACTCATTCACTTATATTAGAAACCAATTCTAGTTATCTTTTAGATGTTTTAAAGACCAGCCAACTACTTCACATGTTCCTAAATTTTTCAGTTTTGTCCTCCTTAATATGACACAACTCATCCATCCTATAGATATTTTCTACTCTATTTACCCAGTCCTTCATACTTGGTGGATCTGGGGCAAGCCAAAATTTGGGAATCAAGCCCTTAGCCACGCTAACTAGATGGTATAATATCCTGTTCTTATGTATTTTTACCCCAGGTTTGAGTTTATAAAATAGACAAGTCCATGGATCTCTCTGTGCAATAATCCCACAAATCTCCTAGATATATTGTAATATTCCCTACCAATAACCTTGTATCTTCGGGCATTCCCATCATATGTGTGCCATCGTGCCCTTTTTCCCCATGTCCTCTCCAACATAAAGGTGAGACATCTACTTGTTGTTTATGTGCTTTACTTGGTGTAATATACCATCTAACCATGCATTTATAATTAATTTCAACCGTGCTCGTGTTTGTTACCTCGTGTACTCATTTAAATATACTATTCCTCTGTTGCTTATTCAACTTTGATCCCAACTCCCGCTCCCATTTCTCAAAGAACTGAGGGGGATCAGCACCCTCCATATCCATAAAAATCTTATAAATCTTAGAAGTGCCTTGTTTGGGGGCTATAGTTTCATTCAACAATTTCTCAATGGGTACTGATCCTCCAACATCCTCAGTGGTTGCGGGAGTGTTGAAACAAAGTGACCTAATTGACTGTACCGCCACTCATCTAGTGTGAAAAATAAATATTTTTTTCCTTTAAATCAGAAAAAGTGTGCATTTTCCCCTTACTCAATATATCTTTGAAACATGTATTCTGAATTTTAATCTATTTCCCAAAGATGTTATCCTTCCCTAGTGGGAAATACTCCGTTCCCACCAAAGGGATCATACCTGAATTATATTTCCATCCCTTTTGTTTATGCAATCTGTCCCAAACAGTTAAAACGTTCTATGTAAGTGAACTAGTGTTCCCGTCTAATATGCAAAATTTGTGTGTAACCCAGACCATCTTTCCTAACTGTACCTTACTCAAACTCTCTTCCATATTCACCCATCCTTTCTTTTGTGAATTGAATACCCAATCTATTATTCGTGAAAGTATCACCGCTTGGTAATAGCTCTTAACATTTGGCATCCCCAAACCCCCATTTCCTTTTGCCCTACACGTTGTCTCATATCCAATTCTCGGTTTCTTATTTGCCCAAATAAACTTAAGTATCATCTTCTTTATTATCCCAAAAAAGGATCCTGGTATGTGTACTGGGAGCATGTGAAACCTATATAAAATTTTTGGTACTATCATCATCTTTACCAGCCAATCCAGGAAGCACCACCTTTTGACAACCTCCCCAGTTCTTCTTTTATTTTGTTTACTAATGGCATGTAATTTGCCTGGTACAGGGCTTTTATTGAAGGGGTCATTTTTATTCCCAAATAGCCTATTTCCTTGTCCCTCCATGTAAATGGGAAATCTTTTTGTAAATTTTGCCACTCAGCTTTTGGTATGTTAATATTTAAGATCTCTGACTTTGCCGGATTTATTTTCAAATTTGATAACTCCCCATACTGTTTTAATAATTTAATTAAGTTGGGTAACGTTATTTTAGGGTTTCTATATAGAACAACATATCGTCTGCATATGCTGCCACTTTATGCTCCACCTCTCCAATCTTTATTCCTGCTATATCCACACACTTCCTTACTCTCATAAGGACAGGTTCCAAGGATTTTTGTCTATTTTTCTTTATTTCCTCCTCCATTTTTTGGTCTCTGTGACTTACGTCGTACAAGCGACTATAGTATTTTTGGGACCTATTAGTGATATCGGTGGTGGCGTACACCATCTCTCTTTTGTCATCTTTAATTTTTTCTATAAAGTTTTTTTTATTTCTTTTCCTTTAGTTTCCTCATCAAATCTTTTCCAGGTCTATTCACCCACCGATATCTTTCTTTTGAGACCCTATTAAATATCCTTCTCGAATCCTGTTCCATAAGGTCTTTTAGTTCTTCTCTTTTAATAATTATCTTCTGATACACATCTGTACCCATCTTCTTTTTGTGTACCTGTTGTAACTTGTAAAGCTCCTCAATCACCATTTTTATTTTTTTTTCTTGTTCTTTCTTTTTTTCTGCTTCCATAGAGATCAGTATTCCTCTGATATAAGCTTTATGTGCCTCCCAGACTGTGGTTATGGATACCTCCTCCGTCTCATTAAGCTAAAAAAATTGCCCTATTTTCCCCCCTTAATCTTTTTTTAATTCGGGATCCTGTATAAGCATCTCATTTAATCTCCACAAATTTATTTTATCTAGAACCCCACCCACCCGTAGCCTCATTGTAATGGGGGCATGATCCGATATAGACATAACCTCTATGTTGGCGCTAACCAATGACTCCAAGGGGTTTATTTACTAAAGCTGGAGAGTCCAAAATCAGACTCCCGTCTGCATAGAAACCAATCAGCTTCCAGGTTTCATTGCCAAAGCTTCATTGAACAAGCTGAGGTTAGAAGCTGATTGGTTTCTATGCAGAAGGGAGTCTGATTTTGGACTCTCCAGCTTTAGTAAATAAACCCCCAATTGTCTATGACCGATCAATATATAGTCCAGTCTTGAATACGATCCATGTACCAGAAAGAAGAAGGTATAGTATTTTTCTCTTGGATGTTTAACTCTCCAAGTATCAATCAATTGACTTTGATTGAGTACATCTCACAATTTAAAGCAATATAAACAAAATATCATAGATACAATACATGTGCCTCTGTTGCATAAAATTGAGTTTAAAAAAATGTGCATTTAATCATTATCAATGCCCTATTATGCCCCATGCCATTTTAAAATATTGCACATAAATAAATATGAGAGGTAATAAACACCTGAGAAATATTTAGGGTATGTTGAGACAGATCCATGTAGCATGTTGCTTCACGCGTATTGTGGTCTGAACTTTTAGGAGAAAGTTCCTTGACCGAGTTTATACCAATAAGGGGATTCATTGTGATGCCCATTTGGTCTGACACTGGATTTACTTCGGGAGACATTGTTTTGGTTTTTGTTTTTTTTAAACAAAAGCACTTATCAAAAACTGTCTCTTTGTTTTAACACTGGATATAATTATTTATTTTTTATACTTTTTTGGTGAATGAGTAGGGCTATGCATTCACATGGGGCGTCCGAGATCTGGGGATCTTGTTAAATGGGGCTTCCAAATTCTGATAAGCCCCCTTCCCACAGACCCCTACAACCACTGCCCAGGGTTGTGGGGAAGAGACCCTTGTCCCCATCAACAAAGGGACAAGGTGCTTTGGTGGGGGAGCCCCCTTCCCAAAGAACCCCCCCATGTTGAAAGCATGTGGCCTGGTGTGGTTCAGTAGGTTCAGTTGCTTGTCCCCCCCCCCTTTACTAAGCTGCCATACTGCATGCTCGTATAAGGGTCTGGTATGGATTGGGGGAGGGGGCCCACTCTGTTTTTTTGGAATCCCACTGACAGCAGATGAGTCATGGTTGTAAAGGACGCCATGGGCTGGTAGGCCACCCGTCTTCTTAACAACCAGCTATTCTTCACAATGAATTTGAATGGATTCAGTATTTGCTATTCAAAATCGATTGGAATACTTTGAATCCATTGAAAGTTTAAAATCCTATAGAAAACAAATAAATGAAACTAAATTAAACTAAAATAATTTTGTTACAAATGCAACAAGACAAAATTAGGTTTATTAAAGTGGTTGACCAAATGACTTGTTCATTGTGCATCCACCTAAATAAACAACAGATAATTTTCTAAATCATTTTGAACTAATTTTGAAATCTCCTTCCCTTATTTTTCTTTTTTTACCTCTTCTACTGCCTTTGAAAAAATCTGGTACGAGTATGCTAGGGATAGATTTTACATTTTAGCTACTGTCAAGGCAGCAAGATAAATGTCTTGTAATATACAGAAAAAATATATAGTTTTTTTTCTCTAACAATTTTGAAAAGAAGAGTTATAATGGTAAGCAAGCATGGAGGTAAAAATTATAAATCAAAGGCTCTCTGTGGGGAAGAAGGCAGATAAACTAGAAATCTGTAAATGTTATCATATTGACTTAGTTTCCATCACAGCACACCAACAGAACAGCATCACAAAGCACTGAGCAGCTATTGGCCTTTGTCATATTCTCTGATACAGAGCTCCCGCTGTGAGATAAATAAAGGCCCTGAATATGAACTTCTCTATGATGGGTAGAAGATGAGACACATTGCAATTGCAGCAGAAGTTAGTATACTTCCTCATACAAATCACACCAACACAAAATAAAATATTTAATGTGAGCACAAATGTAATTATATCAACAGCAGGAGTGTCTCAAAAAGTACATCTTATCGGGTAGTAAAAATACTTTGGTTTACTAGAAAGACATCTGAAAATGGTAAAAAAAAGGATGGGCAGACAATCCCAGGATACCAGTGACTAGCAAAGTTGCTTGCAGATCCTAAATGAGAGTTACCTTGCTAAAAGAGAAAAAAGAAATTGCATACTCCTGTGAATTTAACCTTGGCAGAAAAATAATGCTTGCTATGGAAACCCTGCAAAGTTGATCTTTTAATTAAACAGTGGTCTTACTCAGCAGCTGAAGTAGACAGAATGCTTCCAAGAGAAGAGTTTAAATAATCATAAATAGTGGTTGCGTACAAAAAAATCACAAATATATTTTACAGTCTAAATAATATATCTTTATTAAGTAATAAAACTATATATATTTGATATTGAATATTTGTGAATTCATGTTACGATCCTATACTATATTGTATATATAATAATATTTTCAAGAAAAATAATTACAGAAATAATAAATAATGAGCAGGTGCAGTGATTGTTTGCCTTGGGATTGGTGTATATATACAAGGAGCCAAATTGAAGGTGAAACTTCAGTCTAAATGTACTATATTAATCATACAGTACAGGACACAGGCTGGATATTTATAGACCCTGAGTTATAGACTGGGTGCTCACCTCAGCACTTGCATGTAGTGCAATGGATGTAGTTAGTCAAAGGGTGCTATACAGGTCTGTGGTCTATCTCTATGGAACCCAGGCCCTGCAGACCTCTCTAGGGCTATACCCAGCATGACGGGCAAAGCCTAGACCCTAAATAGGGGCAAGTGATATGGTCAGGTAAGACAAGTTACTCCTGTATTGAACTGATACTGCAGACTCACTTATTACATGTTTTATGAATAATATTTGTTTCTGCATAAAATAAATCAATAAACTGGAAATTGTGTTTGAAAATTCTCACTTATGGGGTGTTAAACTTTTCACACTGGGCAATAAAAAATCCATGATTCAGACCTTAGTTGAAGGTAGATGACTAGGCGTTACATCATACCACAGTTTGCACTATTAAAATTGTCTCTACCTAGTTTCCTTTACCAGGTACTCAGGCACTTCCTACTGCACTTTTGACAATAGGACTTCACTACAGGATGGTCGATGGTCAGCTACTGCGTACTTCTTTATGGACATGCTTAACCCATTTCCACACCATGCTCAATGAGTAGCCCACAGGGGAAAACTCTCACTGATAGCAATGGCGAAAACCAGGCGCAGGTGAATCACAACAAAAGCTGAGGCAAAAATTTGGCCTGCAAAACACTCAAACCACTCAGAGTGATTTTGCTTCCCTTGCACCAAAGCAGGATCCTATTTTAAAACTGATCTTTGCATCTGATTCTAGCTCCACATCAGGCATGCAATAATTGGACAAAGATTGTACTGCAACTGTGTCAGACTTTCTTGGATAGCTAATGGCTTTAATACAGCCATCACTGTGCAAAACTTCAAAACACTAATATCCTTTTCCACCTCTGTTGCCTCTGCTGGAGTCGAAAAGTGAAGTGCTTCCTCTAGAGGAAGCAGACATTGAGGGCAATGAAGAGGACCAGGAGTTGGTGTTACAGGAGGCTGTGGATTACTTCCCTCCCCCAGGTTCCTATACGCCTGGTGTTATGGCTTCATGCAATGTAGGTTTGCTCACTTCTGCTGTGCAAAAAATCCTTGGCATAGTATCACTTAATTCTCCTTCATCTTGCCATGCCCCATTCAGTACTAACAGACCATTAATGAACAAATAGAATGGGTAATTTATGGGTAACCCTGAAAAGGTTTTCACCCCTTCAAGAGTCAAGAGTCATTTCAGAACCCAAAAGTTTCATCACACTGAAAGGTCAACCTCACTCCTAAGAGTGGTTGGATGTCTGTTACAGTTTGCATTTCTCTCAGTCACAGGCGTCCCAGACCTGTGGGTTTAATCGATGGTCTCAAATGGGTACAAAATAATGCACAAAACTCTACCATCTCTGGTTTTCCTCTCTCAAAGCTAACAAAATTGTCTCAAGGACAGTCAGGTTTGCAGACCACCCTTTACCATCTCATGTCCAAGGAAGTGGTCTCTATTTTAACCTATCTGGAAACAGGTTTAAAGGATTCTATATAAATCTGTTCACAGCATCAAAAACCAGCCGGGGTTTTTGACCTAACCTGGACCTAAAATCTCGAAACAAGTACCTTCACATATCAAAGTTTTCAGTGTAATCCACCCGGTCAATTATTGCCTATCTGTGACAACAGGAATGCTTAGGATGAGTATACATCCAAGAGTACAGTTACATATTTCCACTCACGTGCCTCATCAGCACTTCCAACACTTTGCAGTAGGAGACAAACACTTGCAATTTCTTGCACTGCAATTGACCTATCCTCTGCACCAAATGTATTCACAAAGGTACTTGCATGCCTTCTTGCCATTCTAAAATGTCAGGGTACTCAGTTAATAGAGTATCTAGATGACCTTTTTCTGAAGGACTCATCTCGCCTTCAACAATTTGCAAATGACCATAGGACTATTCAGATGCTTCAGGATTTAATTATTTTCTAGTCAGCTTTCAAAAGTCTGCTATTCAACCTTCACTGCATGTAGAATACTTAGACCTCATTCTAAGCACAGCCCAGGCAAAATTCTTGCTTGTGTAGCGCTACCCCAATAGGAACTGCTGGAAAGATTCCCAGGGTTTTTTCCTCATAGTTGCCCCACAGGCGGGCACCCTTTGGGCTTAATGAACAGTCCAGGGATATTCTTTTTTTGTTTATGTTTTTAATTTTGGGTAACGTACAAACAGGAGGACACTTTTTCTGCTGTAGAACTATGAGGCAAGTCCTTACACAAGTAAATGATGGAGTGAGCCTTTTAGTAGTATCTTGAGAAATTAGAGCAGAGTCCTTTCACTAAGAATTAAATAGAATAAGCTCTTTAGGACACTAGACACTATGTCCCCTTTGAACACAGCTAATTCTGTAGCACCAGAGGGGTGGCAACAGTCTCTAGGATCTCTCACACTAGTCTGTACTCACAAATGTTCTCAGATGATTGGTTGCCTCCTTCCAATATCTTCCAGACACTTTCTCCCTGTGATACCAGACTAGATCCTCAACAGATGACAGCCCCCCCCCCCCAACCAGTCCAGCTGGGACCATGATGAACAGCAGACATATGGTTTAAGACTATTCATATACGTACCCAGCAACGATTTGTGCACTCTCTCTCAGGGATTGGCTGAGACAGTAAAACGTTTCTAGATGCCAATTTGCCTTGCTCCACACCTATGTTCCAGAACCACCCATAAAGTTCTGGTTTGTAGGAGAAACAATCAAACCTGCAGCCTGTGAAACACAGAGCAGACCTAAACAATCACAAACAGCCACACTGATTACAGTGAGCCCAGGACTAAATGTTCCTAATCCTAGCACCTAAATAGGAGTGTGCTACACTTGGACATTAAAATAAAGAGACATATTTCAGTGAGATTCTCTTAGAGAATTCTGGGCCTAATGGTAGCCTTATTCAAGGCTGTCTTCTTTGCTCAATTCCATTCTAGGCCTCTCCAATGCAACATCTTGTTCCTCTCTAGCCAAGCAAGGAACTCCCTATCTTGTTGGATTTCTAATCCAGCCTTGACAATGGTGAAGTCATTTCTATCACACATGTGGAGGGTCATAACAACAGATAAATTTTAGAGTTAGGACCACAGATGATCAGGGTGCCGTGTCGTGGCTCTGTGGCTTACGATTCCTGTAGTGTGTGTTTATCACCACCGGAGGGACGGAGCTCTGGATCCTGGCTGATTACCATACCATCTGTAAAGGGGATCTCCGGACTTTTCTCACACATCTCCAGGCTGAATGATTTACAGAGTTGGAGCTTATTCTCTTCATTTCCATAAGATTCCAGGGGATATTTATTATATGCGCATTTCCCATGCGCGTCCGGTGAGTGCGCACTCTTTCCATTGTCTCCGGGCTTTACCAGCTATTCCTTGGGATTCGTTAATATATACATCTATTTAATTATTACGGACTTTTTTCGTTTGTATTTATTATTTTTTAGCGCTGCACTCTGTTTTTATCTGTTACTTGTGGGTATACTGTGATTACCTTTAGTGCCATAGCTGCTTACTTAGGAGCGCTCACTTTATACCATTTACATTAGTTCATAACAACAGTTGCCAACCTTAGAGACTGGGGAGGAGTGTTCCAATCTCAGGGACTCAGGGTGACCATGTTCCGGGAACATGGTTACCCAAGGAAGCCAAGGTCCCTATCAACATTCTGGAGCTCAAAGCATTGGAACTAGCTCTGAATCACTGGACCCTCTTTATTCAAGGCCATCTGTTCAGGACATAATCTAAAAACCAAAATGTGGCCTATATCAATAACCGGGGGGGGGGGGGACCAGGAGTCAGGCAGGCTTAAAATCAGTACCTCTAGTCATCTCACAGGCAGAGAAACACTGTTTAGCCCTCACTGCTGTTCACATCCCGGGAGTGGACAATTGGAAGGCAGATTATCTCCGTTGTTACTGCCTGGACCAAGGGGAATGAGCTCTTCACCCCTTCACGCTCGGCCTCCAGGTTCGGCAACAAGTATTATTCCCATGTTCATAACCTCCAGAACCTTTATTTTCTATGGGATTCTTATGGGCCACATTCTGGAGTAATGTGAGTTGCCACCCAATTGGTTGTTTTCATCTTCATTTTCTAACTTGCACTAGGAGCGTGATAGGTGGAATCTGATTGGTTGCTATAAGCAGGTACTTCCTTTCTTATTTCTTTTTTTTCACTCATATTTTTATACAAAGACCTTTGTGTTGACGATAGCTATTAAACAAAATATGTCTTTGATTTAAAATCAAATAATCTCTGACAATCTTTTTTTTTTTTTTTTAAATCCAAACTTTTTTTTAAATCCAAACTTTTTTTTATTGAAAGAAAAAAGTAAAGAAAAAACATTCAAAGGGGTACATTTTGTTTCACATATCTCAAGTAAAAACAGTCAGATCTAACATATAAGATTCCATTTCTTGGAATAACTAATGCCATAACAAATTACATCATACAAAACAAAAGAATAAAACATAAAAAAAAAAAAAAGAAAAAAACAACAACAGCAGGTGGGTACTAGAGATGAGCGAAGAAATGAAAAATTCGATTAGACTGATTCGGCGAATTCGTGGACAATATTCGATTCGAGTCGAATAAATTCGCTGTGAATTTAACTTAAAAAAGGGTGTTTCTAGGCTTCAGAGAGACTTAATATTAGTGCAGAACACTGTACCTTTAATTTAAATGCCCTTGGAGTCTGCTGGGGAAGAGAAATAATACTGTCAGTCAGTATGACATGCAGATGAGTGCCGTCGATCTTAGAATCACCGCACACTTCACTCATTTGGCCAGTCACGGGGCCAAAACCAGTGTTTGGAGCCACAGTGTGGCGGTGGAGGCAGCAGCAATGGGAGGCCATACAGCAACCTATGACAAAATGGAAACCAGCAGGAGTGTGAGGAGACCTGAAAGTGGCACATGGCAGAGTGGGAGCAATGGGAGGCGGTACAGGGACCCAGGTCACACTGTGGGCCCAGCAGCAGCGTGACCAGGCGGTACGGGGGCCCATGGCAGATTTGGGGCCTGGCAGCACCTATGGGAGGCCTGTAATCTGCCAGCACCCTATGACAAAATGGAACCCTGGGCTGGGGCAGGCAGAACCGCCGTATCTTTATCACGGTTTTCCCAGGCCACCAAATGGCGACGCTGCATATGCTGACGCAACGCTGTAGTCCCAACATGGGCCCCCTGGCCACGCTTGACTTTCTGGCCACATAGTCGACATACGGCTACGTTTACTTCCTCGGGCGGCTTGACGAAAAATTGCCACACCGCAGAGTAGGAAACTTTGCCTCCGCTACTGGCCGTGGTGGTAGGCTGCAGTGGAGCTGGTGCTCTACTCCGTGGCCGTTTGCCTCCACTGACACTGCTGCGACCCTGCTGCCTACTGGCAGCAGCAATGGGAGGCCGTACAGGGACCCATGAGAGACTCTGGACTTGGCAGCAGCATGAGGAGGCGGTATATAGGGGCCCATGGCAGATTAGGGGCCTGGCAGCAGCTATGGGAGGCCCGTAATCTGCCAGCACCCTATGTCAAAAAATTCAACACACCAGCAGTGTGAAGAGACCTGAATGTGGCACATGGCAGAGTGTGGCGATGGAAACAGCAGCAATGGGAGGCCGTACAGGGACCCATGAGAGACTCTGGACTTGGCAGCAGCATGAGGAGGCGGTATATAGGGGCCCATGGCAGATTAGGGGCCTGGCAGCAGCTATGGGAGGCCCGTAATCTGCCAGCACCCTATGTCAAAAAATTCAACACAACAGCAGTGTGTGAGGAGACCTGAAAGTGGCACATGGCAGAGTGTGGCGATGGAGACAGCAGCAATGGGAGGCCGTACAGGGACCCATGAGAGACTCTGGACTTGGCAGCAGCATGAGGAGGCGGTATATAGGGGCCCATGGCAGATTAGGGGCCTGGCAGCAGCTATGGGAGGCCCGTAATCTGCCAGCACCCTATGTCAAAAAATTGAAAACACAAGCAGTGTGAAGAGACCTGAATGTGGCACATGGCAGAGTGTGGCGATGGAGACAGCAGCAATGGGAGGCCGTACAGGGACCCATGAGAGACTCTGGACTTGGCAGCAGCATGAGGAGGCGGTATATAGGGGCCCATGGCAGAATAGGGGCCTGGCAGCAGCTATGGGAGGCCCGTAATCTGCCAGCACCCTATGTCAAAAAATTCAACACAACAGCAGTGTGTGAGGAGACCTGAAAGTGGCACATGGCAGAGTGTGGCGATGGAGACAGCAGCAATGGGAGGCCGTACAGGGACCCATGAGAGACTCTGGACTTGGCAGCAGCATGAGGAGGCGGTATATAGGGGCCCATGGCAGATTAGGGGCCTGGCAGCAGCTATGGGAGGCCCATAATCTGCCAGCACCCTATGTCAAAAAATTCAACACACCAGCAGTGTGAAGAGACCTGAATGTGGCACATGGCAGAGTGTGGCGATGGAAACAGCAGCAATGGGAGGCCGTACAGGGACCCATGAGAGACTCTGGACTTGGCAGCAGCATGAGGAGGCGGTATATAGGGGCCCATGGCAGATTAGGGGCCTGGCAGCAGCTATGGGAGGCCCGTAATCTGCCAGCACCCTATGTCAAAAAATTCAACACAACAGCAGTGTGTGAGGAGACCTGAAAGTGGCACATGGCAGAGTGTGGCGATGGAGACAGCAGCAATGGGAGGCCGTACAGGGACCCATGAGAGACTCTGGACTTGGCAGCAGCATGAGGAGGCGGTATATAGGGGCCCATGGCAGATTAGGGGCCTGGCAGCAGCTATGGGAGGCCCGTAATCTGCCAGCACCCTATGTCAAAAAATTGAAAACACAAGCAGTGTGAAGAGACCTGAATGTGGCACATGGCAGAGTGTGGCGATGGAGACAGCAGCAATGGGAGGCCGTACAGGGACCCATGAGAGACTCTGGACTTGGCAGCAGCATGAGGAGGCGGTATATAGGGGCCCATGGCAGATTAGGGGCCTGGCAGCAGCTATGGGAGGCCCGTAATCTGCCAGCACCCTATGTCAAAAAATTCAACACAACAGCAGTGTGTGAGGAGACCTGAAAGTGGCACATGGCAGAGTGTGGCGATGGAGACAGCAGCAATGGGAGGCCGTACAAGGACCCATGAGAGACTCTGGACTTGGCAGCAGCATGAGGAGGCGGTATATAGGGGCCCATGGCAGATTAGGGGCCTGGCAGCAGCTATGGGAGGCCCGTAATCTGCCAGCACCCTATGTCAAAAAATTCAACACACCAGCAGTGTGAAGAGACCTGAATGTGGCACATGGCAGAGTGTGGCGATGGAAACAGCAGCAATGGGAGGCCGTACAGGGACCCATGAGAGACTCTGGACTTGGCAGCAGCATGAGGAGGCGGTATATAGGGGCCCATGGCAGATTAGGGGCCTGGCAGCAGCTATGGGAGGCCCGTAATCTGCCAGCACCCTATGTCAAAAAATTCAACACAACAGCAGTGTGTGAGGAGACCTGAAAGTGGCACATGGCAGAGTGTGGCGATGGAGACAGCAGCAATGGGAGGCCGTACAGGGACCCATGAGAGACTCTGGACTTGGCAGCAGCATGAGGAGGCGGTATATAGGGGCCCATGGCAGATTAGGGGCCTGGCAGCAGCTATGGGAGGCCCGTAATCTGCCAGCACCCTATGTCAAAAAATTGAAAGCACAAGCAGTGTGAAGAGACCTGAATGTGGCACATGGCAGAGTGTGGCGATGGAGACAGCAGCAATGGGAGGCCGTACAGGGACCCATGAGAGACTCTGGACTTGGCAGCAGCATGAGGAGGCGGTATATAGGGGCCCATGGCAGATTAGGGGCCTGGCAGCAGCTATGGGAGGCCCGTAATCTGCCAGCACCCTATGTCAAAAAATTCAACACAACAGCAGTGTGTGAGGAGACCTGAAAGTGGCACATGGCAGAGTGTGGCGATGGAGACAGCAGCAATGGGAGGCCGTACAAGGACCCATGAGAGACTCTGGACTTGGCAGCAGCATGAGGAGGCGGTATATAGGGGCCCATGGCAGATTAGGGGCCTGGCAGCAGCTATGGGAGGCCCGTAATCTGCCAGCACCCTATGTCAAAAAATTCAACACACCAGCAGTGTGAAGAGACCTGAATGTGGCACATGGCAGAGTGTGGCGATGGAAACAGCAGCAATGGGAGGCCGTACAGGGACCCATGAGAGACTCTGGACTTGGCAGCAGCATGAGGAGGCGGTATATAGGGGCCCATGGCAGATTAGGGGCCTGGCAGCAGCTATGGGAGGCCCGTAATCTGCCAGCACCCTATGTCAAAAAATTGAAAACACAAGCAGTGTGAAGAGACCTGAATGTGGCACATGGCAGAGTGTGGCGATGGAGACAGCAGCAATGGGAGGCCGTACAGGGACCCATGAGAGACTCTGGACTTGGCAGCAGCATGAGGAGGCGGTATATAGGGGCCCATGGCAGATTAGGGGCCTGGCAGCAGCTATGGGAGGCCCGTAATCTGCCAGCACCCTATGTCAAAAAATTCAACACAACAGCAGTGTGTGAGGAGACCTGAAAGTGGCACATGGCAGAGTGTGGCGATGGAGACAGCAGCAATGGGAGGCCGTACAGGGACCCATGAGAGACTCTGGACTTGGCAGCAGCATGAGGAGGCGGTATATAGGGGCCCATGGCAGATTAGGGGCCTGGCAGCAGCTATGGGAGGCCCGTAATCTGCCAGCACCCTATGTCAAAAAATTGAAAACACAAGCAGTGTGAAGAGACCTGAATGTGGCACATGGCAGAGTGTGGCGATGGAGACAGCAGCAATGGGAGGCCGTACAGGGACCCATGAGAGACTCTGGACTTGGCAGCAGCATGAGGAGGCGGTATATAGGGGCCCATGGCAGATTAGGGGCCTGGCAGCAGCTATGGGAGGCCCGTAATCTGCCAGCACCCTATGTCAAAAAATTCAACACAACAGCAGTGTGTGAGGAGACCTGAAAGTGGCACATGGCAGAGTGTGGCGATGGAGACAGCAGCAATGGGAGGCCGTACAAGGACCCATGAGAGACTCTGGACTTGGCAGCAGCATGAGGAGGCGGTATATAGGGGCCCATGGCAGATTAGGGGCCTGGCAGCAGCTATGGGAGGCCCGTAATCTGCCAGCACCCTATGTCAAAAAATTCAACACACCAGCAGTGTGAAGAGACCTGAATGTGGCACATGGCAGAGTGTGGCGATGGAAACAGCAGCAATGGGAGGCCGTACAGGGACCCATGAGAGACTCTGGACTTGGCAGCAGCATGAGGAGGCGGTATATAGGGGCCCATGGCAGATTAGGGGCCTGGCAGCAGCTATGGGAGGCCCGTAATCTGCCAGCACCCTATGTCAAAAAATTCAACACAACAGCAGTGTGTGAGGAGACCTGAAAGTGGCACATGGCAGAGTGTGGCGATGGAGACAGCAGCAATGGGAGGCCGTACAGGGACCCATGAGAGACTCTGGACTTGGCAGCAGCATGAGGAGGCGGTATATAGGGGCCCATGGCAGATTAGGGGCCTGGCAGCAGCTATGGGAGGCCCGTAATCTGCCAGCACCCTATGTCAAAAAATTCAACACAACAGCAGTGTGTGAGGAGACCTGAAAGTGGCACATGGCAGAGTGTGGCGATGGAGACAGCAGCAATGGGAGGCCGTACAGGGACCCATGAGAGACTCTGGACTTGGCAGCAGCATGAGGAGGCGGTATATAGGGGCCCATGGCAGATTAGGGACCTGGCAGCAGCTATGGGAGGCCCGTAATCTGCCAGCACCCTATGTCAAAAAATTGAAAACACAAGCAGTGTGAAGAGACCTGAATGTGGCACATGGCAGAGTGTGGCGATGGAGACAGCAGCAATGGGAGGCTGTACAGGGACCCATGAGAGACTCTGGACTTGGCAGCAGCATGAGGAGGCGGTATATAGGGGCCCATGGCAGATTACGTGCCTGGCAGCAGCAATGGGAGGCCCGTAATCTGCCAGCACCCTATGTCAAAAAATTGAACACACCAGCAGTGTGAGGAGACCTCAAAGTGGCAAATGGCAGAGTGGGAGCAATGGGAGGCGGTACAGGGACCCAGGTCACACTGTGGGCTCAGCAGCAGCGTGACCAGGCGGTACGGGGGCCCATGGCCGATTTGGGGCCTGGTGGCACCTATGGAAGGCCTGTAATCTGCCAGCAACCTATGACAAAATGGACAACCGCAGGAGTGTGAGGAGATTTCAAAGTGGCACATGGCAGAGTGGAAGCAATGGGAGGCCGTACAGGGACCCAGGTCACACTGTGGGCTCAGCAGCAGCGTGACCAGGCGGTACGGGGGCCCATGGCCGATTTGGGGCCTGGCGGCACCTATGGGAGGCCTGTAATCTGCCAGCACCCTATGACAAAATGGAACCCTGGGCTGGGGCAGGCAGAACCGCCGTATCTTTATCACGGTTTTCCCAGGCCACCGAATGGCGACGCTGCATATGCTGACGCAACGCTGTAGTCCCAACATGGGCCCCCTGGCCACGCTTGACTTTCTGGCCACATAGTCGACATACGGCTACGTTTACTTCCTCGGGCGGCTTGACGAAAAATTGCCACACCGCAGAGTAGGAAACTTTGCCTCCGCTACTCCTCACTGGCTGACTGCTACTTCCTCCGTGCACACCGGCACCACTACTGGCCGTGGTGGTAGGCTGCAGTGGAGCTTGTGCTCTACTCCGTGGCTGTTTGCCTCCACTGACACTGCTGCGACCCTGCTGCCTCCTGGCAGCAGCAATGGGAGGCCGTACAGGGACCCATGAGAGACTCTGGACTTGGCAGCAGCATGAGGAGGCGGTATATAGGGGCCCATGGCAGATTAGGGGCCTGGCAGCAGCTATGGGAGGCCCGTAATCTGCCAGCACCCTATGTCAAAAAATTGAAAACACAAGCAGTGTGAAGAGACCTGAATGTGGCACATGGCAGAGTGTGGCGATGGAGACAGCAGCAATGGGAGGCCGTACAGGGACCCATGAGAGACTCTGGACTTGGCAGCAGCATGAGGAGGCGGTATATAGGGGCCCATGGCAGATTAGGGGCCTGGCAGCAGCTATGGGAGGCCCGTAATCTGCCAGCACCCTATGTCAAAAAATTCAACACAACAGCAGTGTGTGAGGAGACCTGAAAGTGGCACATGGCAGAGTGTGGCGATGGAGACAGCAGCAATGGGAGGCCGTACAAGGACCCATGAGAGACTCTGGACTTGGCAGCAGCATGAGGAGGCGGTATATAGGGGCCCATGGCAGATTAGGGGCCTGGCAGCATATGGGAGGCCCGTAATCTGCCAGCACCCTATGTCAAAAAATCAACACACCAGCAGTGTGAAGAGACCTGAATGTGGCACATGGCAGAGTGTGGCGATGGAAACAGCAGCAATGGGAGGCCGTACAGGGACCCATGAGAGACTCTGGACTTGGCAGCAGCATGAGGAGGCGGTATATAGGGGCCCATGGCAGATTAGGGGCCTGGCAGCAGCTATGGGAGGCCCGTAATCTGCCAGCACCCTATGTCAAAAAATTCAACACAACAGCAGTGTGTGAGGAGACCTGAAAGTGGCACATGGCAGAGTGTGGCGATGGAGACAGCAGCAATGGGAGGCCGTACAGGGACCCATGAGAGACTCTGGACTTGGCAGCAGCATGAGGAGGCGGTATATAGGGGCCCATGGCAGATTAGGGGCCTGGCAGCAGCTATGGGAGGCCCGTAATCTGCCAGCACCCTATGTCAAAAAATTGAAAACACAAGCAGTGTGAAGAGACCTGAATGTGGCACATGGCAGAGTGTGGCGATGGAGACAGCAGCAATGGGAGGCTGTACAGGGACCCATGAGAGACTCTGGACTTGGCAGCAGCATGAGGAGGCGGTATATAGGGGCCCATGGCAGATTAGGGGCCTGGAAGCAGCTATAGGAGGCCCGTAATCTGCCAGCACCCTATGTCAAAAAATTCAACACACCAGCAGTGTGTGAGGAGACCTGAAAGTGGCACATGGCAGAGTGTGGCGATGGAGACAGCAGCAATGGGAGGCCGTACAGGGACCCATGAGAGACTCTGGACTTGGCAGCAGCATGAGGAGGCGGTATATAGGGGCCCATGGCAGATTAGGGGCCTGGCAGCAGCTATGGGAGGCCCGTAATCTGCCAGCACCCTATGTCAAAAAATTCAACACAACAGCAGTGTGTGAGGAGACCTGAAAGTGGCACATGGCAGAGTGTGGCGATGGAGACAGCAGCAATGGGAGGCCGTACAGGGACCCATGAGAGACTCTGGACCTAGCAGCAGCATGAGGAGGCGGTATATAGGGGCCTATGGCAGATTAGGGGCCTGGCAGCAGCTATAGGAGGCCCGTAATCTGCCAGTACCCTATGTCAAAAAATTCTACACACCAGCAGTGTGTGAGGAGACCTGAAAGTGGCACATGGCAGAGTGTGGCGATGGAGACAGCAGCAATGGGAGGCCGTACAGGGACCCATGAGAGACTCTGCACCTGGCAGCAGCATGAGGAGGCGGTATATAGGGGCCCATGGCAGATTAGGGGCCTGGCAGCAGCTATAGGAGGCCCGTAATCTGCCAGCACCCTATGTCAAAAAATTCAACACACCAGCAGTGTGAGGAGACCTGAAAGTGGCACATGGCAGAGTGTGGCGATGGAGACAGCAGCAATGGGAGGCCGTACAGGGACCCATGAGAGACTCTGCACCTGGCAGCAGCATGAGGAGGCGGTATATAGGGGCCTATGGCAGATTAGGGGCCTGGCAGCAGCTATAGGAGGCCCGTAATCTGCCAGCACCCTATGTCAAAAAATTCAACACACCAGCAGTGTGAGGAGACCTGAAAGTGGCACATGGCAGAGTGTGGCGATGGAGACAGCAGCAATGGGAGGCCGTACAGGGACCCATGAGAGACTCTGGACCTAGCAGCAGCATGAGGAGGCGGTATATAGGGGCCTATGGCAGATTAGGGGCCTGGCAGCAGCTATAGGAGGCCCGTAATCTGCCAGCACCCTATGTCAAAAAATTCAACACACCAGCAGTGTGAGGAGACCTGAAAGTGGCACATGGCAGAGTGTGGCGATGGAGACAGCAGCAATGGGAGGCCGTACAGGGACCCATGAGAGACTCTGGAACTGGCAGCAGCATGAGGAGGCGGTATATAGGGGCCCATGGCAGATTAGGGGCCTGGCAGCAGCTATAGGGGGCCCGTAATCTGGCAGCACCCTATGTCAAAAAATTCAACACACCAGCAGTGTGTGAGGAGACCTGAAAGTGGCACATGGCAGAGTGTGGCGATGGAGACAGCAGCAATGGGAGGCCGTATAGGGACCCATGAGAGACTCTGGACTTGGCAGCAGCATGAGGAGGCGGTATATAGGGGCCCATGGCAGATTAGGGGCCTGGCAGCAGCTATGGGAGGTCCGTAATCTGCCAGCACCCTATGTCAAAAAATTCAACACACCAGCAGTGTGTGAGGAGACCTGAAAGTGGCACATGGCAGAGTGTGGCGATGGAGACAGATGCAATGGGAGGCCATACAGGGACCCATGAGAGACTCTGGAACTGGCAGCAGCATGAGGAGGCGGTATATAGGGGCCCATGGCAGATTAGGGGCCTGGCAGCAGCTATAGGAGGCCCGTAATCTGCCAGCACCCTATGTCAAAAAATTCAACACACCAGCAGTGTGAGGAGACCTGAAAGTGGCACATGGCAGAGTGTGGCGATGGAGACAGCAGCAATGGGAGGCCGTATAGGGACCCATGAGAGACTCTGGACTTGGCAGCAGCATGAGGAGGCGGTATATAGGGGCCCATGGCAGATTAGGGGCCTGGCAGCAGCTATGGGAGGTCCGTAATCTGCCAGCACCCTATGTCAAAAAATTCAACACACCAGCAGTGTGTGAGGAGACCTGAAAGTGGCACATGTTTGAGGCATGATTCATGGCGGATTTAGTCAGTTGTGTCAGGAACTGGTGGTTTGAAATCCAGACTAATCCACGCCTGATTCATTTTCACAAACGTGAGTCTCTCCACACTTTGGGTGGACAGTCGTGTCCTCCGCAGAGTTACAATACCTCCTGCCGCACTAAACACGCGCTCCGATGCCACGCTACTGGCCGGGCATGACAGCCTTTCAAGGGCAAATTCAGCTAGTTGGGGCCAAAGGTCAAGTTTCGTTGCCCAGTAGTCAAGGGGATTGTCTACCTCGGTTGGCAGGGTGCTGTCCAAGTAGGCCCAAGCCTGTTGTTTGAGCTCCTGCTCCAGGTCCACCTGATGCTGCTGCTGCTGCTGCGGCTGGTTAGTAGTTTCCTCACTGCGCTGGTGAAGAAAGCTACTCATCATCGACTGCAGACTGAGGCAGCCGCTGCTGGTGGAGCTGCCACTGCTCCTACCACCCCACCCCTCCCCTGCTGCCATGCCAGCGGAACGCGAGCGCACAGGGCCCACAGTGTCTGAGGATGGACGTTGGCGCACAAAGGCAGAGACCAACTGACTACATAGGTGGTTTTTATAGTACAAAATTTTGGCCTCCCTCTCAGCAGGTGTGAAAAAGGCCACCATTTTGGACCGGTAGCGAGGGTCCAACAAGGTGGACAGCCAAAAGTCATCCCTCTGTCTGATGGTTATTATTCGGCTGTCGCTACGCAAGCAACCGAGCATGCTATGGGCCATTTGTGCCAAGGAATGCGAGGGACTCCCTGCCTCCATCTCCACAGCATACTGCCACGGTGCGTCTGGGTCCTCTGTCTCCTCCTCCTCCTCCTCTACCAGATGCTCCTGCTCCTCCACTCCTGTCCGCTGAGTGGAAAAACCACCCATTTCACTCAATAATTCCTGAGCACAAATGTCCTCCTCTACCTCCTCCTCTTCTTCCTGTCCTGCCCCCACAGGGGTCATGTGGCGTTGAGATCTGTGCGCCACGTCTACCGCACCCTGACCAGCCATTGTTAACAGCATTTGTTCCAGGACGTGCAACAGAGGAATGACGTCGTTCATCCCATAGTCCTGCCGACTCACGAATAGCGTGGCCTCCTCAAAGGGCCTGAGCAAGCGGCAGGTGTCACGCATGAGCTGCCAATGGCTGACATCTAAGTTACACAGGGGAGTACCTTTATCCGCTTGTAACATAAGGAAATCGGTGATGGCCTTTCGCTGCTCGTAAAGGCGGTCTAACATGTGTAGGGTTGAATTCCACCTTGTTGCAACGTCGCAGATCAGGCGATGCTGTGGAATTCCGTTCTGCCGCTGCAGCTCAATGAGGGTGTTCTTTGCGGTGTAGGAATGGCTGAAATGCATGCACAGTTTACGTGACATTTTAAGGATGTCTTGCAGTGGGATGGTGGATTTTAGGAACCGCTTGACAACCAGATTGAACACGTGAGCCATGCATGGCGCATGGCACAACCTTCCTTGACGCAGAGCAGACACCATGTTCTTTCCGTTGTCGGTCAACATGGTTCCGATTTTCAGTTTGCGCGGAGACAGCCATCTGTCGATTTCTCTGTTCATTACACTCAGCAGTTCCTCCCCTGTGTGACTACGTTCGCCAAGGCATACCAGGTGCAGCACAGCGTGACACCGTTGCGCCCTGCACATGTGATATGCCGGTCGGGTAATGGGACTTGGCACGGGGGTGGCGGCTGAGGACACGGCGGAAAAAGAGGTGGTAGAGGCGGACATGTTTGCTGGACCAAGGACGTGCAAACGTGGAGGCAAAAGCGTCGTGACCTGTCCAAGTTGCTGGTGCGGCTGTGCCGGCACCACGTTCACCCAGTGGGCCGTAAATGACATGTACTGTCCCTGACCGTAGTTACAGCTCCACACGTCGGCGCTGCCGTGCACTTTGGCAGAGACCGACATGCTCAAAGACTGGCCCACCATCTCTTCTACATGTGAATGCAGGGCTGGCACTGCCTTTTGGGCAAAGAAATGACGGCTTGGCACTCTCCACCGCGGCGCGGCACAAGCCATCATTTCTCGGAAAGGTGCTGAGTCCACCAGTTGGAAAGGGAGGGACTGCAGCACCAGCAACTTGGACAGGAGGACGTTCAGCTTTTGCACCGTCGGGTGCGTGCTCGCAAACTGTTGTCTCTTGGAAACGGATTCCAAGAAAGACTGTTGACGGAATCCGAGAAGAGGAGTAGCAGGAGAAGGAGCATCTGAACGAGCGGAAGATGCCAACGAGCGACAACTCCCCTCAGCAGAGGTGTTGGAGCCTTGACTGGCTGATAGAGGGTGATTGACGACGTCGGGTGACGGAGCAAGTAACGGAGCGGGTGATGGAGCGGGGGCTGGGGCAGGCAGAACCGCCGTATCTTTATCACGGTTTTCCCAGGCCAACGAATGGTGACGCTGCATATGCTGACGCAACGCTGTAGTCCCAACATGGGCCCCCTGGCCACGCTTGCATTTCTGGCCACTTAGTCGACATACGGATACGTTTACTTCCTCGGGCGGCTTGACGAAAAATTGCCACACCACCGAGTAGGAAACTTTGCCCCCGCTACTCCTCACTGGCTGACTGCTACTTCCTCCGTGCGCACCGGCACCACTACTGGCCGTGGTGGTAGGCTGCAGTGGAGCTGGTGCTCTACTCCGTGGCCGTTTGGCTCCACTGACACTGATGCGACCCTGCTGCCTCCTGGGCAACCCACCGACTGTTTCGCTCGCTGCCAAGCTGGCACCCTCTTCTCCTGATGATGCGGAAGAAATTGCCTGATGACGACGAGGCAGCCAAGTGCGATCAACCTCCTCATCATCAGGTACGGTCTCCGCCTCACTACTAGCCCCCTCGGCTGCGTCTGGGTCAGGAGACAGACCTGTCTCTAGACCGGCTACAGAGCCACTCTCCTCGCCAGTACTTCTTCGCCTGGCTGCTGAAAAGGCCGATGTCTCCCCCCGTTCCTGACCGCCCTCTGTTAGCTCTTCCTCACTGTACAGTGGGGCTGAGCCCACAGCATGCGATACTTCGCTTGGTGAGGGAACAGCAAAGGACAGGGGCAGGTAGAGGACATGTGATTTCAGTGGGCTTGCTCCCGGGCCATGCCAACTAACGGTTGTGTCTGACGTACCCACCGACCGTTGGCTGTAGGTGTCAGAGGTGACCTGGGAAGAGGAAGACGACCGAGCCAACCAATCAATGACGGCAGGGTTGTCGGTGGAGACACGACCGCTGGATGACACCGGGAGCACTGGCCTCTGGCTGCGAATAGTGCTGCCTCGACCCCTTCCTCTGCTGCCACGTCTGCTCGCTCCTAAAAAATTGCCTCCTCTGCCACTCCTCTGCATGTTGTCTGACATACTCTTTAATTCAACGATTATGTGTCCCTGAGTAACAATTCTCTGGCACTCAGTAACAATTCTGTCTGTCCCTGAGTAAAAATTCTGTGGCCCTAAGTAAAGTTTCTGTGGCCCTGAGTAACAATTCTCTGGCACTCAGTAACAATTCTGTCTGTCCCTGAGTAACAATTCTCTGGCACTCAGTAACAATTCTGTCTGTCCCTGAGTAAAAATTCTGTGGCCCTAAGTAAAGTTTCTGTGGCCCTGAGTAACAATTCTCTGGCACTCCGTAACAATTCTGTCTGTCCCTGAGTAACAATTCTCTGGCACTCAGTAACAATTCTGTCTGTCCCTGAGTAAAAATTCTGTGGCCCTAAGTAAAGTTTCTGTGGCCCTGAGTAACAATTCTCTGGCACTCCGTAACAATTCTGTCTGTCCCTGAGTAACAATTCTCTGGCACTCAGTAACAATTCTGTCTGTCCCTGTGTTAGGAATGGACTGGCCAGCAATGGTGGGACTCACCTGCCTTTTGATCTGCAGTACCAGGGCTGGCCAGCGGGTGTTCCCAGCAATCAGAGACTCAACTCTGCAGCCAGCTAACACCTGTAACTGATGATGCTGGGGTATTTAAGGGATGGCCAGACCCACAGACTCTGCCTTGGTGTTGTGTTTGTCCTGGGCCCTGTATCTGTCCTGCATCCTGTTTCTGTTCCTTTGCTGACTTCTCCTGCTCTGATCCTGGCTTGTGACCCTGACCATCCCTCTGTCTGACCCTCTGTACTACGCTGCTTGCTACCTGTTCTGATCCCTGGCCTGTGACCCGGACCATCCCTCTGCCTGACCCTCTGTACTATGCTGCTTGCTACCTGCTGAACCTGGCCTGTGACCCCGACCATTCTCCGCTTGCTCCCCCTGTACCTACCTGCCCAATTGATATTGACCCGGCCTGCCTGACGACGCTTGCTTGTATGTGCTGTTATCTGTGGGTGGTTTGGTTTGTTTGCACTGTATTATGTTTTAGTATTGCACTGCGTTTATGTTTGTACTGTTAGTGTTAATAAATTATATTGTTTATAACATATCTGAGGTCTGCGTTTCCCTGCTTCAGTCACACACCTCTGGTCATACCTGGGAGCCCTGACATTACACCAAGGCCAATCCTGACCAGAAGTGGCTGCACAGGGAAGCCATCTTGGCTTGTTGATGGGAAGGATGGATCTTGATGAGGTTGAGTATTTATATCTGCTAGTGTTTGATGACAGGGAGTATGCTTATCAAACTCTGAAGGAGTATACCCGGGATGAATTGCTAGAATGTATACGGCTCGCTCATGTTCTAGTAGATCAGGGCACAGAGTTCTCTGAGGTGCAGCAATTGATTGAGGTTTGTGCAGAGTTGGTTTCATCTGGTTCCCCCGAATGCAGGGATGAATTTTTGCCACCATTTAGTGCAGACCAGGTAGAGTCCCTGGTGTGGTTATTAGAGGATGATGTGGGTTACTTTCTGGAGCGTTATTCCACATGTTCACCACAGACACTAAGAGATTGTATAAACGCAGTGCAGTCATTGACCAGACAGACTTTGTGTAAGCTCAGCTTTGTTCAACCCATACTGCAGACATGGACAGATTTGTTGCACCCAGCCTCAGTCAGTTTACAAAGACCCAGTCCTGCTTCTAACTCTACTCCTGTATTCCCACCAGCTCCTCCAGTTACAGCCCAGTATACTTGGCTATCTACCGCATGTCAGTCCCCTGTTCCCACTCGCTGCACCTATCCTGCCTTTAACCCTGTAAAAAAGCCCTCTGTAGCAACTGCTCCCTCTCCTGTTCCATCCTCCAGTTCTTCTCTGTCTCCAGCTGCTCCATTCGTTTGCAGACCTGCGTTTACTTGCAGTGCTCCAGTAGTTAAAACCAGAAAAAAGCGAAAATTCTTTCCAACCAGTACCATCCTGCCAGTATCCAAACCGGTGAACCTGCCTTCCGTGGTTCAGACTGATGCCTGTACGCAGCCTGATGCCTCTACTCGGCCTGAAGCCTCTACTCGGCCCGAAGCCTCTACTCGGCCTGAAGCCTCTACGCGGCCTGATGCCTGTACTCGGCCTGATGCCTGTACTCGGCCTGATGCCTGTACTCGGCCTGATGCCTGTACTCGGCCTGAAGCCTCTACGCGGCCTGATGCCTGTACTCGGCCTGAAGCCTCTACGCGGCCTGATGCCTGTACTCGGCCTGAAGCCTCTACTCGGCCTGAAGCCTCTACTCGGCCTGATGCCTCTACTCGGCCTGATGCCTCTACTCGGCCTGAAGCCTCTACTCGGCCTAATGCCTCTACCCAGCATGATGAACTGATCCAGCCTGACGATCCTATTAGGCCAGTTGACTCGATGCCCGCTGTTGATCCAGATGATCCGGTACCTGATCCGGTGCCCGCTGTCATGCCAATTGACTCAGAGCCCGCTGTCGTACCTGGTGACTTGGTGCCCACTGCCTTGCCAGATGACGCGGTGCCCGCTGGCAAGCCAAATGACCTGATGCCTGGTGACCTAGTGTCCGCTGTCATACCTGATGACCCGATGCCCGCTGTCGAGCCAGACAATCCGGTACCTGATGACCCGGTGCCCACTGTCGGGCCTGTTGACTCGGAGACCACTGCCTTGCCAGATGACGCGGTGCCCGCTGTCGAGCGAAATGACCTGATGCCTGGTGACCCGATGCCCGCTGTCCAGCCAGACGATTCAATGTCTGCCCCAGTGCCCGCGGTCATGCCAGTTGACTCGGAGCCCACTGCCTTGCCAGATGACGCGGTGCTCGCTGTCGAGCCAAATGACTTGATGCCTGGTGACCCGATGCCCGCTGTCCAGTCAGACGATCCAATGTCTGACCCAGTGCCCGCGGTCATACCAGTTGACTCGGAGCCCACTGCCTTGCCAGATGACGCGGTGCCCGCGGTCGAGCCAAATGACCTGATGCCTGGTGACCCGATGCCCGCTGTCCGGTCAGACGATCCAATGTCTGACCCAGTGCCCGCGGTCATACCAGTTGACTCGGAGCCCACTGCCTTGCCAGATGACGCGGTGCCCGCTGTCGAGCCAAATGACCTGATGCCTGGTGACCCGATGCCCGCTGTCCAGCCAGACCATACAATGTCTGACCCAGTGCCTGCGGTCATACCAGTTGACTCGGAGCCCACTGTCGTGCCTGGTGACTCGGTGCCCGCCGCTCCGCCTGGGGGCCCGAGACCTGTTGCTCCGCTTGGGGGTCCAGCGCCCGCCGCTCCGCCTGGGGATCCGGCGCCCGCTGCCCCGCCTGGGGGCCCGAGACCTGTCGCTCCGCCTGAGGGCCCGAGACCTGTCGCTCCGCCTGGGGGTCCGGCACCTGCCATTCCGCTTGAGGGCCCGAGACCTGTCGCTCCTCCTGGGGGTCCGGCGCCCGCCGCTCCGCCTGAGGGCCCGAGACCTGTCGCTCCACCTGGGGGTCCGGCGCCCGCCGCTCCGCCTGAGGGCCCGAGACCTGTCGCTCCATCTGGGGGTCCGGCGCCCGCCGCTCCGCCTGAGGGCCCGAGACCTGTCGCTCCTCCTGGGGGTCCGGCGCCCGCCGCTCCGCCTGAGGGCCCGAGACCTGTCGCTCCGCCTGGGGGTCCGGCGCCCGCCGCTCCGCCTGAGGGCCCGAGACCTGTCGCTCCGCTTGGGGGTCCGGCGCCCGCCGCTCCGCCTGAGGGCCCGAGACCTGTCGCTCCGCTTGGGGGTCCGGCGCCCGCCGCTCCGCCTGAGGGCCCGAGACCTGTCGCTCCGCCTGGGGGTCCGGCGCCTGCCGCTCCGCCTGAGGGCCCGAGACCTGTCGCCCCGCCTGGGGGCCCGGTGCCTGTCGCCCCGCCTGGGGGCCCGGTGCCTGTCGCCCCGCCTGGGGGCACGGTGCCTGTCGCCCCGCCTGGGGGCACGATGCCTGTCGCCCCTCCTGGGGGCCCGGTGCCTGTCGCCCCTCCTGGGGGCCCGGTGCCTGTCGCCCCGCCTGGGGGCACGGTGCCTGTCGCCCCGCCTGGGGGCACGATGCCTGTCGCCCCTCCTGGGGGCCCGGTGCCTGTCGCCCCTCCTGGGGGCCCGGTGCCTGTCGCCCCGCCTGGTGGCCCGCTGCCTGCTGCTTCGCCTGGTAATCCGATGTGCCTCTGCCCGGAGTCCTGCCCGATGTGCCTCTGCCCGGAATCCTGCCCGATGTGCCTCTGCCCGGAGTCCTGCCCGATGTGCCTCTGCCCGGAGTCCTGCCCGATGTGCCTCTGCCCGGTGTGCCTCTGCCCGGAGTCCTGCCCGGTGTGCCTCTGCCCGGAGTCCTGCCCGATGTGCCTCTGCCCGGAGTCCTGCCCGATGTGCCTCTGCCCGATGTGCCTCTGCCCGGAGTCCTGCCCGATGTGCCTCTGCCCGATGTGCCTCTGCCCGGAGTCCTGCCCGATGTGCCTCTGCCCGGTGTGCCTCTGCCCGGTGTGCCTCTGCTCGATGTGCCTCTGCCCGGAGTCCAGCCCGGTGTGCCGCTGCCCGGAGTCCTGCCCGGTGTGCCAGTCTTTGATATCCCGCCAGTTGCCAGACCCGGGCGGTGGAACATTTTGCCCAGCTAGGACTGTTTGGAGCGTCCTGAGGCCGCTCCTTGAGGGGGGGGTACTGTTAGGAATGGACTGGCCAGCAATGGTGGGACTCACCTGCCTTTTGATCTGCAGTACCAGGGCTGGCCAGCGGGTGTTCCCAGCAATCAGAGACTCAACTCTGCAGCCAGCTAACACCTGTAACTGATGATGCTGGGGTATTTAAGGGATGGCCAGACCCACAGACTCTGCCTTGGTGTTGTGTTTGTCCTGGGCCCTGTATCTGTCCTGCATCCTGTTTCTGTTCCTTTGCTGACTTCTCCTGCTCTGATCCTGGCTTGTGACCCTGACCATCCCTCTGTCTGACCCTCTGTACTACGCTGCTTGCTACCTGTTCTGATCCCTGGCTTGTGACCCGGACCATCCCTCTGCCTGACCCTCTGTACTATGCTGCTTGCTACCTGCTGAACCTGGCCTGTGACCCCGACCATTCTCCGCTTGCTCCCCCTGTACCTACCTGCCCAATTGATATTGACCCGGCCTGCCTGACGACGCTTGCTTGTATGTACTGTTATCTGTGGGTGGTTTGGTTTGGTTTGTTTGCACTGTATTATGTTTTAGTATTGCACTGCGTTTATGTTTGTACTGTTAGTGTTAATAAATTATATTGTTTATAACATATCTGAGGTCTGCGTTTCCCTGCTTCAGTCACACACCTCTGGTCATACCTGGGAGCCCTGACACCCTGAGTAAAAATTCTGTGGCCCTAATTAAAGTTTCTGTGGCCCTAAGTAACAATTCTCTGGCACTCAGTAACAATTCTGTCTGTCCCTGAGTAACAATTCTCTGGCACTCCGTAACAATTCTGTCTGTCCCTGAGTAACAATTCTCTGGCACTCAGTAACAATTCTGTCTGTCCCTGAGTAACAATTCTCTGGCACTCAGTAACAATTCTGTCTGTCCCTGAGTAAAAATTCTGTGGCCCTAAGTAAAGTTTCTGTGGCCCTGAGTAACAATTCTCTGGCACTCAGTAACAATTCTGTCTGTCCCTGAGTAAAAATTCTGTGGCCCTAAGTAAAGTTTCTGTGGCCCTGAGTAACAATTCTCTGGCACTCCGTAACAATTCTGTCTGTCCCTGAGTAACAATTCTCTGGCACTCAGTAACAATTCTGTCTGTCCCTGAGTAACAATTCTCTGGCACTCAGTAACAATTCTGTCTGTCCCTGAGTAAAAATTCTGTGGCCCTAAGTAAAGTTTCTGTGGCCCTAAGTAACAATTCTCTGGCACTCAGTAACAATTCTGTCTGTCCCTGAGTAACAATTCTCTGGCACTCAGTAACAATTCTGTCTGTCCCTGAGTAAAATTTCTGTGGCCCTAATTAAAGTTTCTGTGGCCCTAAGTAACAATTCTCTGGCACTCAGTAACAATTCTGTCTGTCCCTGAGTAACAATTCTCTGGCACTCAGTAACAATTCTGTCTGTCCCTGAGTAAAAATTCTGTGGCCCTAAGTAAAGTTTCTGTGGCCCTGAGTAACAATTCTCTGGCACTCCGTAACAATTCTGTCTGTCCCTGAGTAACAATTCTCTGGCACTCAGTAACAATTCTGTCTGTCCCTGAGTAAAAATTCTGTGGCCCTAATTAAAGTTTCTGTGGCCCTAAGTAACAATTCTCTGGCACTCAGTAACAATTCTGTCTGTCCCTGAGTAACAATTCTCTGGCACTCAGTAACAATTCTGTCTGTCCCTGAGTAACAATTCTCTGGCACTCAGTAACAATTCTGTCTGTCCCTGAGTAAAAATTCTGTGGCCCTAAGTAAAGTTTCTGTGGCCCTGAGTAACAATTCTCTGGCACTCAGTAACAATTCTGTCTGTCCCTGAGTAACAATTCTCTGGCACTCAGTAACAATTCTGTCTGTCCCTGAGTAAAAATTCTGTGGCCCTAAGTAAAGTTTCTGTGGCCCTGAGTAACAATTCTCTGGCACTCCGTAACAATTCTGTCTGTCCCTGAGTATGAATTCTGTGGCCCTAACTAGCGTTTCTTTGTCCCTAAGTAACAGTTCTGTGGCCCTGAGTAACAATTCTGTGTCTGTGCGAGTAACAATTCTGTGGCCCTAAGTAACAGTTCTGTGGCCCTCAGTAACAGTTCTGTGTCTGTGCGAGTAACAATTCTGTGTCTGTGCGAGTAACAATTCTGTGGCCCTAAGTAAAGTTTCTGTGGCCCTCAGTAACAGTTCTGTGTCTGTGCGAGTAACAATTCTGTGTCTGTGCGAGTAACAATTCTGTGGCCCTAAGTAAAGTTTCTGTGGCCCTAAGTAACAATTCTCTGGCACTCAGTAACAATTCTGTCTGTCCCTGAGTAACAATTCTCTGGCACTCAGTAACAATTCTGTCTGTCCCTGAGTAAAAATTCTGTGGCCCTAAGTAAAGTTTCTGGGGCCCTGAGTAACAATTCTCTGGCACTCAGTAACAATTCTGTCTGTCCCTGAGTAACAATTCTCTGGCACTCAGTAACAATTCTGTCTGTCCCTGAGTAAAAATTCTGTGGCCCTAAGTAAAGTTTCTGTGGCCCTAAGTAACAATTCTCTGGCACTCAGTAACAATTCTGTCTGTCCCTGAGTAACAATTCTCTGGCACTCAGTAACAATTCTGTCTGTCCCTGAGTAAAAATTCTGTGGCCCTAATTAAAGTTTCTGTGGCCCTAAGTAACAATTCTCTGGCACTCAGTAACAATTCTGTCTGTCCCTGAGTAACAATTCTCTGGCACTCAGTAACAATTCTGTCTGTCCCTGAGTAAAAATTCTGTGGCCCTAATAACGTTTCTGTGGCCCTAAGTAACAATTCTCTGGCACTGAGTAACAATTCTGTCTGTCCCTGAGTATGAATTCTGTGGCCCTAACTAGCGTTTCTTTGTCCCTAAATAACGATTCTGTGGCCCTCATTAACAAGTCTGTGTCCCTGAGTAATGGTTCTCTGTCCCTAAGTAACTTTTCTCTGTCCCCAATTATCGTTTCTGTGGCCCTAACTCTGTCCCTGTCCCTAGTACAGAGCGGTCTGCCTCTGTTCAATGACTGCAGGCAAATGAAAAATTCCAAAATGGCCGCTATTTATAGCTCGACCATTACACAGTGCTGACTGGCTGGCTGCTGATTGGCTGATGCGATCACATGTAGTTGAGGAATGCATTATGGGTCAGCGCGCCTTGTCTGCGCGCCTTCCCAGACATCCCCGCTCCGTCGCCGCACATGTCAGCCGCCATTTTCTGAAAAATTTCGATTCGCGCGTCCGAATTAGGCTATTTTTCGGATTCGGCACGAATCGAAATTTTTCCGATATTCGACTCGAATTCCACTTCGGATACTTCGATTCGCTCATCTCTAGTGGGTACCTAAACCTTAATTCTAGTGATGGTTAAGCCGTTATTTCTCACGTCTGCAAAAGTCTATCCATTATCAACCTTGAAGTGGCCAATCCAGGCATATCTAACCAGCTCTGTCAAATAGGCTGAAATTTACACAAATCGTTATGAAGACGGTAGGTAAGTTGTTCCCTTAAGAGGAGAGAGTTAACATATTCCACCCATTGTTTCTTAGTGGGCGTTGTACTAGACATCTAATACCTAGCTATTAGTTTTCTCGCAAGGTACAAGAGACAAGTAACCATTATATAAGTACCTGGGGATATAATTCAGGATCCAGTGCCCCCAATAGACACACTAGTGGATCAGATCGAATGGGAATTTGGGCGAGGGAAGATACAGAACCTCCTCCCAATATCTTACAAGTTTTGGGCATTTCGAAATCATGTGGATAAAGTCACCTCTATGTATATTACACTTAGGGCATAGTGGCGTATCTCTTTTACCCCATTCAAACAATCTAACAGGTGTCCAATACGCCCTGTGATGGATAAATAACTGTGAAAAGCTCATGTGAGGCCGAAAGACAGGAGACAGGTACTGATTTCAAAGCCATTTCCTGTTGATCCCCTCCTATTTCTCTCACATCCTCCATCCACTGTGCTCTGCATTTCAAATATGCAGGGTCCTGACTAGAGGAGAGCAATACCTTGTAAATGCGAGATATCAGATCATTGGGTAAAGAAGCATGGAACACCACGACACCCTTTACACTGCATAATGAGATTAAAGATCCTGAAGGCCATTATCTCTTGCTAACTGGACTACTTTTGGATGTTGAAGTCACCATCGCTACATATTACACCCCGAACCAAGGCCCGCTACCGTTTCTCTCTCACCTATTATCGGTTATTGACCACCATAAACGTGGTACTTTGTTTGTGGGGATTCAAACTGTACCTTATACCCCTTCCTAGAGAAATCCCTCAACTTCCCTCCCCACCTACCTCTAAACAAACCTTCCAAGCCATATTACAGTGTTACTCCCTGATTGATACCTGGAGAGAACTTAACCCGATAAAACGCCAATATACTTTTTACTCTCATCCTCATAAGACCTTTTCAAGAATAGATCACATCTTCATGACTGCTAGCTCCTCCCCCCGGATATTGGCCTCTGAAATTCTCCCTATTCCCTGGTCGGACCATAGGGCTGTACTTACATCCATTGCCTCTTTGGCACCACCCCCTCCTGATTCCACCTGGATCATCAATAATAACTTGTTAGTGAACCTGACACACTGCTCGGATATCGAAACCGCTCATAAAGACTTCCTATCTCTAAACCAGACCCCAGACATCTCCCCTCTCCTACTTTGGGAAGCACATAAACCAGTTCTATGCGGGTTCTGCATTAGCAAAGTGTCCTTTTTTAAACAAAGAGAAAAGACAACAACGCCTTCTCCTTGAACAAACCTACAACCAATCTCATCAAGCTTTCCAAGCGACCCCTTCCCCAGCCAACCGTGAAGCCCTAGAACGGTCTTGTTTTGGCCCTTGATCTTCTCCTCACGGATCAGGCGGAGCTATCGCTTCGCAGATGCCGGCACAAATACTACACAAAAGCAAATAAACCTGGTGCCTTTTTAGCTCTATCGCTCCGTAGGCTTAATCAGATCACCAGACCTATTCGATTACCCACCTCATCTGGCAACCCCAGTAGTAACCCAGAACGCATCCTACAAGTCTTCCACAAACATCTTTCACGACTCTACTCTTCCTCTACACCCTTTGACCCTTCCCAGGCTGACACCCTCTTGGCCTCCCTCTCCTTCCCGAAGCTTTCGAAGCACCAGCTGACAGCTTTGGAGCAGCTCATTACCCCAGCTGAAATCTTAAACGCTATCAAATATTTAAAGCCTCGTAAATGCCCAGGACCTGATGGCTTTTCTGCCACCTATTACAAAAAATTTGCCCATCTCCTAATGCCTGTCCTTACTAATGCTTTCAATGCCATACTATTAGGCCATACCTTCAGCCCAGAAACAGTGCAAGCCAACATCTCTATGATCCCAAAACCATATTCAGATGACCAAGTGGGCTTCATTCCAACTCGACAAGCTGGCGATAATGTCAGACGTGCAACTCTCTTAGCACATATAGCTAGATCTCACAACATTCCCTCCTGTTTCCTGCCCTTAGATGTCCGGAAGGGTTTTGACACAGTCTCGTGGCTATATCTGCACTACATTTTGCGCCGGTGGGGCTTTGGCCCTCACTTCTTATCCTGGATCTTCTCACTTTACTGTGAGCCTTCGGCCAGAATTAGATATCTAGGACATAGGTCTGCTCAATTTCCAATTTCCCGTGGCACCAGGCAAGGCTGCCCTTTGTCCCCCCTACTTTTCGCCTTGGCCGTAGAACCATTGGCCCTTCTGATCAGGGCTAATCCGGATGTTCATGGACTCGAGATAGGTGGCTCTCATCCCAAATTATGTCTTTTTGCAGATGACGTTCTACTCTCTTACTTCTCCCTTGATATCTTCTCCTTCCCTCCTCCGGCTCCTCGAGAGGTTTGGCTCACTCTTGAGACTTTTAATTAATCCCCAGAAATCAATAGCACTTAATATATCCCTCCCACCTCGAGATCTGGCCCATTTGAAACTGATTCTTCTGTTTTCCTGGTCACAGCACTCTATTCTTTTCCTGGGTATAAGACTGACTTCCAATCTATCAGATCTATATGCAGCTAACTATACTCCTATGTTAACCCATCTCACAGCCCTTATGACCAAATGGTCCTCCCTACCACTTGCATGGCTGGGCAGGATAGCAGTCGTGAAGATGTCAATTCTCCCCAAAATATTATACCTATTCAGAGTTCTCCCAAACTCAGTACCCGCCCATTACCTTCGCATCTTACGGCGTCGTATTTTTTCCTACGTCTGGGGCACCGCCCGCCCCCGCATACCTCGCTCAACCCTATATCGCCCCAAGCTTAACAGAGGTCTTGGTCTTCCAGATGTTAGCAAGTACTATCAGGCGGTACACTTGGCACAATTGCCAAAATATCATGCGACCCACAAAATCCCTCAATGGGTTGTTCTCGAATCTATAGAATGCGACCCCTTGTCTACTGCTAACCTTCTATGATTACGACCTATAGACCGTCGGTCGTTAACGAACCCCATCACATCTCACTTTCTGTCGCTCTGGGATAAACTGAAATCCTGTTTATCTCTTGCAATCACAACATAACCCCTTGCTCTCGTATCTCCGAGATTCGGCCTTCCCCCCAGCATGGTCTTCACTACTCTCATTCAAACAATGGACGCCAGCCAACCTTCTCCGAACCTATCACTTCATGCTGAGGAATAAGTTTAAATCCTTCGCCTTACTGCGTGAGACACATGACCTTCCAACTTCCGAAATATTTAGATACTTACAATTGCAGCATATTTACGCTCCATACACTACAACAATCAACCCAGCCACCACCATGTCTCCCTTGTCACAAAGACCCCCATAAACGAGGTCTCATTTCATGCTTGTACTCCCTCCTCACAACCTCGGTCACCACGTCTTCTCCTTCATACACCCGTAGGTGGGAAACAGACCTTGGCCGGCAATTGGACCTTTCTGACTGGGACCACATTTGGTCCAATACCAAATCATCATCACAAAATATTGTAGCTTTAGAAACCAATTATAAAGTTTTAACCCGCTGGTACCTGGTCCCAGCGAGAATTGCAAAGTACACACCAAATTACTCCCCCACTTGCTTTAGAGGCTGTGTAGACCTGGGTACACATTTTCATGTTTGGTGGGATTGCCCAATTGCCCAAGCCTTCTGGGCTGAAGTCTTCGGCATACTGTCCAAACTTAGCGCAAAAATGCTCCAGCTAAACCCGATTACAGCTCTGCTCTACTTACGCCCCCCCGCAGTGTTACCAGTTCGCAATTCAAACTTATTTTACAAGTTACTACGGCAGCCAAACAGGTCATAGCTAAATCTTGGAAATCTTCCTCCCTAAGCATTGCAGTTGTTAGGAATAAAGTTACTCAGGCTACGATTCACGCTAAAGTGGAAACTACAATCCTAGATACTATCCCTAAATTCCTGAATGTCTGGAACCCTTGGGTAGAATGTTTCCTCCTGCCAAACTTTGACAACTCACTTCTTATCCCATGATAAACCCATATACTTCATAATACTCTGGTATCATTTCCTACCAATATCAAATATTATCCCATCCATTGTTACCATTTGTGGAGTCATTTACCCTATCCCTCCCTTCCCCACTTTCCTTCAGACCTCCCCGTTCTGTTTCCCCCCCCCCCCTATTTTTTCTTTTTTTTCCTCCCCTCTGGCCCCTTACCCTTTGACCATCCTATATAATTTTATACACCCATATTATGATCCCCTTATAAAGCATTGGGGAGCATGTTTCTCCATTTGTCAAAATTCTGTCTACATTTATGCTTAACAAATTTGCTCACCTTATGTCATATGAAACCCCATTTTGTTATATCAGTATTGTCCTCCTTCCCCCTTCTTTGTATAGACATTACTACCGCAGTTGCCAATATCTATGACTTCATGTTTGCGAAATGTCTATTACCTATGTCTTTTTCCCCTTGTTAAAATGTCAGTAAAATATTTGAACAAGAAAGAAGCATGGAACACTTCAGTCAGTAATGGGGGATTAGACCTAGTGAGAGGTAGAGTCTACTTCTGGGTTTGTATTACATGTCTAAGTTGAAAGATATTTATAAAAGTGCTTATGGGGTAGCGAAAACTCCAATCTCAACTGATCATAAGACTTGAGGTGAGTATTAGAGATGAGCGAATTATTCAAAAATTCGATTCCGCTGATTCGCCGAATTTGCGGAAGAAATTCGATTCGATGCGAATTTATTCGCTGCGAATTTAACTTATTAAAAGGGTTTCTAGGCTTCAGAGAGCCTTTATATTAGTGCAGAACACCGTACCTTTAATTTAAATGCCCTTGGAGTCTGCTGGGGAAGAGAAATAATACTGTCAGTCAGTATGACATGCAGATGAGTGCCGTCGATCTTAGAATCACCGCACACTTCACTCATTTGGGCAGTCACGGGGCATGACGAAGAAGAAGAAGAAGAAGAAGAAGAAGAGGAAGAAGAAGAAGAAGAGGAAGAAGAAGAAGAAGAAGAAGAGGAAGAAGAAGTAGAAGGGATGAAAATCGGCCGATCGGGAAAAATTTGATTCGTGCATCCGAAGTTTGCTAATATTCGGATTCGGTGCGAATCGAATTTTTCCTAATATTCGAAACGAATTCCACTTCGCCAAGTTCGATTCGCTCATCTCTAGTGAGTATCTGAAAACAATTGAGTGAGATAAACAATACCCCTGCGTCTCCATTCTGAGTCTCAAGTTTATTTAACTCTGGGTACCTGGTATCTCTAGCAATCTCATTTAGTAAACCATGTTATACTTGGTATTGATAAACCAAAAATATGTGTATGTTAGCCACTGCAGGACACATATCCTGTAAGTTGTTAAACAAAACGTAATTATTTCATGTAATTTCTCACATTATGGGTATTTTTTCTTGGTTGTGTCAATCTGTGAAGATGAAATATTATAGAGAAAAACAGTGGGCTCCTCCAGGGTTGAGATTATGCAGTTAGGAGGCAGTACGCACTTACGTATCAAGCTTCAGAAGCTATTAAATGAAGCCCATTGTTCTCAAGGGCCCATAGCAGCCTGTGATTTCTTAATGAATGTGAGCTGTATAGTTTGGCAGTAATCCTTACCCTCATTATCTCACCTGTATTCCTTCGTGGGTAGCTTATATCTATACATAACAAGGAAGACAAGAAGAACAATATTAATTTTCTATCTCTATTGCTAGGCATCACATCAGGACTAACATATAACAAAGGTATCTGTTGAGTCCCTAGGCTGCACATATTACTTTGGAGTTCTGTTAAATTAGTTCTCCTATTGATCTCTAGTTCTTCTTTATGTGCTTATTGACTGAGGCTTTTGCCATTAGCTTGCCAGGAAATAAACAGTTACAATATTTATAACACAAAACAGGGTCTGTAACTTAGATCATTAGCAGCAATCATTAGGCCTTTCATGGATCATCACAGTTTACTTACTGTAAACAAAAATACAAAGATTGGGAACTCAGAAATAAACAGAGATTGTGCAATTGCAATGTTTAATTTTGGTACTTTGGTTTTTTTCTTCAATATAATTAATTTTACAGTAATACTTTATTGTAGGTCCACAAAGTTAATTTTTTATGAAGGAGAGCTTTTACATTTCTTTTTTTGATTTTGTACATAAAAAATATTTTTCCCCCCTAAACAGTTATTTATACATAAATACTCCAAAGACATGCTGGTAGGTTAATTGGCTCCTGTCTAAATTGTCCTAGTATGTGTATGTATGAATGTGAGTTAGGGACTTTAGATTGTGCGCTCCTTGAGGGTTAGGGACTGATGTGAATGTACAATATTTATGTAAAGTGCTGCGTAAATTGACGGCGCTATATAAGTACCTGAAATAAATAAATAAATGATATCCTACTATTTATTACAGGTATTTATATAGCATGAAACATTGCCCAGTGCTTTAAACTAACAGCATGTCTATGGGAGTGTGGAGGACACCCATGCAGGCACAGGGGGGGACATGCAAACTTCATGCAGGCAGTGTCCTTGTTGGGATTCAATATAAGTAATCTGGATCACTGTGTTCAAAGAACATTAATTCAGAATATACAGTATCATGTACAGGATAGCGTGTATTCGTCTGAAGTATCTTATGTACAGCCTGTTGTACATAGTGCATCAGAGGAGTATGAATGTGTGCAGACTGAATGAGTCAGGACAATGTAAAATACAACATATTGTATTGAGTGCAGTAGTTAGGAGCAGGTAACATATAGCACAGCATACAGAGTGCATTGGTTTGAGCAGAATTTTTTAACCTTTTTACCCCGGAGGAACCCTTGAAATAAATTTTAGCTCTCAGGGAAATCCCTACTAAAATCTATTCAGTGGGAAGAATACTCCTTACATTGGTGGCTAGTGGAAACAATGCCCCCTTTATAGTGGTGCTCGGTAGAAAGAAAGTCCCCCCTACATTGATGGTCTTTCAGAGGACTGTCCCTCACATTGGTATCAGTGGGAAGAATGCTCCTTACATTGGTGATCATTTGTGTAATGTTGACAGTCCTGGAACTATGCAGGCGGTATCAGGTGGGAGGTCAATCAGCCAAAACCTCTGGAGGAAACCTAGGGTTCTCTTGAACCCTTGTTGCGAATGACTGTATTAAGAGTATAGAAAATATGGGTATGGGTTGATTTACGAAACGCAAATAGGCTGTTCACTTTGCAAGAAAATTTTCTCTTAGCTTAGTGAATCTGAGGAAGCTGACGTCATCATCCAACCATGTTCAAGTAAAAATACACCTATTTTAATGGTGCAATACAGGGCAAAACAGGACACATGACTTGTATTCATAGATCATGGATTAAATGCATGCTATCTTCTGGTGACTGGACAGTGGGAAGAAAACATGCTAGGGCTGCCCTAGTGCACACACATGTAACACTGCACACTCTTTGAGACTCCAGTTTTTTTGCTAGTGTCCTTAGGGCTTGTTCTCCTTTGGAGAAGCATTTCTATTTTTTTAGACCATTTAATTTTTTTATATGATGCTTCTATCAAGATCTAACGGTTTATTGCCCTATGTTATATAGCAGTTTCCAGATCAATGACCCTCGGTGTGTAACTTGGGGACCATACCCTGACCCTACTTTGTGGGGCCAGTCTCTAATGTTTGCTTTGGGCACTGGATCCTGCGTTAGGTTCTCACTTTGGCTTGATGTACAACATGTGTACTTAGCGGCAGGGTGCTCCACAGACCCCGAAGACCCCTTTAGGGGTATGCCCACTGTGATGGGCAAAGCCTGGACCTCTATTAGGCCCAGCATTGTAGATAAGGTACAGAGACAAATCCACAGGAACACATTCAGCACCTGGGTTATAGTGGCTCCTGTATCCGGACACCAAAAACACTTCCTTCCACACTCCATTCTGTGTGTACCCCACTGGGGATCCCCTCACTTAGCATTGTTGGATCACAGACAAAAGAATGCTGGGAAAAACGCTGAATAGCATGTGGTTTGCACTCCTCCCTGTATTTTCCTCTAGCTCTCTCATAGCCATACACCATGTGGCTCTGCCTGAACGTCTGAAATCTTTGGAAACATGTTGGTGCTTTTAGGACCTTCAATTTCCAGAGGCCAAAAACTCTACATGTCCTCTATTCCACCTGACCCTGTTCAAGAATCAGAGGAGGAATCTCCTTTACTTAAGGATATTATGGAGATAAGTATTGAGGACCCTTATTTTGTATTAGAGGAAATCTGAAATCTGAAATCTTTGGAAACATGTTGGTGCTTTTAGGACCTTCAATTTCCAGAGGCCAAAAACTCTACATGTCCTCTATTCCACCTGACCCTGTTCAAGAATCAGAGGAAGAATCTCCTTTACTTAAGGATATTATGGAGATAAGTATTGAGGACCCTTATTTTGTATTAGAGGATTTTCCTTCCCTGAATTTTATGAGGTACAAGCTACAACATTTTGTCAAATGCTCACTACTGTGTACATATTAATTGACATGGTGAGCACTAGTCTTTGCCTAGCAGCCCCTGACGTTCCACAAGTAAACAACCTCCTATGGACACTTAAGCTAGTCATAGATGGAGTGCTTGATTCCCCCATCTACACAGTTAGTGTTGAAGGGGAAATCCCTCCCGTGGAGCCATTGTGTTCACCCAGCAGAGGGGGGGTGGGTTGAGCCATACCCACCGGGAGAAAAAGATTACTGTTTGTGGCTATAATAGCCACTAACAATAATTGCATGTAAAATCCGAAAGGCTGGTTGTGCCCCAGTTGATCGATCTATCAACTTAAGTACATTCAGCCTGCCCATACATGGTTCAAATCTTAGCTGTTCCCTGCTGAATTGGCCGAGATTCTAACCATCTATGGCTGGCTTAAGAGACTGGCTAAGTCAAAAAAGACTTTTCCCATATAAGCACAGATTAACTGTGCTTTTTATAAGGACTGGCTTAATCTTGGGAGGGGTTTCACTCTTACGCTTTTTTGCTAAGATTTATCCTCTGGAAATTAATTTTAATAAGAAATGGACTATTCTGGTAGTGGATCATGCCATTTCAGTCACAAATAAACACCCTACATTTCCTATTGAGGATGTTCCCTCTTTTAAAGATTCTGTTGATAGGCATTTTGAAGCCCTCTCTTCTAGGTCCAGTCCTGCATACGCTGCCATGTCTATTTGCCAGACTATTGCTAGCTGAACAACACGAATGAACAAATACTAGAAAGCTGTCCTTGATAACCCTGCTGTATTAGGACAATTACAACAGATGCCTTTAGCCTCATTGTTTTGTGCATTGTGATACTCTAGAAAATGTAATTTGTCAAGTCTTTAGAATGTCCCTTCTCTCTGTACATATGCAGAGGCTTTTGTGGCTATTGTTGGTCTGCTGAAACTGTTTGTAAAAAGCGTCTTCTACAAGTGTGTTTTGAAGGCGAATGCCTAATCAGCAAATCCCTTTATAAATTCATCAAGGAAGTGCTCATACCCCTCAAGAAAAAGGCTCAATTCTCTTAACTCTATGGCGATTACTTCTGCTTGGCGAAAAGGATCTCTCTCTCTCCGGGCATCAACCTCAAAAACCAAGGCTTAGCACTTCCTTCTGTTGCAAGCCTTAGACTCCTATGTTCACCAAGTCTACCCAGAATCCCTCTTCACAATGAAGGGGTGCCTCCAGTCCTTAGAGTGGGGGGGGGCATTTGTTGGTGTTTGAGCCAGTCTGGATCCAAGACATTCAGGACCTCTGTGTCCAATCTGTAATTTCAAAGGTGTACAAAATAGAGTTTCTATCTCTGTCCCTCCCTTGCTTGTGTCTTCCAGTCTGTCAACTTCAGACTAAAAGAAGGCTGGATGTAGCAGGTTCTTTAGAATCTTTCCATTCAAACCTATTTGAGGCTCAAAAGCCAAACACCCATTCAATACTGGGCTTAAAATCTCTAAACAGATTTTTTTGTGTACCAAAATTCTGGATGGAATCAAAGCGATCTGCTATTGTTTCTTCCATACAAGGGGAATTTCTGACATCGGTAGAAATACAAGATACATATCTACACATCCCTACCTCACCTCACATCAACACTTTGGCATTTTGCAACACTTCCATTTTGTAGCATTATGGTTCAGGCTATCCCCTGCATCCTAAGTCTGTATGAAAGTGCTTACCCAACTTCTGGTTCTTCTGCTAACCCGGGACATTCTTGTCACAGGTTACCTGTCGGACCTCCTACTATAGGACTCCTTAGCCACAACTTTGTCTGCCAACGTTCAAAGAAAGGTTCCGTTCTTTGGCTGGATAATCAATATTCCAAAGTCAGCTCTCCAGCCCTCTAAACATCTGGAGTACTTGGGTCTAAGCTTGGACAGAGCCAAAGTCAGAATCCTTTTTTCTCAGGAGAAAATTGCTTCCCTAAGGTCCCACTTGCAGATCCTCAAGTCAAAACTACAACACTCAGTTTGCTTCTAAATGGGATTCTGGGCCTCATGTAGCCTCATTGGAGGCAGTTCCCTATGTCAAAATTCACTACAGACCTTTTTTGTCCAAAATACTCACAACAGAGAACAAGCAAGTTCAATCCTTGGATCACCCAGACAAGGCTCCCCCTTACACGGCGGATCCCCAATCTTGCCATGGAATTGGGAATGCCTTGGTAGGTTGTGATAATGGACTCCAGGCTTACAGGCTGGGGTGGAGTTTACAACTCCCTGATTTAGGGGTCATGGTCCTCACAGTAGTTGAAACTTGCCATCAACTTTCTGGATAGAGAGCCATCAGATTATCTCTACAATACTGGACAACACCTCCCTTCTGCAAGGTCACCCATCCATGGTACAGTCAGACAATGCCACAGCAGTGGCCTAAAAAAAACATAAGAAGTCAAACTGCTAGTCAAGCTGCTCTAAAGCTTGCTGTACACTACCAGGTTTTCAAATGAAAATTTGTTACATTCAACGGCTTGACGAATGTCGCTCAAAAGTAGTTAAAACATTTGTTTGCTTTTAACAATCGATTTTGGAACAAATGGATGTTACTGAATGAAAGCCACATTTACTGTTAGAAATTTGTTTGTTCAAGAAAAAAAATGTGATCCTGCTCCTTCAAATTTCCTCTTCACTGCAGCTGATTACAAACATTGATTTGACCCCAGTAACAATTTGAAAATCTAACAAATGCATTTAGAATGAAATATTTCCAGTGAAATTCTACCAATGTATAGGCAGCTTAAGAGAAATAAATCTGCCACTTTCCAGGGCAGAAACTTCAATTTCAGCTTTCTCGGCCGTCCACATTCCTGAAGTGCACAATTGGCAGGCAAACTTAATAGGCCGCCAACCCCTTTTAACTGACTAGGGACATTTTTAAGAACATATAAGGTTGCATTCCCTCCTGATTGCCATTACCTTTATAGCCGTGTTTCTGAGTTAGCAGCTTTTTCTTGTAAAGAGCCTTTTCTTGCTTAGCACAGGGCATTGTCCTACTTTCACTTATGCCCTGCTGAAAAACTTGGCAAGGATGTTGTCTTACACTGCGTGGATGTGGTCAGAGTCCCTCATTGTTCTTCCAGGGGGATCTAACAGAGGACATCTTGTTTCTCAGTCCATCAAATCCAGGTCAGATCAGATAAGTTGTTTCTAGGGCCTACGCCCTTTCCCATCGAGCCCTTGACACCAGGGCTGTTGTTGTCTTCTGGGAATTTCAGCATCAAGCATCTGTATCTCATATTTGCAAGGCCACCAACTAATCCTCTGTTCTCCCATTCTCTAAGTTCTACCAGATGGATGTTCATGTTTTGGCTGATGCAAATTGTGTCTACAAGGTGCTTCAAGCTGTAATCTGAGTGTTTTTGGGTTCTTTAACCCCTGTGTTTTTTGTGGGTCTGTTGACAGTTCTGTTTACTATGTCGTTGCCCACCCCTCAGTTTTTTGCTTGGTGACATCCCATGGTCTATGAATACAAGTCCTGTGTCCTGTACTGTTGGTGTAAGATTATAGGAACATTGATTTAACTGTAAATTCCTTACAGTACAGGACACAGGCCCCTCTCCTTTGTGTCTTGATCACTCCTTTTGCTTGCTAAAAAAACTGGAATATCACAGAGCTGGTGGGTTTATATGAGTGTGCACTGACGGCAAAATGGTTGTGTTCAGTGTAGAATCAACCCATTACATTGGAAGTCAGTGTAAATGTCAATGCTATATGTGCCCCCTTACATCCCATGTTAGTATTGGTATTAAAATACAGGAAGTACAAGTAAATGGGACTCCCAAACCAGAAATTCTAAGGACCAGGAAAAAGCCAAATTAGGCATTGTCCACTACCATTTTGCAGAGGACAAAAAAAAAGAATATTGTGTCCTTGGCAAAATGTTAATAGTAACATTGAAAACTGCAACTGCGCAAGTCCACGCTGGAGCTATAGAGTAACTGTTGGCTAGTGAAACACCACCCAACTGATGTGCAGAATCACAGTGAGTACATTGTTCCAAAACTGGCATTGATTTTTTGGGTAAAGTAAGTAGCTCAAAATGAGTGTTCAGTTAAGCAACAATGATTTCAACTTCCAACCAGGGGCGGACTGACCATTTGGAAACTCGGGCACTGCCCGAGGGCCTGGGGTCAGTAGGGGGCCCCATGACATGCCCCTGGTACCTTTTTCATAGGCTTTTTTGAGTTTGGGCAAGGACACAGGGGCCTCATGATCTCCTATTGCCCGGGGGCCCCATGAGTTGTCAGGCCGCCCCTGCTTCCAACCACTGACCAGCAATGCAAGGGAGCACTTTACAGCTGGCCATTAATATAAGGGGCACTTTATCTCTGACAACAAATCAATGTAACCAGTGTAAGGGGCACTGCACTGATTGTAAATTAGCACTTTTTAATCGAAGAAATCCTCCACATGAATGTGTAGACTTTTATTTCATCATGAACTGCAGGGTTGAAGTTCGTGATAGATTGACCTGAGGTAATTTGTTGATTAGCTAAGTCCAGTGCTTTGTGCTACTTTGTTAAGAACCTTTTTGCGTGCTTCTTGGACACCCCCCCATTTAAGATCTACAAAATTTGGTCACCTAGTTTTGTCATTGCTGTGGGCTTTTTTTGGTCTTATTGTCTGTATTGTCTTTTTTGGTCTTTTTATATTGTCTGTATCATTATCTTATGGCTGACTTGAGTAAGCGTAATGAACAGTGCCACACATTTCACAGTATATATTGTACATCACCCTTTTTATCGGAGTCCTCTGTTCTCGGTTGTGCCCATTTTTATGAATGAAGACAGATTTTACTGATGATCTCTTGCTGAACTTTACTGTAAGGTCTTAACATTTACAAGGAGAGCTTCTGTGTCGCTAATGTTTTAGTGATTTAGAGTCTGATCTTTTCAGGAAACAGACCTTACTGAATTATGGCACTTTTTATATATATATTTTAAATGAGACCGTAAATGCCAAAGGCATTTTTCTAATTTACAACTATTAAATCCATCATTAAGTCTTTTAGCGAACAGCAGTTCAATTTAACGATGCCCTACAGTACTGACACAGGTACTTGACTGTGGTAATATTGCTGTATATGTAGTTACAATGAATTGTGCTTAGGTAAGCTGGTATTGTAGACATTGGTTACTAAGCCAATATAAATAGAATTTCAAATTAAAGACAGAATCAGCAGCAGCTATTTTCAGTTAGCTTTTCTTCTTTTACACATACATTCTTAGCATACTCTAAGTAAGATATATATATATATATATATATATATTTTTTTTTTCTATTTTTGTATGATAACTAAAAAAATTATTGTTACTGTAGCTTTCTTTATGGACTACATACTCTTAAGTACTCTTAAGTCCCTGGTCACACTGGGTGCGACATGGCATGCGATTTGCATTCCATACGACTTGCAAATCACATGTCAAGTCGCACCCTATTGTCCACAATTACAGCGGTCATATTGGTGCGGTCCTGAGTTGGTCGGAGCCACACCGATTTCTAAAGTAGTGCATTTTGTACTTTTGGTGCGATTTGCATAGACATGTCGAGATCAGCGTGCCTGGGGTGTAAACAAGGATGTATTGGATATATTGTTAAAAGATCATAAGGTTTATTTAATATTAGTTATCTGTGTATGTGAAGAAAAAATGCATTATTTACCTTATCTCAAGGTAATTTGCATTGACTTGATTAGTTATGTAAATCTTTCTTAATACCAATATTTAGGTTGTATGTTGGAGATAAATCAAATGATGTTTAGCACTACACTAATTTGAGGACCGTGCATTAAATTTGATTTTGTGTATGCTTTTGGTCAGGTTTTTATTGCTGTGTCCCTAGAACATATATGAAAGACTCTGGTATTTGGTGCAAATTATTTTCCATACGATCGCATTGATTACAAAACTGTAATAGAAGTGGTCCCATATTACCTCTACAACTAGGTGATTACCCATATACAGATACTCTTCTCTTAATGACCAAATTCCGTCCCAATGACTCGGTCATTAAACTAATTGGTCAGTAAGCAAGGAACTGTATACAGTACACATACCATCAGACAGCTGGTCATAAATCTGAGAGACAGTCGTTAAGGGAAGAACTGAGTTGGTCATAACTCTGAGAGATGGTTGTTAAGTGAGGAACATAAGCTGTAAGTCTGTGCGGTCACTAAACAGGTAGGTCGCTAAGTGAGGAGTATCTGTATAGAAAACAAATAATGGGTTAGTTTAAGTGATTGTAAACCCTCACCTTGGAAAAAACCCCTTTCAGTTTAAAATAGAAATGAAAGGCAAAACGTGTGTATAGATATAAAAAACGTCATATACACCTTTTTCCCCTCTTGTTTTAATAAGTGATTACATATTCTCTGTTCTTAGTTGCAAAAGAGCTGGGGGAAGAGAAACAACAGCACACTGGTCTTTCCTGTGAAAGGCTGTGTGGAGGGAGGAGTTGTGTCCCTCCTGGGGGGACACATGGTAGAATGTACAAAGATCCAACTGAGTGACGCATTTTAGAGCTAGGTTCTGGGGAAGAGGCAAGGCCTTGAAACATGTCAACCGGTTGGATCTTTGTACATTCTACCATGTGATGAAATGCATTGTGGGTTGGAATCTGCTGTTGTATTGTGACAAGTATATACACATCTGTTGGTTTGTAAGTATAATACTTACCACACTTTTATTAGTAAAGTCATGTTTTGAGGATCATGTTCAAAAAGTTTCACAGCTTCCGTGGAACTCCTTCCCATAGAACACTCCACTTCATACAAATAGACTGAACATAGTGCTTTATCCTTATAAAACTTTTATTTAATCTTTAACCACTTCCATACTGGGCACTTTTTCCCCCTTCCTGCCCAGGCCAATTTTCAGCTTTCAGTGCTCTCACACCTTGAATGACAATTGCGCAATCATGCAACACTCTACCCAGACTAAATTTTTATAATTTTGTTCACAAAACTAGAGCTTTCTTTTGGGGGTATTTAATTTGACTGTCTATTTTGCAAAAAGGGGTCATTTGGGGATTATCTGTACCATCCTGACATTTTTGGGCCTCAAGAAATTAGACTGGCTGTCAGTACTTCAGGACTGATCAATTTTCAGATATATCCCATAGTTTGTGAACTCTATAACTTTCCTACAGACTAAATAATAAATAATGATTTGGGTTATTTTCACCAAAGAAATGTAGCAGAATACATCTTGGCCTAAATTTATGAAGAACAATTATTTATTTGCAAACTTTTATAACAGAAACATAGAAATGTGTTTTTTTTTTCAAAATTTTCAGTCTTTTTTTTTTAAATTTAGCAAAAAATAAAAACCCCAGTGGTGATTAAATACCACCAAAAGAAAGCTCTAGTTGTGTGAACAAAATGATAAAATTTTAGTTTGGGTATAGTGTTGCATGACCACAAAATTGTCATTCAAAATGTGAGACCTAAAAATTGGCCTTAGCAGGAAGGGGGTAAAAGTGCCCAGTATTGAAGTGGTTAATATGTTGCACAGGAAAAGGTTATCTATTGCAGCTCACAAGGTTTATAGTTTTTTTGGTTAAAAAAAAACAAACAAACCATGTGTGCAGTGTTAGTGCTCATGATAAATACTGTCTGTGCATAAATATATAAAATGGGCCAAGTGCAGTACATGAGGCAGGCCTTTCTGCTGGTATAAAAATCACTCTGGACTAGTTAAAAGGCCTGCCCAAGAGGCAGGAAAAGCAATAAGTGACGTGACCAGATTTTTGGAGACTCTATTAGAGGGATTAACCCTCAGTTCCTGTCTTGCTGACAGCATTTTATCAGAGAGGGAGCGAAGGGAACTCCCCAACTGCAACATTAACAGAACTGAAAAAAAGTTTTCTTAACACAGTATGGGATTCCTAGGACCGCTGTTAAATTTTTATTTCTGCTTGAGTCCCCATTGCAAATTTTCCTTCATATCCTGTCTGCTAAAACCATTGTCAGCAGGAAATAAATTAGGTGAAATCATTTAAATGGGTAGCAGTTAAAGCCTGGCAGGAGTTCTAATCCTTTTCCACCCCATCCAAAACTAAAAAAAATAGTTTTTGCTTGACATTCACTTTAAAGATCTATCATTATACATGTTTTAACTCCCTAGGGGACCAAATGCATGTAGCACTTGGTCCTGTTTAAACCCATCCTCTTGTTTCTAAGCAGCCAGACTTTCCCCTTATACGACAATGTGACGATCGCGCTTCAGACCCCAGCCCTTCTCACCAAACTCATGACCGAAGGACTAGCCAATCTAAAATTGCGATGTCATGTGCGTAACAGTGCCACGCCCAGCTGCATCCTGCACAACGATTTCCCAGCTCACTGGACCACAAATTGATGTACCGGCAGCCTGGGTGCGATTGTTACTGGGTCAGGTTAATTACACAATTAACCCTTCACACTGCTACCACCTCCTTTTTGTACAGAGAAAGAGGAAACTTGGCAATATCAGCAATACCACTATGATGGTTGAGATAATCGTCTGTATAGCACTGTGACCGCAGACAGGTTATGCAGAGGGTTAAACACACACAGTAGCACTCTTTTAGAGGCAGGAATTCGTAAGTTGCAATAAAGAGCTGTAGAAACAGTTCAACACTTTCAGAAAGTAGGATTTATTACTAAAAGGTCAAAAGGGTGCAATAAAAATATTTACAGAAAAAACATGTAACCAATATATATGTATAAATATACAGAGAACAATAGCACAGCAAAGAGGTAACAGAAAGGAGGTTAAAGGGTTAAAGTACTTGCCAATCTGCCTTGCGTTAAGCAGATCAAGTTTCAGAGCAAAAGGGCACCATCTCCCAAGTTGGTTCTGATGTTAAGCGGGAGAATTCTTCAACTTGCACTCTTAGGCCTGACAGCCTATTTTGTATTCCCCCAGCAGGGGGTGTCTCTGAAGCCAAGGACCAATGCCTCATTTGGGGAGGGGTTGCCTGGGCGGAAACCCAAACTAGAACCAAAATCTCTCCTAGCTCATATTTTGGCTCATAACTTTTCCTAGGCACAAGTACCATTCCACCCGCGGGTAGATTAATATGCAGATGCATATGAGGAACTGTTAGATATGAAATATAAAATACAGACTTGAATGGTTCAAGAGATGTAATTTTCTGCTTTCCTTTATATTCCAGCCAAGGAGAGTGACATATCAAACTGTTTGTCTTCTCGTGGTCAATCTGAAGATATGCCTGGTTTTTATGTAACTCTCTCCTATTCCAAGATAAGAGATATAGAGGAAAAATGGATTTAAAAGTGTTATCTAGTTTCTTACTCCTCTGGAATGTCTTTGAACTCAGGGGAAGGCTTGGGTTATCCTTTTACGATGTGCCAGATTGCATAGGTTCTTAGATCGCCCGGCATCCAGCTCAGAGATGATTTATAGCTCGGAGCTGCCTGCTATGCCCTGGCCTGCCTTTGACACTTCCAACACACACACCAACCAAATGTCACTGTGGCTCTCAGAGAGGGAGGGGGAGATGTATAAGATGGATGATCCTTTTCAAAGATGGAGGTTGGAGCAAAATGGTTGACCCGCGTCCATCTCTGTGGGTACGATTGCTACAGACAATGCTGCTGGAAGGAGACCGATTTGTGAGCTTTGGTCCCTGGCAGTAGGGGGGCACTGTAGAGACCAGCACTGTCATTCTAAAAAAAATCAGCTTCCTGATGACGTCGGAGTGACAAAAACGCATTTGAGGCGGAATATCCAGTTGCTGACTTCCGGTCACACCACTTCAGGTTGCTGGAATGCACACAGCTTCCTGCTTCCTGATCACGTCAGAGTGACGAAAACGCATTTGAGGTGGAATATCCAGTCACTGACTTTCGGTCACGTCACTTCTGGTTGCTGGAACGCACACTGCTTCCTGATGACATCAGAGTGAAGAAAATGAATTTGAGGCAGAACATCCCGTTGCTGACTTCCGGTCACGTCACTTCTGGTTGCTGGAATGCACGCAGCTTCCTGATGATGTCAGAGCGACGAAAACGCATTTGAGGCGGAACATCCAGTCACTGACTTCCGGTCACGTCACTTCTGGTTGCTGGAACGTGCACTGATTCCTGATGACATCAGAGTGAAGAAAACGCATTTGAGGCGGAACATCCAGTCGCTGACTTCAAATAGCTTCCGGTTGCTGCAACACATGCCAACTCCAGGGGTGTGCGGAGTGGCTGCACCAACATACACTGGGCCATGTTGATCCATTTGTGCCAATGTGGAAGCACATATACTGTAAATGTGAGCACTTTATACCTTTGTATTTTTTGCCTTATTTTAATAAATGTCCTACACTATATTACTATTTCTATCCTTTTGTTTCTGTGTGGGATGATGGAGTAAATGAGAAGATAAGCTTCAATTACTACTACATCTGTACATTTGCATACCCTGTTTGGGTAAGCAAGTGCATGAGACCTTGTTTTTAATTAAAAAGGTCATATTGGTCTGGAGAGTGATTTAAATATTCCCTTTACCACTGGATGAAACTTGGATACTGTATGGTGAAGGAAAATCAGCACCAAGCAATTGTTTTCTTCAAGATTGCACTCATATGGACTTTTTGCACTTATATGGACATTTCACTATATTAAATATACAAATTTACTTGATTATATGATTATATTGTGGTATATTTGCACAGAATCATATATATTAATTAGAAGAGTATAGGTATATTGTGACTTGAGTGTTCCATAATAGTACCCCCCTATTGACAGTACATAATAAATGTTTGCTTTGTGTCTAATACTGCTTTAAATTTGTCATTTAATGTAGTTTTTATTTTGTTATAAACTTCTTTATAGGTCTTTTATCAACAAGCTAATTTATTTTAGTCGAATATTTTAAGTATATAAGTTTTTAAACTTTCCCTTTATACATGATTTTTATTATCTACTATATGCAAACTTTGTTTAACAAATAAACATGTAATACATGACACAGTATTTCCAGATTACTATTGGTTGCCTAAAGAGACAAGTGGATATGTAAATTTCACTGTAAATTATTGAGTCTTGCAAACAGCCTTTCCAGCAAAGAAGCATGCTGAAAGTCTGGAAAAGATTAAAAGCACTCTACAGCTCCACCTGCTGGTTTTGCTGAAAAAATATTTATAAATAATATAATTAATATGTAATATTTCATATTTACCAGACAAAAACAGAAGCTTTTTTTTTTAACGTCCTGACCATAAAGATTTGTTCAAAACTACTTTATATTTTCTATATGTGTACTGATCCATTAATGGAGCTATCAGAGTTTGTATATTGTAGATATATGATTTACAAAATGAAAATGTTACTTTTTAACCACTTCCCATCCGGCCGTTGTATATACACAGGCAGACGGTGGCAGTGCAGCGGCGCCCGCCAGTTTGGACTGTGCGCACTCCATGGGAGCGCGCGGCACCATGATCCGGTGTCCACTATGTGAGGTTATGATCATGTGATCACTGCTTGGCCAATCAGTGATCACATGAATAGGTGTAAGCAAGATGTCACTTCTGACATCACATGGTACAAGGCTATTCACAACAGCCTTGTACCATGTGACAAGCTGTAACCAATCACAGCTCACACAGCCTTTATGGGTGTAAAAGCAATCAGTATAAAAAAAAAAAAATCTTCAAAACCCCCCACAAATAGTACAGTGTCACTATAATGACACTGTACTGCTAGGGTGACAGTATGTTAAAAAAAAACATAAATAATAATATAAAAAAAAATTAAAATGTAAAAAAAGTTTTTAAAAATTATAATTTTTGGTTATAAACTCATTTGGGTTATTTATTTTTTTTTTACTAAAAAGATACCTGAATACATTTTGGCCAAGATTTATGAAGAAAAATTATTTATTTGCAAAATTTAATATGAAAAACACTTTTTTTTCAAAATGTTTAGACATTTTCATTTATATAGCAAAAAAAATTTAAATTCCAGTGGTGAATAAATACCACCAAAATAAAGTTTTATTTGTCTCAAAAAAATGCAAACAAATTAATATGGGTACAGTGTTGCATGACCGCACAATTGTCATTCAAAGTGTGACAGCACTGAATGTTGAAAATTGGCCTGGACAGGAAGGTGGTAAATGTGTCCGGACATGAAGTGGTTAAATAGACATACTGTAGAGAGCCACATTTTCTCTAAACGTACGTCTCATGGGAATATTACGTTGGTTCTTAGGATTCTGTGTATGTCCAGTATACCAATATTTATATATAAGAAAATGCTAAAGTAATTGTGTAATTAAAGAGCAAAATTAAATTTCAATAAACTGACCAATGGCATAAATGTTTCTTAGGTTATTTTCCCTATGATGCTTGTAGATACATGCAGATTTATAGCAATGCTATTTTATAGTAGAATTGCAGTTAGATGTAATATATAAAACTCTATGAAATTGCATATTTAACAAATGTATGAGGTAATATAAAGTAGAATGTTAAATCTCACCCTTTTGTCCAATTATGTAGTCACTAAAATATCCTAAAAAGTATTTTTAAAACTGCTGGTATAATTCCCTGAGTTTTTCATATATTACCTTTGCATAATCTATTACAACCAGAAATCAGATTAGTAGTATAAGATCCAGTAACTTGAAAGAATCACATTCTGTTGTAAGGATGGGAAGTGGCTTATATGATAGGATCAAAACCAGCCTTTCTCAGGGTTACTCCTGAGTTTGATAGGGGTTCCTTAAGCAGTAAGTAATGGCAAATTAATCTCCCATCTACAATAACCACCAATGCAAGGGAGCACTTCTACACTGGCCACCAATATTAGGGAATGTTTCTATGTTTCTTTATTATTATCATTCATTTCAAGGTTATTACTGAAAATAATGATGTTGTATAAAGTGGGGGGTTAAAAAAAACTATAAGTACACCACCTTTATTCTTTTATTTAAAATTTTCTACAATTATTGACCATGCTAATGTTGTAGCTATAATAATATTTAGTAGAGGTGCTAAGACCAAAATTATTTCAATGGTTTCTTTAGGGTAAAAAGGTTAAGTGGTTTGACCCTTGAGCTATACATACTAGTGTGGCAGGAGTGACTGGGTCCTGAGAAAGACTTGATAAAATTACAATTATTTTGACAGATACTAGAAATCTGGTGTACATTTAACTGTATTTTCTTGTTTGTCTGGAGTTCTGATAAAACATATGCACTGAATGAAAAATAGTCTTTTAATTCTATAATTGCAACACAGATCCTGATTCAATTTAAAACCATCATTTAGTGCTTAAATTATTTTATGCTCTGTCTTGGATTCACAATTTTTTCTCTTCTGCTTCCCCTGAAGCTACAAGTGTACTTAAGATGTGAAACATATGTAGTAGGAATTATTTATTGCAAATGGTCTTTACAATCTTTTTTTCTCTTGCTCCATCCAAGCAGCTCGAACGGACTCATGCAGACCTTACATTGTTCGATTACCTTGGAGCAAAAATAAGGGGTCTCTAATTTTTTTTATTTTATTTAAGCCAAAGTACATTTTATTGGCAATCTGAGAGGATATGGGTTTGGGAAAAGTCGCAATACATGACTTTGTAATGGCAGAGAGGGTCTACTTTTCTCCCCAAGGGGATGCATATCTGTTACCTTTTAATGCAGCCAGTAATGTATTTGGGAGCTGAGTGCTGCATAGCAAATTGTTAGATAGCACTGTATTTTCCAAATGAACAGCCTGCATAGGCCAACTATTTAGCTGAGACACCTAGATACAGGGCATGCCCCTTCTATACAGTGTGTTTATTCCTTTTTAATATTAATCCTACAATAAAAACGGATTTAAAATGTTCTTATTTTGAGGTATAATTTAGTTTATATAATTTGAAAACTTGTAATAAAGGCAATGCATATTAACCCTAGAAAATAATAAACAGCACCGCTCCAAGCACCAATATGCAAAAACCTGGTGGCTTCAATCCTGTTGCATGCCGGCATCCAACAGGAGTTGTCCAGCATATCAAAAAGAATAGGAAGCTGCACACCAGTTGCCAGCCCAATCACCATGTGTACAAAAATGGCTTCAGCTTGTCTCCTCCCAAGCCATGCTTCTCTGACACAGTGCAACTTCCCACTGACCTAGCTGGATATGTGCACGAGCTAGTTGTCACTTGAGAATTATTATGAGCATGCGCACATCTTTGTGCATGACTGTGCATACGATTTCCCTGACAGAACGCTTTGTCAAGTATTAAATGTTAATACATAAAATACATGATAAATAATGTATAATATAGTTAAATTATGCATAAAACAACAGTTTAAAAACTCATAAACATGCTTGAAAGGCGAATGGTTTGTCCATGTCAAGATGGACATGCAAATTTGATTCCCTCCTAAGCCAACGTAAACACATGGACTTGGAACCCATTTAATCCTAAATTTATAATATAAAGTATTTTCTGCTGGATCTGACTCAACCCATAAGTACTGTATTATCATATTAAAAGTTACCAGACTTCTCAAAGACATTTTAGGAAAGTATAGTAACATATTACATGTATCTTATAAAAGTATGCACCATTTCTTGGCACCTACTTTAGAAGGCTTATAGATATTATTATCAAAATTCTTCTACTTTATGTTCTTTTCCTTCTCAATGCTGCTATATGTTAGTTGGTAAGTTCCCATACAGTAATGGAGGAGAAAGTAAAACGTCACAGTGTGGATGAAAGACAGCCATAGGTCAGAGAATATCTATGGGCAGTTATGTTATAATAAGTCACCGATTATGAATCTCAATGCACTGTATACTGTGAAAGGACAGCAGGAAGGTACACAGAGACCTCCCCAGTCCATGGTATTTTCTGTCATCTATAAAACTCTTGTTGCTCGGGGTTCCATCAGCTGCAGAGTGGCCACCAAAGGGGGAATTTTGTGGGTCTTACAGTGTTAATTTAGTTGACTAAATTATTTTTGTTGACTGAATTAACACTAATTTAATCAACTAAAATACGACTAAAACAGAAAAAAAATTAGATGACTAAAGCTAAAATGGCATTTTAGTCAAACAGCTATGAACGATATAAATATTTGACATCAAATTTACCACTGGTTATATATCACAACGGCTTAATCTGTGTCTGTAGTGCATGTTCAAACCTTAATGTCATAAATAATAACATGTTATTAGATTTGTACTCCAGGAGTTTGAAAATTCTAGAGCAGCGGTCACTAAATGGCGGACTGCGGTCCGGGATCGGACCAAGGAACAGTCCTATCCAGACCATAGCCATTCCACTGCCACAGGTGGAAATCCTCTTCCGGGCCTCTCACTCAACCACCGACGCCATCCTCACAGTGGGCGGGGTGTGAAAAGCTGCAGATTGGGACTGAGGGGCAGGAGCTGGTGATTACCCAGTTTGTTAATATGTAAAGACTTCCACTCTTTGTAGCTCTAGACAGAAAGTGGGAGTCTTTTCATATTAGCAAGCCAGGCAATCGCCCACTTGTTAACATAATAACTTGGGCAGCTCCTGCCCCCCAGTCCTGATTTTGCAGCTCTTCCTACCCCTGCCCTCTATGAGGATGACATTGGTGGTGGGCTGGAGGCCCAGGAGAGGACACCCCAGAAGGATTAGTGCCTCTGCACTGCCTAGGGTACCATAGGACTGTGCGGGGGAAGGATTGCATTAAAAGGGGCTCTGTGTTATGTTAAGGAGCGCTGTGTTGTGATGGGGCACTGTGTTGTGTTAAGGGGTGCTATGTTGTGTTAAGGGGCACTCTGTTGTGTTAAGGGGCTTTGCGTTATCTTAAGGGGCACTGTGTTGTGTTAAGGGGCTTTGCGTTATCTTAAGGGGGCACTGTGTTGTGTTAAGGGGCTTTGCTTTATCTTAAGGGGCACTGTGTTGTGTTAAGGGGCACTGTGATGTTTAAAGGGGCACTGGGATGTAAACGGGGCAGTGTTGTGAAGGGAAACTGAGGACACTGTGGGACTTCTTTAAAGAGGGGACTGTGATTTAAGGGGAGTTCAGTGTGAAAGGTACGCTAAAGAGGGGACTGTGATGTGTTATATTGCTAACGAGATTCGGACCTCTGCTGGAAGGAAATTTTGCTGACCGGACATCCATAAATTTTCATTCAAGACCCCTGTTCTAGAGAATGCTTAAATAATGCATTACAATTTAACTACCATATTTTTCGCTCCATAAGACGCACCTGACCAGAAGACGCACCTAGGTTTTAGAGGAGAAAAACAGGGGAAAAAAATATTCTGAACCAATGGACTGCAGACAAAGTACAGGAGATGACCGGAGACTGCGGACATGGTACAGGAGATGACCAGAGACTGCGGACATAGTACAGGAGATGACCAGAGACTGCATACATAGTACAGGAGATGACCAGAGACTGTGAACATAGTACAGGAGATGACCAGAGACTGTGGACACAGTACAGGAGATGACCAGAGACTGCAGTCACAGTACAGGAGATGACCAGAGACTGCAGTCACAGTACAGGAGATGACCAGAGACTGCGGACATAGTACAGGGGATGACCAGAGACTGCGGACACAGTACAGAAGATGACCAGAGACTGCGGACACAGTACAGAAGATGACCAGAGACTGCACGCACAGTACAGGGGATGACCAGAGACTGCGGGCACAGTACAGGAGATGACCAGAGACTGCGGGCACAGTACAGGGGATGACCAGAGACTGCGGGCACAGTACAGGGGATGACCAGAGACTGCGGGCACAGTACAGGGGATGACCAGAGACTGCGGGCACAGTACAGGAGATGACCAGAGACTGCGGGCACAGTACAGGGGATGACCAGAGACTGCGGGCACAGTACAGGGGATGACCAGAGACTGCGGGCACAGTACAGGGGATGACCAGAGACTGCGGGCACAGTGCAGGAGATGACCAGAGACTGCGGGCACAGTACAGGGGATGACCAGAAACTGCGGACACAGTGCAGGGGATGACCAGAGACTGCGGGCACGGTACAGGGGATGACCAGAGACTGCGGGCACGGTACAGGGAATGACCAGAGACTGCAGACAGTACAGATGACCAGAGACTGCGGACACAGTACAGATGAGCAGAGACTGCAGACAGTAGACAGCTGACATTTTCCCCCCTTTTTTTGGGGGGAAAAAGTGTGTCTTAGGGCTCGTTCACACTTGACTGTTTTACCAGCGCTTGCCAAACGCCCCTATAGCGTTTGGCAAGCGTTGGTCCGGTGTTTGCGAAGCATTTTTTAACGCTCGGCAAATGCTCCACAAACGCCGCATGCGCGGTTTAGCGGCAGTTGCTAGGCGTTTGCCGAGCGTTAAAAACACAGTGAAAAATACGGTAAACCCATTAGATTTTAGTTGACTAAAATGATTTTAATCAGCAAAAATACAACTAAAATTAAAACAATTCAGATGATTAAAATACGACTAAAACTAAAATGCCATTTTAGTCAAAAGACTATGACTAAAACTAAATCGAAATTTGACGTCAAAATTAACGAGCTTACAAACAACTGCTGCAGCAACACACATATGGGTGAAGCAACACAGTACAGCACCAAGATCCCTACCACAAATTAAATGGAACATTTTGAAAGTGAAAAAAGGTGTTGCCATTGCTAACCTTTATTATTCCCTTGCCCTCCTGAGGATTTACCCCCCTTCCTGACCATATTTTGCGTTATGGCGCTGCGTTAATTTAACTGACAATTGCATGGTAATGCAACGCTGCACCCAAATGAAATTTACATCCTTTTTTTCCAGGAATTGAGCTTTATTTCGGTGGTATTTGGTCATCTATGCGTTTTTTATTTTTTGCACTATAAAAAAAATAAAAGACCGACAATTGTGAGAAAAAACAATATTTTTGACTTTTTGTTATTAACCACATGCCCTTCTGAGCTGAGGTGTACCCAAAAAGAAATTTACATCAATTTAATTGCGCTTTCTTTCAGTGGTATTTGATCGCCTGTGCGTTTTTTATTTTTTGCACTATAAAAAAAAAGGACCGACAATTTTGAGAAAAAAAATATATTTTTGACTGCTATTAACCATGTCCAGTAAAAAAGTTAAAAAAATCTAACTTTGTCATAAATTTAAGCCAAAATGTATTCTGCTACATGTCTTTGCTAAAAAAAATCCCAATACGTATAAATTAATCAGTTTACGTGAAAGTTATAGCGTTTAAAAACTGCGATATATATATATATATATATATATATATATACTGGGATTTATTTTTTTTACTAATAATGGCAGCAATCAGCAACTTATAGCGGGACTGCGGTAGACATTCTGGGGGGAACTGACTTGGTGTCACTGACATCGCCAGGGACACTAAAAAAAAAGCACTGACACTGTACTAATGGCACTGGGCAGGAAGGGGTTAACATGAGTGATGATCAAAGGGTTAACTGTGTGCTGGTTGTGTTTTACTATGGGGCTGTGTCTGTGTACTTCACTGTAAGCACACTGCTTTGGATGGCTGTGCTGTGCCTGAGCTGACAGGGAAGAGAACTGTTACTAACAAAACAGTTCTCCTCCCCGTCCGAGATCCTCAGTAATCACTGGGCGCTGGCGAGTAATCACCGGCCGGGTGTATATGTATACTGTGTGTAAAATATATATATACTGTGTGTAAAATATATATATATATATATATATATACTGTATATGTGTGTGTGATTTGACTCATCCGTGCTGCCCTGTAGTAGTATTTTTAGGTATATTCTACAGCTGCTATCCCAGTCTGGCTTCAACAGCTACCGAGTTACTGACCTGTAACAAGATGGAGCTCCAAATGCTCATAAAAGGTCAGCGAATTACCAGGTAGTGAAACCCAGATCAGGAGAAAAGCCTACAGTATTATGCACCTTTACAATATGCAGCAGTAAAGGCAACCTACTTATTTCTTTCACTACATGTTTGTTTTTAATGTAGGTAGACATTTTATGTGCTTGTCACGTCAATGGTTATGTCTGATGCTTTTTGGATGCATTAATGTGCATTTATATTGTTTTTAGAGGTGCATTTGGTATATTTTACATGCATTGTAGTGCACTTCAGCTACTCAAGACATGCTTTATTGACGCATTCACGCTTGTCCTTTAAAAACATGTTTCTTATTTTTTTAAATATATTCTTCAGATTTTTTTTAACTAAAAAAGTCATTTTAACATCATATATTTTTACATACAGTATATTTGTAAATGCATTCCAAAAATGTAGATTTGTATTTTTATATTTTTATATTTGTAATGTATTTTTTTAAACATTTTTCAGATATTTTGCAATAAAAACGCATTTCAACATACAGTATATATATATGGCCAAAATTGTAGCATTTCAATTATATGGCAATATATGCACTACTTCAGACTGCAAAATGCACTGCTTCAGACTGCAAAACCCTTCAGAGGGTGATGAAAACCGCCCAACAAATTATTGGTGTTCAGCTTTCCACCTTGGAGGACATTTACAAAAAACGCTGTGTACAAAGGGCGAGGGGTATCATTAATGATGCCTCTCACCCTAACCATGGACTGTTCATACTCCTTCCATCGGGCAAACGATACAGGTGTCTCAGAGCCCGTACAAATAGACTGAAAATTAGTTTTTTTCCCTGTGGCTGGTAAAGCATTGAACAGCTAATCATTAGACAATATTGCATTAATGTATATTTTATTCACCATTGCATTACTGAATATTTAATCCATTAATGCACTACTCATTGCACCGATTATGGTATTACTGTATATCGCACACCCCGATTTTTGTTATATTGTTATTTATTGTAAATGGGCCATTTATGCACTTCTGGCTGGATGCTAACTGCATTTCATTGGCTCTGTACATGTACTTTGCACAATGACAATAAAGTTGCATCTAATCTAATATATTTGGGAAGAATGTTTTTAAAATATATTTCAAATTTATTTTTCTTCATGTGGGTAATTACCAGTAAAGCATTAAAAAAATTAATTACAAACCTTCTCTATTAAGAAGGTTCACTGGATCTGGAAGAGACAATTATTGCTATGTGATTGATGTTACACGCCAAGGGTGTGAAGTTTGTTAGTTTATTACTGATACTGAGTAAAAATTCAGGTTGATATAGTATTGCATACATTTATGAATTCAGAATGAAAATACTGTAGAACACAAAACTCTCACATACTGTGAAAATCAGTATTGCTTACTGTGCAAATAAATGAGAAATTGGTATATGTTCATGTAATAAGAAAATATGTTTTTTGTTTTTTTCTGCTCATTGCAGGATAATGATCACAGTGGCATGGGATTTAGCAGTCCAAGTAAGAACCTTCTTTACTTATATATATTTAATTGCATATTTTGTATGTAGGCAGATGTTCTGAGATTGCTGATATGTGACCATTCAATTTAGTTTTATGTTTTCCATTGCATTAGAACAGGCACTGCAAGTCTTAAAAAAAAAAGAAAATGGGGCAAAATAGTGGTATATGCCTCTTGTCACAAACAAAAACAACTGGCACTAAAGTCTACAATACCACACCTACAACTATATTATAGCCTGGCATGGTTCTTATCCACCTGAATCCTCTTTTTTCTCCCTAAATTTACTTGAGTTCCAGAGTGGCGATGTTCTTTACATTATACCTTTTAGCATTTGTACTCTACCCTGACAGTAACCACTTGCCCTCCAGAGGACTTACTGCCCTTCCTGACCAGGCCATTTTTTGCGATACTGGGTTACTTTGACTAACAATTGCGCGGTCATGCAATGCTGCACCCAAATGAAAATTACCTTATTTTTTCCCACAAATAGAGCTTTTTTTCGGTGGTATTTGATTGCCTGTATGTTTTTTTAATTTTCCACTATAAAAAAAATAAAAAACTATATTTTTGACTTTTTGTTATTAAACATGTCCAGTAAAAAAAATTTAAAAAATAAAGTTTCATCATGAATTTAGGTCAAAATGTATTCTGCTACATGTCTTTGCTAAAAAAAAAATCACAATATGTGTAAATTGATTGGTTTACATGACAGTTATAGCATTTACAAATGGCATTATAGATACTGGATTTTTTCTTTTACTAGTAATGGCAGCGATCAGCGACTTATAGCAGGACTGTGGTGGGCATTCTGACACTGGGGGGAACTGATTTGGTGTCACTGACATCCCCAGGGACACCAATACAGTGATCAGTGCTATTAAAATGTACTGACACTGTACTAATGCCACTGGGCAGGAAGGGGTTACATGTTGGGTAATGAAAGGGTTAACTGTGTGCTGGGTGTGTTTTACTAAGTGTGCTGTGTTTCACTGTAAGCACACTGCTTTGTATGGCTCTGCTATGCAGAGCCATATAAAGCAGTGTGTAGGAGCTGACAGGGGAGAGATCTGTGTTGTTCTCTCCCCCATCGGAGATAATCAGCGATCACCAGGTGCCTGCAAGAAATCACCAGCCGCGACCCGGTGATTGACAACCAAGACCGCGGATGGCGGTGTGCCGCATGCGCCCCCTACCCAGAACTGCAAAATCACATATATAAGTGATTTTGTGCATCTGTGCTGCCCTGTAGCAGTTAAAAATGCATTTTCCTAATGCCCCACTTTTTTGACAACTAGAACCCTTAGTATGAGAAACAACAATTTTTTTTCTGACTGAATTTTTATCAGTCACTCCTTGCTATGTTTTTTGATGGGTACAAAATGGTCCTATGCATCACCTGTACTTCTTATGCTGTCATATTAAACATGCATGTATCCTATCCTTTTATAACCCATGCATTGAATTGTAGGCCCCTTCCACATGGGCGGTTAGATTTCAGCTTTTTTCTGCGGTTAGAGGAACTTATTTACTGCTAAATGTAGACAATGCATCCCTTTGGCTCCATTCACACACTGCGTTTTGCAACGTTTTCATAACATACAGTTTTATGTGTTTAGGAAAAATAAAGTTGACAGTGTCCAGGAGCGATGTACCGCAGCTATCTGTACATAAACACAGTTAATCGCAGTAAAAAGAAAAAATAATAAGCAGTTGCTATAGAAAAGGCAAGAATTTACTACTGCAGCTAAATGCAGCCACGTGTAAACGCACGTAAATGCATGTAATCACAAACGCAATGTACAAACGCAAGTGATCCATGTGCCAGGAGTGTTGGAATTTCAAAATAAAAAACCTGCATTTACAAGCGATAGAACAACCGCCCGTGTGAAACAGGCCTAAGACTTTGATCTAAAACTTTAATAGCTTCATCAAACATAATGTACATCTGTTTATTCTTTTTGTTTCCTTCCCTTTTTATACACTTTTTATTTCAGGCAGATTTTGCATTGTGCATTACTTTCCATGCAAAACATAGTAAAAGTGCATGTAAAAAATGCATTATCCTGTAACTCTTTCTAACACCATGTTCGTGTAATTTGCGCACCCCCATATGTTTGACGCAAAATATAATCCGTAAAATCGGTTAAGATCTAATCTATACTTCTCCATGCAGCTGTGTAACAGCAGATCGCTTCTTAATATTAAGTAATCTATTGCATTCTAATTGGCAGCCCACATAGGAGCATACTCCTATAGAGTTATCTAGGAAAGCGTTGGAAGCTCAGGAGCTGAGCATTTCAGCTACTGTCTTAGTACCGGACCCCAGCTGTCACTGACAGCCAGCAGTTTCAGCACTAGTGCTGGCAGAGGCCCATGGAGGGCACTGAATCTGGGCTGTGTTTTAAAATGGCATTCGGACAAATAGTCGCTGTCCCTGCACCATTTTAAAACAGAACCCAGGGCTCAAGTGGTTAATGGACAGACATAGACTAGTGAAATGTTGCACATTCACTGCCCAGAATTAACTTTACTGCCCATTCACTGCTAATATTCACCACATTTAAAATACAGTGAATGTGATGACATTGAATTGTGAACCCAGTATATTTAATTGCTTGCTTAAAATGAATCTAAAAGTTATATAAAAAGGTATATATTGTATACTGCAGCTTACCAGTCCTCAAAGTGCACCTGTGCTCAGACTGCGGACAATAAACTATCTACATAATCCTAACAAGCCGTAAAAGAAGCCCTTTTTAGTTGCTTTTTAAGTTATTTGCTCTCAAAGGTCCTTCATTTGCAAAAATCACAACAAAAGTATAAGGGCTTGCTTACACCAGTGGCCACATCCTACCATGGTCACTGGTGTGCGATTGGAAACAAACAGCGACGATGTGCCAATGTTTTTCATTCAATAATTTTTTAGAACTTTATTGAAATGTCACAAAGTGACATTTCATTCATTTTATTCACTGCACAGCTTTACGAATAAGAGAATTTCATTAATGTACATTTAGAACAACATTGTTTGAATCTGGGACAATTGTGCAGCAAATCTTTATAAACAGTATAGAATGAGAAAGGTCCTGAGTCTAATATGTGCTTGGAACCAGTTGTATTTCTTATTATTTAAATATGATTAATTTAATCAACTTCCTCTCTAGAAATATAAGAGAGAGAGGGAGAGAGAGGGGGGGAGAAAGGGGGAGGGGGAGAGGGGGGGAGAGAGGGGGGGGGAGAGAGCGCGAGGAAGCAAGAGAGGGGGAGGGAGAGGAAGAGAGAGAGAGAGACCTATTTATTTATATTGGTTTCATTTGATCTATGGTTTTGGATATAATCTGTTTTTCAGATTCTATATAATAATTATTTTACATGATACAAACTGTTGTCTAAATACATTAATTTTGACTTTACTATGATAAAAAAAACCTTTCAACTTATAAATAATAATTGTGGCTCAGATCAATTCAAATCAAATTTTCAGCATTTCAGAAATGCATTTCCTTATTTCTAATATTAAATCAAAGATTATTGTGTACTAAATGTGGAGGTTATAGGAGACCAGAATGACCTGCTATGGTGCTGTGGAATGTCAAATTTATACAGTGCTTGTGCTTTCTATGCAAAACACAGGTATACCACTTAACCACTTGCCCTCCAGAGGATTTACCCCCCTTAATGACCAGTCCTCTTTTTGCTACTCGGCGCTGCACTAATTCAACTAATAATTGCGCAGTCATGCAGTGCTGTAAATTTAGGCCAAAATGTATTCTGCTACATGTTTTTGGTAAAAAAATCCTAGTAAGTGTATATTGATTGATTTGTGTGAGCATTATATTGTCTACAAACTATGGCATAGATACTGCAATTTATGCCATTTTTTTGCTATACAGCGCTGCACTAGGTTAACGGACAATTGTGCGGTCATGCAATATGGTAAATAAATGAAATTTATATCCTTTTTTTCCACACAAATAGAGCTTTCTTTTGGTGGTATTTGATCACCTGTGTGCTTTTTATTTTTGGTGCTATAAACAAAAAAAGTTTTGAAGAAAAAACATTTTTTTTGAAAAAATTTATATTTTCTCATTTCGATCATAAAATATATCCAAAAAACTAAAATTTCGTAATAAATTTAGGCCAAAATATATTCTGCTGCATGTTTTTGGTTAAAAAAAATCCCAATAAGTGTATATTGATTGCTTTGTGTGAAAGTTATAGCATCTACAAACTATGGTATAGATATGGAATTTACACAGCTTTTACTTTCTGACTGCCCATCACATTTCTTGAGGTGCTAAAATACCAGGATAGTAAAAAACCCTAAAAAGTAGAGAGGCATATTGAGACCATGGAAGATTTATTTTTTTTCCACAAGTTTCTGGAAAATTACAAAAACATTTTTTTTCTTTACACAGTTGTCATTTAAATTATTTATTTGTCGCACAAGCCATGGGTATATGTGGAATTACACCCCAAAATACATTCTGCTACTTCTAGCGAGTATAGGGATACAACATGTGTGAGACTTTTTGGGAGCCCAGCCACCTACAGGAGCCTGAAATCCAATGACGACTTTGAAAGCCTGAAGGTGCGTAACTTCTTCATTTCACTACCTCACTACCTGTATTGGAGGCCCTGAAATGTCAGGATAGCACCAACCCCCCCCCCCCCCAAATGACCCCTTTTTGGAAAGTAGACACCCCAAGGAATTTAAAAAAGGCATGGTGAGTATTTTGCAGATCTCACTTTTTTTCTTACAAGGTTTTGAAATATAAAAAAAAAAAGAAAAATATGTTTTTGTTTTTTTTCTTAATTTTCCAAAATCTTATGGCAACAAACGAGATCTGCAAAATACTCACCATGCTTCTTATCAAATTCCTTGGGGTGTTTAATTTCCAAAAAAGGGTCATTTGGGGGGGGGGTTGATGCTATTCTGGCATTTCAGGGCCTCTGAAACTGTGATAGGTAGTCAGGAAGTGTAATCAGGAAATAAAGCCCCTTAAAAGCCTGAAGGTGCTTATTGGATTTTGGGGTCCTGTACTTGGCTAGACTGCCAAAACATCTCTCACATGTGGTACCCCCATACTCGGGAAAAGTAGCAGAATGTATTTTGGTGAATCGGGTCTGTGGACCAATACAACCGCAATTAATTTTTTTTGTTTAGTAATGCCCATGTTGAGGGTTAGGCCCAAAAAAAATGTAAATTCGGAAACAGTAATGGATTTCCATGCGAATGGTCTGGCAAGGTTTGAATTTGGGTTGGCTGTGATAAATTGTTGTGCATATAAATTACTTTGATCCACAATCAATGCATACAGATTTTCCATGAAAAACAGCTCCAAAAATCAAGGGGAGTAGTTAAATTTGCTGTTTCCACCTGAATTCTGGGTTGGGCAGTGAATGGGGGAAGTACGGGTGCTGCAAAATTTCTGGGCTATCAATCGGCATTTGCAAGCACATCCGGAAGGATACTAGGGTCTCTGCAGGCCTATGTACAAATTCTTGGTGGCTGCGGGACAATACTTGTGCTCTCCACCGCACCAGCTTGTACTACACTTATGGGACTCGCCACGTCCCAAGTCATACTGCAGTGCTGGATTATTATTATTATACAGGATTTATATAGCGCCAACAGTTTGCTCAGCGCTTTACAATACAGCAACAATACAGTTCAATACAAGAGGATTAGGAGGGCCCTGCTCCTTGGAGCTTACAATCTAAGAGGTATGTGAAAAACCAGGATGTACTAGGCAACTAGTGCTCGCCAGTTCACCAAAAGGTAGAGCGGCACTAGTACGGGCACTCTGCTGCATATGAGAGTCATCAATATTTACCGACAAGTGCTAGCAGAGACGCAGGTGCTGGCAGGTGCCGGGGCTGATCCTGTTAATGCTGCGTTTTTGGGGACACTATACTAATGTGAACGCTGGTATAGTGCTGATCTGATCAAAGATATTGATCCATTCAGACACTATACTAGCAATGGAGGTTTACTGTGTATGAGCGTGTTCCTGGCAATCAATGGGTTAAATGTGATAACTGATAATTGACGGGCAATCTGACGCTATCTGGGAGGCGCGTGAAAACCACGGGAGCGCGCATCACGTATAAATGATTTTGCACACCCGTGCCGCATGTAGCAGTATTTCTGCTATAAGGCGGACTGGAAGCGGTTACATAAGTGGTTTGTGTTACGTCGCTGCGTTACTTTAACTGACAATTGCGCAGTCATGCATCGCTGCACCCAAATTAAATTTACATCCTTTTTTCCCCACGAATTGAGCTTTCTTTTGGTGGTATTTGATCGCCTGTGCGTTTTTTATTTTTTGAGCTATAAACAAAAGCCCGATAATTTTGAGAAAAAAAAACAATATTTTGGACTTTTTGCTATAAAACATGTCCAGTAAAAAAAATTAAAAAATCTAATTTTGTCATAAATTTCAGCCAAAATGTATTCTGCGACATGTCTTTGCTAAAAAAAAAATCCCAATACATGTAAATTAATTGGTTTAAGTGAAAGTTATAGCGTTTACAAATGGCGGTATAAATACTGGAATTTTTATTTTTTTTATACTAATAATGGCAACGATTAGCGACTTATGGCAGGACTGTGGGACTGTGGCAGACATTCTGATACTGGGGGGAACTGACTTGGGGTCACTGACATCCAATACAGTGATCAGTGCAAAAAAAAAACACTGACACTGCACTAATGGCACTGGGACGGAAGGGGTTAACATTTTAGGCAATCAAAGGGTTAACTGTGTGAGGGGAGTGTTTCACTAGGGGGAGGGGGGGTGTACTTCACAGGAACACACTGTCCTGGAAAGCTAAACTCCGCTCTCTGGAACAGTGTGCTGGAAAATGACAGGGAGGAGAGCTGCAGTGTAAACACTGCAGCCGTCCTCTCTGTCAGTGATTGCTGGTAATCGCCTGGGACCCGGTGATTGACACCCGCGGCCGCAAACGGCAGCGCGGGTAGGGCGGTTGCGCACACCCCCTACCCGATATGCAAAATCACGTATATATACGTGATTTTGCGCAGTGGTGCCGCCCTGCTGCAGTATATGTACTGTGGCTGGTCAGCAACTGGTTAAGTTAGGTTCACTTATTAAGCAAAGGTTGCTGATAAATGTGCAATGAATGCCAAATTCATTGCCTAATATGCAGAGTAAACAGTACAGTAAGCACCAACGTGCCTCTTTGATAGTCAATCAAAAGATTGGATTCTGTTGAATGGGGACGGCCACACATTGATTAAATTTCAATCAATGTATGGACAGCTTCAGGGCATAATTTACTAAACAAACTCATAGCACATGCATTAAAAATGTTCACTGTTCAAAATAAAGTTAATTAACTACCTAAAATTGTGTTGTATAATCAGGTCAGTGATCTAGGTGTCCTGTCATCTATTTCGAAAGCGCTGAGCAAACTGTTAGCACTATATAAATCCTAATAATTTCAAAAATTCAGTCTAGAAGGGATTATAGCAGAGGCTGAAGTTAGTAACATGATGTACTCACAAGGAAGAGGCATGATCTGCAAAACACTTAGTATGTATGGCAAAAGTGGGTATTATACTGTCAATCAGCCTTTATGGGCAGAGAAAGAAGTGTAGAGACACCTTTGCCACTAGGCTCAAAAGTGGCAAGACTTCTGAAATTTTTGTGTTGCTACCACTACAGGCCATCAGAATTATTCCCTATATTCAGACCATAATTCAGTCCTTTATTTATCAAGAATGCCGGTTAGATTTGCGGTAGAACATTTGAACCTAACGAAAGTTCTACTGCGAACATTGAACATAATGCAAGTCTATGGGACTCGAACTTGTAAAATCAAAAGTGCCCATTTTGAATGCTTATATACAAGTTATTGGCCATAAAGGGGGTATAGGGATTTAGGTACTGCCTTGAGGGACATGAATCAGTGAAAAAAAAAATTAAATATTCCTTTAAATATCATGGCTGGGGGGGTCCCCATAAACTACCTGTAAAGTTGCACATCTGTACAATGTATAGAACCTGCTGCAGCAGGACTTACAATGTAAAAAAAAAAAGGACATTCTTATAAAAAAATAAAACAGCGTGAGGTCCCCCCCCCCAATCTATACCAGACCCTTTAGGTCTGGTAGGAAGATTAGGTGGGACCCCACAGTAAAATCATTTTTAGAAATGTGTGTGGGGTTCCCCCTAGAAGCCATACCAGACCCCATAGGCCTGGGAGGAGTTTTAAGGGGAACCCCACCTCCAAACATTGGAGGGGAAAAGTGTGTGGGTTCCCACTAAAAGCCATACCAGGCCCTTTAGGCCTGGTAGGACTTTTAAGGAGAGCCCCACCCCCAAAAAATGGGAAGAATAAAGTGTGTGGGTCCCCCCTAAACTCATACCAGACCCTTGATCCAAGCACAGATCTGGCAGGCTAGGAAAGGGGGGGATGAATAAGTGCCATCCCTCCCTGGGCCTTACCTGGCCACGTGCCACCATTGGGACACCGTCCCAATATCGAGGGCATGTGTTCCAGTAAGGCCCGAGGAGAGGGGCGCTTGTTTGTGCCCCCCCTTTCCTGGCCTGCCAGGCCTGTGCTCTGATCAGGGGTCTGGTAGGAATTTAGGAGGGACCCCACGCTTTTTTTCCCATTTTGGCCTAAAGGGTCTGCTATAGCTTTTAGGGGAAACCCCACACAAAAAAAAAAAGAACTTACTGTGGGGTCTCTAGTAACCTTCCCACCAGACCTGAAGGGTCTGATATGGTTTAGGAGGAGGGCCCACACTGTTTTTTTTTTATAATTTTTTATTTTATATTTTTTGTGTACATTTTTTTTTTAATTATTATTTTTTTTCTGATATGGTTTGGGGGGGACCTCACACTGTTATTTTTTTTTTGGTATAATTTTAAATTTTGTATTTTTTGTGTACTTTTTTTAAAATTAATATTCTATATTTAATTTCTTTTTTTTCAGGGAGAGTATTCTCCCCTCTGTCTTATACAGTGTGGGGACTGTGCACTGTAAGAGCACAGTGCATTGTGGGGTGTTTGGCGGGTGAACAGTTGATGGTGCCTTCACACCGTAACCCTTCAGAGTTATTCTTGATGAGTACAGGATTAAATCCTGCTCTAAAAATTCTAATTATATGCACCTGTTACACAGGTGCAGAAAAATTGGGCCTTGGGTGTTGATGGTGCCTGAACACTGTAACCCCTCACAGTTACTCTTGCTGGGCTCAGGCATGGGCCCTGTGGTTAAAAAGTGTTAAGAATTAGAGAAAAATGAAACTAGATGTACCTGTCAAACAGGTGCAGAAAAATTGGGCCTTGGGTATTGGTGGTGTCCTTAAACCAAAAACATTGTTGCAAGCTAGCATAATCAGGATTCAGGAATAGGATAGGCAGCATAAGCAGTCTTCAAGGGATTCCAGAGTTATTCAGTTACATCAGCATCAGGGCTTGATAGTTGCTGTTGATCCAGGGCTGATTCATTTTGATAAATGTCAGCCGGTCAATGGAGTCTCTGGACAGACGCACACTTTTATCCATCACAAAACCTCCAGCAGCACTGAATGTCCGTTCGGAAAGCATGCTGGATGCAGGACAGGCCAGCAGCTCGATGGCATATTGAGCAAGTTCTGGCCAGTGATCGATCCTCAAGACCCAGTAACCCAGTGGATGCTCAGTTGGAAAGGTCTCCAAGTCTGTTCTTGTCCCTATATAATCCCGCACCATATGATGCAGATGCTACCGATGGGTGCTTAAACAGCCCAGGGTGCTGAGCAATAAAGAATTATTTAAAAGCGTTGGTCAGTCAACAACCTTCTCCACTGCTCTTCCTTTGATTGAACGAAGCCTCAGAAACACGTTGTCCAGGAAATGGTAACCTCCCAGTGTCTGGAAAGGTGTTACAAAAATTTTTCTTCAAGGTGTCCTCGAGATGTTTCATCCTCTCTGCCCCTGCGAAAGCAGGATGAGCACTGCAACTTTACCCTTGTAACGTGGATCAACAAGGGCTGTCAACAAGTATTGATCCCTCTCCTTGATACCACAAATCCTCTGGTCCTTATGCAGGTTTTGCAGAATCAGGGAGCCCATGCAGTGTAAGTTTGAGGAAGCAGAAGATTCTGAGCCCTCTTGGTCACTGAGGATGACAGGAACTACCTTCTCCTAGCCATGTACTACTCCTGGCTGGGTTTCTGGGGACTGAAAACCACTCCTTGAAGACTGCCATATGTTATCCTCTACTTCCATGCTGCTACAATCCTTCTCCTCCTCCTCTTCCAACTCCTCCTGTGTGTTCTTTGGCCCCGCAGGAATGGTTTCTGCATTAGGGCTCCTTGAGAGGACAGAAAGTCCTCCTCTTCGTCCTGGTGTTCTGCTTCAAGTGTCCTGTCCATGATTCCACACAGCATGTGCTCCAGCAGGAAGACTAGAAGGATAGTGTCACTGATGCATGCATTGTTGTGGCTCACCATCCTTTGTGGCCTCCTCAAATGGTGACAGGACAGTGCATGCATCCTTTATCAGCAGCCACTGGCATGGCAGAAAGAAGCCAAGCTCCCCTGAGCCTGTCCTTGTGCCATATTCACACAGGTACTCATTGATGGCCCTCTGCGGCTGCACATGCAAATCAATTAGTACCTGTGTGAATGGGTGGGCAGGTTGAATTTCCATTGAATGTCAGCCAGCCAGCTGAACACTGGCCGTGTAGGACCACCGGAAATGGTCACAGACTTTTCTGGCCTGCCTCAGAATACCTTTAAAGCTGAAAGCCTGGGTACCTGTTCAAGAAATGCTGCACCACCAAATTCAAGACGGGTGCCAAGCATGGAACATGTGTCAAGAGTCCCTGTCAGAGGGCGGAGAGAAGGTTGGTGCCACTGCCACATACAACCATTCCTGGCTGAAGCTGCCATGGCGTCAACCACTTCTGAGCCTGCCCCTGCAGAATTGACAGAATCACTGGCCAGGTGTGGCTCCTGTCCCCTAGACAGACCAGCTGAAGCACCGCGTGGCATCTTTTAGCCTGACTGCTTGCGTAGCCCCTTGAATGCTTACGGAGCACTGCTGGTTTAGAGGACAATTCAGCAGAAGAGGCCATAGAGGAAGAGGAGGGGGTTGAGCAGACAGATGTGGCAGTATCACCACCAGCTTTTTGGAGGCGTGGTGGTGGAACAAACTCCAGCACTGAACCCTGTCCTGCATCCTTCCCAGCTGCTAGCAGAGTTACCTAGTGCACCGTGAAGGATTTGTAACATCCATGCCTTCTGGACCACATGTCAGCAGTAATGTGGACCTTGCTGCTGACTGCCCTGGCCAATGAGGCCAAATCATTGCCTTCCACATGATGGTACAAAGCTGGAATGGCATTACATGAAAAGAATTCTCTAGCATTTAGACACTGAGCATGTGGATGGGTGGGACAGTATTTTTTTTTTATGGTTCAGCAACTGGGGTAGTGAAATTAGCCTGCTAAAATCAACAGGTGGTGTACTGCTTGCAGACTGGGTGCAAAGACCTGTGGCACCCATTTCTGTACCATCACTCCTCTCAGTGGAGGTTTTTAAGAAGACAACATTTTATAGTAGGGGTAAAGATCCCAGATGAGGAGCAAGGAGAAGTCTATACTTTTTTATTATGTGGGTGTTTCAGGTGCTGTTGCCAATGGGCTGCATGGCAGGACATCATATGTCATGTCAAGCATGCGGTGCCCAAAGTGGCTGGTGTTTTGGCCACGCTTGATCAGCTTCATACAGATTGCAAACAGCAATGCTGCAGTCTGCTGCACATGTGTTGATAAAAGCCAACACCAGAGAACTTTTGGAAGTCTGCAGCACCCTGCACCTGTGGAGCTCTGTCGTGTGATGCCATCGGGTGGCTGCCCGTATGCCTGCCCCTGGAAGACATCCTGCCTCACTGGAGTTGTGCCTCCTCTTCCTCAATTCCCTACTCTGTTCTCTCAGGCACCCAAGTACAGTCAGTGACCTCATCATCCCCTTCCTCCTCATCACTGCAGCCAACTTGGCAGTGTGCTGCGGCTGGGGGAACATGACTGCCAAATTTCTTTTCCCTCTTTGGTACCCCCTCTCTATAGGCTCACGTCATTCCTTTCCTCAACCTGGGAACCAATATTGGAGAATTCAAATTGCTGAGCATCCAAAAAAAAGGGAACCACTGCTGACACAGCAGGAGGAGCACCCTACGATGTAGAAGGGGGAACAGCAATTATGCCATAAATGGTTTTAGTGCTGCAGTCAAAAAAAGTTTTTAATTTAATTAAATTAAGAAATAAAAAGGTAAAAACAACAACAAAAAAAGGAAAACACTGTTGACGCAGAAGGAGGAACACTTTGCAACACAAAAGGGGAACAATAAAGATGCAGCAACAGAACCTGATGCTGAACCCCCCCCCCCCAAAAAAAGAATAAATGAACAATCAAAAAAAGCAAGACTTTGCCAATCATAGCTTTTACTGTGAACTCTTGACTTGTGGTCAGATGCAATGCTTTGGCCAATTACAATGCGCCGCCGGAGTGCATTGCATTCTGGGGCGCACGGGTGAACAGCCCGCTGAACGCCCCAGATGTTCACGTGTTCAGCAAACAGATGAACATCCAATGTTCGAGTCGAACTTGTGTTCGACTCAAACACATAGCCCATCTCTAGTCATAATGAACAAGTGTAAGTCATGTTGATTAGTGGTAAGGGTGATATCAACTCGAAAAATATTGCCTCAACCTCCACCATAATACAGGTGGCATATGAGGGTCACTCAATTCAAACCAGAACTTTTGAGTTTATGTAATAAAATAACAAATTTCAAGGAGTGGAAACTGCATTTATTTTTCAACATACTCCCCTGCTACATTTATACACTTATCCCAGCATTTAACTAATTCCTGAAAAACTTCAGCATAGAAAGGCATACGTCCTTCTTTGAAACGTTTACACCATTCAAATGTTTTACTGCAGCTGAGTGTCTCATCACCCTACTGTGCTTGAAGTCTTCTGTAGGTTGTGACAATTATGCGCATAGAGACATGGACACTGACAGCCATTTTGCTAGGTCGTAGCCATTTTGTTTCTCCTGTTTTCCCTCCTCCCTTTTGGATGGAATGTGAGTCTGTAAGTGAACTGAGTTCAACAGTGCATATGCACAGCTGGATAAGCTCCAGGACTGTAAACCCCTAATTAGCCTGGTTCCAGAAGGTCTGCTTGAAAAACCACTTTCCTCTGCCCGCTCATAAAACCGTAACTCAGTCAGTCATGACCTGTTGGGCCATTAGAGCAGAGTGTGCCATAAAACGTACATTCCACATGAGTCATTTTTCATACAAATTCATAAACTTCAGCAGGAACTGGGCACATTGATATGAAGTATATATTCGGAGAGGTCATTTTAATATGAGTCACATGACACCTTACAGCCCTGTGTAGCGCCTACAAGAGGGTAGAAAGTAATTTCTTTTATCTGGAGTGGCAGGATATACTAAAGTTTGGTATCTGTGCGTTTGGAATATGATTCTAAATATTAATCTGTCAGTTGCTAGGATGCTACCTTTACCTATTGAAGGTGTTTGACCCTAGTATGAACTTGGAAGGGATTTGGTCATAACCTTGGTCACCGCCTAACACCCATTCCCAAATGGGGTGATCGGCTATTTGTTCTCAGGAGACACCCTTTTGAGATAATAGAAAAAGACTGACAGCCTGAAGAAAAGGTAGCTCTCCTTTTAACATCAACCAGGAACCATCTTGAGAGCAAAGGCAACCTTTTGTTCGGACATTTGGACTCTCCTAAAACCAAGAACTTTCGCAAGTATTCTGCCTTCTGAAACTTCTTTCTTTTATTTCTCTGTTGTTTTATTACTCTCTTTATATATATTTGTTACATCTTTTTTCTGTAAATATTTTAATTGCACCATTTTGACCTTTTTAGTACTAAATCCTATTTTCTGAAAAGTGTTGAACTGTCGCTAAAGCTTTTAATACAAACTAAAGAATCCCTGTCTCTGAAGAGTGCTACTGTATGTGATAATCCTCTGAATACATTTGTCTGTGGTGACAGGGTGTATTACAGACGCTTCTACTAATATCATAGTGTTACTGCTAAGATTTGTGAGTATCTTCCTTCTCTGTAAAAAGGTGGTGGTGGCAGTGTGAAGGGTTGATTACGTAATTAACCTGACCCAGAAACAATCGCTCTCAGGCTGCTGGCACATAGATTGTGGTCCCGTGAGCTGGAATATCTTTGTGCAGGGCGCAGCTGAGAGTGGCATTGTTACGCAAGTGACAGCGCGGTGTGAGATCAGCTGGTTCTTCGGTCACAAGTTGGTGAGAAGGGCTGGTTCTGACGCCACGAAACCGTCACATAGGTATCTGCAGGTTTTACGCCTTTGTTCACAATAAACGTCATCACCACATGCTGTTCCATGCACACACTAACACTGTTGTCTGCCATCTTGCTTAACTGACTCTGGACTGGCCCACGACATGTGCGCCACCTATCAGTAATAGGACACACTTGCCACTTACTACTGCATATAGTAATGCCACTCTAGCATCCCTTTTTATAAATGTAAAATGAAAAGTCCCTGTTTGACTTGAACACCCCTCATATCACTGTATTTTGCACACTGTTACACAAAAACACATACAGATGTTCATCATAATTGCTAACAAAGTAACAATGCTGTACTCTCGTCCAGACTTTGTTTTGGATATAACCAATTTTTATTTGTCAAAAAGGGCACATCTTCCAACAGCCTCCATGTAACTCTCCCCTGTCCTACCCTTCATCATATAATATAGTTGGAATGTTCAGTACATTTCTGTATAGTAACATAAGAGAGTCCCCTTACTTCCTCATCTCCTGGGTTTTCTTGGGGCAAAGATGCTGCAACTACAGGTCTTGCTTGCATCGCCAACACATATAATGGGGCTGTATTAGGTGGCGACCACCATGTTTATATACAGAATGACCCCAGTCAAACAAAGAACTCCTAATTGTCTTGGAAAAGTCATGTTTATATTATGATTGCAGCATGGCTAGACAAGGGTGGGGGAGAGGGTGTTATGATGTGGTTATCACTAACTTTGCTAGTCTTTCATTTCACATTGTAGTGATAGCCTGTTCAATCAAATGTAATATGTGAAAAATGTGACTTACATAGCAGCAACCAAACCAAAACTAGGCTATTTTAAATGACATATGTGTAGATGTACTATTTCTCTGTAACACACAATGCCCGGGAGGAACAAGTTTCTTGTGTAATTTTCGTAGGAAATGTCTTTGGTAAACAACAATAAAGAATCAGCAGAATGAGCTATTATTCCCTGGGATGAAGACGCAGTTTACTTTCTGTGGATATTAAAAAGTGAAGAGAAATATAAGAGCCCCATCCATAACACATTCACTTTTTAAGGCCAATTTAAAGTTTGTTTATGTGTAACGTAAAAATGGGAATTTAGCTGTAAATATAAAGGCCTCTTACACTGTGTTGATATAATGACTAATTTAGAATGCAGCCTGTTGTAAAACTGGATTTATAACGTGGGCAGTAATTTCATGTATTTGATCATTAAAATGCAATGTGGATTACATGCTGATTCATATTGTTTCATAAAAAGACATGGATTTCGTATATTGATTTAAAATGAAATAAAATTACCAAGTTTATAAAGTAACTTTAGATCACAGTGCTAATTAATCATCGTGGCCTTGCCTAAACTTTTCCCCTTAGGAAAAAAGATGTATATAAAGGCATATTTAGAAAGTACATTGGGTTCTTGTTTTACACAAGAATTTATACCAGTTTGAAATAGCACCATATTCCAATTCAGTGACATTTTTAGTGTTACACACAGGAGCATACTGGGGGCAGGTGCTGCCTGAGGCGGACAATTTTGTGGCTACACCCTCCTGCTCATCCACCCTAACCCCTTCTCATATGTGAAGGCTGGGCAGGATGCTCCGTAACCCTTAGCCTTACTAAGGTGCGGACTAATTAAATGTGAAAGTGTTCTCTCCTATATCAACATGTATTTGTATACCTTCATATACAAAGATACACTGAGAGTTGATACTTTCAATTTCAGATGGTGTTAACTTTGAAAATACAGTTCAGTAAACAAACTACCATCAATCCATGTAAAGAACTGCATATACATTTGGTATTGCTCCACCAGAATTCTAAACCAACAGCAGCTAGTACCTGAACTGTGCTAAATTCATTACTGTATGACATCGTGAATGTAAACACTTTTCCTCATCCAGACCTGGGAACATTATAATGCTGATCTGTTGGATTAAGAAAAGATCTCCATCCTATACTTCCATTATTGACCTGCATTATCTGACAGAGAAAGTCCAAGATGTAAGACTTCAGCACCTTACTGAGGTGCTGACTAATTAAATGTGAAAGTGGTTTCTCCTATATCAGCATTTATTTGTATACCTTTATATATGCAAGGATTCACTGAGAGTTGATACTCTTCAATTTCAGATAGTGATAACTTTGAAAATACAGTTCAGTAAACAAACTACCATCAATCCATGTAAAAAACTGCATATACATTTGGTATTGCTCCACCAGAATTCTAGACCAACAGCAGCTAGTACCTGAACTGTGCTAAATTCATTACTGTATGACGTCGTGAATGTAAACCCTTTTCCTCATCCAGACTTGGGAACATTATGACACTGATCTGTTGGATTAAGAAACGATCTCCATCCTATACTTCCATTATTGACCTGCATTATCTGTCAGAGGAAGTCCAAGATTTAAGGGCTCATGTACACTGCAGCTGCTAAACTGACGTTCAGGAGCTGTTGAGCATTTTTTCAGCAGCCCCTGAACTCTCCTTTATGTTTTCCTATGTGTCCATGTACACATAGTCATTTAAAGTAGTTTACAGGCAGTTGAGTTTAGTCGTTTTCTTGAACGCAACAAAATCGAGTTCAGGAGTAGATTTTATCGGTGTTTCAAACGCCAAATGCTTGTAAACGTGTATAAACGCTTGTAAAATGCACGTTTGCGTTTAGACACGTTTTTTGGCTGGTGCATATCCAGGGCACAATTAACTAAGCGGTATCTTACCGCATCCAAGACTGCTGACCTGACAGTTGTGCAGAAAACCATCATTGGCACCCTCCATAAGGAGGGAAAGCCTCAAAAGGTAATTGCAAAAGAAGTTGGATGTTCCCAAAGTGCTGTATCAAAGCACATTAATACAAAGTTATGTGGAAGGGAAAAGTGTGGAAGAAAAAGGTGCACAAGCAGCAAGGATGACCGCAGCCTGGAGAGGATTGTCAGGAAAAGGCCATTCAAAAGTGTTGGGGACTTTCACAAGGAGTGGACTGAGGCTGGAGTCAGTGCATCAAGAGCCAAGACACACAGACGGATTCTGGACATGGGCTTCAAATGTTGTATACCTCTTGTCAAGCCGCTCCTGAACAACAAACAACGTCAGAAACATCTTACCTGGGCTAAAGAAAAACAGACCTGGTCTGTTGCTCAGTGGTCCAAAGTCCTCTTTTCTAATGACAGCAACTTTTGCATCTCATTTGGAAACCAAGGACCCAGAGTATGGAGGAAGAATGGAGAGGCACACAATGCAAGATGCTTGAAGTCCAGTGTGAAGTTTCCACAGTCTGTGTTGATTTGGGGAGCCATGTCATCTGCTGGTGTTGGTCCACTGTGCTTCATTAAGTCCAAGGTCAACGCAGCCGTCTACCAGGAGATATTGGAGCACTTCATGCTTCCTTCTGCAGACGAGCTTTATGGGGATGCTGACTTCATTTTCCAGCAGGACTTTGCACCTGCCCACACTGCCAAAAGCTCCAAAACCTGGTTCAATGACCGTAGGATTACTGTGCTTGATTGGCCAGCAAACTCGTCTGACCTGATCCCCATAGAAAATCTATGGGGCATTGCCAAGAGAAAGATGAGAGATATGAGACTGAACAATGCAGAAGAGCTGAAGGCATCCTGGTCTTCCATAACACCTCAGCAGTGCCACAGGCAGATAGCTTCCATGCCACGCCGCTTTGAGGCAGTAATTGCTGCAAAAGGGGCCCAAACCAAGTACTGAGTACATATGCATGCTTATACTTTTCAGAGGTCTGATATTGTTCTATGTACAATCCTTGTTTTATTGATTGCATGTAATATTCTAATTTTCTGAGATTGTGGATTTGGGGTTTTCATGCGCTGTAAGCCATAATCATCACAATTATGACAATCACGGCTTGAACTATCTTGCTTTACATGTAATGAGTCTATCTCATATATTAGTTTCACCTTTTAAGTTGCATTACTGAAATAAATGAACTTTTGCACAATATTCTAATTTTTCGAGTTTCACCTGTAAAAGAAAGAATTGCCGGCAATCAAAAAATAATAAAAAAACGATGTGGGGTCCCCCCATCCATACATACCAAGCCCTTTGGGTCAGGTATGGATTTTGAGAGGAAGTCCCATGCCAAAATTTAAAGAAAAATGGTGTGGGGGTCCCCCTCAAAATCCATACCAAACCCTTTTCTGAGCATGCAGCCCACATACCAGGCCACATGCCCTCAACATTATTCTTTATTAAAAGAAGGAAAATAAAAGAATGTCCCCTGAAGTAGATCCAACGTCAATCACGATGCCCGCCGCTGCCACTCCAGAAACAAAAAAGAGTAAGGGGCAGGGCCACCCGGTGACATCACTCGTGAGACCCCCACCCAATGTGACATCGGGGCATGCTGGTCAGTGACATCACAAAGGGTGGGGTCACATATGTGATGGCTCTGCTCCTTACATATTTAAGAACTGTCAAGCCAGCACAGAGGCAGACGGCCAATAACAGACCAGTATTTATCTTCTTGGCCCACATGGTTTTTTATGAAACGCAAGTGAGGACGCTGATTAGAAGAACCATAAACAGTTGTTTTTAAAGCATTATTAATTGCTGGTAAGGATAAAATAAAAAAAAAGCTTTCACATGCCTGAATACTAGTGCGTGGGTACTGCTACCTCCATGTTACTAGAGTATGTCCTTAGAAATGACAGCAAAAAAGCACTGAACTCCAAACATTTCTGGGTTCAGAGCTGTCAGTGTCCTGGTAAAAATGCCGGGTGCAGACTCGCTCCAATCTTGTGCTTCATTGGCTGTACTGCAGGGCAGGGGAGACATTAGAGGTATACAGTAATAGACCCCTGATGTTTCCATAAAAATAACCTGTCACCAGCCATTGCTATCACATAAGGGCCTTGTTAAACCCCTTGTGATAGCCATAAATTTAAATGTAAATAAATGAATTTATAAAAAAGAAAAAGTGTAAACATTTTAAATTATAACAAAATAAAGTGCAAGCGTGTAAGTAGGGTGTGCACTTGTATGTAAACAGTGCTTGTGGCACACTTGTGATGTATCACTGTGAGCATTGGAATGAGAGCAATAATTCATTCACTGTTAACTCTAACTTGATGACCAGTAAAGGCTTTTAAAGCATCACCTATGGACAATGTCGGCCCTGTAGTTTTTCACAATTTTAAGGCTTGACATATTTTGTATCTGTTTGCTCAATGCAACCCTATCTTTTACTGTATATATTACCCAAAACAGGGTATTTTGTGTGCATTAAAATTAATTATAGTGGATTTTTTTAGTGACAAAAATCCATTTGGTAAACAGTTTTGGAAACATAAAAAATTGCAAATACCATTTTACTCTACAGAACCTCTACATATAATTGTTTGGGGGTTTAAGTTGTTTTCTAGATTTTAAAGTGTTCCTAAACCCACAACAGTAAAATCAGTCAGTATATGCAGTAAAGCATGCTTGTTATATTCACTGTGGAACCTAAGGGGTTACTCCTCTGCACTGTATAAAAAGGCTGTTTGATCCTGAGTTCTTTGATCCTCCCCTTTTTCCAGTGTCCCCCTCTTATCCCCTGATAAGACATATCGTGTGGAGTCACTCTGCACATGCTCAGTTTGGTGTGTATTGCTAGAGGGTTTTTTTTTTTTCTTGGGAGAGTGCATGTGATCAGCACAGTGCCAATCAGCATTGTCCAGACAGAGGTTACGGGTTCTGCATCCTCCTAGGGCAGAATGAAAACTCCTCCTAAAAGCTTTAACATATGCTCTGCTGGACACTGATAGCCACAGGACTGCTCTAACTGCTGATGAGAAAAAGTATTTAGCAGTTTATATTTGCTAAAATAATTGCACTTCCAAGTTCTGTTTACTGTGGAAGACCAGATATAGTGAATGCAGGGTCCTGGGTTTAGTAACACTTTAACATGTGTGAAAAGTAAAAAAAAATACCCAGATGTAATTGTTCCTTAATTTGGTGAATATGCAGGCAAATCTTCCTTGTGAAGGTGTTTTGAAAAAAAAAAGATTGGTTCACGAGAAATTGCGCAGTGATTATTATTATACAGGATTTATATAGCGCCAACAGTTTGCTCGGCGCTTTACAATATAATGGGAGTCAATACAGCAACAATACAGTTCAATAGAAGAGGGATAGGAGCAGGGGTCGACTGACCATTTGGAAACTCGGGCACTGCCCGAGGGCCCGGGGTCAGTAGGGGGCCCCATGAGATGCCCCTGGTACCTTTTTCATAGGCTTTTTTGAGTTTGGGCAAGGACACAGGGGCCCCATGATCCCCTATTGCCCGGGTGCCCCATGAGTTGTCAGTCCGCCCCTGGATAGGAGGGCCCTGCTCCTTGGAGCTTACAATCTACACATACAAACAATAGCTGCCACCACTTGTTACCACTGAGTTCTTATTCAGAGCATTTATGGAATCAGCATAGTGACTTTTTAGTATTGTCATCATAAAAAAAAAAAAAGAAACAGTTCAAAAAAATTATTTACAGAAAAAAGACATTGCAAAACATTAAAATAAACAGGATTGTGTCAGTTTTCCCAACTGCACCAATATTTTTGCCAGATGACTATATTTTACAGCTCAGACATATTATTGCACAGAACAAAATCACAATTGGATAGAAAATGGACATGATATAAATTTGATGTAGGACTTCCTCAAAGTGAGTAACATGTCCCATCAGCTTCCCACACCTTGTAATTTAAGGGTGTTTGGTATCTAAGTGACTGATATTTTCGTATGTGGTCAAATAGAAGCTTGTAAGAATGTAGTATGATATCAGGATTTATGAATTATGTGTAGTTTTTGAGAGTTAGGCTGTATGAAAGGGAAAGTTTCAGATCAAGCAGAGCCAGACTCAAATGTGTTTTGCTCAAGATGGCTTTATAACAGCCAATTACAGTATGCCTTAAAGCGTATCTAAACCCAAAAGCAAAAATGTAATATATATTGCAGCTTATACCTGAATACTTAAAATGTGATGGCTTTGTTTGTTTTCTTTTTTAAGCTTTTTTCTTTTACTTTCATCTGGTGATCCAGCAAGAAAGCTTGTCATTTTTTTAACAGACTAAGCAGTTCAGCAAAAGTCGCAGTTAGAGGGTTGGGGCCAGGGGCGGACTGACAACTCATGGGGCACCTGGGCAATAGGGGATCATGGGGCCCCTGTATCCTTGCCCAAATTCAAAAAAGCCTATGAAAAAGGTACCAGTGGCATCTCATGGGGCCCCCTACTGACCCCGGGCCCTCTTGCAGTGCCCGATTTTCCAAATGGTCAGTTCGCCCCTGGTTGGGGCAAACCGTTTAACAATGGCAGGGTACTTGTGCTGGTTTGGTTTTATTCATTTACTTAAAAAAGTGGGTGCATTGTGTTTAGCACCCCCCCCCCCATCATTATCCTTATTCAGTTTAAGGTTTATTGGACCTCATTATTGTCACAAATGCACAAATGTCATATTCACTGCTTTGTAAAAAAAAAGACCTTTAATTAAAACATTTTATTTCTAAATCAGAATTTTTGTTTTAATTTTGGATAAATTATGGAAGGGTTAGAACAGGACTCAAAATTTTGTGGGGGTGAGTGTGTCTCAGGTGCCGCATTGGAAGGGGGGCGGGCACTGCCAGCAGCTCCAACCTACCTTGAGTGCTGTGTTGAGGGGGGGGGGGCGCACTGCTGGTGTTGCTCCTCAGTGACCAGAGAGATTGCGATTTAACTCCTTTCGCAAGGAGCAGCTGCCGACATTTGCTGGAGGGAGGATTAGGCTTTAAGCCAGCACTAAGGTGTGAAGGCAGAGTGTCCTTCCTCTCCCCCTTGTCATGTGACTTATCACATGACAGGAGTAGGGAAGGAAGGAGAAGCTGCATTTACAAAAAGATCTTTGAATACAAGGGGGAAGGAGGGGTTACAACTGATTAAGCGAGCACTGTGATAGGAACATCTGATTGAAAGGGGGGCACCTGATGCCAAGAGGGACACTGATGCAAAGGGAGACTCTGATGGGGACACCTGATGTAAAGGGAGACTCTGATGGGGACACCTGTTTTAAAGGGGGACTCTGATGGGGACACCTGATGTAAAGGGAGACTTTGATGGGGACACCTGATGCAAATGGGGACTCTGATGGGGACGCCTGATGTAAAGGGGGACTCTGATGGGGACACCTGGTGTAAAGGGAGACTTTGATGGGGACACCTGATGCAAATGGGGACTCTGATGGGGACACCTGATGTAAAGGGGGGCCCTGATGGAGACATCTGATTTAAAGGGAGATTCTGTTGGGGACATCAGATGCAAAGGGGGACTCTGAAGGGGACATCCGATGTAAAGGGGGACTCTGATGGGGACCCCTGATGTAAAAGGAGTCTCTGATGGGACCCTTGATAAAACGGGGGACTCTGATGGGACACCTGATGTAAAGGGGGACTCTGATGGGACATCTGATGTAAAGGGGACTCTGATTGGAACTCCTGATGTAAAGTGGGACACCTGATGTAAAGGAAGACTCTGGTGGAGACACTCGATTTAAAAAAAGGTTCGAGCAGTAACACCTAATATCTTGTTTCCCTATGGATGCAAAACACTTATTTTCCTTTCATGTTTGCATAGCTTTATGTTAGCATTGTTAAAATTGTTGTTTAAGTTAATGTTTCTTTTTGTAAATTTATTTTGCAAAAACATTTAACAGTGTCATATCATGAGATAATTTACAAGGGGATGCTTAGGGGCGGGGCAGGGTAGGGTTGGGTGGGGCAACTGGTGGCGAGTAACTCTTAAGCCCTGGCTAGTAGCTCATGACTTGAAATTTTGAGCCTTGGGTAAGAACCCCTGTCTGGGTTGTATTACTGCCTGGCCCTCATTAGAGAGATGAACCCTCTCTGTTTGTCCTGGTAACCATTGTGATCAAGACTTAGATAATGGAAAAAATCAAATTTTGAAATGGCCACAGAACAATTATAAAAGAATTCTTGCATCGGGGCATTTGTTTAAGTGACAACTATCTAAAATAGATTTCCTTCACATTGCTGAGATCTGCAAAAGGGAAGTGAATGGGAATCTGCCCAATGGCACATGAAGGGCAGTGACAGGGAATTTAACAATTCCCTGCTCTATCCAAAATGGAAAAAAAAGATTTTGGCTTTAGATACATTTTACAGTAAACCAGTCATGAAAGAACCATGGGGGCAGTCATTGCTGTCCTCTTTCTGAAAATGCTAGTTGTCTTGCTGTATTCCTGAAACTGACTCAAGCTATTGAAGCCAGAGAGAAAACACAAGGACAAGGCATTTAGCATATTTAGAGGGAGAGGTCAGTAAGGACAGTTTCCAAGGTTGTCACATACCAGGTTGCCTTTAATTTAATTAGCAAACTGCTGCATGTACAAATGCTCTTTTCTTGGTGACAGATCCTTTTTTCTCCTATCCTAGCCATGCTGTAATATATTTCACTCCCATAACACAGTGAAAATGTTTTATATGTAATACGTTGTAAACTATTGGTTCATATTTTAGATTAATTTAAGTGATATTAACCACCTTTTTTTTTTTTAAGAGCACGATGATTTGAAGATCAGAAGCCCAGCTGATTGTTCAGCTCAAATATCGTAAGTGCCTCCGTCTTTTTTTTTTTCAATGTATCACAAAAAATAAGACAACAGATACATAGAGAGTGGAAGCCACAGAATAGCCTACTGTAGTTTATTACCTCAAAGGTACCATCACAAAGATATAAAATACCATATACAAAAAAAAAGTAGGATTTACATGTTTCTGAGAGGAGAATAGTAATCGGATGCTATTGTATTATGGATTTGTTTAAAAGAACCTTCTTTTATTTTATTTGTTATTAAAAATAATCACCCACTTTATAAAATACACTTCTGTTATATAAATTCGTAAGATAAGACTTAGGCTAGGTTCACACTATTGCAGATGCAGGAATGTGTGTATATCATGTGTTTCCTGCACTCTGAAAACACAGCACATTTTTCGGTCTTCGAAACCACATGGTGCTGCACCACCATGCAGTTCCAAGCGAGCACCCTGTAGGTGAGTTTTGGAAAAAGGTTTAGAGACCTTTTCCCTGCATTTCCCACAGGTACAGCAGCCATTCCAAAGAATGGGCTACTTGAGTGCATTTAAAGTATACGGTAGGTACTACATATGGCATTTTTTTTATCACAAAAAATATTTAAATATTGAAAAAAGGACACCCATTTTTTTAATGAAATGAAATGAAATATATGTAACTTACATTTTTAACTAAACGCAAAGCATGTTTTATATTAGAATAGGGTAGTAGGGATTAGAACAAGTATCAGGTTTTTATTGCTTTCTGTGTCCCCCTTAAAGGAAATTTTATTTCCAATGACCATTGTCATTGGAAATAAAAGGGTAAATCCAAAGTTTTGAGTTGTCCCCAGAACAGGAGTAAAAGGGGAAATATTTCAATAAAGACATTGTTAAAAAAAGTTTTGACTTTAAATATAGTTTATGTTTGGCTGCACGATTTGTAAAAAAAAAAAAAAAAAAAGCACGTGGTTGAGTGTTTTAACATGTTTTGGTATTTCTGTGTGTTAAATTAATGTAATGCATTACAGCAATTAAATATGGTAAAAACAGTAAACATTATTTGGTTACCACATTCACAATAATTTATGGTCAAAATAAATGCTTGTACCTTTTTCTGAGATTTTATTCTGCAGTCATTTCATCTCTTCTTCCCTAAAGCAGGGGGCATGTAAGTTTAGGGAGTAGGCAGGACTTTTTAATGTCATACACAGAGGGGGAGGTACTTTGTGAATGCTGCTTCTCAGAATGCAGCCTGCGTTCACTGTGCTCCAGAGTGAAGTCTGAAAATGAGGCTTCTACTGGGAGAATCTGTGGTATTGACTAAAACTGGAAAGTGCAACATTTGTTGCAACTGTGCATGGTAACCAATTAGCTTCTTACTTCAGCTTGTTCATTTAAGCTTTGACAAAAAAAAAAAATGAAAGCTGATTGATTTCTATGCAGAGCTGCACCAGATTTTTCATTTTTAGTTTTAGTAAATCAACCCATGTCAAAATAGAAAGGCTGTACAGAGGGGGCATGATAGCTGATCTGACCGCAGAGATACAGGCATGCCGTGTGCTAGTGCAGTATCCTTTGACTCCAACAGAACGTCACTGAAACACAGACTAAACACACCAGCGCAGACCTGCTTTCTTGCTTGCCATGGTCAGATTAGAACAACAAAGACAATGGAAGGTCAGGATCACCAAGTATTTCTAATAAAAGGAAGAAATAAAACTTGAACAGTTATACACCCCCCAGGGGTGGACCGACAACTCATGGGGCCCCCGGGCAATAGGGGATCATGGGATTTGCATTCCCATAAAATTCTATAGAGAAGCAAAATCCACTGAAAACAGCTCAGGTAGGTCAGAAGGAGGTCAGCTGCAGGCCACATGCACCTGTCAATGAATATAGAAAGCTATAAGAAGTGTCTCAATCTGATGTCAAACCGGTGCCATCGACACAAGCTCAAAGGCATTGGCCTGAACAGACATGCTAAGGACCATTGATGAACTGCTTGTATGAATCAGTAGTAGTTTTGCTGGTGAATATCTGTTCCATTTCCCAGTATGTGGATTTCGGCTGATCTGCAATTACCTAGCAATACTGTCCTTACCAGGGGCGGACTGACAACTCATGGGGCCCCCGGGCAATAGGGGATCATGGGGCCCCTGTGTCCTTGCCCAAACTCAAAAAAGCCTATGAAAAAGGTACCAGGGGCATCTCATAGGGCCCCCTACTGACCCCGGGCCCTCGGACAGTGCCCGAGTTTCCAAATGGTCAGTCTGCCCCTGACACCCCCTGAAGGAAGCACAGACACATGCATGAAATAATAACTTTAGGGGTAACATACACTTTTTAAACACGTTTTTAGCACATTATTTTCTATAAACAAATTAATATTCTCTCTACTGGTTGTGTGGTTAAATGTACTACTCAAGCATTATACTGCAATATCTTTAATATTTTAAGGCCTCAAAATTTCAATGGTGCACTGCACTGTAGAGCAGAGACATAAACAGACTTAACTGATTAGTATGACAGTTTACAGCAGTTTGCTTGACGTAACTAATTGAGTCATTCTAGAGGGAACCATTTGGATATCAACGCAGGTTAAGATATTACCCTTTTCTATTATGTGTGAATAAGTAGCAACAGTTGTCATTAGCATTATTGATCAATTAAATAGTCCGATTTCTCGCCTAGTATGCATTAGCAAGTCTACTGTAGTACCCAGGGCACATATTCTTATGACTCAAAAACTATTTAGTCTTCGTCATATACAGTATCCAGGAAGAGTATTTGAACAAGGCATAGCAAGGAAAACACAATGTCAATAGCTTTGATACCTCCAATAAATTGGAGGTATAATGGGCTATCAGCAGATATAAATGTCACGATTGCCCGGCTTTTTTTGATGATTTAGTCAAAGAGATAATTATGTCTTGGCATATTTTGAAAGAGTTATCAGAAAACCTGGCAAGCACTCAGCAAGATAATTTCCTACTACATGGTACTTTACTGCCACAGCACTTACAAAGTATGATATAATTGCTCTTTTGAGTAACCAAATGTGAACTGTAAAGAAGAGCTGGATTGCCATCTGGAGGAATATGCAGACAATGGAAACTGGGGCCATACTGAAAAAGTAACGTCATAGTTCAATATAAAGACCTCTCTTCAGAATCAGAAACATTTACATAGCTAAGATATTGGTACACATGAAAGACGATAAACATGTAGATATAAAATGTTTGTTAAATTTGACAATAGAGCTTTTGCATTTAGAAAGATTTTTATTGCAAAAATACTTTTAGATATTAGACACCTGTTATATAATACCTACAATTTTGAAAGGTTTGGGCAACAAAACAGATTGACTAAGGAGTATGCAAACAGTAACCTTGTAGCAAACGTCTTGCTGCACTTGAGAGTTCCCCTCAAGTTGGATACTTTTAAGCCAGACATAGATGACGCAATATTCTTTCCTGCAACCATGGGTTGCAGGAAAGAAAATTGCTTGATTGCCCCATCAACACAGTCAGTGTTGATGGGGTAATCCATCCTGCAGAGCACAGTGATTATTGCTGCTATAGCTGATGAACAAATAGAATGGGCAGTCTGTCAGGACCTGGATCACCTGTTAGTGCCACTGTGGTTACCTAGAGCTGAAGGGTTCAGTTCCAGTGGCCACCAAGGGTGGTCTCCCAGCAGCCAGCAGATCCCAGTAATTAGGCTCTATCTGATGTTGTCTGCTGGGAATGTATATAACCTCTCCCTTGTGTTTCATTGATGTTTCAGTGTTTTGCTTGTTAGCCACATACCTACTTTCTGATTATGCTGATCATGATCCCTGCTTTTTCCTGTATCCTGTTACCCATCTTTGCTTGCCTTGTTCCCAGTTATATTCCTGAATATGCCCCATTTATTCGTGCTTCCTCTTTGTATATATTGTATTATAATTAGTGTGCTAGTTAGGTTTTCTGTCACTAGTAATAAATCCTACTTTAATCCTACTCAGTCTGATTCCAGTTTCCTAAGTGCAGCTACACTTATCTGGCCATCCCTGCTGCCATTGGATAACTGCTCTAAGCATCCCACACACGATCTATGACTTTTGAATCATTCCTGAAAAGATTTTCACTCTTCCAAAAGTCTTCGCTGAACTCTATCCAATGCAAAAAATAGTTCACAAAACATTGGTTTGTTCCTGTAGTTAATCCTGCTGTTTCAGTCTTAAACAAAAATCTCAAAGGCTCTCTTTACTCTTGCAGGCCCAACCTGCTACCAGCTCTCTCTGCAATTTCAGCATGTCAAACTGCAGCAATGAACAACCAAGATGATTCTGTATTACAGGATCATGCTTTAATGGAGCAATTACAGCAGTTACTATCTGTTCTACCATCTTGTGTGGATGCCCTAGAACAGCCTTTTTTAACTGATGTGCCACGGTGCCCTGGGGAACTGTTATGACTTCTCAGGGGTGCCATGGTAAAATACAAAAACTGTACCAACAGAGGTAGGTGGATCAAATAGCTTTATTCAAACCTGCTTTATTTTACAGACAACCACAGGTTGCAACTCAAGTCTGACCCCTTGCAGGGCTGCCTGCCTGCATCCTACCAGAGCCTTTGGGTTCATTTCACCTGTCTCCAAGGCTGTAGAGAGAGGTGCAGGTCAGCAGCAGTGAGGATGGGTGGTTGGGTTGCCTGTGGCTCTCACCCCACAGTTCAGGATTGATTTTCTCCCCCCTGTGCACTATGTAGAGTATCATGGGGCCTGGCTGCCTTGGTGCTCAGAAGCTTTTCCTTTGTCAGCCAGGTGGTGGGCAGGCCTGCAAGTCTTCCATTTCCAGCCCTGTCATAAATGTTTGTCTGCTTACTGACTGCCCTGCTACCACCTACTGCTTAATGACTGCCCTGCCACTACATACTGCTCACTGACTGTGCTACCACTACATACTGCTCACTGATCACCCTATCACTACATACTGCTCACTGACTGCCCTGCCATTACATATTGCTCACTGACTGCCCTGCCATTACATATTGCTCACTGACTGCCCTGCCACTACATACTGCTCACTGACTGCCCTGCCACTACATACTGCTCACTGACTGCCCTGCCATTACATATTGCTCACTGACTGCCCTGCCACTACATGTTGCTCACTGACTGCCCTGCCATTACATATTGCTCACTGACTGCCCTGCCACTACATACTGCTCACTGACTGCCCTGCCATTACATACTGCTCACTGATCACCCTATCACTACATACTGCTCACTGACTGCCTTGCCATTACATATTGCTCACTGACTGCCCTGCCATTACATATTGCTCACTGACTGCCCTGCCACTACATACTGATCACTGACTGCCCTGCCACTACATACTGCTCACTAACTGCCCTGCCATTACATATTTCTCACTGACTGCCCTGCCATTACACATTGCTCACTGACTGCCCTGCCATTACATATTGCTCACTGACTGTCCTGCCATTACATATTGCTCACTGACTGCCCCGCCATTACATATTGCTCACTGACTGCCCTACCACTACATACTGCTCACTGACTGCCCTGCCATTACATACTGCTCACTGACTGCCCTGCCACTACATACTGCTCACTGACTGTGCTACAACTACATACTGCTCACTGATCACCCTATCACTACATACTGCTCAGTGACCGCCCTGTTACTACATACTGCTTACTGCCACTACAAACTGCTCACTGACCATCCTGTCACTATATACTACTCACTGACCACCCTGCCACTACATAATGATCACTAACTACCCTACCAATATACCACCACATACTACTCACTGATTTGAATATTGTACACATATAAGGCAACTCTACAACGCAAACTAATTCCCACTGATTTATGTCTCAAATAGACATGTGCAAAATTAAAAAATTCATTTTGTTTTGTTTTGTTTCGATTCGTTATTTGACTAATTTCGTTTTGTTCGATTAGTTAAATTCATTTAATTTGTTTCATTTATTCAAATTCAACCAAATTTAAAATTTCGAACAGATTCGAAAAGAATTTTAACGGATTAAAAAATAATTCCAACGGATGCAAAAACAATTCTAATGTATTTCAAAATAATTCTAATGTTACAATCCATGATCCACAATCCATATGTGTTTTTAATGGTATATGGGCTATATGAAGAGTTGCGTGACCATACTGAAAATTTCTGTTTCAGCAAAATTTTCACAGTGCCTTTGTTGATCACTACTCACGTCACCATAGCACAGCTCACAATTTTTTGTAAAGTAGTTTAGTCTTTTCTAATCTATTCTATTCTTTTCTTTTTTATATTCTATTCTAATGTATTCTGTTCAAATTCATTCTATTCAAAATTCGAATTTCAGAAGGCAGTTATATTCTTTCTATTTTATTCTATTCTGTTCTTTGTTTCTTTATTCGAATCTTCTATTCTATTCTAATTGATTCAATTCCATTCCATTATTTGATTTTCTACTCTAATCGTTTCTATTCTTTTCTTTCTTTGATTTTCTATTCTAGTCTTTTCTATTCTTTTCTAACGGATTCTATTATTTTTTATTCCTTTATTTTGTATTCTATTTTGTTCTGTTTTACTCTATTAGTTCTTACTGTATTCTGTTTTATTCTTTTTTTTCTATTCTGTTCTTTTTTCCTCTGTTCTTTTCTGTTCTATTCTATTATTTTATTTTCTATTCTATTCTTTTATATTTCTTTATTTTCTGTTTTGTTTTATTCTAGTCTTGTTTTCAAATTCAAATTGGTTTTCACATTTATTTTTGAATGTGTTTTCGAACTCAAATCCATTCGAATGTCTGCCGAATTTATTTTAGTTATTTCAGATTAATTTAAATTTGTTATTATTGTAATTCGAAAATTCGGATACACCCAAATCTCCAAATAATGGAAAATTCATTCGAATTTCAATTTGGAACAAAACAAACTGCACAGGTCTAGTCACAAACTACATTTTAGGCCTCATTAACATGAGTGTACCAAAGCGAACACCTGTTCAAGGGCTGTGTTTGCCCACATGGGGATGCACCGCTGTCTGGTGCATCCATGTGCAGCATGTCTCATTCATGTCAATTGGGACGCAGCTGCTGCATGGACACAGCCACTGCTCCCAATTTGACATCTGTGTGGGTGCCAATGCATGTCCTTGAACGCAAACAGTGGGAGTTTGGTGATACGCACCTGCACAGAAGTCAAATTGGGAGCAGAGCCTGCATTACAATTGATATGAAAGAGACACCTGTGCACCCCTGTGTGGGTATACACTTAAGTATTTCCAGTTAAACAAGGCCTTAGGCTGCTGTGCCCTGAGGTTGTGCATAACTATAAAGGGTGCCTTGACTGAAAAAAGTTGAGAAACACTGCATTAGAACATGTGAGGACGGTCTGGATAAAAGCGCACAGATGTGTCCCAAAGGAAATAAGTGAATGGTATATGTCAACTGTGATTGGTGGGGAAAAACTCACTGCTGCCATGGTAAAAACACATCAGTTTGTGGAAAGTATGAACAGGAGCCAGGCGCTGTGTAGTTTTGTGATAAAAGTAATACACCTTATATGGAGGTGTGCCGTTAATAATTCATATGGTAAAAAATAGATAACCAGCTTGTGGTTTTAAGAAGCCAGGTTCCAAGATGGACGGCCCGTCCATTTAGAGGGAAGCAGTGGAGTAGAATGCCTGTCATTGCAGGGACCACGTGTATCCGATGTCCCAGCGTCCCGGATGACGTCACCACGATGTGGAGAGACGGAGGGGGGAACTCTTGCTGGAGCCGCAGCTTTAGAAGGAAGAGGCTGGTTGCCGGGACAACATGTTTTGCGTGCATGCGCTTTATCAAGTCAAGAGATAGTAGACTCCTTAGAGGTTGTACCATTGGCCCAATTTCACCATTCCAACACCAACACCTGCTGAAGCTCAGTTTTTTTTTAAATACATTCTTTATTTTTTGTGACAATATGAACAGTTTACACAGAAGTAAAATCGTCTACCAGTCAACAGTGAAGTCCAGGTTATAAGTGATAGAGGGATCACTGAGTCTGATATCCCTACCTTGCTGAAAGCAAGAAAAGTCATTTCCAGAAAGATTTACTATCGTACCTGGAAATCCTTTTTTGCTTGGTGTGAACACAGGCAATTCAGTTCCAGTACTTTGTGCCTTGCATGCTGGCCTTCCTGCAATTAGGTCTTGTCCAAAACTTGGCCTTAAAGTGGTAATAAAGTCACTTTGTATATTTTTACTTACAGGTAAGCTTATAATAAAGCTTACCTGTAGGTAAAATGAATATCTCCTAAACGCTCACCGTTTAGGAGATATTTGACGGAGCAGCAGCCATTGACAATACTGGTGCATGCTCTCTGAAGGAATGGCATACTCATGCCTTCAGAGCTGTGTGCCAAGGTCAAAACCCCTGCGCGCATGTGCGGGAGTGATGTCATCGGTGGCTAAGCCATTCAAGCAGCCGGCGAACCTGGAATGAAGACCAGGTAAAGGCGAAAGCTTTCTGCAGCGGTGACAGCGTGCCACTGGAGGGCTTTGTTCTAAGGTAAGTCTTTCCTAATGTGCTAGCATGCAGTGCAAGCACACCTTGCACCAGAAAACTCTTTTTTTTTACTACCACTTTAAGCACTCTGAAAAGATAGGTTTTGGCTTTACACATTCTTTTTCAAAAACCTCTTGCTTTGCTCTCCTTAGTCAAAACCTTGGTGTATCTTGCATCAGCCCCCCCTTGCAGATTTCTGTGCTTCCTTAGGATGTCAAAATGGTTCTTGCTGCCCTGCAGAAACCACCCTTGGAACCCATCAGGGATATTCCCTTAGATGACCTGTACTGCAAAGTGATCTTTATGGTAGCTATCATATACAGTCATGGCCGAAATTGTTGGCACCCTTGATATTTTTCCTGAAAATCAAGTATTTCACACAAAAAAGGTATTGCATTAACACATGTTTTGCTATACACATGTTTATTCCCTTTGTATGTATTGGAACAAATATAAAACAGAGGCAGAAAAGCAAATATGACATAATGTCACACAAAACCCCAAAAATGGGCTGGACAAAAGTATTGGCACCCTTAACTTAATATTTGGTTGCACACCCTTTGGAAAACATAACTGAAATCAGTCGCTTCCTATAACCATCAATAAGCTTCTGACACCTCTCACCCGGAATTTTGGACCACTCTTCCTTTGCAAACAGCTCCAGGTCTCTCTTATTGGAAGGACACCTTTTCCCAACAGCAATTTTAAGATCTCTCCACAGGTGTTCAATGGGATTTAGATCTGGGCTCATTGCTGGCCACTTCAGAACTCTCCAGCGCTTCTTTGCCATCCATTTCTGAGTGCTTTTTGACGTATGTTTGGGGTCATTGTCCTGCTGGAAGACCCAGGATCTTGGACGCAAACCCAGCTTTCTGACACTGGGCCCTACAGTGCGACCCAAAATCCTTTGGTAATCCTCAGATTTCATGATGCCTTGCACACAGTCAAGGCACCCAGTGCCAGAGGCAGCAAAACAACCCCAAAACATCATTGAACCTCCACCATATTTTACCGTAGGTACTGTGTTTTGTTCTTTGTAGGCCTCATTCCGTTTTCGGTAAACAGTAGAATGATGTGCTTTACCGAAAAGCTCTATCTTGGTCTCATCTGTCCACAAGACGTTTTCCCAGAAGGCTTTTGGCTTACTCAAGTACATTTTGGCAAACTGTAGTCTTGCTTTTTTATGTCTCTGTGTCAGCAGTGGGGTCCTCCTGGGTCTCCTGCCATAGCGTTTCATTTCATTTAAATGTCGACGGATAGTTCGCGCTGACACTGATGCTCCCTGAGCCTGCAGGACAGCTTGAATGTCTTTGGAACATGTTTGGGGCTGCTTATCCACCATCCGGACTATTCTGCGTTGCAATCTTTCATCAATTTTCCTCATCCGTCCACGACCAGGGAGATTAGCTACAGTGCCATGGGTTGCAAACTTCTTGATAATGTTGCGCACTGTGGACAAAGGCAAATCTAGTTCTCTGGAGATGGACTTGTAACCTTGAGATTGTTGATATTTTGCCACAATTTTGGTTCTCAGGTCCTCAGACAGTTCTCGTCTCCTCTTTCTGTTGTCCATGCTTAGTGTGGCACAGACAGACACACAATGCAAAGGTTAAGTGAACGTCTCTCCTTTTTATCTGCTTTCAGGTGTGATTTCTATATTGCCCACACCTGTTACTTGCCCCAGGTGAGTTTACAGGAGCATCACATGCTTGTAACATTCTTATTTATCCGCAGTTGTGAAAGGGTGCCAATACTTTTGTCCAGCCCATTTTTGGAGGTTTGTGTGACATTATGTCGAATTTGCTTTCTTTCCTCCCTTTTTTTGTTTTGTCCCAATACACACAAAGGGAATAAACATGTGTATAGCAAAACATGTGTTAATGCAATACGTTTCGTGAGAAATACATGATTTCCTGGAGAAATATCAAGGGTGCCAACAATTTCGGCCATGACTGTATGTTGGATGTGTCTCTGAGTTGGTGGCTTTCTCTTGAAAAGAGCCATTCCTCATGCTTCAAAATGAAAAGGTATTGTAGTCTTATGCCCAAGACTTTCTTTCTAAGGTGGTTTCAGTCTTCCACCTCATTGAAGACATAGTCCTAACATCTTTATGCCTTTCTCCAAAACATCCAAAGAAAATCTTCAATGCCTGGATGTAATCAGAGCCATAAATGTCTGTTTCAAAGCAACAGCTTTGATTAGGAAAACAGATTTATTTTTTGTCTTTTCTTCAGGACTTCACAAAGGACACTCTGCTTCCAAGTTCACCATCACTCGATGGATGATAAATATGATCACTAGAGCTCACACTCTTCAGGACAGATCTCCTCCTGTGCTTTTACATGCCCATTCCATCAGATTGGTGGGAGTTTCTTGGGCTTTCCAGCGCCAGGTCTCTGTAGCCCAGCTTTGTTTATACTTTTTCAAAGTTCTACCAGGTAGATGTCCAATCTACTTTGGATGCAGCTTTTGGCTGCAAGAATCTTGCACTGACATTCAGAAGTTGGGTCTTTTGACCCATGTTATTGTTGGGCAGGATGGCAAAGTTCTATTTGCCTAGTTGTTGTCCATTCTTTTCATTCATTGCTAGGGGACATCCTGTACTATACTGTAGAGAAATGTTGACGTACCTGTAAATTTAAAATCTTGGAGTACTGTACAGGGCATGGTATACGCTCATGTCCACTCTTTGATTACTCTGCATTGCTTGCTACAAAGCAAGGACTTACAAATTGGGGTAGGGCTACAAGGGAGGTACCCAAGGGGTGTGTCCTCAGAAGGTTTGCCAGTGTCCAAGAACCTGAAGGTATGAATCTATACTTCAGGGTCTATGAATACTTTGCCTGTGTTCTGTACAGTACTCCAAGATATGGAATTTACAAGTCAAAATGACTGTTTTTTTGCAAGCATTATGGTACAGGGAGCGGATGTGAAGTGTCCACTGGCATGAAACCTTCTGTTGGGTGCCTGGCCATAGTAGCTGTTTCATAATAGGAGCTGTGATGTAACAGAGTTCAAAAGGTATTTGTCTCTGAAACTGTGATGTTTGAGCATTTATCAGCCTAATGCAATTCCTTTTACAGCAGCACTTGGAGAGATAGGGCAAGTACCAGGAGAAAATCAGTTGAGCTGTAGTGCACATGTGCTGACAGAGAACAAACTGACAAGGAGACAAAGCAGAGTAAGACATGTGAACTGCTGCTGCCCCTTCACAGGTTGATGGCAGGAAGATGACCATTCTGTTTTGCTTAACCGTAGTAGACAAAAGTCACATCAATGGGCTGACTGTTGTCTGGCAAGGCTGTGGAAATCTCAGGACTGAATGGACAGAAGTATAAATAATGGTGCTTAAAATAGCTCCCATTTAGTTGTTTGCCTATAATAAAGTTAAGTTATAGAGTCTCTGTAGTGTTTTGTGTAGCCTGCAGGGACAACTACAGCTAAAGAATTTACCCCAGCAGTTATACTTTTCTTTAGAATTAATCTATGCTGTAGTTAAAGAATACCTCTTTTAACAATTTGAATTTCAAAGGCCCCCTAAGCACCCCCATGATATATACTGTACAGCTCAAGCTATAAACAACATATCAGTGGGCAGAGTATACCAGGAGCCATAGCCTATGCTGACCTGAGCAGAACACAGCGACCTCTGAGCTCTTATGGCTATACAACACTGTGTGTGCCTGGCTTCACTCGCTACAGGCTTGCAAGTAAACATATTCTCCATTAAAGGCGTATGGAAAAAATGTTGCACATATGCAGTACCACATAGATCACTGGCTGGTAGGAGGACAGATTTTTACCTGCTTGAGCAAAGGCTGCGGATCTAAGTCTTGCAGTCCTGATTACACATTGATCTGAGGTCTGTAGTAGGGATATAGATAACATTGGGAAGGTGAAGGTAGCTCATTAGATTAAAAGAGTAGTGCAAGATTTTGAAAAATAAACATTCAAACTCACCTAGGTGGATGCAGCATCGATTCAATGCTACATCTGTCTCCTGCCTCCTCTACACCAAGAACTGAGAGATCAAAACCGCTAATCGCTCTCAGTCACTGTCAGTCACCACTCTGTGATCTGCCCCTCCAGTGCTCACTGGAGTGCTGGACTGTGGAGGGGACGGGAGCTGCTGCCTCAGTCTCTAACTGGCACACTGAGAGGCTGAGCCAGCTGGTATGTGGACGGATTCTGACATCATTTTTGTGATCCCTGCAGAGCCTGTACCCACTCTGTGACGTCAGCCAACAGCAAGCTTTAGCCCGCTGATGGCTGAATCTTGGTCACAGGAGTGCAAAACTAAATGCATTCCTGTGACCCACAGAAATATGGCAAAAAGAGCTTTGGCCAAACTTCTTTAATTCAAAACTGCCTGCTTTCATAACCTCTGCAGGCCTTTCTTGTACATGCTACCTCCTGTCATACCCTCTGCACTCCTTCTCCTGCACATACTGGAAAATATCATACCCGCTGCACTCTTCCCATGCACATACTGCCTGCTGTCTTACCCTTCACATACTTTTTCTGAATATAGTGCCCCCTGTCATGCCCTCCCACATTTCTCTTCTGCAAATAACTCCCCCTGTAATACCATGTGCATGTCTTTCCTCCATAAACTGCCTGCTGTCATATCCTCTGCACTCTTCTCTTGCATATACTGTCTGCTTTAACTCTCTGTTTATCTCTTATGCATACTACCTACCGTTACACTCTCTGCGGACCTCTCTTGTACATACTGATGGCTACCATACCTTTTGCACTCCTCTCCTGCACATACTGCCCACTGTTATACCATCCACACTCCTCTCCTGCACATACTGCCCACTGTTATACCTTCCACACTCCTCTCCTGAACATACTGCCTTTCATCATACCCTCCACACTCTTCTTCTGCACATACTGCCCACTGTCATACCTTCCACACTCCTCTCCTGCACCATTATACCCTCCACACTCTTCTTCTGCACATACTTCCCCCTGTTATACCATCTGCACTCCACTCCTTCACAAACTGCCTGCTTTCATATCATCAGCATTCCTCTACTGCACATACTTTCCTGTGTCATACCATCTGCACTACAAACTGCCTGCTGTCATACCATTAGCATTCCTCTCCTGCACATACTGTCTGCTGTCATACCCTCTGCGCTTCTCTCCTGCACATACTGTTTACTGCAGCACCCTCTGCAGGCCACAGCTGTATATACTGCCTGCTGCCATATCCTCTGCAGTTCTCTCCAGCACATACTTCCCACTGTCACACCATCTGTACTTTTTTTCTGAATATATTGCTTACTACCATACCCTCTTCTCTGATTTCCTGCACCTACTGCCCACAGTCATACCCTTTACCTTCCATTCCTACACATACCATCATTCCCTCTGTACCTCTTTTCTGCACAAAATGCCTATTGTCACACCCTCCACACACTGGGGTTGATTTGCTAAAACTGGAGAGTGCAAATTCTGGTGCAGCTGTGCATGTTAGCCAATCAGCTTCTAGCTTCAGCTTGTTTAATTAAAGCAGAGTTCCAGTTGAATAAAAAAAAATAAAATAAAACTCAGCAGCTACAAAAACTGTAGTCGCTGACTTTTAAAATACAGACACTTACCTGTCCCTCGGTCCAGCGGTGTCCTCACCACCGCTGGTTTCACTAGCCGTCTTCTCTCCCCTGCACAGGCATCTTCAGTGTGGGCACCTGGCTGTGACAGCTTGTGGCTTCACAGCCGAGTGCCCACTGTGCATGCAGTAGTGCTGCGCTTTGTGAATGGTCCCATAGTATTCTGGGACATGTCACTTGTCCCAGAAGACTATGGGGAGGGAGGGGGGAGGACAAGTTCCGCTTCTGATCATCTTAGGCGGAAGTGGTGGCGGGTACCTCTTAAATTTGGGTACCCGCTTGACCCCCCAAAGGTGCCAATCCTTAATGGGGAGCGAGCGACAAAGCCCATAAAGCATAACTTTCCCTTCTGGATGGAGCTCTGCTTTAAGCTTTCACAAAAAAAAAACCTGGAAGTTGATTGGTTTCTATGCATAGCTGCACCAGGCTTTGCACTCTCCAGTTTTAGTAAATCAACCACATTGAATCTGTACATACTGCCCTCTACCATTCTCTCTGCGCTCTATTCCTGCATATACTGCCCATTGTCATAGCTTACATACAATGCTTCTTTACATACTGCCTGCTGTCATACCTTCCATACAATTCTTCTTTACATACTGCCTGCTGTCATTCCATTTATATTATTTTCCAGCATATACTGCTTCTTAAGACACTGGAACATGCATACAGTCCGCTATTTGGAAAGATGTCCTTTAAAAAAATGTTTAGTTATGAATAAAGTTAGGAGCAGAGGTTGAGAAATGATGTGAGTCGAAGTCTGACACTTTAATCACACACTATCTGCCTGACAGCAGACAAATAATGTCTTGTGCATGCATCAGTTTACTTTTAACACAGTCTTGGATAACTAAACCGCTCCATGAATCAGTGAAGGATTCAGTCAAAAGACTGATTCAATCTCCACAAGCCAGAGAGATTTCTAAAATAACCTAAATAAGCACAAATAGTGTCTTTGACAGATTCTGCATCTTTCGAGCCTGTCATCATTGGATCAACAAGAGTAAGAGTCTTCATGGAAGATAAATGGCATACAACATATTTAATAACTGCTACAACACCTCCATGTGAGATTAAAGAAAACATTATTGATGTAACTTTTTAAAAGCTTAGGTCACCTTTTTGATCAGATGGAAACTATGCTTGTTCTCACCAAGCATCACACTCACTGTAACATTTCATGCTTGTTTATACTGTAGTTGATCTGTATCCATCCTAATTTAGTCATATTGCTGTCCAGTGATGCTTTAAAATGCATTTATGACCTCTCTTCCATAGCAGCTTCACATTTGCAGACTATGTGGTGGGTGTGAATGAGCAGGGGAGCATGTTTTCCTAAATCGTCCTCCAAATGAATGTCTGTACACCTATTCAACCAGACACATGCCAGCAGCCAATTCCTAGCATCATTTTTTTAAGCAAATCATGTTTTTAAGATTTAAATTGTAATACAAAAGATGCAAAACCAAAACCTCTCACATACAGTCCTAGAGTATATGTAGGCTTCCAGTCATGTAATATCCATGGTGTGTACAACAAAGCAAGTAAATAAAACTGTCAAAGAAATACAAGAAGTTATTGGTGTCACTACACATGATGATAGCGATGGTAGCGAAAAGAGCCACCCAAAAGCAGGACTTGGATTGGGTTCTCCCATTGCATAACTTCCCAACCAGCAAAATGCTGGAGTTGAGCAATATACTTTCGTTGGCACTGCCAACCCCCCTTATCTTTTGGTAATTGTAATGTTTGATTCTTGGTTGTTTACCTTTCCAGAGTAAGATGCAGAATAGTGAGTCTATTTTTTTTAACCATTTGAGAGATATCCAGACTGGTGAGTTTTGGAAGATATAAAGTAGCCGAGGAGCCCAAATTATTTTGATTAAATTTGCTCACTCCACCACCAACAAAGGCAATTTAGTCCAAGTTTGGCTCTTAAGTTTGAATTTATAAAGAAGTGGGGTTAGGTTATAATGCAGGAAATGTTCTACCCTGGGGTGCACCCATATACCTAAATTTAAAAGAGGACACAATTTTAATTTGGTGAGCATTGCATGGGAGAGCCGGGGAGGACGCGTCTAAGGGGAATTGGGCAGATTTGTCCCAGTTTATAATGAAACCCGAGAATGAACCAAAGGTTTGAATGAGAATCAAGAGGTAGATTAGGGAGTCGTTCATATCCCCAAGGAACAACAAGGCATCGACGGCATATAAGGATATTTTTATCACTCTGTTCCCTCTCTGGAACCCCTTAATGGAGTCTGACTGTCTAATAGCTATTGCCAATGCAAATAATAGGAGGGACAAGGGACATCCCTGCTGGGTCCCTCCAAGTAGGGAGGAGAAATTCGAGACTGAGATATTTATCTGCATACATGAACTTGGGACAGAGTACAGTAATTTGACCCATCATATAAATGGGCTTCCCAAGCCAAACAGGCCCATTACCTCCCACATGTATGTCCACTGGTCGCTGTCAAAAGCCTTGGCAGCATCAAGCAACAAAACTGCCCTACTGCCCTGGTTATCTGAGGGCATCTGATGATTAAGGAAAACCCTCCTTAGATTATTCACCATAGATCTGGTGGGAATCCTGACTGGTTAGGATGTACCAACCGCTGCATTACTTTGCTTAGTCTGGTCCCCAAAACCCTAGCCAGGATTTTTTTACATGTGAGTTTAGTAGTGATATGGGTTGTTATGACTTTGGAACCAACTTGTCTTTCCCTGGTTTAGGAAGCACTATTATACAATTGTCATTCATAGAATCTGGGAGCTGGAAGGAATCATATGCCTGACTGAAGACCTGTAATAACTCCAGCAACAGTATATCTCCATATGTTTTGTATACATCTAAAGGAAAGCCTTTGGTACCCAGTGCTTTACTGTTAGGGGAGTCTGACACTTTATTCTAATGTCAGGAGAGCATTAAGGCACTTTCTAACATAAATGTAATGCTTTGAATGCTTCGAATAGTAAAGAATTAATATGCAAAAATTTAAAGGGCCAGTTCATTTAATACTAACATTTGTTAGGCATCTGTGGGTGACCTGAATTATCTCCTGACTTCTTAAATCAGTAGGGGACCATAGAAACAAAATCTTTGGTCTTTAGCTTCTATCTTTCATAACCTTTACAATATAGCCTCTTTATTCCTATTGAATTCTTTATTTCAAATGAGGAATGCAATTTACAGAAGTTAGACTCCAAAGTGGAGGAAGCAGAGACAGGCAGTACAGAAAAGATCTTACCACTTAAATTCCCAAGAGCTAAAATACATCATTTGGTAAGTAATCCAACTAGCTCCCATCTACCAAAAATTTAATTCCAGTATTGGATGGACAGAAAAGATAGTTATAAAGCTCCTTTATGAACCAAATGATCTTTCAACTTCTAAATATTCAAGGCCCACCAAATGGGCTTTAAACTTTAAAATATACATAGCAAAGCATGGGCTGTAAATCCACATCGCACATTTTCCTCTGGCTTTTGTACAAAAGAATGGCAGATCTTGCAGACAGCACAGGCCAATCCAACTCAAGTTTAAAATAAATATTATACGGTTGTAATAACATCTGTTTTTTCTGTTTATTCAAATTGTAAAATAAAAGGATGTTATTTAGGAATTTTTCTTCTTATTCCAATAAATCAAAACTTTCCTCTTCACATGTATACCATTACTACTGTATGTTGTTTAGCCTCTTTGTTATTTCACAGAAAAAATACTCATTCAGAGCAAAGAAAATAAAAAGCATGCAGAATCTGGTGCATAGCCAATCCAAACATGTGTGTATTTGTGTAGACACTTTCCAGAGCTTAGAAGATGGAAAATGTGCCTCATAGATTCTATAACCAAACAGCATTCTTGTGCCCTGTAACATTATTATGTCTACTGTTCTCTTTACACAGTGGAATGTAACTGGAACAAGGTCATGTTGCTTGTGTCCTCATTATTCTAGACCCTCCAGTTATAAGATCATTCATTCTTAAAGTGGAACTGCACTGCATCTGAGCACCACAAACTATAAATGCTATTTAATTCATTGTTAACATTTAAAGCAAACTCAGCCAACTGTCTATGTCTCCATGCTTTATTTTGCTGAGAAATAATTTTGAAAAACACCCCCTGGCATTTGTGGCAGTGGACATCTTGAGTAAGAGCAGATGATTCTTATAGTATTTACTTCCTGGAATCCATCTGCCCTTAGATCAGGCATTTGCTGAGCTGAGAACCCTCCCTCCCCTCCTGAAGACTGCTGGAATGTATGACATCATTTGCCTAGTCACGAAACCAGGAAGTAGCTTAAGAAATGTAAAAAAAAAAGTTTAAACTCCTCTAAGTAAGAATGGATTCCCCAATCCACTAAATCTGACACATTTCAGGTTAAATCTTAAGCAAAATTTTAGGTAAATTATAGGTATATGCTTATTCAGAATTACTTCTTTTTAGCATGGCAAATATGAATTATTAGCATTTCATATTTCAGTGTTTACATCTTGCATCTAGCAAAAGGTCTGCTCTACAGTTTTTCAGCAGCAGTTTGTAATCTGCAGTGATTACAAGAGTGCAGTGCAGCACATAAATCATCATTATTGGCTACTTCCACTAATTATAGTGAATTAAACATACAGTATGTGAGAAGTAGATGCCTTCTTTTATTCTTAGTCCTTGTCTGTGGTTACACTGCAAACCCAGACAAGGAGAACATAAATGATGCAGTGTTTATACTGCCCTAGGCCTATGGTAACCATATGGATTTATCTCTGTTATTTACATCTGATAGTTTTACTATGCACCAGGATCTCAGCTATCACTACACTCCTGGTGTTCTGTTCTTATACAGCAGCATTTCTGCTCGCCCTTCAATGCTGCTGTTCATTCACAGAAGGCTTTGCATAATACAAAGTGTTCTGTTATTGGGCAGGAAGAGAGGATGGGTAGGTACAGCAGCTGCATACAGTCCAATGTCAGAGCGCTGGAAGTATAGGCATATCTGTACTCCTGACACTCGGCAAAAATGTAAATTGTAAATTAAAGAGAAAAGTCCTTGACAGGAACCATAAACCAGGCGGAGACAGAAAGTGCAGTTAAAATCACACCTTTAATGAAATAACAAATATAACATAGATCAGGAATGTAGTCAAAACAGAAGCCACGGTTTGGATGCCAGTGAAGGTAATGAGATGAGCCAGGGTCAAGAATCCAGAAGTCAGCGTAGTCAGGAGCCAAAAAGCAGGAACATGAACCGGAAGAGTAGTCAGCCAAACCAAGTTGTACACAGGAACAAAGGCACACTGGAGATAATAGACCACGCAAGGGCAAGCAGGAAATGAGCTAAGCTGCTAAAATAGCAAAAAGGGCTGCCTGTAGGTTGGACTTATGAGGCAGGTGATGGTATCCAGGTGAGTCACTGTGGAGACATGTGGCTGGTAATTAACCGACAGCTGAGCAGCTTCTGAGAAATGAAAGAAAAGAGCTACTCATTAAGTAGTAGGAGCCCAACCCTGACAGTCCATAAAAAGGGATAATCCTCGTTGGACTTAACCGATACTAATGCAGCAGATTTTACAGTGTCTGAATTCCTGGAGTTCAGCCTTAAAGCACAGGGTAATAAAAGGCTGAGACTACATTTACAAAGTTGACTGGTATCCTTGGATACCTTAATAAAGAAAATCCTATATACACTGCTCAAAAAAATTAAAGGAACACTTTGATAACACATCAGATCTCAATGGGGGAAAATATCATGCTGGATATCTATACTGATATGGACTGGGTAATGTGTTAGGAATGTAAGGATGCCCCATCATTTGATGGAAATGAAAATTATCAGCCCACAGAGGACTGAATTCAAAGACACCCCAAAAATCATGCTGAACAATGTTACAGGCAGCATAACGTTCTCCAGATCTTCTCCAGACCCTTTCACGTCACGTCTGTCACATGTGCTCAGGGTGAACCTGCTGTCATTTATGAAAAGCACAGGGCATCAGTGGTGGACCTGCCAATTCTGGTGTTCAATGGCAAATGCCAACCGAGCTCTATGGAGCCGGGCAGTGAGCACAGGGCCCACTAGAGGCCCTCAGGCCACCCTCATGAAGTCTGTTTCTGATTGTTTGGTCAGAGACATTCACACCAGTGGCCTGCTGTAGGTCATTTTGTAGGGCTCTAGCAGTGCTCATCCTGTTCCTTCTTGCACAAAGGAGCAGATACCGGTTCTGTTGATGGGTTAAGGACCTTCTACGGCCCTGTCCAGCTCTCCTAAGTAACTGTCTGTCTCCTGGAATCTCCTCCATGCTCTTGAGACTGTGCTGGGAGACACAGTAATATAGAAAATGGGATGACCGGGACACTACCACATATGGACTATAATGAGACTACCTAGAAGGAAGGGGGTCAAAAATTATTATATGTAGACCAAGTAATGGCCCCCACATATATAGCGCTGATTCACATGGAAATAACCATGTGGTGTCCTCAGGGCCCAAAACTAACTTAGGGAGAAAGGTAAAGCAATGACGAAGGCAAAGGGTGCCTGGGTAAAGTGGGTCCAAAAGAGGTGACCTCTTTTGGACCCGCTTGACCCAGGCACCCTTTGCCTTCATCATTGCTTTCCCTTTCTCCCTAAGGGAGACACAGTAAACCTTCTGGCAATGGCACGCATTGATTGAAGGTCCAGGTATCGCCTCATGCTACGAATAGTGACCCTAGCCAAATGTAAAACTAGTGAAAAACAGTCAGAAATGGTGAGTAGAGAAAAATGTCAGTGGCCTCCACCAGTAAAACCATTCCTGTTTTGGGGGTCATCTCATTGTTGCCCATCTAGTGAACCTGTTGTTAATTTCATTAACACCAAAACTGATTAACAACCCCCTCTGCTGCTTAATTGACCAGATAAATATCCCAGGAGTTTAACTGACTTGATGCTATGCTCTGAATAAAAAGTGTAACTTTAATCTTTTTGAAAAGTGTTTATTAAAAGCTACCCTAGTGAGGCTGAATCCAGTTTCAGTAATAGTGGTTTCTACCATTGTCAGCTTTATACTACTAACAGGAATTACTGCCAGCTGAGCCACTCTCCCTATGCAATTTGTGGGGTAACTGACAGTCTGGTAGCTGGTCCAGCTCTATAAATCAGGAGCAGCAGTCAACATACATAGAGTGGGATGCAGCCAACTCATAAGAAGATCATAGCTCCTGAACCAGGTCACCTACTGATCTGAGGTAAGTAATACTAACTGCCTCTTCCTGATTCTAGACACCCCAAAGTGAAAGGGCAGCTAGGATTCACGTGTCATTTTTTTACTGTTCATGTGTAAACTTTTTTTTCATTTTTTGTAGCATTCATTAAAATTTGCCATTTTAGTGCCTTTATAATCAAAGAAGAACATTTGCACTTTTGATGAGTTATTTGCTATTATAGTTTCCAGATGGAAGAACATATTTTGGTTAGTGAAAAAACTTGCTTTGACTTAGCATGCTCATAATGTCTAAATCACACTGGCTTAACATATCATAGTTCTGCCTCCTGTGCAGCCACTATAGATTTGACTTAGCTCAGTTGGAGGCCTACTTTGTCATTCTTGCGTTGAGTGGCAGATCACCTTGTCCTGGAAATGTTCCCAAACAGCTCTTTTCGCCTTCTTGCCCTCATCCCTCTTCAGTCATCTTTCTGCCATCTCTCTCCTTCTTTTCATCCACAAAGAAGACCTAGGACCAAGACCAAGTGTAAACTAATAAATGAGGCTTAGAGTGTGCTGTGCACACATTAAGAAAACAGCATAATGAGCTACATCTACTCAGAAACAGCATTATGCAAGCCTTTGTGATGGGTACGGACTGACTGACTGACTGACTGAATGCTGTATGTCACAGTACAGGGCCAAAAAAAGAGGTTACCTGAATTTGGCAGACTCTGGTCTGCTCAATTCACTGCTAATCTATAACTTTGTGCAAGTTTCTTGATGGAAATCACAACCACAAACATGCTGTCGGATTGATTATGCCTCTCTCACCTGCTCTTCTCCACCTATTTCACAACCATGATGACATCATCTCCCAAATTGGGAGTCCTTTGTTGTTACATCAACCACACTATCATTCTAAAGCAATACCAAACTTCACCCAGTTCTGTAAGTAAAGTTATTGTACCACTACTGGTGCCAGTAAATTCATGTTATTTCAGTGATCCTTATGAAAATTTTTATGTAAAGTCAATTCACAAAGATTACCACACAAGTTAAAATCCCTTGAAAAATATAACATCAGCTTCAGAGTGATGAAAACTGGGAATTTTAATACTTGTCTATGTAGAATAGAACAAATAAAACAGATTTTGGCAATGAAAAAATAACACTTCACGTGATAAACCAGGGATTTAGTTAATTTCTTGTGAAAAAATAAAGATTACACATCTTTGTGGCATATATGTTTGTAAATTGAGAATTTTTAGGAGAAAATGATCATGAGAAAAAAAAAGGTAGTGGTGTTTTATTAAATCATCCGCCTTGATGGAGCCTTATGTCTTTAATTTATATGTTATGCAAGGCAGTGGCTGGCAAGATTGTGGTCTGTGTATGTGCGTCATCTAAGGTTCTCACATACATATTGTGAGGGGCTCCAGGATTCATGACTGATATGGGGAAAACAAACTTTCTGTTTTCTTAAATAATAATATATAATACAGTATGTTTTGAACTCTGGAGCCTGGAGGCTTTGTAGAGTCTTGGGTAGAATAAAGCCTCCATTGCTAGGTTCTCATGTTACCTGGTAGCCAGATCTTAATTATTAGTCTTAGCTGTCCACATGACGACATATATATATATATATATATATATATATATATATACTGACTGACAAGACATATATACTGTCCACATGACGAGATATACTATATATATATATATATATATATATATATATATACACACACTGACTGATGCTCAGGGCACTCTAGCTCTCTCTGCTGTGGGAATCTGCTGCTGGGTAAAAAGGCTGACTGCTGATAGAATTCTAAGACAAAAAAAAAAAGATATAAGTGCTTCCTATTTGTTTTGGGGTACCACGTTAGTCAGGAATGAGTTTAGTTAGTGGCTCAGACAAGCAGATATTTTTTTTTCTATATACTATGGATATTCTGTACAAAGCTTTTCTACATTGAAACTGTGTTTGCTGTCTTGTTGAGTAAAGGTGCCGGCCAAACCTGCCTGGTACGTTCCTAGGTGTCCCTGTTTCAGGCATAGTTTCCCACTGCCACTATCAGTTGAGTCTGTCCCCTTTACAATATATACATTTAAGGATTTTTTTTAACTTTTGTGGCAACAACTTACATTGAGTAGGTTACATAGTTAGTCTAACTGAAAGACAAAAGTCCATCCAGTTCAACCATAAAAAAGAAGTTATAATCCTACACCCACCGTTGATCCAGAGGAAGGCAAAAAACCCAGCAAAGCATGATCCAATTTGCTCCTGCAGGGAAAAAAATTCCTTCCTGATCCATCGAGAGGCAATCGGATATTCCATGGATCAACTTTACCCAAAAATGTTAGTAACCAATCATATTCTGTGTATCCAAGAAAGAATCCAGGCCTTTTTTAAAGCAATCCACTGAGCTGGCCAGAACCAACTCTTGAGGGAGTCTATTCCACATTTTCACAGCTCACTGTGAAGAAACCTTTCCATATTTGGAGATTATATTTCTTTTGCTCCAGACCTAAAGAGTGCCCCCTTGTCCTCTGTGATGACCTCAGGGTGAATAACTCAACACCGAGTTCACTATTTGAACCACTGATGTATTTATACATGTTGATCATATCCCCCCTTAATCTCCTCTTCTCGAGAGAGAATAAATTCAGTTCCTCTAATCTTTCCACATAGCTGAGCTCCTCCATGCCTCTTATCAGTTTGGTTGCCCTTCTCTGTACTTTTCCCCAGTTCACCAATGTTCGTTTTGTGAATTGGTGCCCAAAATTGAACTGCATATTTCAGATGAGGTCTTACTAATGATTTGTACAGGAGTAATACGACATCTCTCTCTCTGGAGTCTATACATCTTTTAATGCAAGAGAGGATTTTGCTCGCTTTAGAAACCGCAACTTGGCATTGCATGCCATTATTAAGCTTGTGATCTACCAGAACTCCCAGATCCTTCTCCACCTGTCAGGGATCTCCTCGATCCCCGCCGCGATGGGCTCGGCGCAGGCGCACTGCTCCACCCAGCGCACGGGCACTAGGTCCGGGCCGGCCGCGGCGTTCGAGTTCGCGCATGCGCAGTAGAAGCCGCGGCCGCCCGCTGGGCACCAATGGCAGCGCAGGGCGGGATATTTAAAGGTCCCTGAGCTGTCATTTCGTTGCCTTCTGGTCTTACCTGCTTCCTGTGTTCCTGTACCTGTGCCTAGTAAGTTATTGACCCGGATTGCCTTTGACCTTGCTGATTTCTCCTGCCCAGACCCTTGCTTGCCTGACCTCTCTCCCTGGATGCCCCTTATTAGATCTGACCTCCTGCTGCTGACCTGGCGTGTGACCCGACGATTCTCTGCCTGCTCCCTGGTACCTTACCGTCCTCTACAATACCGACTCGGCCTGTCTGACTACGCACTTGCTCAGCCATCCATCCATCCATCCCATCGGGGTCACCCGACCTCCTCACATCTGGCTCTCCCTGGTTGGAGCCCCTGGCGAACACCACTACCACTGACAGGTGTGCTCAGCAGAGGCGACCTGGTCTCGGGGTACTACAAGTCCATCCCCACCATCAGGGGCCCTGGTGAACAAGTACCCTGGGGCTTAGACTCCGCGCTCTGGGCACGCCTGACCAGTGGAGTGCTAGTGGTGCCGCTCGGCGGTCCCTCACAGTACCAGAAGGCCATGACTGAGCCTCGAGGAGGACTCTCCCCGTTGGACGAGGTTTGCAGGCACCTGGCTACCCTGACGCAAGCTGTAAACACATTACAGGACAGATGTCTGCAGATCGAGAATCGGTTTCAGGCCTGCACCATCTCTGTTCCTGTTTCACAGGCCCCGGCTCCTGCACCACCGGTCGCAGCAGTCCATGAGCCGGCTCCTGGGCCTCCCACATCACTCCCTATGGCGGAACCCCGAGTACCCTTACCCGAGCGCTTCCATGGGGATCGCACACGCTTTCGGTCATTCCGTGACTCCTGTCTGCTCTATTTTGAACTGCAGCCACGGACCTTTTTGACGGAATCAGTGAAAGTGGGGTTTGTTGTCTCCCTGTTGCAGGGTGTACCCCAAGACTGGGCCCACCGACTAAGGGGAAACAATGACCCTCACCTGGTTACGGTCGACAGCTTCTTTAATGCTATGGCCATCTTATATGATGACCCACAACGGGCGGCCTCGGCCGAGGCCACACTATACGCACTCCGACAAGGTCGGCGGGTGGCTGAGGAATACGCCTCTGACTTTAGGCGCTGGATGGGTGACACTCGTTGGAACGAGTTCGCACTCTTGCACCAGTTTCGTATGGGCCTATCAGAGGCTCTGAAAGACGAGCTCGCCCGGGTGGAGGTGCCCGAGACATTAGAGGACCTGATTGCACTCACTATCAAAATTGACCGTAGACTACGGGAGCGCAGATTGGAGAGGTCTGGTCAGGGTCGCGGAAATCCCTGGGGGTCATTTCAGGGATCCAGTCAACATACTAGGCCAAGCACCCAGAACCAGCCGTTTGAAGATGCTCCCGAACCCATGCAGCTAGGCCTGGCTCGGCCTAAACTATCGCCTGAGGAACGCCAGCGCAGACGCTCCCAGAATCTGTGCCTGTACTGCGGCGAAGCTGGTCACATGGTGCGTTCCTGCCCGCAGAAACTGAGTAAGTTCACCTCATCTTCTTTATCTGTTGGCAATATGAACCCGTCCCAGTACTTAGTTGTTCCCCTCTCCTTTCAGCTTTCAGAAAGGACCGTGGAGGTGACGGCCATAGTTGATTCGGGGGCATGCAGCTGTTTTGTGGATATCAATTTTGCTCACCAGCAGGGTATTCCCCTCCGCCCAAAGGAGAAGGGGTTTCACATCTTTTTGGCTGATGGTTCCCGGATAAAGTCAGGGGTGGTTAACCAGGAGACCCCTTCCATTGTGACTTCCATTGCCGGTCAGCACCGGGAACTCCTCCGCCTGGATGCTATTGCATCACCCCTTTTCCCAGTCATTCTGGGGCTCCCTTGGTTGCGGGCCCATAACCCCCAAATTGACTGGGAAACTGGGGTTGTCTCGTTCCCTTCCCCATATTGTCGGGAACTGTGTCGAACTTCGGGCCCGGAGGTCCCCCAGGTCCTCCTGTGCTCTGAAGGGGATGACAGCCTAAAACAAGTGATCCCTGCAGCCTACCATGAGTTTCTTGATGTGTTCAGTGAACGGGGAGCAGATGCTCTACCCCCCCACCGCCCATATGACTGTCCTATTGATCTGTTGCCCGGTTCGGAAATTCCGTTCGGGCGAATTTTTCCCCTTTCTGAGCTAGAATTAGGGGCCCTGAAGGACTATATTGAGGATAGCCTCCGAAAGGGATTTATCCGTCCCTCCACTTCCCCAGCAGGTGCAGGGATCTTCTTTGTAGAAAAGAAGGACAAGACTTTGAGGCCATGCATTGACTATCGGGAGCTGAATAGGGTCACCGTTAAAAATCGTTACCCATTACCACTGGTACCTGAATTATTCCAGAGCCTAAAAACTGCAGTAGTGTTTACCAAGTTGGACTTAAGGGGAGCCTACAATTTGGTTCGCATAAGGGAGGGGGATGAGTGGAAGACGGCCTTCCGCACCCGTTTCGGCCATTTTGAGTACCTGGTCATGCCTTTCGGGTTGTGCAATGCGCCAGCCACCTTCCAACACTTTGTGAACGACATCTTTAGGGACTTCCTGGACATCTTTGTCATCGTCTACTTAGATGACATTTTAATTTTTTCATCCTCCCTGGGGGAGCACAGGGTACATGTATCAAAGGTGTTGGGGCGGTTGCGGCAGCACGGGTTGTACGCTAAAGCAGAGAAATGCTGCTTTGAACAGGCTAGCGTTACATTTCTGGGTCTGATCATCTCCACCACGGGGGTCGCAATGGACCCTCAGAAGGTCTCAGCGATCCTAGATTGGCCTGAACCCACGGACAGGAAAAGTGTCCAACGTTTTATTGGGTTCGCAAATTTTTACCGGAAGTTCATCAAGAACTTCTCGGGTCTGGTCTCCCCCATCACTCAGTTAACCAAGCTTGGGACGCGATTCAGATGGACGCCCGAGGCACAGGAAGCTTTTGAAGCATTAAAAAGGTTATTTACCTCGGCACCCATTCTGGGCCATCCCGACGCCTCCCTGCCCTACATCTTAGAAGTAGATGCATCTGAAAACGCGGTTGGCTCCATCCTTTCCCAGCGGAAGGGCGCCAAGGAACTACTCCACCCAGTAGCATTCTTTTCACGGAAACTTACCCCTGCGGAGAGGAACTACGACATTGGGGATCGCGAGCTACTGGCTATCAAAACCGCTTTAGAAGAATGGAGGTACCTGCTGGAAGGTGCCTCCCACCCCATCCTGATATTCACGGACCACAAGAACCTGGAATATCTGAGGACGGCCAAACGTCTACGCCCACGACAAGCAAGATGGGCATTGTTTTTCTCGAGGTTCCAGTTCCACATCACATACAGGCCCGGCTCGAAAAACACGAAGCCTGACGCGTTGTCACGCATGTACGAGGACACCAAGGAGATTCCAGTGCCCGACACTATTCTTCCTGCAGGAAATTTCTTGGCCCTTCAGACAAACCTTCACTCCGAGATCCTGAGAGCGTCCACAGCAATGTCCACCTCCGATGGGGCCCCCCTCCAGAACAAGGAGGGACTCCTATGGAGGGAGGACCGGATTGTGGTGCCAGAGGATGCCCGAACCTTAGTCTTGGGACATTGCCATGACCATCCACTGGCAGGACATTTTGGGCCGGTCAAGACCCTGGAGCTTCTCCGACGTTCCTTCTGGTGGCCGGACATGGCCAAGGATTGTAAGAACTACGTGGGCTCCTGTGCCATCTGCCAGCGGAACAAGCCTTCAAGGAATAAGGCGTGGGGCCTGCTACGTCCATTGCCCATCCCTGAACGACCCTGGCAGAAAATCTCCATGGACTTCATAGTCGAGCTTCCACCTTCACTGAACCACACCGCAATTCTCGTGGTCGTGGACCGCTTGTCCAAGATGGCCCATTTCATCCCTTTACGGAAAACCCCATCAGCAGCCGAGACGGCGCAAGTCTTCATCCGAGAGATCGTTAGACTGCATGGGGTTCCCGAAGACATCGTCTCGGACCGTGGGGTGCAGTTTACCTCGCGGTTTTGGAGGGCATTGTGCAAAGCCCTGGATATCAAGCTGTCCCTTTCCTCGGCTTTTCACCCTCAGACCAATGGCCAGACCGAAAGGACCAATCAGACCCTGGAGCAATACCTTCGATGCTACACATCATTCTCTCAGGACGACTGGGTGCCACTCCTCCCTTTGGCGGAATTCGCGTACAACAACGCTTGCCATTCAGCAACTGGACAGTCCCCGTTCTTCGCCAACTATGGGTTTCATCCTGTCTTCCTCCCGGACTTGGTCCCGGAATGCCCGATTCCAGCGACACAGGATGCACTGACCTTCTTCACATCCAACAATAGGAAACTACAGGAAGCCATCCGTCAAGCCCAAGAGGACTACAGGAGGGCTTTTAATAGGAAGCGAAGAGGGGATCTGGTGTTGCAGCCCGGAGAGAAGGTTTGGCTGGCTACGTCGAACTTGAGGTTGCTCTGCCCGTCAAAGAAGTTGGGACCTAAATTTATAGGCCCTTTTTGCATCAAACGAATGGTCAATGAGGTGGCCTATGAACTTGTTCTCCCTGAGACACTCAAGGTCCACCCTGTCTTCCACGTGTCCCTGTTGAAACCAGTAGTCCCTGATGCCTTCCCAGAACGGGAATCCAGGCCCCCGGAGGCCGTAACGGTTGAAGAGGAAGAAGAATTCGAGGTGGAGGCAATCCTGAAGTGCCGACGAAGGGGGGGCCAGACCCAATTTCTCATCAAGTGGAAGGGCTACGGCCCTGAGGACAATTCGTGGGAGCCAGCCCATAATGTCCATGCACCTAGGCTTGTCCGGGGGTTTCTTCGTGATCACCCGTGGTGGAGAGATCGGGTGGGCATCCGGAGGTTGCCCGTAGGGGGGGGGCAATGTCAGGGATCTCCTCGATCCCCGCCGCGATGGGCTCGGCGCAGGCGCACTGCTCCACCCAGCGCACGGGCACTAGGTCCGGGCCGGCCGCGGCGTTCGAGTTCGCGCATGCGCAGTAGAAGCCGCGGCCGCCCGCTGGGCACCAATGGCAGCGCAGGGCGGGATATTTAAAGGTCCCTGAGCTGTCATTTCGTTGCCTTCTGGTCTTACCTGCTTCCTGTGTTCCTGTACCTGTGCCTAGTAAGTTATTGACCCGGATTGCCTTTGACCTTGCTGATTTCTCCTGCCCAGACCCTTGCTTGCCTGACCTCTCTCCCTGGATGCCCCTTATTAGATCTGACCTCCTGCTGCTGACCTGGCGTGTGACCCGATGATTCTCTGCCTGCTCCCTGGTACCTTACCGTCCTCTACAATACCGACTCGGCCTGTCTGACTACGCACTTGCTCAGCCATCCATCCATCCCATCGGGGTCACCCGACCTCCTCACATCTGGCTCTCCCTGGTTGGAGCCCCTGGCGAACACCACTACCACTGACAGGTGTGCTCAGCAGAGGCGACCTGGTCTCGGGGTACTACAAGTCCATCCCCACCATCAGGGGCCCTGGTGAACAAGTACCCTGGGGCTTAGACTCCGCGCTCTGGGCACGCCTGACCAGTGGAGTGCTAGTGGTGCCGCTCGGCGGTCCCTCACACCACCATTGATTCCCCCAGTTGTACCCCCCTAGTATGTATGATGCATGCATATTCTTAGCCCCCAAGTGCATAACCTTACATTTATAAAAATTAAACATTACACAAACATTAAATATCATTAAAAATTAAATATCATTTGCCATATAGTTGCCCAATTAAACAGTGCATTGAGGTTGGCTTGTAAGTTGGAGATATCCTGTAAGGACGTTATTCCACTGCACAGTTTGGTGTCATCTGCAAAGACTGAAATGGGATTTTTAATCCCAGACCCTATATTGTTTATAAATATATTAAAAAGTAAGGGTCCCAACACTGAACCTTGGGGTGCTCCACTAACAATCCTAGACCATTTAGAGTAGGAATCATTAACCACTACTCTCACAATACGATCTTTTAGCCAGTTTTCTATCCATTTACATACAGATTTTTCCAAGCCCGTAGACTTTATCTTACACATTAGCCGTGTGTGGGGAACAATGTCAAACGCTTTTTGCAAAATCCACAAGTATACCACATCCACCGCCTCCCCTCTGTCCAAGGGTTTGCTCACCTCCTCATAAAAATAAATCAGATTTGTTTGACAAACTGTCTTCCATGAATCCATGCTGTCTCTTGCTTACAATATTTTTTTCCAGCAAGATCTCATCTATGTGGTCTTTTTTTAAACTCTCCAGTATCTTCCCAACTATAGAAGTTAAACAGGTCTATAATTACCCCTTTTAAAATATGACCCCCTTTTAAATATAGGCACCACATTGGCCTTACGCCAATCCAGTGGTACTATGACAGTCATTAAAGAGTCCCTAAAAATTAGAAACACTGGCTTTGAAATTACAGTGCTCAATTCTTCAAGGACCCATGGGTGTATGCCATCCGGTCCAGGTGCTTTAGTCACCTTTATACTGTCTAAATATTTCTGGATCATATCAATTGTGAGCCAATGTGGATCATCTGGAGCTGTGTCAATACCATACCCAATATGGACAAGAGCTCCCCCATGCTTCTTTGTATGCACAGAGCTGAAGAAGGTATTTAATAAATTTGCCTTCTCTTGTCCCCAGTCACCCACTCTAGATTATTTTGTAAAGAGCCTATATGCTCAAACCTGACCAATAATATATTTGAAGAATGCTTGGGGGTTTGTCTTGCTATCTTTAGCAATCTTTGGTTTGTTTTCAATTTCTGCGGTCTTTATTTCCTTTTTGCATATTCTGTTATATTCTTTGTAATTTTTAAATGATGATAGCATTCCTTCATTTTTATATTTAATTAAAGCTCTTTTCTTATTATCTGTAGCTTTTTCAACTTTGGCCGTAAGCCACATAGGTTTGATTTTCAGCCTTTTAAACTTCTTGCCCATGGGAATAAATTTTGCAGTGTGTTTGCATACAGTCTTTTTGAAAAACTCCCATTTCTGTGTTGTGTCATCGATGCCAACATTCACTCCCAGTCTAAGTCTTGAAGAGCAGCTCTCAGCCTTGGAAAATTAGCTCTCTTAAAGTTGAGCGTTTTTATTTTTTCCATATGTGCTTGTTGTTTACAGCTAACAATAAATTAAATCATGTTGTGGTCACTATTACCCAGATGTTCTATATGGACATTTGTAATAAGCTCTGCCTGGTTTGAGATTACCAGATACAACAGAGCATCATTCCTAGTTGGGGCCTTTATGAACTGTACCATAAAATTTTCCTGTAGTAGGCTTATATATTTTTGCCCTTGAACTTTTCCTGCAGTACCATTACTCCAGTCAATTTCCAGGTAGTTAAAATCCCCCATTATTTTCACTGTCCCAGCCCTTGCAGCACTTTCAATCTGTGCAAGGAGTCTCCACCTCCTCTATTACCATTGGGATGCCTTTATCAAACTCCAATGATTACCTTTGTAGTACTCACCCCCACAGTTCCACCTGCAATGCTACAGTCTCATCACACTCTCCATCAACTAGGTCCTCTTTCACACTCGTTCTGAGATCACTTCTCACATAGAGACAGACACCACCATCTTTCCTTTTTACCCTGTCTCTCCGAAAGAGAACATAGCCAGGTTTTTTCAGGTCCCTCTCTAATGGAATTCCAAAATAGATTTTCATGCTAAAACTGGACTGGATATTTGGAGTGAACAGGAATTTGCTGGGTTACTGAACCGTTAGCAAATCATCTCCCTATTTTATAATTACATGGCGTGATTTATATAATATGACGTGGTATGCTTCACTGAAATGGTTGGTTAGCATTGATGTTTTGTGTCAGATATGCTTGGTAGACAGTGCCACAGTATCACTGCGTAGACCTAATTCAGCAGCTATAACATAATTATTTCCCATAAAAATGTTTTTAATCAAATCAGAATTTGGTTGTATAGTTTACTGCAATACAGCTGAGAACACAATATGATTGACTACAGATAACATAGCAGAAAATGCTATAAACAGTCACTGTACATTTTGTATTGTTAAGAGGACCGAGACACTTGGTACTTTATTTTATGGCTTTGTATAAGTGCACTTTAACAACTGCTCTGTGATGCCTTGGGGACACACTTGAATAAAACCCTCTTCTTCTAGCATGTTTTATGCCAAGTACAGGCTGCTTAGGGTATATATACAGTATATATATATATATATATATATATATTGTATATTATATACATATGTAAGGAAATATATTTTTACCTTAACTGTATTCTACCTCCAAGAACTGCCTGTTTTTCATACATTTACTGAGAGAGCATCTCCTCTTATAATCGCCCTCTTTACGTGCGTGAAAAACAGCGGAGCCTTAAATAGAAGGTATCTGCCTGTCTCACTTCCATCACAAATCCCAAGAATAAGCACTATATTACTAATTTTAAGGCAGTGGATTGAGCTATGCAAGTCATTGCTTTATGGCTCTGGGCCAACTGTACAGTCAGAAACACTAGTTTACAGCAGATAAAGGCTAATATTAACGGCATTAAGCATGTATATACCTTCTGCACTGGTTTAGTTGAGGACTTTTTGGGTTTCTTTTAGCTACCATATCATAACTTGGTTATGCTTTTAAATGTAGAAGAAATACTTCACTCAAAAAGAAAATTCTTAATAATTGTATCTAATATTATAAAATTGATCATTTCAATAACATAATCACTTTTGGTCTGCAAAAGTTGATTACATTAACCACTTCCAGTCCGGCCGTTGAATATAAACGGCCGGACGGTGGCAGTGCAGGGGTGGGTGGCCGTTTATAAACGGCCTCCCTGCCCCCTGCTTGTGCGCGCTCCCTGGGAGCGCGCAGCACCACGATCCAGTGCCCGCTGTGTCCTCCGGGCACAGTGGAACTACGATCATTGTGTGGGACCTCTGTGTGAGGTCCCGATCATGTGATCACTGATTGGCCAATCAGTGATCACATGAAGACTAGTAAGCAAGATGTCACTTCTGACATCATTGCTTACTATGTGTGAAATCTGTGAATGATCACAGAGGTCACATGGTACAAGGCTATTCACAACAGCCTTGTACAATGTGACAAGCTGTGACCAATCACAGCTCACACAGTATTTCTCAATGGCTGCAAGAATGCAGCCAGAGAGGAGAAATGATTGCTTTTACAGCCTGTATGGGTGTAAAAGCAATCAGTGTAAATAAAAAAAAAAATCTTCATAATCCCCCACAAGTAGTACAGTGGCACCATGGTGACACTGTACTGCTAGGGTGACAATATGTAAAAAAAAAACCATAAATAATAATATAAAAAAATTTAAAAAATTTTAATTATAATTTTTGGTTATAAACTAATTTGGGTTATTTTTTTTTACTAAAAAGATAACTGAATAAATATTGGCCAAGATTTATGAAGAAAGATTATTTATTTGCAAAATTTTATAAGAAAAACACTTGTTTTCAAATTTTTGGGACTTTTTCATTTATATAACAAAAAAAAAATCACAGTGGTGAATAAATACCTCCAAAATAAAGCTTTATCTGTCTCAAAAAAATGCTATAAAATTCATATGGGTACAGTGTTGCATGACCGTGCAATTGTCATTCAAAGTGTGATAGTGCTGAAAGCTGAAAAATGGCCTGGACAGAAAGGGGGTGAAAGTGTCCTGACTTGAAGTGGTTAAATTGGTGGGTTGACAAAGCAATTTATCTTTAATTGTAAGGACCAGGGGCAGACTGACCATTTGGAAACTCGGGCACTGCCCGAGGGCCGTGCCCGAGTTTCCATGAGATGCCCCTGGTACCTTTTTCATAGGCTTTTTTGAGTTTGGGCAAGGACACAGGGGCCCTATGATCCCCTATTGCCCGGTGCCCCATGAGTTGTCAGTCCACCCCTGGTAAGGACAGTATTGCTAGGTAATTGCAGATCAGCCGAAATCCACATACTGGGAAATGGAACAGATATTCACCAGCAAAACTACTACTGATTCATACAAGCAGTTCATCAATGGTCCTTAGCATGTCTGTTCAGGCCGGTGCCTTTGAGCTTGTGTCGATGGCACCGGTTTGACATCAGATTGAGACACTTCTTATAGCTTTCTATATTCATTGACAGGTGCATGTGGCCTGCAGCTGACCTCCTTCTGACCTACCTGAGCTGATTTCAGTGGATTTTGCTTTTCTATAGAATTTTATGAGAATGCAGATCCTGCTTAAAGCAAACATATGCCCATTGACACAGGACCTTATATTGTTACTTGAATTGTTTGTCAGAGGCTTTTAAATATGCTATTTACATAGAAAGAATGGTAATTGGATCTGCTAAACAATCTATAAAGATAATTAAGCTTTGTTTCCTACTGCAGTTCATAAATGTTGCCTGATCTGCAATAATTTGCTCAGATGCCAGATCAAGGCCAATATTTGTTTTCTTAGGTAATTATAACTTTTCAAAGCCAACAATAATCATTTTACACTCTACTAATTAGACACAGTGGCACAATATAATTTGCAGTGGAATGCGGAATGTTTTGTTTGGTAGCATTACTGCTGCTGGTTTATTTTTAATTTATTTTCAAAATGAACTAAGCATACAATTTTATGTTTGTGTCTAATAGAGTGCTTGAAGATGACCTGAAGCTAAGCAGTGATGAGGACGACTGTCAACAGGTAATGCCATTCTCCTCTACTGTATGTGAGAATTGTTTGGTTTTTTTTTAAATATGCTTTTTGTAAACAACATGAAATAAGTTATTTTCAAACTCTTTAAACTTGCAGCTTTTTGTTAAAAGAATACCTGGGAATCCTATGGTTCTTGTTTAGCCAATTGTCTTGTTATAAGGTGACAACTTAGGTAAAATGGGTAAACAAGCGCTAGATAAAAGGGTTGTGATAAAAAGCAACTGGCATAAAAGGTATAACCTCCAACCTTCAAAAGTACAAAAATCATAGAAATGTAGCGCTCTAAACAAACATAATGATATATATATAAATACATCTGAAAATAAAGTGAATGCATTTGTATAAACCTTCATATGCAAACACCAAATAATGGAAACCAGGAAGTAACTAAAGAAACATTAAAAAAAAGTTTTAAACAAGTAAATATGACATACTTTCCCATCTATTTACTAATGCTAGCAGCATAAGGATTAAAAATAGTCCATGTTGATTGAGGGAGTGAAGTTCTTCTTTAAGTATATATAGTCAGGAAATAGATAAAAAGGATAGTAAGAGATCAATAGTGTTGAGGTACAACAAAGGGTGAAAAAAGCTAAAAAGTGTTTTTTTTACAGGCAAAGATAAATCCATGGCAATCGTTTATGATACAATGCTTAAGAAACTAAATGTTGTCCAGATGAGGTTTAGATCTACTTTAACTTAAAAATCATGACACACTTTCATTTCCTTTTTACTTCAACACATTAAAATAGAATGCTATGGGGTTGATTTAGTAAAATTGGAGAGTGCAAAATGTGGTGCAGCTCTGCATAGAAACCAATCAGCTTCCAGTTTTTTGTCAAAGCTTGTTTGAACAAGCTGAAGTTAGAAGCTATTTGGCTACTATGCACAGCTGTACTAGATTTTGTAAACCAACTCCTATATGGCATTACTAAAACAAATTCCGTTATATTCAAGATTCTAATTTAATTGTAAATAGGACACAAAAAGTCCCTTCTGATCCATTGTTTTAATGCAGCCTGGCTGTGTATCACTACTTTTTGCAAATAGGAGCCACCCCATCCTTTCTCTTTTGTTCTTCAAAATCAATGACATTAATGTGAATGGAAGACCCCATGGCCTTGCTCAAAAAGGCCAAGTTGAGAAAGTTCAGAATACCTGGTTCTACTTGTGGGATTATACACTGTCTCAGGACTACAAATATGTTCTGATGTAGCTGAATCCATTGACATGGACTGTGGCTACCCCCAACCTCCCAAGGAAGGATACACTCAAGCACTAACACCCTCCTCCCACCCTCGTAATCCTCCCATTCTGTTTTCGCCTGTTTCTCTCTCTAACCTCTCTCTCCTTTCTTTCTTTCTTTGTCCCTGCTTCTCCTTTCCCCTATAGAGTTATAAACTTTACTTCTGTATTGCTACCCTTAGAGGTGTTGCTGGATATAATGTCTCTGTATACCTGGAAATGTTCCTGGACTTACTGACACACCTTGGGGTATTTCAAGCCAAGTATATCCTAAACAAAGAGAATTAGCAAGAGCACTTATACAAACAATCAATAAGACAGCAACATTACTCTGAGAGATATGGTTAAAAACCTGTAGTATACTGTAGTATACCTATATAACAACACTATTAGCAGAACCGAACTGCATTTATCTAGCAACAGTATATAAAGACAGTCCCAATTTCCTATAACAATACCCATTTGGCACACAAGAAATTAAATGAAGAAAAAAACATTTGCCAGCAAAGTTGGGGCCCTTGCGGAAAGTACAACGGTTCCCAGCAGACAACAGCTTAACATGTATGATGTTAGACTTTAACCAAGCCCTTGGCACCCTTTTCTGGGTCTCTGGACACATGCTCTGATTCAGACAGGGATAGAAGTTTTTGTGATCTCTCTCTTTCAATCCTGCTGAGACGTCTCCTCTTTCCTTCCGTACAAGTGGTTTTAGCTTTCTCGAGTACAGTCTTTGTAATTCAAAAGGTCACTGAATAAAGACAATCCCACTGGGGAAGAATTATATCACACAACCAGAAAACAAGAAAAGTCAGTAGCCAAGAGGCATCTCACCATAGTAGGTACTCTCCGAACTCCAGGCATTTCCACATAGGTATGTGAAAGGGTGCTCCCTAACAAGCTAGCACCTAGCAGTAGTAGACAGTAGTCCTCTCCTGATGGTCAGGGGTCTGCTGATGGTCACAGACACTCACAGCGTCCAACAAGAAAAACAGTGATTCCCAGTACAGGCTCTCAGAATCCAGGTACCCTCACATGTAGCATTGAACAGAGTATAATGGCAACAGCAGTCTCTGATCAGCACTATTCTCCTGGGCAGCACAGAATCAGATAGCTGTTATCCCTCACTGCAACATTGTGGAATTCCCCCGCTTTTCCTCGCAGCAGCCTCCACATCACACGTCTTCTTGCTCTATTGCATCAGCCAATCATCATCCTCCAGACCCAGCTAAGATGGCTGTACTGGAGACAGCATTGCAAAATGGTCTTCTTAAAGATGGCTTCTGCATTTCTGTATTAAAGAATATTCAGTTTACCCTGTCCACACTGTAGAAGGATAATACAGCAGCAATAAAGGAAGAAATTCCACAGTAGTTTTCAGCCACAGTCCAGCGTATATCCCTGTTTCTCACTTCCTATCAATACTCTTTTAGTAGAGTTGTTATATTTCTGTTGTTCTCAAAAGAAACAGAGGACAGGACGGCACAAACTAACTGTACAAATTTGTTGAACACCGAAAGGTGCGCCCTGTAGGCTGACATTTATATTGCCATTCTGGAACAATATGGCCTGTATACATATATTGCCTGGGAAATTAATATGGTTTTATTGTGACCCTTGAAAGATTGTCACATGCCCTATACTACAATTTGTTCCAATGTAATAGGCAGGGAGTGCTGTGAAACCATCTGTGTTCTTAAAAAGGCTAAAATAAAGACTTTATTAACAAAAAAATCCCTAGAAACATTCCTAGATTTGAAATTTTAAAACCTGTTGTATGAGGGGGTTTATTAATGCAGGTGTATAAAGTTCATAACTATTACCCTGCAGTAAAAGTCAGCCTTTCTGTAGACAGGAAATATGAAAAAGCATGAAATGCATATTCTTTGTGAAAATAATGTTTGTAAGTGAATCTGAGCCTTACAGATAATTTGTAAAACCAGAAACTAGGACACCTTTTATTCACATGGTTTAAAATCTTGTTCTCAAAAAACTGCCACAATCTTTAAAACACCCTGACAGTGTTATAGTGTGACCCTACCCTGGCCCTGTCACTGTCATATTACAGGCTTTTCTTTTTTCAGCTAGAAATAGAGAAAAACTGGAGAACGTGTAAAAAGGAGCCAAGAGCTCAGCCTGCTGGCAGGAAATGAGAACACACAATATTCATATGCAAAAAATATATTATAAAAGCCAGCATCCACGAAAAGTATAAAAAATGTATTTATTCAGGATCAATAACTCACACCACATCAAAGTAAGAATAGGAACGACGGCCAGGAGCTTGTACATTTGAGCAGCAAGTCATTAATGGCAGCTCCCATCTTTGTATCTTGTCAGGTTCCCATTTTTCTCTGCAATTCTGTGCAGACTGTGTTGCAGAACAGGTGCTCTGTAATAATTTACTGTGTTGCCAATCAAAATGAATGTCTCTATAGAGCACCAACACGCGATACATGCAGCGTACATTTGTGAATAGATCTTTAAAGTGGGCTTGCCTTTAACAGTAACGTCATATTAATCAAAAGGGCACTTGGTAACATTGCCAAATTACATTATTATTTATATTTTTAATAGTAGTTGTGAAAGGGAATATACAAACAGAAGTCTGCACATATTTTCTGGTACATTGCTTAAGATCCAGTATGTAATAAAATAACAAGATGGATACAAGCAGTGGAGATGGTTTAGCAAATGGTATTACATAAGGCACATTGGATAGGATTAAGTATCAATAGGTGGAGTCTGTATCTGAGTGAATCATACAGTCACATATTAGTGCAGGTTACAAAGCACTAATAGGCTGCCCATTGAGCGAGACAAAGAGTAAGAATGGAATTCCCTGGGTACTGTTTGAACTGCTGTTCAGATCATAGTACAAAAGAGATTGTAAGTTTGGTGGGACCCGAGTGGTTCATCAAAGTGTATACGCCAGGATGAATGTAACAAGGTCCAGAATAGTAAATGAAAAACTGAAGCAGTAGAATCTAAATTAAGGGGCTTCCATGTTTACATCAGATAGGGAAACGAGGTATGGTTTAAGTGGTGGGGTAGCATAGATATAGTGATATGCCTAATACGATTGCGAGATGGAATTCTTGCCCTACATTTGCAAAGAGGAGTACCGTGGGACAGCAAAGAGCAGAAAAAGGTCAAACATAGAGGACTCAATTTTGTAGAAAACAGGATGCAGTGTCTTGATGACTACTATATATGGTAGTTAGGGAGCTTGAAGCTTAAGGCAGGGGTATGACAAGATGAGCCTGAATTGCTTTAGAAATGCTTCTCCCTCTGGAAATGTGGAACAAATATATATTTTACCATGTAAGGTGAACAGAAAGTGAACAGCCATCAACATTTCATCTTTGTTGAGTAGAAGTTGGAGCACAGGTTTTAGTGTTTTCCTATTTTTGCACTGTGGTTGAAGAGATAGCAGCAAATAATTATGTGGCTATTCACATTACTTAACATTATAGAATTGGAGTTTGATAATGATATCTCAATGGTTACCATCCTGTAGTAAGGAAGTCAGAGCCCTGTGTACACAATCAAGTTCCAATCTATGAGTTGTTATATATTATATAAGGATCCCCAACAAATCCTTCACTGCCTCATTTACATACGTAACGAATTCCTTTTCCATCCATTTCTGAAATATGGCAAGGATGGTGGGGTCTCCAGAGAATTCAGGTTGTGGTGGCTGGGTAAGAGCTGGAGATGGTGCAAGGCAGCCCACTACGCTGCTTTGACTGATGATGATGTCCTCTATTGCTCTGTCTAGAGATGGGGGGTGGACTGAGGAGATCCCCTACAAGGGGAACCCTCATTGGAGGGCACAGGTTATTGTGCAGAGGAGATTTATTGCTTACATGTGCAAAGGATAAAGCACATGTACCAACAATTGGTACTACCTTTAAGTTATTCTAAAAGATGATATATTCTGAGTTAACCGACTCCTTTCCTTATGACAAAGTCTTTCAGTCCCTCCTCAAAAGTAGGAAATTCCCCATGAAATATATTCAAAATTCTAGGGGATATAAGTCACACTCGGGAAAAAACCTGGGACTCAATTTTCCAGAGCAACAAAATAAAACTGATACTTAGAATGGCCCATAAATCATCCATTTCCACCAAAGTTCAGGAAACAGGATTTAAAATCTTGAAGTGCTGGTATAGGGTCCCCATGACCTATTGTGGGAATTCTTCCCACGGTGCTCACCCCTGTGATGGAGTTTCCAACAGCACAGAGGTACCATTATACAAACTTTATGATCTTGTTCAGCACTTTGCAGCTTTTGGGACCAAGTAAAAGAGGTTTCCTTTAAACTCACTGTCATTCATCAAGGGGATGACACTGTTGCTTTCCTCCTTCATCTCACACCTTTATCTATGAAATATTACACACAATCACTCCTAATCCTTTTTTTAAACACAGCTAAGGCATGCATTCACCTCTACTCTAAAGAGATAACACCAAAACAATTGCAATATGGTTAACCAAGGTCAATGAAGTCAAAACTATGGAGGAAGTTATTACATACTCTAACTATAAAGGGGAACAATTAGTAATTCCGCTGTTATGGCACACATATGAAGCCCCCTCATATGTAAGCTCACTCAGGGATCCTTTTCTACACAAATATTCATTTATCAGAGATGCCTGATAGCAAAAGATGAAATCAAAATGGCCTGCGACTCCCTCACCCCTCTAACCCCACCCATTTTCCTTTCTCCCACCCTCTCCTTAATCTCCTCCCTGCTCCATTTTGTATTTTCTGTTTGACCTACGCTTCAGAGATACCTACATTTCATACCTAGACTATATCAGAATCAAAGCTCTGCAGCCCATAAATGTTCTTGTGCTGTACTGCAATGAGTAATGTATCTGTAATTGATAATGGTCGGGAGGACTCTGATTCTTCTTGCTTCATATCATACTTACTCTTTCACAGCCCACAATATTATGCAAAAATCCTTTGCCGGGTCTTTATTTGTGGAATAGTTCAATTGACTACAGCGTAAGGCTGATGAAATAATGAGAGCTCACAGCTGCAGATTCAGTAGGTATTTGTTGACCCTACAATGGTGTCCCTGAGCCAATCGTGAGCTGAAAATATGTCACCAGCACACCAAGGAATCTCCAAATCGGTCAAAAGCTTTATTCAGCGGTTACAACATATTAACAAAGGCAACGTTTCAGAGCCACACAGGGCCCCTTCATCAGGCAAGTGAAGGGGCCCTGCATGGCTCTGTAACATCGGGGTCAATTCACTAAGAGTTAAATAACAACTGAAAACATGCGGTAAAATAATGCATGCGGTAAATTTTTTGCAAATGTGCAATTCACTAAGAATTTTGCGGTAAATAACTCTGGCGGTAAAATATCTGTATTGCGGTAATTAAAGCATATTTTAATGTAGTAATTTATCACACGGTAGCTTATGTCCCACTGACAGGTAAATGAAAACAAAACATGGCAGCAATTACAAATGATGAAAAAAGCAGTGTGGGGCTTCCCCCTCCCCCCATCCATTTTAAGGAAAACCCCACAACAAAATAAAAAACAAACAAAAAAAAAAAACGGCCCTTTGGTCTGGTATGCATTTTGGGGGAACTCCACACCAAAATAATTATTAAAAAAATGGCGTGAGGGTCCCCTCGCAATCCTAAGGGATTTTGGGTCTGGTATGGATATGGGGCAGACCCCATGCTGTTTTTTTATAAAATTTTGGCATGGGGTTTCCCTTAATATCCATACCAGTCCCCTAGGGGTTGGGAGGGACACCCTCGCTGCATCTGGAAAAATACCGCATGTTATACCGCCAGCAAAACCCTGGTGATAAATGTCACTTTTTTTAAACTTTCTGTTGTATTTGTGAACTGGACTTGACAGCTTACCGTGTTTTTTTTTTTTTTGCGGTATTTACCAACACATTTTTAATTTTGCGCTAAATACCGCGGAATCATTTTTTTTTTTTTTTTGTGAATTGGACATTTTGTTACTGCATGCGATAATTCAGTTACGTGACGATTACTGAATTGACTCCATTGTCTTTGCTAATATAAACCAAGTGCAGCGCTAATAAATATATTATTAGTAATAATGTCCGTATAAGCGACCAAATAAATGTATAAATAAGATATAATGAATAAATTAATAAAAGTTCATAAAGTGACAATCCGTGCTTAAAGTGTCAACTGCAGCGATGCTTCAGTGCTTGTGCTTGAAAGTGTGGTAAAAACACGCACTCACCAGATGCGTATTGGAAATATGCATGTAAATAAACACTCAGAGGTCCTTTTTAAGGAAGCGGGTTAGGCCGGGCGAAGGATTATCCTCCCTCTGGGTAGCATATGGCACAGCAGGTACTCCTGGGTAGTATGAGGATCCAATCAGCCAGAGGTCCCCTTTAAGGGATGGATGGGTGTTGCAGCCTGTGTTACAGGAACTCCCTCCTCTGGATACTGGGATTGATCACGACTCTGGGAAGGGCTCTAAAAATCAATAGCTCCACAAGGGAGCCACACAAAAGGTGCTCATAGTGTAGTAGATCAAATAAAGTATTTATTCCAAAAAGATAAAATAAGTATATGGCTAGATAATGGTGAATCCACGATTACAAACTGCAGTGTAAAGGACCAACCTTCCATAAGAAAGATGGCCGCCGGACCTTCACAAGGCTCCGGCGGCATGACGTCACGGCGTATTGGCTCCTACTTACGAGTTTCATGCCACGCACGTCTTCAGAGGGGATGCCAATAGCACCATGACCTGCACTGTCTGAATTTATAGGGAAGATGGTGCATGCGCACTACGCCAGCGCCATCTTGGTGAAGGGAAAACCGTGTGCGCGTCATCCACGGGCACCATTTTGCCATGGATTTATGGGGAAAGCATCATTAACACATCGGAGGACAATTTGCTTCATGTTAATTAGCCATTAAATTACAAAAGTTACAAAATAAGTAAAACAAAACTCCGGGAACTTCTTATGGACAAGAAAGTTTATGATTATAGCCCACTTTTTGAGCGGCCACAGACCCGAGGAGTCATATTGGGAATATGTGACCTGGGGTAAAAGGGGATAAGACCCCAGTTGTGTAGATATGGGCAAATATGCATATATATATAAAAATTATTTTGATATCTGACACAACGGTGCTCACGTATTACCATATCAAAATCTCATCATAAAATTTATAGAACCCAGATAAATATATAAAAAATGTAATAGATAAAAAGTAATATTAAAAAAAATTAATATATGAGTGTGCTAAGGATCGAAATGTAAAAAATGTTAAAAATCCATGGCAAAAAACATCCGTTTCCATCATACATTGATAAATAATATAAAAATATAATATATAATAATAAAATATCATAACCTCAAAAAACCAATGTAGAATAGAATGGAGCAAAATCTAAAATAATCGGATCAACCTACAAGGAATAATAACATAATTAGAAGGATAATGCTGGAATATTAAATAGTCCCGAACAAATCGTATTCATAAATCTAATAAAATATGTCATCAGATAGGAATGAAATCCATGTAAAAAGGAGACAAAGCTTCTTAAAAACTCCTATAGTAAACTTATACATCTAGTAAACCCTCTGCGTAAGAACAATGTACTAAAATCATGTATATACCAATTAAAATCACATAAAAGAAAATATTAGTATATATGTGGACAGGTATATAAACTAGATCTAACTGTTGTCGATAAAACAATCAACATCCACCTCTATGTTATGTCCAGCAAGGGTTATAAAATGCCTAATTCGAAAATTCACTTAGTTTCAAGCTGCAAGACAGCCCTTCTTTTGTGTGTGCCCCTCCAATGTGGTGTTACATTGTTGATCCCCAAAAATTTGAGTATGGAGGGGTCCTTATTGTGGAAACGCTTATAGTGCTTGGACAGTGAATGTTCTTTGAAACCCCTTTTGATGTTATATACATTCTCGCGAAGCCTGTCTCTTAATCTTCTAGTTGTACGTCCTATATATTGCTTGTGGCAAGGACATTCAAGCATATATACTATACATAGCGACTGTTGCATGAAATGAATTTATCAATGTTATAAGATCTGCCTGCATTTTGGGATATATAAGAAGTAATTTTCTGTTTTCTGGTATTGTTGCATTGACAAATAATGTACTTGTTACATGGGTGAAATCCTTTTAAACTGGAAAATAGGGAAACACTTTCAGGTGGGTTAATCACATTAGGCGCTATTTGATTTCTTAATGCAGTGGCCTTCTGAAATATGATTTCCGGCTTATCGGGTAAGATTTGGGACAGAACTGTTTTTAGGATCCCCCAATTTTTCATAATAATTTTAATAACGGCCCTATGTTGTGTGGAAAAAGTAGTCACAAAGGGGCATATTCTAGTTTGCCCTTGCCTATCACTATTCCTGAGCATATTGTCCCTGTTCATATCAGCCACAAGGTTCAAAGTGTTATTTAAGGTTGTCTCCATCATAACCCTTTTCCAGTAAGTAAAGTAAAACCAGACACTCGGTATACTCTTCAATGTAAATTATTATTAGTTATTTCAAATGACACAGTGTACAGACTGCGAACGCATTCCATCTACACCTTTCCTCATAGCATGATAGCGTACTTAAAAATCATTACTTATATACTTTCTCCTACACCTACTCCATAATAAATTACAGAGGCAGGACTCAATTATTTGAAAACAATTAAGAAGTAAATAACCCAAGCATTGAGTAGAACTAACAGAATGATATTCTGCCGAAACACAAAAAATAAATATACACATACAGGAAATAAAAAATATATAATCAATTCACCTAGCCATATAATTATTTCAAAAACAAATCTATGTCCAATGCATTATTCAGACGGAGTGGTGCTCTTGTGTTCAATGTGTTAATTCGCAACACTTTCCGTTGTAATAATATATGATGTGCGATTCGTTTTGTTACGCATTGAAATTCTGAGAAAATTTTAATTATTCGGAGCTTTGGATGTGTCCGAATTTCTGAATCACAACGGAAATGAATTTCAACAAATCCAAAATAAATCAACTGAATTTATATTCGAAAGTGAATTTGAATCCGATTATGAATTTAAATTAAAAAATTAATTTGAATTTGAAATGGAAACATATTGCAATAAATACAGTAAGCTATAAAAGTGAAATAAGATGATGATTCCTACTTAATTAAATAAATATTGCGCTATGTGAAACAATAAACTTCATACAACATGCATAAGCACTATGAAGACCCTCATACCTATGAAAGACAATCAACAAATAAATAAATAAATGAATAATGCTGTGCAAATTACACTAATCACAATTGTACATAGAAAAACTGTAACATGTGATCAAATCAGGAAAACAGTGACATATTGTCCATATAAACATATTTCAAATTTGAATTTTGAGTCGATTTTAAAGTAAAGAACATAAGAAACGAATTCTGAAAAAGAATCATTCTAACATAATGAATATGACGAAACTAAATAATCAACTTAACAAACAAATCCGAAACGAAACCAAACAGATTTTTCCATTGTGCACATCTCTAGTATCTCTCCATCTGAGTGGTTTATTAACACGTTCTGCACCAAAAAAAGAAAACGAGTCTAGATCAGCCCTTGGAATTTCCACTTGCCCACTCGCATTGGGTGAGTGGAAATAAGGTGGGGATGAGCAGTGCCAGGACTAGCAGTGGGGGCGGTGAAAAGCAGCAATCTTCTGTATGGCTTTCAATGGAGCAGTTGAAAGCTGTGGGAGGGAGAGGAGGAGAAACGGCTACCAGCTACTGCATTGAAATCCATACAGGAGATCGCCGCTTGTTACTGCTGCACAGATCATACCTGATCGTTCATTTTTTTTTCCTTCCCCCCCCCCTTGCTGTATGCCTCTTAGTGCCCCCCCTATTAGTGGGGATAGGGGGAAGGGCTGGGCACTGAGGAGCACATTGCGGGGGGGGGCAGGAAAGAAGCGGAACTATTAGGAGGTATGATCTGTTGTGCAGTGGTGACAAGCAGCGATCTCCTGTATGTCTTTCAATGAAGCAGCTGGAAGTCGCATCTCCTCCTCTCCCTCTAGCGGCTTTCAGCTGCTTCATTGAAGAAGGAGGGAGGAGAAGGAAAGCCTGGATCTGCTCTGCCTCCCCCTGTGCCCTCCCACATTCCAGTCCATGCAGCTTCAGAGGATGTGTGGGTGGGAAATTGAACACAGAGCAGCCGACAGCTCTGATACTTCTGAATGAGCATGTGAGTCCGCTCAACCTACCTTCCTTCCACCCACCCCTTCCTTCCTTCCACCCCTTCCTTCTTTACTTCCACCCACCACTTCCTTCCTTCCATCCACCCCTTCCTTCCCTCTTTCCACATCTTCCTTCCTTCCACCCATCCTCCCTTCCTTCCACCCACCCCTTCCTTCCACCCACTCCTTCCTTCCTTCCAACCCTTCCTTCCTTCCACCCACCCACCCCTCCCTTCCTTTCTTCCACCCCTCCCTTCTTTCTCTCCACCCCTCCCTTCCTTCCTTCCTTCCACCCCTCCCTTTCTTCCTTCCTTCTTTACTTCCACCAACCCCTTCCTTTCTTCCACCCCTTCCACCTCTCCCTCCCTTTCACCCCTCCCTTCATTCTTTCCACCCTTCCCTTCATTCCACTCCTCCCTCCCTCTCTGCCTTCCTTCCTTATTTCCACCCCTTCCTACCTTCTTTACATGCCCCCCTCTCTTACACCCCTTTCTCCCTTTTTTCCACCACCTCCCTCTCTTTCTCTCTTCCTTCCTTCCACCCCTCCCTTTCTTAAATTTCCTTTCTTCCTTCCTTCCCTTCCTTCATTCTGCGTAAAACATTTAATAGTGCCATTTCATGAGATTATTTATGAGGGCGTGTTTAGGGGCAGAATGAGGGGCAAGGCAGGTTAGGGGTTGGGTGGGGCAACTGATGGAGAGTAACTCTTAAGTCCTGGCTAATAGCTCAGGACTTGAAATTTTGATTTCTGTTCTAGATTACCATTATGCATTTCTCTAAAGTATCTTAAAACATTAGATACAGTATCTCACAGAAGTGAGTCCACCCCTCACATTTTTGTAAATATTTTATTATATCTTTTCATGTGACAAGAAAGAAATGACACTTTGCTACAATGTAAAGTAATGAGTGTACAGCTTGTATAACAGTGTAAATTTGCTGTCCTCTCAAAATAACTCAACACATAGCCATTAATGTCTAAACCGCTGGCAACAAAAGTGAGTACACCCCTAAGTGAAAATGTCCAAATTGGGCCCAATTAGCCATTTTCCCTCCCCGGTGTCATGTGACTCATTAGTGTTACAAGGTCTCAGGTGTGAATAGGAAGCAGGTGTGTTACATTTGGTGTTATCACTCTCACTCTCTCATACTGGTCAGTGGTACTGGTTCAACATGGCACCTCATGGCAAAGAACTCTCTGAGGATCTGAAAAAAAGAATTATTGCTCTACATAAAGATGGCATAGGCTATAAGAAGATTGCTAAGACCCTGAAACTGAGCTGCAGCATGGTGGCCAAGACCATACAGCGGTTTAACAGAACAGGTTACACTCAGAGCCTCACCATGGTCAACCAAAGAAGTTAACTGCATTATATCCAGAGGCTGTCTTTGGGAAATAGACATATGACTGCTGCCAGCATTGCTGCAGAGGTTGAAGGGGTGGGGGGTCAGCCTGTCAATGCTCAGACCATACGCTGCACACTGCATCAAATTGCTCTGCATGGCTGTTGTCTTAGAAGGAAGCCTCTTCTAAGGATGATGCACAAGAAAACCTGCAAACAGTTTGCTGAAGACAAGCAGACTAAGGACATGGAATACTGGATGTCCTGTGGTCTGATGAGACCAAGATAAACTTATTTGGTTCAGATGGTGTCAAGCGTGTGTAGCAGCAACCAGGTGAGGAGTACAAAGACAAGTATGTCTTGCCTACAGTCAAGCATGGTGGTGGGAGTGCCATGGTCTTGGACTGCATGAGTGCTGCCAGCACTGGGGAGCTACAGTTCATTGAGGGAACCATGATTGCCAACATGTACTGTGACATACTGAAGCAAAGCATGATCCCCTCCCTTCAGAAACTGGGCTGCAGGGCAATATTCTAACATGATAATGACCCCAAACACAACTCCAAGATGACTACTGCCTTGCTAAAGAAGCTGAGGGTAAAGGTGATGTACTGGCCAAGCATGTCTCCAGACCTAAGCCCTATTGAGCATCTGTGGGGCATCCTCAAATGGAAGGTGGAGGGACGCAAGGTTTCTAACATCCACCAGGTCAGTGATGTCATCATGGAGGAGTGAAAGAGGATTCAGTGGCAACCTGCGAAGCTCTGGTGAACTCCATGCCCAAGAGGGTTAAGGCAGTGGTGGAAAATAATAGTGGCCACACAAAATATTGACACTTTGGGCCCAATTTGGACATTTTCACTTAGGGGTGTACTGACTTTTGTTGCCAGCGGTTTAGACATTAATGGCTGTGTGTTGAGTTATTTTGAGGGGACAGCAAATTTACACTGTTATACAAGCTGTACACTCACTACTTTACATTGTAGCAAAGTGTAATTTCTTCAGTGTTGTCACATGAAAAGATAGAATAAAATATTTACAAAAATGTGCAGTGTAAAATGTAAGATGAAATGCACACTCACCAAATGCGCATTTAAAATACGCAGTGTAATATATAAGATGTAATATGTAAGATGAAAGGATATTCCTCCTCTGGATACTGGAGCTGCTTTACAGCTTGATGTCACATGGGATTCTGCGGAATAATTGCTCAATGTAGAGCTTGCCAATCCTGGTTAGCAGAGTCCAAAGAATAAGCAAGACAGTACAATGGCTCCCACAAGTCCTGTTAGGCGTTCCTTGGCTTGATGTTAAACGAGTCCCTTTATTTCAAAGACTGAAGAGCGGCTGCTATTATCCTCCAAGACGGGAAGCACGGCATGTCTGGACATAGGATGGGGCTTTTCATGTTAGGAAGCGAGTGATTGGTTGCGGGTGATTGTTAACCTAGCAGCTAAGCTACATAAATTCCAATATACAGTATATACCATAGTTTGTAGACGCTATAACTTTCACACAAACCAATTAATATACACGTATCGGGATTTTTTTCTACCAAAGACATGTAGCAGAATACAGGTGTTTTCATTAAAAGATTTTAATTTTGATGTGTAAAGGTGTATTATTACTATTAACGGGTACACTGGTATTTAAGGTCCAATGATGAGTGTGTCCATTGAAGGATATGATTACCCCACAACACAGGTTTTCCATATCTTTCTATTAGTTCTTGACTGGCAAAGTTCTCACATCATATTTGGAACACTTATTTGCAGAATGTATCTCATAAGCTGTTGGTCCCACTTCTCCTGCAAAAGGAACATTCCTTGGCACCCCATTGCTCCTGTTCAGGGGCGGACTGACAACTCATGGGGCCCCCGGGCAATAGGGGATCATGGGGCCCCTGTATCCTTGCCCAAACTCAAAAAAGCCTATGAAAAAGGTACCGGGGCATCTCATGGGGCCCCCTACTGACCCTGGGCCCTCGGGCAGTGCCCGAGTTTCCAAATGGTCAGTCCGCCCCTGCTCCTGTTGCATTCATCATAATATAAAATAATTTTGAAAAAAACAGCAAGGAGGTAGGGATATCCTTGTAAATGACATGGCAGGTATATGGACAAACATACAGGAAATTCAAATACAGGGACCTCTCCACCAGATGCCTGGAGAGGCATTAAATCTGTAAAATGATTTAATTCCTCAGCATCTACCTATAATTAAATAAATAAAAAAGGTTTTGCATCAACTGACACCTTCATGGTTTTATGGGTTTGTTGTGGAAGCTATGGATAAGGGATGATCTTTGAAATAGAATATGTGTGCCTGTGTTTTTGTTTTAACTTTAATTTTATTTGAATGGTGGGGTTGTTCCGAAAGTGCTATGCACAGCAGTGTATATAGGACTGATTAATGATATTCTCTTGTGTACTTTCATTTATGGATGGATCTCTATGAAAATTATTCGCAAAGTCAAAAAATATTCATATTCCCCAAGTGTTATATGGGAAATAGCAGTAAGTACTGGAGTTTTAAAAAGATCCTCTTGGCTTCATATATGCTCTCACCATTCCATATAACACAATTTATCACAGTAATGTCCACATTCTATAGTTTCAACTGGATTTTCTTTTTTCGTTCTCTTAGAAGCCGATTTCAATTATCTGCCATGTAATCAATCAGCTAGAATGTTCCTTTTGGAAATATCTCACCCACATTGAAAAAGGACAGAGCAACTAATTGACAATAGAATGGTAGAGAAACCACAAGGGCAAACCGACAGCTATAGAGGTAACAGAAATATGACCTGTGAAAGAGCCACTCATGACTATAACTTTGTCATTGCTACTCGAAGAGTCCCTGGAGCCCTGTAACATTAAGCAAGAGATCTTCTTTTGATTGTTCCCTTCTGTTCTATACAGGGAAGATAACAAGTTCTGAGTCCATGAATTGTGCCAAAGACTAGTACTTTATAAAAGGTCACCAGTGATTGAACTCTGTCATGGGTACAACATGGAAAGCAGTCTGTCAGAGCAGTAGTTACCTTTTCCATTTTACTCCTCTTTAGTGCTATCATTATGATGAATTATGGCATATATATCTTATAAAATGATGGCAGGAAATGTATGATTTAAAACTAAAGCTTTAAAGCCTTTGCCCTGACAGGAAGGAGTTCCTTGGTCCTGAGGAGTCATTGTTTGTAAAATGGATTCTTACCAGAGTGAAAGCTATTAGCAGAGGCTATGTCTGTAAAAAAATATCTTAGGTGTTCTATTTACAATATAAGCAAACTTGGCCTAAAAAAGTAACTTTATATGAAACAACTACTGAACATTTAACATCTATATAAAGGAACAAAAAACGGACCTGTCTACCAGACAACAGCAGACTAATGACTGTATAAATTTAACAAAAGTTGGAACTGCATTTATTGCATTACTTCTTTATTGCCCCTATGAAACAATAATAATATTGTCAGAAGTAGAGCCCTCTTTTAATCCTATATCTCTGGTAATGAGTGCTGCGATGCAGGCGATACAAGAGGATGATATTAAGTCAGCTTCAAATACATGCATTAGCTTTCAGTAAAAATATGTTTAATTTCTTTTAATGGATACATAACTGAATAAACTTTGTCCATATATTTGCCTTTAAAGCGATTTAAAGTCAAACTTTAACAGCGTATGAGCAGTCAGCATATTTATTGCAGAAGAGACATGCAATGTATCTTCTGCAATATATTTAACTTGCTTGCTCACTAGCATACTTTTGTAGAATGTATATTGAACTACATATGCACAGATCAGTTTACATTTCTGGCACAACGCTACTGTGCAGGGATGAACTCCTGTGCAGGCCAATCAAGATGGCCAAAGACTGGCACATAGAAGAAGCCGGGGAGAAGATTCCGCCATCAGGGAGAGATCTCATGGACCTTGGTCCATTGGAGGGGATGTTAGTTAATATCTGCAGTTTTGTTGCACTCCTAAACATTTACATGGTTTTGAAAACACTTACTGTATATTGAGTAGCTTTCCACATGAATAATGCCACGCAGGTGAAAAAAAAAACACCATTTAATGCAGCTGTGCATTAAAAAAAATGTAAAAGTATTTTTACATACATTTCGCATAAGACTCTTTCTGGATATTCTCATCAGTCATCCCCTGCACAGCAGGACAAAGAGTTGGAGAGGGAGTGGCAGTGCTAAAGCTTGTCAAGCTCTACAACATACACGTGATGACATACTGATAGGCTGGGGACAGGCAGGTGACACTACTTTATTTTATAACTCTAGCAAAACAAGTGGTGTCACCTTCCTAGCTAAATTGTCTCACAAATAAAAAAAAAAATTACTGGACATATTTAGTTCTTTGGCAGATAAAACATACATGATGCGTATTTCAACTATGTATTTAGGATTTTGGCTGAAATTCAGCTTTAAGGTTCTTCAGTCTATTGTACCCTAAAATCTTGAAAATCCTACATAACTCCCAATGTGCTACTAATTTAATTGTAAGCCTTTATTCTATCAGTCGTACATTTGTAACTTTTTTAATTTAGTAAATTCCTCTATTATCACTAGCGTAGTGTGGAAATACGTTGTTATTGTACAGGACTTTTCCTTCCGCTCTTTGTACAAATACAAGTGTCTTTAGTTGAAATGTTTTTATACTACATGATAACAAATATGTATGCACCGGTCCCTGATGATCTCCCCTTGTGATGAACACATCAGTGGAGTTTAGCAGATTGACATCATCACACATGCCAGCGGGCGATGTTCTAGTGACACATGCTGTGTTTGTTTTCTTCCTTTGTAAGTACCCATTGATACTTCTATATTAATACACTTTATTTGACAGTATTATGCTATGTGCCTGTGCTTTTCCTCTTTTACGGCTGTGATATTCTGGGGGATTATGCTCACACTGGTGCCATGTAAAATCAAGGTCCATCTTTCCAAATAACGATAACAAAAACAGCTTTCTTGCAGCAAAAAGAAATACAACTGTCCCAACAGCAGGGTAATAGTCCTTCAGCCTCTACAGGGGCTCAAACACAAGTCTGGAGCAGACATAAAACCTCTCAAAATGAACAAAAATAATGCCCCTCCACGACGTATCTTTGGAGCCTTCTACATGGTCCATTTATGACATTGCTGAAGAGGTGTTTTTTTTCCAATTGAGGTGGCCCACTTGGTGGTTGTCCTGGCTAGTCCATGTGCTCTTATGGCCTTCATGCAAGAGGTCTGTGGCTTCTTGTAAGAGGTTTGTATTGATCTTGGCGGTAGAGCACTAAAGTCACCACATATAAACATTATACGGCACAGTTACTACATATGGATATTTCATATTGTGTGGTTGTGCCATCACTTGAACTGTGTACTTTTTAAGAATTTTATTTTGTACTATTGATGTTGAATGTCCATTTAAAGGAGAAGTGCAACAGATTTGGGTTTATAGTTTCTATTGATGTCATGGGGCAGATTTAGACTGTGCACATTGCAAATGCAGTTCCACTCTGCAAGGGCATTTGCTCCAGAGCTTAGTAAATGAGGGGAAGCTTTGCTGACTTCCATCATCCAATCACGTGCAAACAAAAATGCTGTTTTTTTTTTCTCTTGCATGTGATTGGGTATTCTTTCCAAAGCTTCAGCTCATTTACTAAGCTCTGAAGCAAATGCCCGTGCAACTACACTTGCAAAGTGCAGAGTCTATTTGCCTTTAATAAATAAACCCCCTTGCATTCAGATATATACCGAGTACTGCTTCCATGTCATATATTCTTTGTATTTTCCAATTTCTGTTGCACTTTTTATATATAGGGGTGGATTTGTTAAGGACAAATAGATTGTGCTCTTCGCAAGTGCAGTAGCACTCTGTAAGTACAGTTGCACTCATTTTCCTAAGTAAATGTAAATGTGTTAAAACTTCACTTTGAAAAGGATATCCAATCAGCTGCAAGGAAAATAAAAAAGTATGATTGGGTGATAGAAATTAGCAGATCTTTACCACATTTACTAAGCTCTGGGAAAAATCAGTGCAACTGCAGTTGCAAAGTGCACAGTCTATTTGCCTTTAGTAAATCAACCCCAGCATGTTTCCCAGTGTAGATTCACTCATTTTATATATATGTATATAATATCAATAGTTGAAAGCTTATAACCAATCAATGTTCATATTTTCGCACAAGCTAGCTGATTGGTTGCTGTGAGCTATTGCATGTTGTCATATCAACAATGGGCTGTATCAGATACATCTGTTCTGCAATGTAAAGGGACTGACCTGTTGTGCACAGAATGTATCAGGATTTGTGTACATGGGTGCTGCTGTCAAGTACTGGCTTTTGTATTTAGGTGCAAGGTACATACTGCATCCATAGAAACAAAAACGAACACAAAGCAGGTCAAATGTGACCTCAGGACATGTTGTAACATTGAAGTAATAGGCACTTCCCTGACCTGCATTTGATATGCATTTCAATTGACTAGCTGTTAAGTTAACTGCTGCCTTTAGTCATTTTTACTCTTCAAAACATTAAAGGAACAAAAAGGGGAGTTTTGACACATACAAATCAATCAGTTTCTGTCTTTTGTTCTCTAGGAATATGAAACAATTGAATGATCACTAGAGTCAACAACTACACTTTTGGGACTGTGCTGTTTTTTGTTTTGTTTTTTACCAGGGTACAGTCATTTCCAGGGAAAAATCTTTAAAATCGGATTTTCTCTACAAATTTAGCACACTTGGTATCATAGGTATACATTTATATAAAGTGGAATACATTTTAGTGTAAAACTGGGTAACTGGGACTTCTGACAAAGCTTCCTTGTATTGTGGTACAACTGTGTAGTGTCAGGCAATGCAATGAGAGAAACCCATCTGATGGCCTGAGTAAATAAATGGAAGCATAATCTAAGGGACTGTGTTCAGTACTTTATGACATGATTTTTTTTTTCTTCTGGCTTAGGTTACCTTGTTTGAAATTATGTGAAAATTTATAGGTGGGACAGTCAATCTGTATTCAGTCTGCCAAGTGTGAATAAATAGACCTTTGTGCCTGGTTGTTATTTGTAGAGCATGTTCATCTGTATGGTCTGAACACAGTATCCACAGGGATTCATAAAAGTCAAAGCACTGGTATGTGCTGCTGAACATTGCTGGATAAATGTTTAAATTAGAGTTGGAGAGGAAATTGCACAGCAGTGTCAAGTAGCGAGCACCACTATGAGACATCACCCTTGCAAATTAGAAGCCGTAAGTAATAAAATATGGTTCCTCTACCTCCAATCTTTCAAAATAAACGAAAAAAAGTTCTTGATTGTAAAGACACTTGATCATCAAAATGCTATAAAATTGCACTAACATTGTTACCCCTAAAGACATTGCCAATATATGAGAGACACGCTGCTGTCCATTCTAACACTATTAGCCCCTGGCCTGTCCTAAATATCAAACCCCCGGATGATCAAAATGTTATTTTTCCTATTCATATTTAAGATAGCTGGAGGTTGCAAAAACAACAAAGAGGGAAGTTTATAAAAAACAGGAGTAGCCAGAATCTGGAGCATCTGTATATGGCAACCAATCAGTATCTATCTTTCACTTTCAAAGCTTAACTGAACAAGCTGAAGTTAGAAGCTGATTGGTTCCCATTGACAATTGCTTCAGATTCTATCTGCTCCAGTTTTGGTAAATTCTTTCTAAAATGTTTTAGAATATTGCTTTCTAATTTTACACAAAAATCCAATTTAGCTGAAGTTTATTTTTCTTAGTATAGCACCAAACACATTACTTTTGTGTAATGGGGTGTGTTTCATTACCTGCAGGTGGCTGCTTCTGATAAAAACAAATCTTCTTGCAGTTGCTCCTGGCCTCATAGACTGCCCTGAGTGGCTGTCCTTTGGTGCTGTGAAGGCTAAAAGAAGTTGCTGCTACTCACAAATTATGCGCTGCCAACCTGCCTCCCTCCTGCCCACTCTGCCATTCGTAGAACTCATCGTACTACTATCATACAATACATAGAGTTCTATGAAAAAGCAGAGGAGATGCTGTGATTCAACTCCTCCTCTTCCTCCGCAAAATTCAACAAAGGCAAATAGAATGGTAATACTCTCCTTTAAAGCAGCCACTCAACTGTTAGACCACAACATGGGTTTAAGGCCCCTTTCGCATGGGGCAGATTACGTTCTGATCAGCATGGGATCTGTCCACTGATCTCCTGCTGATCAAAGCAGAGCAGGTGGATGACACATCTGTGTCCGCTCTGTATCTGCAGAGGGTACATGGACAGAGCCCTTTCTTCTCTATGGGCGGCCGGTTGTAAACGGACTCCACTGTCAGTTTACACCTGACTAACCTCCCAACTGATCCACCTAAATGGAATACGATGAATTGCCTTCATCGCCTAGACCAGGGGTGGGCAAACTTTTTGACTCGAGGGCCACAATGGGTTCATATATTGGACCCGGGGGCCGGACCAAGAGTAGATATAGTAATTCATCCCCCATAGTAATTCATCCCCCATAGTAATTCATCCCCCATATAGTAATTCATCCCCCATAGTAATTCATCCCCCATAGTAATTCATCCCCCATAGTAATTCATCCCCCATATAGTAATTCATCCCCCATAGTAATTCATCCCCCATAGTAATTCATCCCCCATAGTAATTCTTCCCCCATAGTAATTAATCCCCCATATAGTAATTCATCCCCCATAGTAATTCATCCCCCATAGTAATTCATCCCCCATATAGTAATTCATCCCCCATAGTAATTCATCCCCCATAGTAATTCATCCCCCATAGTAATTCTTCCCCCATAGTAATTAATCCCCCATATAGTAATTCATCCCCCATAGTAATTCATCCCCCATAGTAATTAATCCCCCATATAGTAATTCATCCCCCATAGTAATTCATCCCCCATAGTAATTAATCCCCCATATAGTAATTCATCCCCCATAGTAATTCATCCCCCATATAGTAATTCATCCCCCCTATAGTAATTCATCCCCCATAGTAATTCATCCCCCATATAGTAATTCATCCCCCCTATAGTAATTCATTCCCCATATTCCCCTGTGTCAATTTACTTACCTTTGCTCCGCGCGTTCCTCTCGCCGTGTTCCCGCGCCGTTCCGGTCTTCAGGGCGGACTGTGAGAGGAGCCTAGCTCCCCTCACGTTCGTCACGCTGCCCCACCTACACACATCCTGACAGCCATCCTGACAGTATCATGCTCCGCGGGCCGGATTAAAAGGTCTGCGGGCCGTAGTTTCCCCATTGCTGGCCTAGACACAAGTCTGTTGTCCAGAGGAATGCATGGACCTTCCAATCAGGCTCCCCTGAAAAACTGAGAGGTGAACCTGATCAGATCACATGTATGAAAGGGGCCTGACTGTTTACAAAATATTAAATGAGGTGCAAATAAAATATAATAAACACAGAAATCCAGATTTACTAAAACTGAAGAGTGCGAAAAAATCTGGTGCAGCTGTGCAAGGTAGCCAATCACCTTCTAACTCCAGCTTCAGTTAAGCTTTGACAAAAAAAAACAAACTGGAAGTTGATTGGTTTAGATGCAGAGCTGCACCAGATTTTGCACTCTCCAGTTTTAGTAAATTAACCCCAATGTGTCTGTCATAGAATTATTATTATTATTATACGGGACTTATATAGTGCCAACAGTTTGCTCAGCACTTTACATAACAGGAGACAATACAGTAACAATACAGTTCAATACAAAAGGGTTAGGAGGGCTCTGCTCCTTGGAGCTTACAATCTAAGAGGAAATCAACTACTTTATCAAGAAAGATACGCTTAGAGCATTTATCATAATGGTGTGCACAGGCGTTTCATCTAGAACATCCTATTTAGATATTGGGCTTGTTGAGGCTACATGCTTTGCAGCTATTTCAATCCAGTTCACTATTATCTCTACTGATACCTTCTGAATCCACACACAGTGACCTCAATCTTGTGACTTTTAGTTTCTTTTCAGACTTTAATTATTTAGCCTTCTCTCACAAGCCCAGTCCACTTAATAATTGTTAGACTTGGTGACAACGCTTACTCACTGTACTGTATCTATGAGAGAGAAGAGAGGGGCACCGGACTAAGTGCAGCATTAATAGTAGCAATTTATTGGCATAAAAGACAACTGGCAACTCACAAGAAGTATGAAAGGTTAAGGCATGTCACCTGTGACGTGGTCCGAAGCAATCCCAGGAGCCAGTGGAGGACAGGGGGAGTCCAAGCGTCAGACTGGAGGCTGGAACAAAAATCCTGGAGTGGCCGGCTACACAGGGAAACTAGCGTGGAACGAAAATGGCGCCGGGGCAGACGTGATGTCAACACTGGAACGGGATGACGTAAATGGGCAATAACGTGTTTTGAAGCGGAGCTTCTTCCTCAAACCTGATTGGCCAGTGGCGGTGGCCATCTATATAGGAGATGTGAGGGGTGGGAATAGCAATGGGGACGTGACTGAACTGAGAGGGCATGCTTAAAGGAGAACAACGACCTTGGGAGCATCACATTATAAAGGATTACAAACAATTAGCCAAGATGAATAAATTATGCATAAAAATACACAATAACATTTAAGATCACAGGAATTAATGCAAGAGAAGAACTTGATCATATAAAAAAAACGGTATACTACTTTCTAAAGAACACACAGTACCTATACTGTAATATGCAATAAACATAAGGTGTGCTGGGGTTCATGAGGAGCAAGGAAATTACTCACAAGCTCACACACACATAATATAAGGATTAGAGATGAGCGAATCGAACCAGGCGAAGTGGAATTCGATTCGAATTTCAGGAAAAATTTGATTTGCGTCGAATCCGAATATTAGCCTACTTCGGGTGCGCGAATCGGATTTTTCCCGATCAGCCGGCAAAAGTGTCCCTGCAGAGAGCTCCGCTATTTCTGACAGTTCTCTGACAGTTCCTTCACATGTACAGCGGTTGAAACATTGTATCTATTTGTTTCCATTTAGGATACAGATGTTTTTATTCGGAAACAGATACAATGTTTCAACCGCTGTAAATGTGAAAGTCAGAGAACTGTCAGAAATAGAGGAACTCTGCAGATACACTTTTTGCCGGTTTGGAATTATTCTTATTTTCATCCTACTTCTTCTTCTTCTTCTTCTTCTTCTTCATCCTCATCCTCAGAAGAAGAAGATGAGGATGAGGATGAAGAAGAAGAAGAAGAAGTAGGATGAAAATAAGAAGAATTCCAAGCCGGCAAAAAGTGTATTTGCAGAGCTCCTCTAAGTGTATCTGCAGAATAGAGGAGCTCTGCAGATACACTTTTTGCCGGCTTGGAATTCTTCTTATTTTCATCCTACTTCTTCTTCTTCTTCTTCTTCCTCTTCATCCTCATCCTCATCCTCTTCTTCTTCTTCTGAGGATGAGGATGAAGAAGAAGAAGAAGTAGGATGAAAATAAGAAGAATTCCAAGCCGGCAAAAAGTGTATCTGCAGAGCTCCTCTATTCTGCAGATACACTTAGAGGAGCTCTGCAGATACACTTTTTGCCGGCTTGGAATTCTTCTTATTTTCATCCTACTTCTTCTTCTTCTTCTTCTTCTTCTTCATCCTCATCCTCATCCTCAGAAGAAGAAGAAGAGGATGAGGATGAGGATGAAGAAGAAGAAGTAGGATGAAAATAAGAAGAATTCCAAGCCGGCAAAAAGTGTATCTGCAGAGCTCCTCTAAGTGTATCTGCAGAATAGAGGAGCTCTGCAGATACACTTTTTGCCGGCTTGGAATTCTTCTTATTTTCATCCTACTTCTTCTTCTTCTTCCTCTTCATCCTCATCCTCATCCTCTTCTTCTTCTTCTGAGGATGAGGATGAAGAAGAAGAAGAAGAAGAAGAAGAAGTAGGATGAAAATAAGAAGAATTCCAAGCCGGCAAAAAGTGTATCTGCAGAGCTCCTCTATTCTGCAGATACACTTAGAGGAGCTCTGCAGATACACTTTTTGCCGGCTTGGAATTCTTCTTATTTTCATCCTACTTCTTCTTCTTCTTCTTCTTCTTCATCCTCATCCTCATCCTCAGAAGAAGAAGAGGATGAGGATGAAGAAGAAGAAGAAGTAGGATGAAAATAAGAAGAATTCCAAGCCGGCAAAAAGTGTATCTGCAGAGCTCCGCTAAGTGTATCTGCAGAGCTCCGCTACTTCTGACAGTTCTGTGACATTCCCTCCATACAGCGGTTGAAACATTGTATCTATTTGTTTCCATTTATGGAAACATATAGATACAATGTTTCAACCGCTGTATGGAGGGAATGTCACAGAACTGTCAGAAATAGCCTATTTCTGACAGTTCTGTGACATTCACTCCATACAGCGGTTTCAACCGCTGTATGGAGGGAATGTCACAGAACTGTCAGAAATAGCCTATTTCTGACAGTTCTCTGACATTCACTCCATACAGCGGTTGAAACATAGCCTATGTTTCAACCGCTGTATCTATCTGCAGAGCTCCGCTAAGTGTATCTGCAGAGCTCTGCTATTTCTGACAGTTCTGTGACATTCCCTCCATACAGCGGTTGAAACATTGTATCTATTTGTTTCCATTTATGGAAACAAATAGATACAATGTTTCAACCGCTGTATGGAGGGAATGTCACAGAACTGTCAGAAATAGGCTATTTCTGACAGTTCTGTGACATTCCCTCCATACAGCGGTTGAAACCGCTGTATGGAGTGAATGTCACAGAACTGTCAGAAATAGGCTATTTCTGACAGTTCTGTGACATTCCCTCCATACAGCGGTTGAAACATTGTATCTATTTAACAAATAGATACAATGTTTCAACCGCTGTATGGAGTGAATGTCACAGAACTGTCAGAAATAGCCTATTTCTGACAGTTCTGTGACATTCCCTCCATACAGCGGTTGAAACCGCTGTATGGAGTGAATGTCACAGAACTGTCAGAAATAGGCTATTTCTGACAGTTCTGTGACATTCCCTCCATACAGCGGTTGAAACATTGTATCTATTTGTTTCCTTCTCCTTCTTCTCATCCTTCTCCTTCTTCTCATCCTTCTCCTTCTTCTCATCCTTCTTCTCATCCTTCTCCTTCTTCTCATCCTTCTCCTTCTTCTCATCCTTCTCCTTCTTCTCATCCTTCTCCTTCTCCTTCTTCTCATCCTTCTCCTTCTTCTCATCCTTCTCCTTCTCCTTCTTCTCATCCTTCTCCTTCTCCTTCTTCTCATCCTTCTTCTCATCCTTCTCCTTCTCCTTCTTCTCATCCTTCTCCATCTTCTCATCCTTCTCCTTCTCCTTCTTCTCATCCTTCTCCTTCTTCTCATCCTTCTTCTCATCCTTCTCCTTCTCATCCTTCTTCTCATCCTTCTCCTTCTTCTCATCCTTCTTCTCATCCTTCTTCTTCTCATCCTTCTCCTTCTTCTCATCCTTCTCCTTCTTCTCATCCTTCTCCTTCTTCTCATCCTTCTCCTTCTTCTCATCCTTCTCCTTCTCCTTCTTCTCATCCTTCTCCTTCTTCTCATCCTTCTCCTTCTTCTCATCCTTCTCCTTCTCCTTCTCCTTCTTCTCATCCTTCTCCTTCTTCTCATCCTTCTCCTTCTCCTTCTTCTCATCCTTCTCCTTCTCCTTCTTCTCATCCTTCTCCTTCTTCTCATCCTTCTCCTTCTCCATCTTCTCATCCTTCTCCTTCTTCTCATCCTTCTCCTTCTCCTTCTCATCCTTCTCCTTCTCCTTCTTCTCATCCTTCTCCTTCTTCTCATCCTTCTCCTTCTTCTCATCCTTCTCCTTCTTCTCATCCTTCTCCTTCTTCTCATCCTTCTCCTTCTCCTTCTTCTGATCCTTCTCCTTCTCCTTCTCCTTCCTCATCTCCAAGGGCATTTAAATTAAAGGTACAGTGTTCTGCACTAATTTAAAGGCTCTCTGAAGCCTAGAAACCCTTTTAATAAGTTAAATTCGTAGCGAATTAATTCGCATCGAATCGAATTTCTTCCTCAAATTCGGCGAATCAGCCGAATCGAATTTTTGAATAATTCGCTCATCTCTAATAAGGATGATAAAATAAATAAATAAATACAGATAATTAAGTTAAAAAAAATCCTGAAGAATGCATAATTATGGAATCACATGTAGAATGCATACCTATATACATATATACAGATGAAATAAAATATTAATGATAAAAAAAGTGTTCATAAGTACATATGTATAAGCATCAATAAAAAACTATATGGATGAGACCCTACGGTGTGTTGATACTTACCCACCCCAATATGAGAAACAAGGTGGGAGAATATTATGGAGTCTCTAACCCACCCCGATGTAGAAAAAAGTGGGTGAATTTGAAAGTAGCAACCTGAAATATGTAAGGTAATAGTTAATAGTGGAACCAATTTAAAACATATACCACATAAAAAATTGATAATAATTAATATCTAAAAAGTTGATATAATACTATTATATAATGTATACATTCAGGTGTAAAACACATATAAATAAGAAGGAGGACGGTTACAGAAGGATAGGAGGAGATGGAGATCATAACTGCCATATGAGGCTAGATGATCGTATGGATCTCGATCTCCTTGTTTAAACCTTTGGGAGCCAGGGTGTCCAGGGTAAATATCCAATAAGTTTCCTGTTGACAAAGTTTTTGGAAAAGCTCGGCCTGTGGGAGACATCGGATATGGACTCAATCACCCAAACATATAAATTCAGGGAGGATTTGGAGTGATATTCAGCAAAGTGACGTGGTACGCTGTGTTTTGTAATACCATCATCCATTAGCCTGCGATGTTCGCCACACCTTTTCCGTAGGGTCCTAATGGTACTGCCCACATACAGTAGACCACAGGGGCAAGATAGGCAATAAACTACATACGTAGAGGAGCAGTTGTAGAAAGCTTCAATAGGGTAAGTCTTTCCTTTAGCAGTGAAGGATTTCTGACCATGATGGACATGAGCACATGTGAGGCAGAGGGGTTTATTGCAGTGGAACATTCCCACTAGCGGAATTAGAGTGGGCCTGCAGATTGTACTGATGGATTGTTCAGATGGAATCTTGCTAGGTGCAATCCTGTTTTAATATTGGAGGCCCTTCTTTAAACGAAATTGGGGGCAGATTGCATGGTGGAATTTAGGTATGGGTCTTGATTTAGTATAAGCCAATATTTTTTCATAATAGCCTCCTTTTTTGAATGGCAGGAGTGGTATTGAATAATAAAACAAATATTATTAGGTTCTGACGTACGTAGCTTAGGTGGAGGGATTTGATCAGCTAAGTATGTAAAATAAGCTTGGTTCACAACATCTGTAGGGTACCCCTTGTCGGCAAATTTTTGTTTGAGATGAAGACTTTTAAGTTATGCAGTCTTCTAAATTATGGCGTAGTCTACAGAATTGTCTTTTTGGAATATTTTTAATCCATCTCGGATGGTGGCAACTTGTAAAGTGTAGAAAAGAGTTGCCTGCTGTAGGTTTGGTATAGTTCTTGGATACTATATTTGAGTTGATGTGGCCTAATTCCAGATCTAGAAATCTGATGGAAACAGGGTCTACAACAGATGTGAAAGAGAGGATTACAATTACAGCAGGCGACAAATGATTGGACTGATGGGGCGGGGCCATCCCAGATGATAAGAATATCATAAATATAATGACCAAAATATACCAGATGGACTGCATAAAGGTTATTTTTCCAGATAAATCTATCCTCCCCCTACCCTATGGACTTTATTGATGGACTTTTTGAATTTTTTGACTTTTCAGTAGATCCATTGTACCCCTCCAGCGCAAAATATTTACATATAATGTAACCCTATGACAGTGTCTTGGGACTATGGAATACCTTCTCTTCTCTGCATGACCATAACATGATATAAGACCTACCCAGACAGACCTACCCAGGTAGGTCTCATAACATTAGTAACTGATAACAGTGCAGCAGATGCAGAGTGTACAGGATGTTATGAGTTCAATTAATTTCTGGCAGGATTAGCAGGGTTTTTTTTCACTTGTTCACATGTTATATATATAACAAAATGCTTTCAATTCAATGCTTTCAATCAAATATTTAACACACCAAAATGGAGAAAATAAAAAAGTTAATTCTTAGTGTTTAGAAATCCCTAAGTACAGCAACTCATAGCAAAGAATCAGAATTTGTATTGTCTTATGATTTCAGCAGAGTAAATTCCAATGGATTACTACTGATTTTTACACATTATAGTTTGTCAGCATAGCAAACAGATTTCAACTAAAGCAAATTGAAGCTGCAGTCTGTATGGGTGGGTACCATTATGAAGATTTTAGACTACACTAGGTGTGTTTTGATTGCATGGTGTTTCAAATATTATCTTCATACAGTGCATGAATCATTTAATATGGTCACGTTGAAATTGTACAAATAGTAAAGGTTTGTGCGCTGCTATACCACAATTGTAATACTGGAAGAAGGAGATTGCTGCACTCACTAATCTAGTGTACTCACACTAATAATCACACTGTAATTAAAAAGAAATGCAATGCACTATCTCCTCAAATAATGAAAACATAGAATTTAAAAAAACATGTAGTGATAGTCCAGAAAACGTCAAAATAGTGGGATAATAAACATCCAATCCAATATTTGTTGTGCTATCATCCAGCAATATTCAACGCCGTGCTTGAATTGTGGCCCAACTCCCTGCTCACTTTAAATGTTGACCTATAAATTATAATAGGCCAAACATGCTTTTAAAGGATTATGTGCCTTCAAATCTCTGATCCGTGGAGTGTTCCTTCCATGTGCTATGCTTCCATTGGACCTTTGAGCTCCAAATCCGTGTAAAATTAAACAAAAAAATACGTAGTGCAACACTGTTTAAAAAAAAAAAACACAAATTTAACATGCTGCAATATCCACTCACATTGCAACAAATTACATATTAGGTTGCACGGTGCCACATGCGCCAATTCCAAGATTGTAGAAATGTCTAAATAGTAGCACGCTTGAATAAAAATTGTCCACGTAAAAGTGGTACCCCATTTGGAAAAAGGATGACATCAAGTCCCACACAATTTTGCCACTGCTCCACATGTAGTCTGGGCATCCGGGGTCCGGGGGGCTCCACGTGACTATCTTTTCCCTCGTAAATCCAAAACATATATGTATAGCCTGCTGCCCTTTCACAGGTCTTATACATCTTGGCCTCATATCTGGCACACTTGCTGGGGAGAAATTGTTTGAATGCAAGGTGGCCAGAAAAATTAATGAGCGACTCATCAACACAGATTTTTTGCTGGGGAGTATAGACATCTGCAAATTTTTGGTTAAGGTGATTTACAATGGGTCAAATTTTGTGGAGCCAGTCAAATTCAGGGTCACCCCGAGGACAACAGAGTGTGTTGTCGTTGAAATGCATAAAAAACATTATACTCTCATATCTATGCCTGACCATGGCAGAGAACACGGGCATATGATGAATCGGGTCTATGGACCAATACAACCGCAATTCATTTTTTTTAGTAATGCCCATGTTGAGGGTTAGGCCCAAAAAAAATGTAAATTCAGAAACTGTAATAGGTTTCCATTCGAATGGTCTGGCAAGGTTTGAATTTGCGTTGGCAGTGATAAATTGTTGTGCATATAAATCGCTTTGATCCACAATCAAAGCATACTGATCTTCTGTGAAAAACAGCTCCAAAAATATCAAGGGGAGTAGTTAAATTTGCTGTTTCCACCTGAATTCCGGGCAGTGAATGAGGGAAGTATGGGTGCTGCAGAATTTGTGGGCCGCCAATCGGGATTTGCAAGTACGTCCAGAAAGATACTAGGGGCACTACTTGTGCTCGCCACCAGCATGTACTGCACTTATGGGACTCGCCATGACACCAAGTGATACTACACTGCTGGTATGTAAAAGACCAGGATGTACTAAGCCGCTGGTGCTCGCTAGTTAACTAAAAAGTAGAGCGGCTGTATATGAGAGTCATCAAAACTTACTGGCAAGTGCTAACAGAGATCAGGCCTGATCCTGCCAACTCTGCAGTTTTGTGTGCAATGTATCAAGTGACCTACTGACACTGCACTTGCTGGGGGAGAAGGGGAGGTAAGCATAGGGGCTAAATGCAGGTGCCAGGGCTGATCCCGCTAATGCTGTTTTTGGAGACACTATACTAATGTGAACACTGGTATAGTGCTGATCTGATCAAAGATAATGATCCGTCAGACACTATACTTGCAATGGAGGTTTATTGTGTATGAGCGTGTTCCTGGCAATCAAGGGGTTAAATGTGATTACTGGTGTACTGACGGGCAATCTGACGCTATCTGGGAGGGGTGTGAAAACCACGGGAGAGCGAATCACAAATATATATGTGATTTTGCGCAATCTGTGACTCACAGTAGCAGTATTTCTGCTATAGGACAGTCAGGAAGCAGTTAAAGAAGCAGTTTGCGTTACGGCGCTGCGTTACTTTACCTGACAACTGCGCGGTCATGCAAAGCTGCACCCAAATTAAATTGTTTATTTTTTGCGCTGTGAAAAAAAAAAAAACGAAAATTTTGAGAAAAAACAATATTTTGCTATTAATCATGTCCAGTAAAAAAAAAATGGAAAAATCAAATTTCATCATAAATTTAGGCCAAAATGTATTCTGCAACATGTCTTTGATTAAAAAAAAAATCCCAATACGTGTAAATTAATTAATTTACATGAACGTTATAGCATTTACAAATGGTGGTATAGATACTGTAATTTGGCGGTGATCAGGGACTTATAGCGGGACTGCGGCGGGCATTCTGACACTGGGGGGAACTGACTTGGTGTCACTGGCATTCCCAGTGACACTATTACAATGATCAGTGCTAAAAAAAAAAGCACTGACACTACTAGTGGCACTGGGCAGGAATGGTTTAACATGAGGGGCAATCAAAGGGTTAACTGTGTGATGGGAGTGTTTTACTAGGGGGCAGGGGGTGTGTTCTTCACTGTAAACACACTGCTCTGGATGGCTCTGCTCACCCGGTGATTGACACCCGCAGCCACGAATGGCGGCGTGGGTAGGGTGCACGCTCGGCTCCTGCACGTTCCCTACCCGGAAATGCAAAATTACGTTTATATACGTGATTTTGTGCACAGGGGCCGCCCTGCAGCAATATGTCTGCTATTGGGCGGTCCTTAAGTGGTTAAAAGAGAAATATGGGATGGGTTAAAAATCATACTTAGCCAAGTGGTTGCAGCATATGTCTGATGCTGCTTTCCCCCCCAGCAGTTCTAAGCGTGAGAACTCAGCAATCACATGGCTGCTGATCGCTGAGTTCTCACAGCTGCTCTGAACAGAGAGCAGTGACTGTCACCACTGTCTGCTCTCGCCCCCATCCCCACCCCCACGCACTCACTGGAGCACTGTGGAGGGGGAGGAAGTGGCTGGCTCAGGCTCTCAACAGATCGCTGAGAGGATGAGCCAGGTGTCACTCAAGACTCCCAACTTTAATGGGATCTTTTCCCAAGCCTGGACTGGCTGAGTGATATCAGTCAATAGCGGGCTGAAGCCCGCTGTCATCTGAAAACGGGTCACAGAAGTGCAGAATAAACTGCACTTCTGTGATCCGCAGGAAAAGTACAGCCACAAGAGCTTTGGCTGTACCTCTCCTATAATTCGTTGGGTGAGCGTAAGCCAGTGGAGGGATTGGCAGAGAGGAGTAGCAGACACTGAACGGCTGATAAGGTGATTGAGTCTGGCAGCAGCATTCATGATGGACTGAAGTGGAATTGCCTATGTAAAGGTACTCCAGTGAGGAAGGTGTGACATAACGCAGCGCCCGACCCCTGCCCTTCTCACCAACTTGTGACCGAAGGACCAGCAGATCTCGCACCGCACTGTCACTTGCGTAACAATGCCACTCTCAGCTGCACCCTGCACAAAGATTTTCCAGCTCGAGGGACTACAATTTATGTGCCAGAAGCCTGAGAGCGATTGTTACTGGATCAGGTAATTACACATTTAACCCTTCACACTGCCAGCACCGCCTTTTTACAGAAAAGGAGGAAACGCAAAAATCTTAGCAATAACACGATGATATTAGCATAAGAGTCTGTAATACACACTGTCACCACAGACAGATATATTCAGAGGATTATTGCATATAGTAGCACTCTTCAAGAGATTCAGGGATTCTTTAGTTTGCATTAAAAGCTTTAGAGGCAGTTTCAACACTTTTCAAAGTAGGATTTATTACTAAAAAGGTCAAAATGGTGCAATTAAAATACTTACAGAAAAAGATGTTACAAAGATATAAAGAGAGCAGTAAAACAACAGATAAATAAAAAAAGGAGTTCAGAAGGCAGAATACTTGCAATGTCCTTGGTATAAGCAGAGTCCAATTGTCCGAACAAAAAGATTGCCTTGGCTCTCAAGTCCGTTAGATGTTTCCTGATTGATGTTAAGCGAGAGCTGTCTTTTCTCCAGCCTGTCAGTCTTTTTCTATCATATTAGAGGAGTGTCGCCTGAGAACAAATGACCAAGCAGCCAGTTTGGGGATGGGGTCTAGGAGGTAACTATGGTTATGATCAAGTTGCCTTACAATTTCATACTAAGGTAAATAACCTCCAATAGGTACAGGTAGCATCCTAGCAACTGGCAGATTAATATTCAGAATTATATTTCAAACCCAGGGATACCAAACACAGCATACCCTTGTCACCCAGGAGGGAAGAGACTGCTTTCTTCCCCATCCTATGGCTAATATAGTCATGTACGGCCTTGTTTGGCTCACATTAAAGTGATCTATCCATATATATACCTAATATTAATGTGCCCAGTTCCTGCTGAAATTTATGAATTGTATTCGAAATGTCTATATGTGGAATGTATGTTTTATGGCACGCTCTGTATCCTAGAGCTCTAATGGCTTAACAAGTCATGACTGACTGAGTTATTGTTTTACGATCATGCAGGGGAAAGTGGTTTTCAAAGCAGACCTCCTGCACCAGACTAATTAGCGGTTTACAGCCCTGGAGCTTCATCTATCTGTGTTTTATTTAAGATAAGAGCCCCTTTTGACGTCCGTTCACCCTTCAGCTATAAATTCCATTTCAAGAGGGAGGAGAGACAAAATGGCTGAGGCCTAACAAGATGGCTGTCACACACAGCGTCCATGTGTCTATTGCGAACAATCATCACAGAAGGGGTTGCAGTATTCGAGGCGAGAGATTACCATGGAGTGTATTAGAAGCTTTGTGGTGTCATTGGTTAGGGGCATATTTTGGAGATGTGTAGGTTGAGGCGGCAAGCTTTAAACAGTGATTGGATGTGGGGCCGAAAGGATGGTTCAGAGTCCAGAATAACACATAGCACCCTGGCATGGGAGGATGGGTTGATGGTTGTGCCATCGATCTTGAAAAAGAAGAGAAAAAAAGAAGAGCAAATATTATGAATAGAGAAAAACAAACAGAGGGCGCACCGGGCTTGTGCATTATCTTTAAAAGTATGTTTATTAGATATAAAAAAATGTATTCTACTCACAATAGTAAATAAATATAAGGCACATCATGAAGGGACCGCTCTGTCCAATTTGCACTGCGTTTCTGTCTTATAATGAGAATGATGGACATCCAAAAGACTGACGCGTTTCGAGGGCTAACCACTTCCTCTGGGCTTCTGAGGAAGAGGCTAGCCCTCGAAACTCATTCTACATTCATGGAATGAATGTAGAGTGGGATATCAATTCTTTTATTAGTAATGCATAACTGTTAGTTTTATGGTGTCTTATATATAAATGTAGCCATTTTCTGTTAGGATGTTTTTTATGGATCCATCCAAATAGGGTTACTCAGATTTTTTTATTTTTATGATTATTCATATTCAATTTTTTAATTTTTAATTTATTATCATATTTTTTTTGTGTAAGGACCTTTTTATGACCACCATACAGCCTGAACGGTAATTAACAATAGGTTGGATATCCTTAATCCTTATTTTATTATCTTCTTAGAAAGTTTTAGTTTTTTAATGGGGTGTTTTAGTCCAGGTTTTTGGTTATGCAGACTAAAAGTGGTGGCCATGTTTATTCCAAACTGAGGTTTGGGCTATTGCAGTGGCCATCTTTGATTCAAAATCGAGGTTTGGTTAATCCATGCGGTGGCCATCTTTAAATTCACATTGAGGTCTGGTTAGAGTGGCAGCCATCTTTGATTGCATTATTAGATTGGTCATTGATCTAGGTTCCTCCCCTCTTTGGATGGCTGTATAAAACAGCGGAGATGATTGAGCGTGGCTTCTGTGCCCCAGATGACATCATTTATGATGAAACGCGTTGGAATGAGCCTGCGTTCCTGACATCATCACGCTGTTTCTGTATACCAGGAGGTTGGATTGGTTTCTTGATAGAAAAGCGCTTTTTGTCTACTGAAATGTGAGTGGAATTCTTTGTTTTTAATAAAATTGCTTATATGGTTTTTGCAATGTATGCTTTCCTATCTCTTCTTTACGGACGGACCAAACACACCAGAGAGATACATAGGAGGGTCAAAATTTGAAGCGATCTTCTTGAAAATACTAGGTGTCCAGCATCATTCCCTGCTTGAGAGCGATGTTGGAAGCATATCTTTAAACCATATTACTTATGCACTCAAGATTCGTATTAGGTGTCCATGTGTTCCGGTAAGACTCCTACTAATATATGGTGGTGGCGCACCTGCTTTATCGGAGATATATGGTGTCTCATTTCACACACACCAGGATTTTGGGACTGTATTTATATGTTCTTCCTGATTTGGACTGGATTTGGGACTCTACTTAGATGGTGTTTTCCTTACACTTATCTTTTCACTTTTGTTTATATGTACACATTTGCATTTAGTGATGTTTTAGAGCGGCAATTTATTTATGCGCATTTGTGTTGACAGCCTATTTGAAATGAACAAAGTGCCATAATACAATCCATGGCTATGCAAAAAAAAAAATGCTCCATGACATTGTGAATGGGCCCTAAAGGCACAGGGAACCTGCCCCGTGATTAAAGCCCAACTCCAGCTTTGCTGTAACTTTAAATAGTTTTTGGCCCAAGCTTCGCCAAAGAAGCTGCCTTTGCTGACTTATCAATATGCAAATGCTAATTGCCAGACCTTCATGCTGATGCTCTTGATTCATATTACGGGTTAATATACTAAGGAAGTGGTGAAAGTTCACTTAGCAAAGTAAGTGTTTACTTATTTTAGCAAATATTGTGAAGCTTTATTCCCTCTGAACATGTGCAAGAGATTTTTCCTTGCATTCCTGAAAATCCTTCCAGTAAGGTTTTCTAGGGTGACAATGCTTACTTCAGTTGCAGCATTGCCACCCTTTGCCATGCGCTATTGAGTTAAATTACAACTTTCATGCTAGTGCACAGTGCAAAAGCACACACTGCTGTAGTTACTGTATGACAGTATAATTGTGACATTCAGTTGCTGGAGCATGCACACCCTCATGTTTCAGAATTTAAAAAATTCTAAATCCTCACAACTTACAAAGCCATCCACAATTCTGCAGCCAGCCACCCATCTCCAACCTCATCTCAAAATATGAGCCAATCTGTCCATTTCTCTTTTCTAGAGACTTCTTGCACTGTGGCTCCCTCATCACCTCCTTCCATGCCCACATCTAGGACTTTTCCAGAGCATCTCCTATCCTCTGGAAGTCCCTACCCTAACCTTTCTGGTGATCTACCACTCTGTCTGCCTTTAGGTGCTCCCTAAAAGCTAAATTCTTCACAAAAGCCTATCCTGCCTGTAACTAGCATATAAATTTTATTTTCTCAGTCAACTCATATCCACAAAGCTACTATAGTTTGCATCACTCCCCCATCCCTTTAGATTGAACATTCTCATGAACAGGGCCTCCCAAACCTTTTGTCTTGAATTGTATTGTAACCCTACTGATTCCCTTTAATTTGTAAAATGATGAACAAACTGTTGACACTATATAAATTTTGTATAATAGTCAAAATAATAATAATGATAATAATAATAATAATATGGGCACAGTGCAGGAAGACAAAACACAAACAAATCAGGGAAAAGACAACTTTTTACCGTAAGGCCTGGTTCACATCAATGCTTTTTTTTTTAGTGCTTTTTGCAGAAATGCACTACAGTCCATTTAACATGGTTTCCTATGGGACATGTTAACAACTATGCTTTTTTGAGCTGCTGCATTTTTGTAAAGGGTAAGGAACTTTTTTAAACGCAAAAAGCAGCTTTTATGCTACAATAGAGTTCAATGGAGAAGCTTCTGAAATGCATGTAGTGCGTTTTTGCCGTTTTTTGCATTTTTTTCTGCCCAGAAAAAAAAATCTACTTTCACAAAAAAACACAAAGCGCACATGTAAAAACGCAAAGCACAATTCAAAAAGTATTATAAAATGGATCAAAAGCTAACTGCATAGGTGAACCAAGCCTAAACGTCTGTTTACTTGCTCTACAAAACTTAGTATTCTTTTTTTTAACTTTAATATGTCAAATTTTAGAATTTCACCTGTCTAAAAAACAAACAAATAAATAAATAAATACCATTATGTTTAAAAATATTTTGGTCTCTGCCTACAATAAATAAACAAAATATGAACAATACCGCTATCCTTTCTTTTTTAGAAAAAGCTTTGACTTATCAGCAAAATATCATTGAAAACTTGCTGAAAGTAAAATCTCAAGAACATCCACTGTCTTATATTACATAGTATAGACATGCTTACCAAGTGCAAATGTTAAATAGAAAGCTTCTGTCTGCATCTATGCTATTCATCTTGGAATGTTGATTTTTTTAGTGTTTGGATAGGAAGTCAGATGATCTTGCAGCTTCTTTTGGGAATGTGAAGTAAATTTTTCTGGTCTGTTTTTTCTCAGCCAGCAGCCCAGGGACAAGCCATCGGAGTCCAAAGTGACAGGTACCTTTTATCATTTTTATAAATCATAAATTGTTTCATGAAGCATGGAGACTTATTTACTGCGGCATATAACTCAAAGTCAAATTGTGAGCACAAAGTCGCTTCGTTGCTAAAATATTATTGGACTCAAAACCACAGAGCAAATAGATGACAATTCAGAATACAGAATACAGTATTAAAGGGGGAAACGTAGTCAAGGTATTTAGGCACTTGTTCATTGCTACAATTTTAGGGTGATTCTCAAATTTGTATTTACTTCCAATCTCCACTCAAGTTCTCAGGAATGTATAGTCATTTGCCATAAATCTGACTGTTTGCTTGAAGGTAACACAGGCAAGGATGAAAACAACTCCTGAAGTAATTCTTTCTCAGTTTTTACTCATCTTAAAATGCTAAAGATTGTTATACAATGATATTTTCATTTGTAGTATTTATGTTATTGATGTTTAAAGGTTCTTCTTATTCTTTGTATATATTCAGTTGGAAAAGCAAATTGATTTCTAGAATGCATCACTAAAGCAGTCACCAGGAGGGAGGAAGTCCTAATTCCCCTATACAGAACTTTAGTTAGACCTAATTTAGAATACTGGGGGGGGGGGGTAATACAACTAGTGCACACAGAATCTGGTGCAGCTCTGCATAGAAACCAATCAGATTCCAGGTTTTATTGTCAAAGCCTAATTGAACAAGCTGAAGTTAGGAGCTGATTGGCTACCATGCAAAACTGCACCAGATTTTGAGTGTTCCAGTTTTAGTAAATTTACCCCACTGTGTCCAGTTCTGGAGACCTCACTTACAACAAGATATTGATAAGATAGAACAACTTCAGAGATGGGCAACAAAAATGGTGAAAGGTCTGAGGGATATGGCATATCAAGAATTTAATATGTACAGTCTGGAGGAAAGAAGAGAAAGGAGAGAAATGACGGAAACCTTTATATACATCACAGGAGTGAATAAGGTTCAAGAGGGCAGAATTTTCCATACGAAACAAAGATTAAGAACATGGGGACATAACCTCATACTAGCAGGAAGAAAGTTCAAAACTAATCATGGAAAGAATTATTTTACTGAAAGAGTAGTTGATGAATGGAATAGACTTTCAGCAGAGGTAGTGAGCCAGGCAGAGGTAAGTGGATTCAAACATGCTTGGGACAGACATAGATCTATACTCAAAAAAAAGTAAAAATAAATAAATACATTTTTTTAAAAAAAGGAGCAAGCTCAATGGGCTACTTGGTCTTTTTTCTGCCTTCACTCTTCTATGTTTCTATGTTAACTCTAAACTCAACAAAGTGGAATTCTTGTAAGGTCTCAGAACTTAAGTTCCAACTTCATGTTTGTTTTTTAAAATTATTTTAAATGTTTTTTTTTCCCTTTTTTGTCTGTCTATACTTTTGAAAGCAATGCTTAACTTTCCATTCTGATGTGTGAGTGCCATTAAAGCCTGTCCCCTGTCCGACATTGGATCAAAAGAGAAAAAGACAGCAGCCATTGCATGACCACAACTCTCCTACTAATGTACACACACACACATACATACACATATACAGTATACATTATATGCCCTTATACATTATTCTGCTTTTTTCACAGTATTTACTTTCATCTAATGTCACATGGGTTAATGGTAATACAACTACCCCGGGGAACTTTAGTTGTACCATATTTTTTCTCTTTAATGGCTCATTTCCATCGTTATCTCATGGTAATGTGCTGCACAGTATTCCATATGTTTTGGTGTAGATTAGACTTTAAAGTGTATCCCTACTTTTGCCACCAGACACCTACTTTTTCTTTATATTTGTATATATTCCCAGTTAGAGTTAGAGGTCTCAAGTCCTGGATGGTCCCTACACTTGTCCTATAACTGCAGGCTATTCTGAACAGTTTCAAGTTGCCTATAGAGTTCTATGTATAAACCTGCTCTACAGAAACAAGTATAAAGATAAGGCTGGGCATTGCTAGGTCAAAAGTTAGTCGATTCAGCAAGGACCGGACAAATTTCAATCTGTGTGTTACCCTCCCTTTTCAATAGAAGTCAATTATTAAATTGACATTTGTCATATGGACACGCTTAAAAATATTGGTTGATTAGCAGCTGCAGCCACGGATCAGTGTATTCGCTGCTGCCAAAATAAAATGTCCTGGTGGAATTCCTTCATCCTCCTCATTTGTGTCATGCACCTTATCTTTGGCTGCATCTGATTAAGGGCCACTGCAGATGGCAACCACCTTGAAATAAGGTGGACTGACACTTTATGTAAATTTGTTCCATGTTTGAGTGCCAGAACTGTCTTTTCACTGATTCATTTACAGTATGCCTAACAAGCAGAAATGTTTAAGACTGTCATGCCCTTTTTCATCTAATTTGTATAATACTGATTCATAACACATTACCAAAATCTAAATTGGTACCTGCTGTCCACATTTTACCTAACTGGGCATCCATTGCTGGTCAAGAAAACTGTATATAGGATAAATGTTTAAGAATGTGTTGTCCTTTTGTGATTTTGGTTGTTTTAAGGATAAGTTCACCTTTTCAAAAAAAATAACTACACATATTTTTTTCAGGTAAAGAAATGAAATTTATTGGGAGCCTGTAGAGCATTGCACCCATGATCAGCAGATCGTGGGTGCTATGCAGGGTTCTTGCAGACTCTGTGTGGAAGCTGTCTGCTCGTACATCATACAGCCCCATGGTAGATCATTGAGAACTACTACTTGACAGCTGCAAAGGCTGTTGATAGTTGTAGTTTCCCATTCACAGAATATTGTGAAAGAGTGATGCGGCCGAGCAGGCAGGGGCATATTTACCACAAGGCAAACAAGGCATTAGCCTAGGGTGGCATTTTTTCAGGGGGGCAGCACCCCCCCCCCAGGAAGAAGGGATATATGCGGCATGGATTCAAGGTGGGATCCGAAAGAGGCTGCACACTGCTTGATTGTATACGCAGAGCCCGACTCTCGTTACCGGGGATGTCCAGAGCTGTGAAGGTGAGTGTCTCTCTCTCTGTTGCGGGGAAGGGGTGGGTGGGTGTTAGTGGAAGGCTCTCTCATTTGGGGGGGCAGGGGTGTTGACGGTCACTAGCAGGCTCTCTCCAGGGGGGGGTTGGGAGGGTTGGGGGGTAGGGAGTCTGGTGCTGGTCGGTGTCAGGCTCTCTCTGCTGGGGTTGCGTCTGATTTTTGTGTTGCCTAGGGCAGCAAAAAACATAAATACACCACTGCAAGCAAGCAGGCAGAGCTCTGCATAGTCACGTCTTTTTTGAATTGTGGCAGCAAGCACAGAGAGAAGGTCCCTGGTGTGCTGTCACAGCGGGGACCCAGGGGGGCACAGGGACAGCTGCAGCAGTAACATCATTCAGTAACCCTGAATACGAGTGTAACATGTAACATGTTAGAAAAGGTGAACTTATCCATTAAGTGCCACATTTAGCTTAAATTGTATTTAATTGTATCTGAAGGTACAACAGGAAATACAAGGATCTCTCCCCAAAGTGAGGATAATTCCCATGTTAGACAGCTGTCACTAAAATATTTGTCCCCATAGGATTGTTCTGGTTCCTCATTTTCTGTCACAGTGATAATAATTGCTAGGGCAAATACAGTGGTAAATCTCCCCAGTTGGGACACAGAGAGCCTCAAAAACCTGATAGAACCTTAACCCCTCCCACTGTGTCTTAAACAAAAGATGTACACTTTAAATAACTATCTGTCTGTTTATTTGAAGCATACAGTATCTCACAGAAGTGAGTACACCCCAGGGGCGGACTGACAACTCATGGGGCCCCTGGGCAATTGGGGATCATGGGGCCCCTGTGTCCTCGCTTACACTCAAAAAAAGCCTATAAAAGGTACCAGGGGCATTTCATGGGGATCCCTACTGACCCCGGGCCCTCGGGCAGTGCCCGAGTGCTCGAATGGTCAGTCCGCCCCTGGTACACCCCTGACATTTTTGTAAATATTTTATTATATCTTTTCATGTGACAACAATGAAGAAATGACACTTTGCTACAATGTAAAGTAGTGAGTGTACAGCTTGTATAACGGTGTAACTTTGCTATATCCTCAAAATAACTCAAAACACAGCCATTAATGTCTAAACCGCTGGCAATAAAAGTGAGTACACTCCTAAGTGACAATGTCCAAATTGGGCCCAAAGTGTCAATATTTTGTGTGGCCACCATTATTTTCCAGCACTGCCTTAACGCTTTTGGGCATGGAGTTCACAAGAGCTTCACAGGCTGCCACTGGAGTCCTCTTCCACTCCTCCATGATGACATCTCGGAGCTGGTGGATGTTAGAGGCCTTGCACTCCTCTACCTTCCATTTGAGAATGCCCCACAGATGCCCAATAGGGTTTAGATCTGGAGACATGCTTGGTCAGTCCATCACCTTTGCCCTCAGCTTCTTTAGCAAAGCAGTGGTCGTCTTGGAGGTGTGTTTGGGGTCGTTATCATGTTGGAATACTGCCCTGTGACCCATTCTCCGAAGGGAGGGGATCATGCTTTGCTTTGGTTCCCTCAATGAACTGTATCTCCCCAGAGCCAGCAGCACTCATGCAGCCCCAGACCATGACACTCCCACCACCATGCTTGACTGTAGGCAAGACACACTTGTCTTTGTACTCCTCACCTGGTTGCTGCCACACACACTTGACACCATCTGAACCAAATAAGTTTATCTTGGTCTCATCAGACCACAGGACATGGTTCCAGTAATCCATGTCCTTAGTCTGCTTGTCTTCAGCAAACTGTTTGCGGGCTTTCTTGTGCATCATCTTTAGAAGAGGCTTCCTTCTGGGACAACAGCCATGCAGACCAATTTGATGCAGTGTGTGGCGTATTGTCTGAGCACTGACAGGCTGACCCTCCACCCCTTCAACCTCTGCAGCAATGCTGGTAGCACTCATATGTCTATTTCCCAAAGACAACCCCTGGATATGACACTGAGCACGTGCACTCAATTTCTTTGGTCCATCATGGCGAGGCCTGTTCTGAGTGGAACTTGTCCTGTTAAACCGCTGTATGGTCTTGGCCACCATGCTGCAGCTCAGTTTCAGGGTCTTGGCAATCTTCTTATAGCCTAGGCCATCTTTATGTAGAGCAACAATTCTTTTTTTCAGATCCTCAGAGAGTTCTTTGCCATGAGGTGCCATGTTGAACTTCCAGTGACCAGTATGAGAGAGTGAGAGCGATAACACCAAATTTAACACACCTGCTCCCCTTTCACCCCTGTAACACTAAGGACTCACATGACACCAGGGAGGGAAAATGGCTAATTGGGCCCAATTTGGACGTTTTCACTTAGGGGTGTACTCACTTTTGTTGCCAGTGGTTTAGACATTAATGGCTGTGTGTTGAGTTATTTTGAGGGGACAGCAAATTTACACTGTTATACAAGCTGTACACTCACTACTTTACATTGTAGCAAAGTGTCATTTCTTCAGTGTTGTCACATGAAAAGATAGAATCAAATATTTACAAAAATGTGAGGGGTGTACTCACTTCTGTGAGATACTGTATATTTAATAAACACCTTTGAACCAAAATGGTTACCCCAAACCTTTTAGAATCCTAAAAATATCCCTTGTTACAAAACACATTTTAACTGATTCTGATCCTGTTCATGCAGCAACTTGGTTTTGCAGGTGTAAAGAAATAATAATTTTCCATAAAAAGTTGTATTACCAAGAATTTTATATATCCAATTACTCTGAGTAAACCATGCATAACAAACCTATTGACATACTGAGCAATTTTGCTGATGGTAAACTGCTGAAGCCTATGTCAGCAGAACCCCAGTGTTATACAGTTCCTACAATCCATCATGCATTATAATGATCCAGCTGCTACAGTAAATGCACAAGGACAATGTATTTTGTGTGCATATAGATACCTTTTTCTCCATTTATTCTGTTTAAATAAACCTAAATATTTGAGCAGTTTGAAAGAAATGATCCTTTATGTAGTACAAAGTTTCCCTGGACTGACTTGGGTTAAATGCGTCAACATCATTTTCACTAGGGTGATTTGCTAAAGATATAAACACTGTTCACTTTGCAAAGTGTATTTTCACAGTGCAAACTTGATGTTTTTTTAGCTTATTGGGCGAGGTGATTCTGTATTCATCTAGTCATGCACAACCAAAAAAACACTAATAACCTTGCACATGATTGGGTTTTAAAAAATAGTACATCCTCACACTATTTACTAATTGCACGTGCCTACATAATTTACATAGTTCCATAGTTAGTCCGGCTGAAAAAATACAAAAGTCCATCCAGTTCAACCATAGAAAAAAAAAAGTTATAATCCTATACCCACAGTTGATCCAGAGGAAGACAAAAAAAAACTAGCAAAGCACGATCCAATTTGCACCTGCAGGGAAAAAAATTATTTCCTGATCCCCCGAGAGGCAATCGGATATTCCCTGGATCAACTTTACCTATAAATGTTAGTATCCAGTTATATTCTGTGTATCTAAGAAACAATCCAGGCCTTTTTTAATGCAATCCACTGAGCTTGCCAGAACCAACTCTTGAGGGAGTCTATTCCACATTTTCACAGCTCTTACTGTGAAGAAACCTTTCCGTGTTTGGAGATTACATTTCTTTTTCTCCAGACGTAAAGAGTGCCCCCTTGTCCTCTGTGATGACCTCAGGGTGAATAGCTCTACACCGAGTTCAATATATGAACCACTGATGTATTTATACATGTTGATCATATCCCCCCTTAATCTCCTCTTCTCAAGAGAGAATAAATTCAGTTCCTCTAATCTTTCCTCATAGCTGATCTCCTCCATGCCTCTTATCAGTTTAGTTGCCCTTCTCTGTACTTTCTCAAGTTCCCCAATGTTCTTTTTCTGAATTGGTGCCCAAAACTGAACTACATATTCCAGATGAGGTGTTACTAATCATTTGTACAGGGGTAATATGATATCTCTCTCTCTCTGGAGTCTATACCTCTTTTAACCGTTTCAATACCGTGCAATTTTACACCTTCCTGCCCAGGCCATTTTTCAGGTTTCAGCGCTCTCACACTTTGAATGACAATTGCGCGGTCATACAACATTGTACCCAAACTAAAATTTTATCATTTTCTTCACACAACTAGAGCTTTCTTTTGGTGGTATTTAATCACCGCTGGGGTTTTTATTTTTTGCTAAATTAACAAAAAAAGACCAAAAATTTGGAAAAAAAAACACATTTTTCTTTGTTTCTGTTATAAAAGTTTACAAATAAATAATTGTTCTTCATAAATTTAGGCCGAGATGTATTCTGCTACATGTCTTTGGTGAAAATAACCCAAATTAGGATGTATTATTTAGTTTGTAGGAAAGTTATAGAGTTCACAAACTATGGTATAGATCTGAATATTGATCAATCCTGAAGTACTGACGGCCAATCTAATTTCTTGAGGTCCCAGAATGTCAGAATAGTACAGATATCCCCAAATGACCCCTTTTTGCAGAGTAGACAGTCCGACGTACTTCATAAGAGGCATGGCGAGTTTTTTGAAGTTGTATTTTTTTGTCATAATTTTTCCGAAAATGAAAAAATGAAAAAAATTATTTTCACTATTTTTTTTTTTACATACTGTCACCAGTGCAGTACAGCGTCATCATACAAATGGCATGGCGGTGAACAGGGACACTGACTGGTGACAGTATGAAAAAAATATATATATTTTTTTTTTTTTTAAATTTTTTTATTTTTTTATTATATTTAATTTTTTATTACATTTTTTTTAATTTTTTTTAAGATTTGTTTTCATATTTTACTATGACCAAAATAGTACTGTTACCATAGTAACATTGTACTACTTTGGGGAAGTGATCAGTATTTTTTTTTTTTTTTTTTTACACAATTTGCTTATAGCAAAGAATTACTTTGCTATAAGCAAGCATTTACCTGAATGAAATCGATTCATTCAGCTTTTTTTTTTTTTTGTGCTTAGCTGTGATTTGGTCACAGCTAATCACATGACATGTGCATGTGATTAGCTGTGACCATTCACAGCTAGGCACTAGTATACAATGGATGGCATCATGAATGAAGCCATCCATGTATACAACTGTCATGTGACCTGCTGTGATTGGTCACAGCAGGTCACATGGTACCAGCAACGGGAGCCGGTACTCGGATCTGTCATCGGCCGTGTCCGAGGTGCACGGCCGCCGACAGATCGCACTGCTGCGCCGCTCTGCACTAGCGCAAACGGCGCATGTGCGGGAGCACGCCAAATGGCGTGCACCAGGAATGGAGGAGCACATCTGAAGCCGCCAAACGGCCATTGGCCGGGCGGCTAATGGTTAATACAAGGGAGGATTTTGCTTGTTTTAGAAACCGAAGCTTGGCATTGCATGCCATTATTAAGCTTGTGATCTATCAGAACTCCCAGATCCTTCTCCACCATTGATTCCCCAAGTTGTACCCCCCCCCAGTATGTCTGATGCATGCATATTCTTAGCCCCCAAGTGCATAACCTTACATTTATCAACATTAAACCTCATCTGCCACATAGTTGCCCAATTAAACAGTGCATTGAGGTCGGCTTGTAAGTTGAAGACATCCTGTAAGGTCTTTATTCCACTGCACAGCTTGGTGTCATCTTCAAAGACTGAAATGGTATTTTTAATCCCAGATCTTATATTGTTTATAAATATATTACAAAGTAAGGGTCCCAACACTGAACCCTGGGGTACACCACTGATGACCCCAGACCATTCAGAGTATGAATCATTAACCACTACTCTTTGAATATGATCTTTTATCCAGTTTTCTATCCATTTACATACAGATTTTTCCAAGCCTCAGACTTTACCTTACACATTAGTCGTGTGTGTGGGGAACTGTGTCAAACGCTTTTGCAAAATCCAAGTAAACCACGTCCACCGCCACCCCTCTATCCAAGGTTTTGCTCACCTCCTCATAAAAAGAAATCAGATTTGTTTGACAACTTCTGTCTGTCATGAATCCATGCTGTCTGTCACTTAAAATATTTTTTTCCAGCAAGAACTCATCTATGTGGTCTTTTATTAAATTCTCCAGTATCTTCCCAACTATAGAAGTTAAACTAACAGGTCTATAATTACTTGGTAAAGATTTTGACCCCTTTTTTAAATATTGGCACCACATTGGCCTTATGCCAATCCAGTGGAGGAGTATATATACAGTGGATATGACAGTCTACAAACCCTTGTTAAAATGTCAGGTTCCTGTGATGTAAAAAATGAGACAAAGATAAATAATTTCTGAACTTTTTCCACCTTTAATGTAACCTATAAACTGTACAACTCAGTTGAACAACAAATTGAAATCTTTTAGGTGAAGGGAAGTAATAATAAAAAACGAAAATAATATTGTTGCATAAGTGTGCACACCTTTAAACTAATACTTTGTTGAAGCACTTTTTGATTTTATTCCAGCATTCAGTCATTTTGGGTATGAGTCTATGAGCATGGCACATCTTGACTTGGCAATATTTGCCCACTCTTCCTTGCAAAAACACTCCAAATCTGTCAGATTGCAAGGGCATTGCTTGTGCACAGTTCTCTTCAGAGCACCCCACAGTCTTTCGATCGGATTCAGATCTAGGCTCTGGCTGGGCCATTCCAAAACTTTAATCTTCTCCTGGTGAAGCCATTCCTTTGTTGTTTTGGAGGTATGCTTTGGGTCGTTGTCATGCTGAAAGTTCAAGTTCCTCTTCATGTTAGCTTTCTAGCAAAAGCCTGAAGGTTTTGTGCCAATATTGACTGGTATTTCGAAGTGTTCATAATTCCCTCTACCTTGACTAAGGCCCCAGTTCCAGCTGAAGAAAAACAGCCCCAAGAATGATGCTGCCACTACCATGCTTCACTGTGGATATGGTGTTCATTTGGTGTGTGTCGTCTTTGTGCTAAACATATCTTTTGGAATTATGGCCAAAAAGTTCAACCTTGGTTTCATCAGACCATAACACATTTTTCCACATGCTTTTGGGAGACTTCAGATGTGTTTTTGCAAAATTTATTGGATTATTTTCTTCATAAGAAAAGGTTTCCGTCTTGCCACTCTACCCAATAGCCCAGACATATGAAGAATACGGGAGAATGTTGTCACATGTACCATACAGCCAGTACTTGCCAGATATTCTTGCAAGCTCCTTTAATGTTGCTGTAGACCTCTTGGCAGTCTCCCAAACCAGTTTTCTTCTCACCTTTTCATCAATTTTGGAGGGACATCCAGTTCTTGTTAATGCCACTGTTTCGCCATATTTTCTTCACTTGATGATGACTGTCTTCACTGTGTTCCATGGTATATCAAATACCTTGGAAATTCTTTTGTACCCTTCTGACTGATAACTTTTAACAATAAGATCCCTCTGATGCTTTGGAATCTCTCTGTGGACCATGGAATTTGCTATAGGATGTGACTAAGAAAATGTCAGGAAAGACCTACTAGAACAGCTGAACTTTATTTGGGGTTAATCAGAAACACTTTAAATGATGGCAGGTGTGTACTGCCTCCTATTTAACATGATTGTGCATGTGATTGCTTAATTCTGAACAAAGCTACATCCCCAGTTATAAGAGGGTGTGCACACCTTGAAACATCCTAAAATAACTAGAAGATTCCCGTTAGAAATGTATTAATTATATTATTGCCTGCCTTATTTATTTTCTTAAAGTAAAAAAAAAAAATATATATATATATATATATATATATATATATATATGTGTGTGTGTGTATACAGTGGTGTTGATTACTAAAACTGGAGAATGCAATATTTGGTGCAGCTCTGCATAGAAACCAATCAGCAGGTGTTATTGTCATAGCCTAATAAAACAAACTGAACTTAGTAGCTGATTGGCTACCATGTACAGCTGCACCAGATTTTGTACTCTTTAGTATTAATCAACCCCAGTATATATATATATATATATATACAGTGTATATATATATATATATATTCATTCCACTCTAATAGTATGACATTATTATGTGCATTCATTTTTTTTTTTGCTTTAAGAACATAAACAAGGCAGGCAATAATATAATTAATAAATTTTCTAACGGGAATCTTCTAGTTATTTTAGGATGTTTCAGTCATGTCTTGGCACAGCAGTGCACTACATATTATGCTGGATAGACATTGCAGAAGAAATAAAAATAGCTCAAGCAGACTGAAATAATCCATTAGAGCTGTGGACAGTATGTCTTCAAACTGCATAACTGCTGATGGAATCTTTTTAAATATAATATTGGAGCTTGGGCTCTTTCGGAGGGGGGGCAAGCACCTGCTAAACTGTTTATGTGCTCTCCATTAAATTGCAAATAGGCATATTTAACTTGGGGAGATATATTGGATTACACTGCAAGAACAGAGAAGTAGTATATCAATCACCTGTCATCTACTGTCAGATATCGGTGGTATTTTTTCTCCATCAGTCTTACAATCTATCAGTATATGAAAGCGATGAATGTTTTATGTTCATGAATCTTTTGGAGTACTGCAAAATAAGTATTCCACAGTCTTTCCATTGTTTTTGTCAGAGTTAGGGTTTTAAAGGTTTTAAAGGAAATACAATGAGGATATCCTTTAGTATCCTTTAGTATAGCAGCAACACATTTTTTTCCCTATAAATAGTTTTCTTAACTGATTGTAGGTTCACAGGTGCAGCTTTACATAAATTTTATATTCAAGGTTCAAGTAACATCATGGGGTGGTTTCATCTGCAATCATTAGTAAAGCTCTACTTCCATGCTCCAGCGAATCTCAGTTGAAGAAAATCTATCATCACAATTTAAAAAAATGGTGCAGGTACCTAGAGACGTCCTGCATAACCACAGCATCCTTCCAAGTCCTCCTGACATACCCCACCTCTTACCAATTCTGGCATAATTTCGACACGTCTAGGTAGCCTGCTGCTAGCCCTGTCCTCCCCACATTATTACTGACCCATCACTATGATTGGTAGTCTCACTAGCCAATAGGAATGTACAGGATCTTTGAAAAGCTTTGACTGCCATAACAGTCAAGAATTTGGTTTTAAAATGAGTGTTTGGGAGGTTGCTGAAGATATGATCATGCACATCTTGGTGCCTACACTTTATACCTGTGGCCTTTTTAATAAGAATTCTATTTAAGGCAGATTTTTGCTCTGACCTGTTATAGGTATCACAAATGCCCAGCCATAATATATTGGGTGCAGGCAGCATCTTTTAGATTACATCAGCTATGTAGTACAAGGGACTGCCTGGTTAGATACAAATTAAAAAGTGCTATCTAAGCATTCTCCTCATATAGAGATTGTACAATACGATTGTATAGTATATGGCCAGCTTTTGTTCCCAGGGCATTTCAACTGGTGTGACCACTGCTATTAACGTGATACTAAAGTCTTTTTGTTTGTTTTTTTAAATAAAAAACATGTCATACTTACCTGCTGTATGCAGAGGTTTTGCACAGAGCAGCCCAGATCCTCCTCTTCTTGGGTCCCCTGCCAGTGCTTCTGGCCCCTCCCTTCTGTCGGGTGACCCCATAGCAGGCAGCTTGCTATGAGGGCACCCGAGCAGGCGCGCTCCCGAGCTGAGGCTCTACACACACTTTACTGTCACCAATATAACCGCCACATTGATAGCAACAGTAGCATGTAAACAAACTCATGGGTAATGTAGCAGCTGTGAGGGTTTTTTTCAAAGAGCAGGCTGTGGGGTTTATTGTAGAAATAATCCAGTGGCTATACAGGAAGCTGGATTTCAGAGTTGCCTGAACACAGGGGAAGCATCAGGTGTCCGGATTTTTTGTTTATATAGCAAAAAATAAAAAAAACCAAGTGATGATTAAATGCCACCAAAAGAAAGCTCTATTTGTGTGAAAAAAATTATATACATTTTTTTGGGGTATGGTGTTGCATGACTGAACAATTGGTAGTTAAAGTAGCACAGTGCTGAATAGCAAAACAATGTCCTGGTCATGAAGTGGGTATGTTTTGCTTGGTGTCTAGTTAAGGTTACTTTGCAGTATAAGGAAGTATAAAGGAAACTTAGGCCTCTGTACTATATTAATGTGCTTTTACTAAATGAAAATGCTGTACATATAAACTAATATAATTATAGAAATACAATACAAGACTGACAGATATACCTACAACAAGCAAAATGCTACTTACTTCCTAGGAAAACTATGTTCTGTATACAATAGTAAAAGTTACTTATCTCCGAATATAGAGGCTTCACAATCTCCATAGGCAACACGGACCCCAGGCTTGCTCTAAAATGGGTGCGGGATATTGGGCTAAAAGCATCTTCAGGTTCTGGCAGATATCTTCCTACTGTGTGTCAATGGGAGAAACATTCTCCAATTTGACCTCTAGATGGCACTCTTGTACCATACATGCCATAGGTCATATATGTCAGAATGTCAAGCTATTGTTAACCATTGATTAACTTGACTTGTTGATTTCAGTTACATAATTAAATGTAGAACAATAGAACAGCCCAACATACAACAATGGTATCTAAGTTCTCGTTGTTGTAGAAGATAGCTTGTGTAATTGTTTCCAAGGCATTTGTTTGAGAAGTCCACTCAAACATTCAAAAGTAACCTGATTTCTGTTTCTAAGACAAACAAACAGATCCTTTCATGTGAGTCTGAGAAAAAAATCATGAAGCAAGCATATACAGTTAGGTCCATAAATATTGGGACATCGACACAATTCCCACATTTTTGGCTCTATACACCACCACAATGGATTTGAAATGAAATGAACAAGGTGTGATTTAACTGCAGACTGTCAGCTTTAATTTGAGGGTATTTACATCCAAATCAGGTGAACGGTGTAGGAATTACAACAGTTTGCATATGTGCCTCCCACTTGTTAAGGGACCAAAAGTAATGGGACAGAATAATAATCATAAATCAAACTTTCACTTTTTAATACTTGGTTACAAATCCTTTGCAGTCAATTACAGCATGAAGTCTGGAACGCATAGACATCACCAGACTCTGGGTTTCATCCCTGGTGATGCTCTGCCAGGCCTCTACTGCAACTGTCCTCAGTTCCTGCTTGTTCTTGGGGCATTTTCCCTTCAGTTTTGTCTTCAGCAAGTGAAATGCATGCTCAATCGGATTCAGGTCAGGTGATTGACTTGGCCATTGCATAACATTCCACTTCCTTCCCTTAAAAAACTCTTTGGTTGCTTTTGCAGTATGCTTTGGGTCATTGTCCATCTGCACCTAAAAGATTTCAATTTGTTGTTCAACTGAGTTGTACAGTTTATAGGTTACATTAAAGGTGGAAAAAGTTCAGAAATTATTTATCTTTGTCTCATTTTTTACATCACAGGAACCTGACATTTTAACAAGGGTTTGTAGACTGTCATATCCACTGTATATATACTCCTCCACTGGATTGGCATAAGGCCAATGTGGTGCCAATATTTAAAAAAGGGGTCAAAATCTTTACCAAGTAATTATAGACCTGTTAGTTTAACTTCTATAGTTAGGAAGATACTGGAGAATTTAATAAAAGACCACATAGATGAGTTCTTGCTGGAAAAAAATATTTTAAGTGACAGACAGCATGGATTCATTTCAAATTCATTGTTTCATTTCAAATCCATTGTGGTGGTGTATAGAGCCAAAAATGTTAGAATTGTGTCGATGTCCCAATACTTACGGACCTGACTGTACTTATATCAAATGCAACACAGGGCAAAATGTTCCGGAGATCAAGTGATTAAAAACAGTAATTTTGTAATGCATTAAAAGTACACAGACTTTCATTACACCTAATAAAAAAAATAACTTAACCAACATATCCTACAGTATAATAAGACATCTGAAAATGTCTTTTTTACTGCTGTGATCTGACTTCCTGCTACAGGGTGGTTACATTTGTTCTTCATGGTCCCATTGTATAAAGAAATGTGTAGTCATCCTCCTTTGGACTAAGCACTATGGACTATGAATTTTGTTGTGTCAATTCAGAAGTACACATGACCGCAACTAATATGCACTGCTCAATCCAAACAAACGGAAGTTAGTGGGAAAAGGAGAGGTTTGGGAGCTCACAGAGTACATTACATAGAGGCAGATAACCACAGTAAGAAAATATTTAAAGAAAAAAATATTACAGGGCCATTAAATAGTGGATGTGTATGGATTATATTGGAAGAATAAGGATATCATTTAGTTACATCCAGTCATCCAGAGACATTCAATCCCCTTTGAGAAAGTCCACATGTCATGACTGAAATGTGGGTGAAATGTGTCAGGTTTTCCTTGGTGCCTAACACGGGCTACCATTTCAAAGGTAAAAACTTGGGTCAATTACCAATGTATTAATGTATTTGAAGATAGTGGAACTTGTGATATGAGCATATGCATGGAGGATATTTAATTGCAATAGCACATACTGTATTAACTTCTCTATTATTTTTTATGATTTTCAGCTCTATCTAGTGGCCATAATACAGTATTTTCCTGAAATACCTCAATCAGGAAAATACTTCATTATTGCCGCGCTGACAACAATATGAAACAAATTAAGCAAATTATCATGATTATTCCTAATGGATGGACAAATGTTTTTTTTTTTTAAAATAGCCCTCAAAGTGTCTTATGGAACTGCATAGGTTGCTGGATTTAGGTCTCCTTGAACTGCTACTTTGTGGCCCTTAAGCAAGTGGTAGAAAACCTTTTGAGCCTACTGTCCTAAAAAATGTATGTGAGGAACTGAAAATAGCAGATATAAAACAAAACATCTACATCACACTTTCATTCACAAAAATGAATATTTAGTAATTGATTGAAATATAAATATATCAATATCAATATAACTTTTTTTGAGCCAGGTGCTGCCGACACGGCCACCCAAAGAAATTTTTTTGGCTGATTCAGCAAAAATAGTCTAAAATCAATCTGTGTATGGCTATATGAGTACCTGATCTTGTCAACTGTTATTCACCATTCATGCTGGCAGCATAAGATAACACTGAAATGATAAAGATAAATGTCAATACAGACAATAAATACAGATAGTTATAACAGAAATCCAAGGTGGGACACCAGTTTACATATTCTCAATTTAATGAAGGCGATTGTTACTTTTTTTTCCATTGTAACAATGATGGTGATGGATCACTAAAACTGATTTAGTAGCAAATGGGATGTTTGTAATCATGAGCTCATTCTTATATTAGTAAGCACATACAAAATGAGTAAGCAGTTTAGTCCTCAGTACTGAAAAGCATGTTCTCCGATAATCAATATGAGGAACAGTGTCAATAACTTCCTTTACTAACATCGTCATTTAAAACTAAATTCCAGGCGCACAGCTAAATACACAAATTAAATATGTAGATACAGGGGGCCCAGGGTCAGTAGGGGGCCCCATGAGATGCCCCTGGTACCCTTTTCATAGGCTTTTTTGAGTTTGGGCAAGGACACAGGGGCCCCATGATCCTCTATTGCCGAGGGGCCCCATGAGTTGTCAGTCTGCCCCTGTGTAGGTATTATTATTATTCAGGAATTCTATAGCATTCACCAACAGTTTACGCAGCGCTTTACAACACGAGGGCCTTGTTTATATTTGGGAGTTGTGTAGCTGTCAATAGATTTGATTTCTGTCCATCCAGTTCTGATATTAACAAAGCTCTACCACACAACACAGCTCTGCCAAATTTTCCTCTGCTACACAGTTAAAGCGGAGTTCCACCCAAAGGGGAAGTTCTGCTTTAAGCCTTTGTCCCTCGCTTCCCATTACGGATAGGCACCTTTGGGGAGCGGGGGGGAGCAGGTACCCAAAGCGCAACGCTTCTTGCGCATGCACAGTGGGCACTCAGCTGTGAAGCCGCAAGCTGTCACAGCCAGGTGCCCACACTGAAGATGCCGGTGCCAGGGAGAGAAGACGGTCGGTGAAACCAGTGGTGGTGAGGACACCGCTGCACCGAGGGACAGGTAAGTGTCTGTATTTTAAAAGTCAGCAGCTACAGTTTTTGTAGCTGCTGACTTTTTTTTTCAGGTGGAATTCCACTTTAAGCAATGATTACAGGTATTGTCCTTCCCACAGTATATGAATGGACAGTGGAAAAAGCAGCTGGCTGAGTAGTTAATCTTTCTATCACTCTGCTCTCTCCTTCTGTCAGCATGTTCATTGTCAGCTCCTGAGCACTACAGCACAGCTGACTAACTCCATGTGCTGTTTTTCCCTTTCAAAGTCTGAGCTTCAGGGATTGCAAGCATCAAATTGATGTATTCATACTAAATTAAAGGAGAAGTAAGGCCAAAGCTCTTTTGGCCCTACTTCTGGAGATCACAGGAGTGCACTTAGTTCTGCACTCCTGTGATCCATATTAAACCGACAGCGAGCCCATCACTCAGCCAGTCCAGGTTCTGGAGCGATCCCGACTTTAATGTCGGGATCCACACAGATGCCAGGACAGGCATCTTGGCTGAGCCTCTCAGCAAGCCACTGAGCAGGTCTCCGCCATCCCCTACACAGATGTGTACTCCATTGAGCGCTAGAGGAGCAGGGAAGACAGCTGGTGACTGACAGTCATCGCTCCCTGTTTACTGAAGACCAAGAACTGAGCGACCAGCAGTTTTGGTTCACTCAGTTCTCAATGTGGAGGTGCCAAGGGACAGATACAGCATCGGACCAATACTTTGGAGGAAGCATCGGTCCGATGCTGTATCTGTCCCTAGGTAAACATGTCCATCTGTTTTTTTCTAATCCCAAACTTGTCTTTTAAATCTCTTTAATTATATATTAATGATGACAAAGCTGCATTCATTTGTGACTTTTATATCTGATTGGAATTTAGCTTTACAAAAGCTCACATATTTATAGTTCTGCCTATCCGCTTTTTTTTAAGAGATGCATATGTAATTACATTTTTATTGGTTTTAAGGAAGAACAAATAATGCATATAAAGTGGATCTTTGAAAAGGTGAAAGCAGGTAGAAAAAGGAAGAAACAGATGATCACCAGCACAATCAAATGAATGTCAACCTTTCTTTTCTACTGCTCTGAATTTCATTTGTATTTATTATTGCTCTCTAATCTGAAATCATTGAAATAATCCCCAATAGCAAAATTTTACTGACAGGACAGCGCAGCATGCATATTTTTGATTAGAAGTAGAAATGAGGCTCATTACTAAGAATGGCTGAAGTCACTTTTGCCCAAACCTACAGGAAAATGTCACATGATAGCAGGCTCAGCTGTAGCCTTGGAATGAAGCCACATGTAACAAAGGGACTGGTATGCTGGTGGCATCAGGGTGCATATTTGTTTGCAAGAAAAAAAAAAAACTTCAAAAGCGGTGTGCCCCTAAACCATTTCACATGATATCATTTACATTCATCACACACTACTCTCCCCATTAATAAAAGTTAGGTCTATTATCTCTGATTAAATCTGTCCTGCTGCTGGTCAATTGTACACTACTGTATCCTGCAGTATCTTAATGCGTGTTGTAAAACCCTTGCCTGCACTCTTTATCTCTAGCAAATTTGGGCCCAGCCTTGCTCATTAAAACTGTCCTGCTGCTGGCCAATTTTTCACTTCTCATCTGTGGTCTCTTAATTTTTAAAGAGAGCCTAATAGGACTCGGTCAGCATCAGGACATTTTAAATTAGGGAGAATAAGATGGCTACTGCAGTATATGAAGAATAACAATGAAAACAAATTAAATTATTATATATACATTTAGAAACAATATGTCAATCTGTATGTATTCAGAATCAATGCCCCCATTTCTCTTTTTAATTAAAGTGTTACTAAACCCACAACAGTAAAATCAGTCTGTGTATGCAGTAAAGCATGCTGGTTATACTCACTGTGGAACCTAAGGGGTTAATCCACTGCATTGTGTTAAAAGGCCATTTGATTATGCTCCTCCTCTTGTTCAAATGTCCACGTCTTATCTCCTGATAAGACAGACTGAACTGTAGCCATTCTGCACATGCTCAGTTTAGTGTGCATTACTAGAGAGGTTTTTTTTTTTCTTGGGAAAGTGCATGCACAGGGCCAATCAGCACTGTCCAGACAGAGGTCAGGGAATTTGCATCCTCCTAGAAAAGAAAGAAAACTCCTTCTACAAGCTTTAACCAGTGCTCTGCTGGACACTGATAGAAGTCACAAGACTGTTCTAACTGCTGATGAGAAAAAGTATTTAGCAGTTTATATTTACTAAAATAATTGCAATTCAATTTTCTGTGTACTGTGTGAGACCAGATATAGTGAATGCAGGGTCCTGGGTTTAGTAACACATTAAATTAACACTTACCTTGTCCTGCACTCCCGCGATGTCCCTCCTGCAGTGTCCCCGAAAGTGTAATCCGGTGGATGCCAGCATCTGTCATCTGGGTTCCGTCCCCTGCGAGCGTCGGGACGTACGGGGACGGAGCGGTGGGAAATTTGAAAATGACAAAAAGTGACATTCACTAAAATCACACAGTAAAACATTACTGTATCAAAGCATTTCACATACATTTTGTCCCTACTGCTTTGTCCTGTGCCCTGCCTGCATTTTTACTGTTCTTTCTGCCTGGAAACTGAGAAACGTCCATGGCGTCCAAAAAGCGTCCCTTTAGATCAAAATCAGTTTTAGACCAGCTAGAGAACAGCGATAGTAAATTAGAACTACTTGCAGAATTGAGTGATAATGATTGTGGGGGAAATTCGTCATCAGACACTGAAAAGGATTTTGCGTCTTTGCTCAGTGATGTGCGAACTTGGCGCTATATTTAAAATTTCAGTGTTTTTGGTTTGATTATATTATTGAATTAAATTTCTTATTATATTATTATTTTTTATGATTATTTATTAAATTATAATTTATGATTTCGTGTTTCAAGTTTTATCATACCCGGGATGTTTACTAGACTCTTGTTCGGACAGATTTCAGTGAGTTATTCCTAAAAATTACAGGCCTACAATAAAAAAAATACATATTTCCATGCAAAAAAATGTACCGCTTTGAGCACAGAAATATGGACATAATCATACCACTAGGGAGGTTAAAAGTCTCTGTGTTCTTCTATCACCACCTCCAAAAAAGAAAAAAACCTCCATCATCAGCTAGAGTTGGACACTTACCCATCTCTGCTGACCTCTTAAACTACAGGAGGTCACCCAAGTGTTGGGTAGCATCCACCACCCTATGCTATTAAATCCTTGACATTAAAAAGGGCTATCCAATAAAACCTCCTCCTGGTCCAGAATGCTCCAATCTCACTGATAATACCATCTGGGGAGCTCAGGCTGTGTGAACTCACAGATAAAAGAAGAGAACCATCTAGTGCTCACTGTTTATTAATATTTATTGTATGTAGTAAAAATCCACTCACATATGTCAAATGAAAAAATTGCTTTAAGTGTAGCTTATTCTGCATCCACTTACATAGCCTCCAGTGACTCGCTATTATAGTGAATGAGGCCAGCAGCTGCCCCTAGCCGCTCACAGCCGTATTAGGGCTGAGAAGATTCCTGCCTCTGCAAATCGCACTGGCCTAAATCACCAGTGTGAATGCAGCCTGTAACATTACAAATGTTTGCAATTTTTTTGGATATTGACTTTTATCTTAGAGGTCTTAGTGTTGATTTAATTGAAGAGAGTGGTTGGGGCATTGTTTCTGAGTCAGGGGCGGACTGACCATTTGGAAACTCGGGCACTGCCCAAGGGCCCAGGGTCAGTAGGGGGCCCCATGAGATGCCCCTGGTACCTTTTTCATAGGCTTTTTTGAGTTTGGGCAAGGACACAGGGGCCCCATGATCCCCTATTGCCCGAGGGCCCCATGAGTTGTCAGTCCGCCCCTGTTCTGAATACATACAAGTTCACATATTGTTTGTAAATTGATATAGAATTATTTGATTAGTTTTCATACCCACCAGAACAATGCACATTCCAGTTTTTATTTTTTATAAATGGTGAAAACACAGATTATACCTCTCAGTAGTTGCTGTAAGCATGGATCTTATCGAGGTGAAAAACACTGCTATTATAGGTTAGCTATAAAAACACTACAGAACTGCTGAACAATCAGGTTATTTGCTACTGAGATAGCATAATAATGAAAAGAACAATTTAATTAAAAGGTAGGGAATGAATCTTAGGGGAAAATTAATCCTATTATATTTTGCTGCAAAAAAGAAACCTTTTTCAGTCATGTTAGAATTTCAGTGTAAAACGTTCTGTAAGTACCAACCTCTTTTCAACCTCAAATACATACAGTATATCGTACACCTTTTAATCTGTAAATGGTGCCTTTATACTGTGTGTACAGGAGGCTGATATCATGACTCCAGTACTTACAATTGCAATTACATTTAAAGTGCATGTATAGGTCAGGCACAATCTAAAAAACATATTTCGAACAGCTCTCCTACATGCACATTTCCCCATGTTTTGTCTGTTAAATTTCTGCAAGTGCTGAAACATACCTGCTACTTATACCAGCAATGTAGTCATCCTCTGAATTTCTGTAATGGGCTGACAACACTGCCACTGTTGCACTGAAATCCCAGGTGGTGTTGTCAGCCCTGTCTGAGCTCTCCTATATTGGACTACAGTATGCCAGCACATCTTCCTCTGCTTGTCCCAATAACTTCATTCTTTACATTCTCCCTTCTCTCTTATTAAAGCTGTCTGCTGTTTCTTCCCCACTCCCATTTCAGTACAGCCTAGGCAATGTTGGTACTACTACAGGATATTATGAGCTGACTGTATTTCTGGTAGGATCAGCAAGTATTTTAATGGAGAAATACCACAGAGAACAGCATTGCTAAATATCTTTTCAGACTGAAGCAGAACTCCAGGCATTATGTTTTTTGAAAACTTACATTGGTCCAGCTTGGCTTGATGTAAGTATTCATATTTGAATGGATGACATTCTCAGACTGAACCAGGTGGAGAGGAGGAGCAGTTGATGTCACCATCACCACCTTGTCCAATCAGCGAATGACTTGTATTTGTTAAAAAGATACGAAGCATTCTCTGAATGGTGGTGATGTGGTCAGTTTGCAGAGGGAAAGCTGCTGGAGATGCATCCGGAAGATCACAGCTATCACTGATAAGCAGCACAGAATACTACAGTAGTTTTTAGCATCCTCAGTGGCCTTCTGGATATCAGATATATATACTTATATCGAGCCAAGCTGGATCAGTGTAAGTCTGCAAAAAAGATCATTGCTGGAGTGTCAGAATTTTCTTCAACCACTTTCCCTCCTGAGGATTTACCCCCCTTCCTGACCAGGCCATTTTTTGCGTTACGGTGCTGCATTACTTTAACTGACAATTGTGCAGTCATGCAACGCTGCACCCAAATTAAATTTACTGCCTTTTTTTCCCATGAATTCAGCTTTTTGGTGGTATTTGATTGACTGTACGTTTTTATTTTTTGCGCTATAAAAAAAAAGACTGACAATTTTGAGAAAAAAAACAATATTTTTGACTTTTTGCTATTAAACATGTCCAGTACAAAAATTTTAAAAGTCAAATTTCGTCATAAATTGAGGCCAAAATGTCTTTGCTAAAAAAAATCCCAATGTGTGTAAATTAATTGGTTTACGTGAAAGTTATAGTGTTCACAAATGGCTGTATAGATAGTGGATTTTGAAAAAAAATTTTAATTTTTACTAGTAATGGCGACAACTTACAGCGGGACTGCGGCGGGCATTCTGACACTGGGGGGAACTTGGTGTCACTGACATCCCCAGTGACACCTATACAGTGATCAATGCTAATAAAAAGCACTGACACTGTACTAATGGCACTGGGCAGGAAAGGGTTAACATGAGGGACGATCAAAGGGTTAACTGTGTGCTGGGTGTGTTTTACTATGGGGCTGTGTGTTTGTGCTTCACTGTAATCACACTGCTTTGCATGGCTGTGCTGTGCTAAGCCATCCAAAGCAGTGTGCACGAGCTGACAGGGAGGAGAACTGTATTGTTTACAAACAGTTCTCCCCCCCATCGGAGATGCTCGGCAATCACCGGGGCCTGCGAGTAATCACTGGCCGGGACCCTGTGCTTGACGGCCGTGGCCGCAAATGGCGGCTCGCATGCGCCCACTACCCGGAAATGCAAAATCACGTATATATACGTGCAAGATATATGGCAAGTGCTGAGACGTGGTATTGATGAGACTTGTAGTACCACAGACATTTTATTTGTATTTTATTTTTTAATATTTGGTTAGTTATATGTGCAATAGATTAAGACTGTCACATGGTTTAATAATATTGTTTGTTCACATTGTTCACCATAACATTTCATGACGGTATTTAGTATTTAGCGCTGCACTTTTACTTATTCTATTACGTATATATAGGTGATTTTGCGCACCCGTGCCGCCCTGTAGCAGTATATCTGCTATAGGGCAGTCGGGAAGTGGTTAAGGAATACATGTGTTACCAAATAGGCAGAGTAGGCACCAACCCCACACCATTTAAGGTACGATCACGTATATGTATGTGATCGGCCTTCTCCAGGTTTGGGACACACATGCGCATGCCTCCTGCCGAGATGTGCTGTGATTGGACATAGCACGAGCTTGGCAGCTGATTTCAACCAATTATTTTGGCTAAAGTCAGCTGATTGGCTGTGTCCAATCACACACAGAGTTCTGTGTTTACAAAACACAGGACTCTGAGTACAGAGAACAGCTATCTGGCTGTTTTTTCTCCCTGCAAAGCAGTCATATGTAAAGTAAAGTAAAGTGAAGGCAGCATATATTACACACATTACACATTGTTAGGCACACAATAAACCCCTTGCTTGCCCCTATCTGTTAACCTCTTCCAATTTAGTGTCATTAGTACAGTGACAGTGTAAAGCATTAGCACTGATCACTGTAATAGTGTCACTTTTGATGTCAGTGTCAGTTTTTCAATTAGTGTACCTCCCAGCCAGCATCAGCTAGTGCCAGATTGCTCACCACACTATCAGTTATTGATCACCGCCATTGTCAGTATAGCATCATAGCTGTGTAAATTCCAGTATAGATACCATAGTTTGTAGATGCTATAACTTTCACAGATATCATTTAAAATACACTTGTTTGGGATTTTGTTTTTACCAAAGACATGTAGCAGAATACATTTGGCCTAAATTTATGAAGAAATTTGATTTTTTGATTTTTTTTTTAATTGGATATGTTTTATAACAGAGAGAAGAAAATAATGTTTTTTTCACAGTTTTCAGTCTTTTTTTCATTTATATAATAAAAAATAGAAAACTCATTGGTGATCAAATACCACCAAAAGAAAACTCTATTTGTGTGAAAAAAAAATGTATAAATTTAATTTGGGTACAGTATTGCATGACCGAGCAATTGCCAATTAAAATAATGCAGTGCCAAACAGCAAAGAAATGGCCCGGTCACGAAAGGGGGAAAACCACTCAGAGTTCAAGTGATTAAAGAATTAGTGCTTTGTGACGCATTTTAGTGTGATAACCACAGAGAGAAGAGTAGGGTATGTATAACTTTAGAGAACACTATAATACCAAGTAACATAGCATAAATTTTGTATCTTTCTAGTGCTCCCAATGGTGATACTCAGAAATGCGGTAGTTCAGCCTCATGTGTCTCCATCAAAGGGTCAAGCAGCAGCTCAAGTGAATCTGACACTAGCTCTGAATCAGACTCTGAGACCGAGAGCAGTTCTAGTGAGAGCGAAAGCAGCACGCCATCTGCCTGTACCAGCCCTGAGGTAAGAAATTCTTTGGAGTTCTGTCGCCAAGTCATAAAAAATCTCTGTGTATTTTTCTTTTGCTGTGGCCGAGTATGTATCTGTGAGATACAAGTGTAATAAATGGATATCTAGTGTATGAAATGTCCTGGGTAGTGCTTGTGGCTCTGAAGTTTAGCATGCTATAGAGCAACCACATCACTAATCAGGGATCAGGGAGTTGCTGTCAGTTTAATAGGTAGCTACAAGTTCAAAAAAGGTTTGTACGGAGATATAAGTACAGATTTGCTTTATGCATGTTTCCTATGAGCTGTGCTTCTAAAAAATAAAAGTAGCATATCTCTGATAAAGTTAGTTAATATTTAGAACTAGTTTTGATTGGAAAAATAAAGACTAAGGCAACTTTGTTACATACGGCATGTATAAAAGATGTCAGTATTATTTACAGATTTTTTTTAGTTTTCTAATAATATACACACATATATACCATCCTGCTGTTAAACTGAATTTGAGCTGTAAAATGCTGTACCTCTGCACTAGTGAAGAAGAACAATGGAGTAGCAAACAAAATGTTCCATACTGTATTATACTATACTGTATATCCAAATACAATGTTTAAAAAACAGCTGCTACAGCTGCATATACACTATATTGCCAAAAGTATTGGGGCACCCCTCCAAATCATTGGATTCAGGTGTTCCAATCACCTCCATGGCCACAGGTGTATAAAATCAAGCACCTAGGCATAAAGGCTGCTTCTATAAACATTTGTGAAAGAATGGGTCGCTTTCAGGAGCGTGATATGTTGCCACCTGTGCAATAAATGAATCCATGAAATTTCCTTGCTACTAAATATTCCACGGTCAACTGCTAGTGGTATTTTAACAAAGTGGAAGCAACTGGGAACAACAGTAACTCAGCCACGAAGTGGTAGGCCACGTAAAATGACAGAGCGGGGTCAGCGCATGCTGAAGTGCACAGCGCACAGAAGTCACCAACTGTCTGCAGAGTCAAGAGCTGAAGACCTCCAAACTTGGTGTGTCCTTCAGGTTAGCACAACAAGAGTGCATAGAGAGCTTCATGGAATGGGTTTCCATGGCCAAGCAGCTGCATCCAAGCCTTACATCACCAAGTGCAATGCAAAGCATCACTCCACTGCTCTAGAGCCACCACTGGACTCTAGAGCAGTGGAGACGTGTTTTTTGGAGTGACGAATCATGCTTCTCTGTGTGGCAATCTGATGGATGTGTTTGGGTTTGGCAGTTGCCAGGAGAACAGTACTTCCTGACTGCCTTGTGCCAAGTGTAAAGTTTGGTGGAGGGGGGATTATGGTGTGGGGTTGCTTTTCAGGGGTTGGGCTTGGCCCCTTAGTTCCAGTGAAGGGAGCTCTTAAGGCATCAGCATACCAAGACATTTTGGACAATTTCATGCTCCCAACTTTGTGGGAACAGTTCCTGTTCCACCATGGCTGCACACCAGTGCATAAAGCAAGGTCCATAAAGACCTGGATGAGCGAGTTTGGGGTGGAGGAACTTGACTGGCCTGCACAGAGTCTTGACCTAAACCCAACAGAACACCTTTGGGATGAATTCGAGTGGAGATTGCGAGCCAGGCCTTCCAGTCCAAAATCAGTGCCTGACCTCACAAATGTGCTTCTGTAAGAATGGTCAAACATTCCCATAGACACACTCCTAAACCTTGTGGACAGCTTTCCCAGAAGAGTTGGAGCTGTTTTAGCTGCGAAGGGTGGGCCAACTCAATATTGAACCCTGCGGACTAAGACTGAGATGCCATTAAAGTTCATGTGCGTGTAAAGACAGGCACATGGCAATATAGTGTACATCTGGGTACTTATTGCCTACAATCACCATCGCTGGTCCAGTTTGGAGCAATGCTCTATCACCCCAACCCAACATTACAAAATGCAGTCTCAGAGCCTTTCTATTGGCCACTCATGTACCTGCACTGTATTGTGGAATCCTAGGGAGTAGGTCAGAGTGCTCATTTAAAAGGTACCTCCACTTTCTTGAGAAAAAAATTGCAAATAAATAATAATAATATAGCATATACAATTGCTACACAAGTCATATTGTAATTCGATGTTATTAAAATTACCTTTTCTTTTCTATCTGCAGCACTGTAATTTTGTGTAAAATGCAATACCATATGGCTACCTGGAGGTGTTATGTGCACAGGTGGTGTACAAAACACCCCACAGAAATGTAATTTCCTGCTTGTGTGATTGGCTCATTGAAAGTCTGCACAAAGATACAAATCAGATTTTGAGCATCCCCTGCAATACAAATGTCATTTTGGTGAGATACTCCAAAAAGGAAATCATGTCTAGGCCATGCTACCTTCCTCATTAGAACGCTGCAGATGGAGAAACTATTTGATAATTATAAAACCACTCCCATATAGTTTCACTCAGCACATGGACACAGACAAACAGCTATTTCTTCAGAATAACAAATGGTAGGAATCTGCAACAAAGTTAGTTAAAATCTTTGCAATATACATAGATCACCCAGAGGGGATTGTTTTTTTCTCAACAAAAGTGGAATTACCCTTTAAAAGGAATTAAAAGTAAATGCAGGTACTAATCTCATAGGTGTGTGTTGTCTACCATTTTTAATGTATTTGATACCAAATTGTCTTTTCTTTAGTATTTATTAATTCTAAGCATTGACTTAAAAATCTTTTGATTTGCATCCAAAACAGGCAACTTCAAACAAGTGGCAGCTGGATAAATGGTTGAATAAAGTCAATCCAAACAAAAGCACAATTCTTAACCATGCACAGCGCCTGAATCTCAGCAGAGTCCATGCAAATGAACCAAGTCGCACAGAAGTATCCAAAACGTGTCATACAAGTCCAAATCCCAAGGATGACCAGAGCCCTATCAGAGAGGATCGAAGCTTGGGAGCAGTTTGTGCAGTTCATGGAAGTCGAAGTGTAAAACTGCAGCCATCTCCACACGTTGCGCGTGCTGCTACAATTGTCGTTGCTGTTCCTGCTGAAAGTACCTCTTGTAGGCGACCTGTATGCAGAAAACTAACAAGGAGGGCAGAGAGGACATCTAGTGATGATAAGCTGAACTGCCACAAGCTTGATGAGACTTTTTTAAGCCAAGGAATTCCAGAGGATGAAATACCTGAGCAGGGAAAGGATAGGTTAACATGCAATAGCAAAGGATTTCATAGAAAAGAACCACGATTGAGTCTCTTGGGGTGTGAACGCAGACGGACTCGAATTACTAGATCTGCCCCAAAATTCAAGGAGGTCACTGAGTTTTCAGTGCAACCTGAAGAACTTGGCACAGAAACAGAAGTAGATACATCACAACTTTCTAAAACATTCTCAGCTTCCCCATCAGAAAATAACCACAGGATCAAAGAGTGTGGGCAAAATAATATTGCCTGGCCTAACACATACAGTTCACACAGCTGTGTCAATGCAAGGACTAGAAATAACATTGCACCAGAGTCTGAAGAACTGCTTTATACACTAGTTCCCTTTGGAAGAAATGACAATGTGTGCTCCTTAAAGGGTATTGAGGAGATCAGATCACTGTGGGTCAGGATTGATTTAAATCTTCTGGCCAGAATTCCACAAAATATGTCCCAGGAAAACCAAAATATCAATTCCAACATGGACAAGACATTAATAGCATCTCGAAGTGAAGAATTATCTCCAGCAATAGATAACACTGCTTTCAAAATGCGTCGGAAACGTAAGGTAGGAATACATGGTGCTGTAAATTGCTGAACAAAATAGCTCTTTTTGTTTATTCTGATTATTATAAAAAAATTCTATTCACCACAGTCTTGTGTAGAAACAAATATACAGATACATGTAGCACAGTGGCTAAGTGGTTAGCACTTCCACCTAGCAGCACTATAGTCATGGGTTCAAACCTCAACCACGGCAACCAATCCCAATCATGTTCTCCCTGTGCTTGTGTGGGTTTTCTCTGGGTACTCCGGTTTCCTCCCACACTCCAAAGACATGTTGGTAGGTTAATTGGATCCTGTCTAAATTGGTCCTAGTATATATGGATGTGAGTCAGAGACCTTAGACTGTAAGCTCCTTGAGGGCAGGGACTGATGTGAATGTACAATATATACACTCACTGGCAAGTTTATTAGGTACACCTGTTCCATTGCTTGGTAACACAAATTGCTAATCAGCCAATCACATGGCAGCAACTTAACGCATTTAGGCATGTGTGTAGACAACTTGCTGAATTTCAAACCGAGCATTAGAAAGGGGATTTAAGTGACTTTGAATGCGAAATGGGTGTTGGTGCCAGATGGACTGGTCTGAGTATTTAAAAAACTGCTGATCTACTGGGATTCTCACACACAACAATCTCTAGGGTTTATATAGAATGGTCCAAAAAAGAGAAAATATCCGGTGAGCGGCAGTTGTGTGGATGCAAATGCCTTGTTGATGTCAGAGGTCAGAGGAGAATGGACAGACTGGTTCGAGATGATAGAAAGGCAACGGTAACTAATCTCAATATGAACCAAAATCTCTAAGGAATGTTTCCAACACCTTGTTGAATCTATACTATGAAGAATTAAGGCAGTTCTGAAGGTAAAAGGGGGTCCAACCTGATACTAGAAAGGTGTACCTAATAAAGTGGCCAGTGAGTGTATGTGTAAAGCACTGCATAAATTGATGGCACTATGAAGGTACCTGTAATAAATATGTTTAGGATGATCCTGCAATTAAGTTGAATTGCAGGCAAGCAGCTACAGTGTATGAAAGATGTTTTTCTTGAAAAAGGATTTGTATTTATAGTCCATCTAGTCCTGAAATATAAAAAGCCTCACCAGATAGAAGAGTTGACAATTTGACTTTTTTTCTATTGCAGTTCAGCAGTACAGCCTAGCCCAGCATTTCTCAACTTTTTTTCAGTTCTCTCAGACCCCCTTAAAAATATGCAAAATCCCCAGTCTAAAATGGAAAGAATGTAATTGTTACTTATCAATGGGAAAACTGATCTTGAGACAATGCACACAAAAGCCTTGATGAAATTGACATCATATTTGAAGCCCCCTTTACACCAGAGTTCTCCCAATGTGTTAGAGGTCCCCCCATCACATCAGAGCCCCAGTCACATCAGAGTTCCTCCTTCACATCAGAGGCCCCCCATCGCATCAGAGTCACCCCTTCATGTTAGAGACCCCACAAACATCAGAGCCCCCCATCACATCAGTTTCCCCTATGCATCAGAAGCCCTCTGTACATGCATTCTACTTCATATCAGTGCCTCCCCATTGCATCAGTGTCCCCTCATCACAACAGAGTTCCCCATCTCATCAGAGTACTCCCATCTTAGATCCCTACAATCACACAGTCCTCCAACTCAGAGCCCCCAGTCACACAGGTTCCCCATCATGGAGCCCCTTAACCAAACAGTCACCCAATCACAGAACCTCCCCAATCACACAGTTCCTTCTTCACATCAGAGCTCTTCTTTTTGGCTCCAGCAGTGGATGTGCTTAGGAAAGTCATGGTGCTGATCCAGGGCAAGGACCCAGGGTGTCATTGCACTTTGGCTGAGAAACACTAGCCTAGTCATCACCCCATCCCTAGCCTCTGATAAAACAGTGAAGTAACAGCAGCAGCATAGTAATGAGTCATCCCTTTGCTCACTCTGCTCCCTCCTTCTGTCAGAATGTTCCTTACAACTCATTTGCACTAGGGTACACATGACTGGCACCTAGTACCCTCTCTGAGTCTTAGGCCTCGTTCACACCATACGCGCAGAAAAACTGATGGAAACTGATGTGCAGATTTCAGTTGCAGAGACATCAGTGTACATCTGTTTTCATGTGCACTGCAATAAGTTTTATACGCGTTGAAGAAAAATCTGCATGTGATGCCAGTGTTGTGGTGTAAACAGGACACAAAGAGAACAATTGATTTCATTGTGCCCTTGCAGAACGCATGCAAAAAAAACTCATGTCTCTGCCAGGGGCGGACTGACAACTCTTGGGGCCCCCGGGCAATAGGGGATCATGGGGCTCCTGTATCCTTGCCCAAACTCAAAAAAGCCTATGAAAAAGGTACCAGGGGCATCTCAGGGGGCCCCCTACTGACCCTGGGCCCTCGGGCAGTGCCCGAGTTTCCAAATGGTCGGTCCCCCTGGTCTCTGCACCATGGTGTGAACGAGCCCTGAGTGCTGGTTGCAGGGATTACAGAGGCTGTTAATGAAATGAAATATGGGTACTTACACTAGCTGCATTTAAAAATACCTTATAATGTCATTCAGGTATCTACTTTCTATAAACATAACAAGTTAAAATTTTATTTTGCAAAAAAAGTTTTGGAAAACTGTATGCTTTTGGCTAGATTGAAAAGGGATTTTATGTGTTAAAAATCTTTATAAATTGATGTTAATCCAGAGGAGGGTTTCTGTTGTGTAACATGTTGTGTTTGACTTCAGCTGTTAAGTCCTGGAATAGTTTTTCTTCCCTATAAGGCCTCGTTCACACCGTACGTGCAGAAAAACTGATGGAGACTGATGCGACATCAGTTTTCATGCATGCTCCAATGAGTTTTATGCACGTTGCAGATTTCTGCGCAGAAAAAAAGCTACACGTGATACTAGTGTTGTGGCATGAACAGGACACATAGAGAACAATTGATTTTGTTGTGGTCTTGCAGAACGCGTGCTGAAAAACTGATGTCTCTGCACCACGTTGTGAACGCCAGTGGTGTATTTAGGTTTTGTGCTGCCCTAGGCAGCAAAACAATCGGCGCCCCCCCCGCAGAGAGAGAGTGGCATTGACCAAAAACACCCCTGCCTGCCACCCAAGAGAGCCTTCCACTACCACTGCCCGCTCATACACCAAAGAACAAAAGGTATACCACTCAGGCAAACAATCCAGATCAATCCACAACAGGTGCAGGCTCTGGCTAGCCACCACACATGATGCAATAGGAAGAAGGGTCAGCCGGATCAATAAATACACCCTATATTCATCTATCCTCCGGTGTGCAGCTGACCCTTCTTCCTATTCCGCTCATACACCAGCCACCATCCCCCATGGCGAGAGAGAGACACTCACCTTAACAGCTCCGAACATCCCGGGAACAAGATTTGGGCTGTGCATACACCATCATAAAACCCGCAGCCTCTCTTGGAACCCACCAGGTCCTCATGCCACGTGTGTCCCTTCTTCCATCCCTTCTTCCAAGGGGCAGTGCTGCCCCCCCCCCCCGAAAAATGCCACCCTAGGCAAATGCCTTGTTTGCCTTGTGGTAAATACAACCCTGCGGAACGCGCCCTAAATCTAAACCAAGTGAAAAAGTTCAACTGCCATGAGGCAGCAGGCACTTCTGTTGCTCTGTTTCTGAATAGCGATGAGCTAAAGTTTGGATGAACCTAGTTCAGCCCAAACACTCAGGAAGCTGTCACATGAATAGATATAAATGGTGCTGGAGAAGGTGTGTGCTAACACAATGCACAAAGTTGAAAAAGTTTTTATGCATTATAGTCCATAATATTACATGACTTTCATAGCAGAAAATGGCAGCAGTGCCATAGAGTGAACCAAACTCTGTCAATCTGGAAAAGGAACAACAAGGGGGTGCAAACAAAGTGCAGTATTAGAACACAAGTTTATTAAAAATCCAATGACCAACTCACATGTAAAAGCAGAAAGGCAGGCATGTCTGATTTATTTGCGGTCTGATGGTGAGCACAAGTCAGGTTCTCTGACTGGACTGATTTTTCTGCTCCTCACCACGCTCAAAAACCATTGGAGATTGCAATCAGAAATTGCAGGGCCAGCATGCAAGTGTCATCACCAAGGAGCTGCAGGAAGGGCCTGTGCGTTGCCCATTGGCTTTTTAATAAACTTGTGTTTTAATACTGCACTTAGTTGGTTCCACTTGTGTTTCTTTTCCTTTTGTCATATGATAGCAGGCCACTAGCCCAATTAGTTGCAGCTGGAGAATTACCCGTCCCACATTACAAAGTGGTGGGTTTGCTGGTGACATCATTGACCTAATATGGCCAGATAGCAATATACATTTAAAAAAAACTGAAGAAAAACTATTAAAGAAGGTTTAGGGAAATTACTAAAGAATTTGTGTAACCCAGCATTGTTTAAACAGATGTCTGTGTTGTATAGTTTGAATGCGAACAATCTCGGGATACAAAGAAGAACCACATAGAAACCAGAGAAAGGTTACCGTTCCCTCTAGGCAGCTACGATGTGACCAACAGAGACAACACAAATCTGAGCAGGTATGGTGCTTCCCTTCTTGGTGAGACAAATCTATATACCGGTACATAAGGATTTACTGCGTAGCTTACATTTATTTATTATCGTTCTTTAATTCCCAAAAATTAATGGTAACATATTTGACAGTGCGTTAAATTAAACAGTTGATATTAGTCCCTGTACCTTAACGTGGATCTATTAGTAAATTTCTGCATTTTTGACATGCCATATTATATAGCAACAGTATATGTTTTCAAAACATCTTTAACTCTTATTATTAGAAAGTTTCAGCCATATGCATTTGTCTAGGCTTACATGACGTGACCGACATGCTACAGGCAGCAGGAAGCATTTCCTCAGTCTCTTTCTCTAATGATCAGATTGCAACACTGAAACTTTGTAGCAAGTCACACGGTGAGAGTAGGGGCTGATCTGTGTCAGGATTCTTCAGGCAAACATTTCAATTCATAAAGACTATGATCCTTTATCTGCTTTTGTCTTCAGAAGGATGTAGCCATCTTTGTATAGGCATTATCATGGGCTAGCATCTACTATATGATATAGCCCGTGAGAATGCCTATACAAAGAAAGCTCCATCCTTCTGGAGACAAAAGCAGATAAGGGAATTGTCAAAGGGAGTAGTGTGTTCTTTGTAATAGGTAATAAATAGTGCCATTTACCATTAGCACAATACCTAGCATGCTTGTACTTAAAATGAAAAAAAAAATGTATCTGATGTTAGGACCACTTTAGCAATTTACAATATAATGCTCCTACCATATTCATATAAATTCAGGCATACAGATTAGGGTTGGTTTTGATCAGGAAATGTGGTATAAGGTATCAGAAGAAGTCTTTCAGTAATAACTAGAAGCTACAATTTCTGGGGAAATTGTGTGAAGTGTTCTTGCCTCCACCAGTAGTCTACAATATCAATGGGCGGTGTGAGTTGCAAACAAATGATCATATTGTGAAAACTATAAGGACTATGGCTTAGCCGTGGACATTTTTAGTGACAGCAGGGATAGCTGAATGTTTTGATATAAGATTTGTGTAGGTGGGCTTGAAATGAGGGAGTGATGGCAGTTTAGAAATCATGTCCTGATTTTTCAGCTCACACTCTAGCTTTTGTCAGCTCCCACTCTAGTTTTGAAGATTCCGCCATTCATTCCTATGGGACCAATTTCACCACAAAAACGCTGATATTTTGTGAACCATTCGGCGGAACATTCCACAAAGTAATAGCACACCAATCGGGAACAAGCCGCACATTTCGGTATATTACTGCCTATGTAGTGTAAAAACTGTGGGAAGAGTTAGGGTGGTAAATTTGGCTATACATAATAAGAATATATATGTGAGATAACAGTAAGTGGTCTTGCCATGCAAGAACACTTAATGAGAGTTCTGACCATGTTATACCTTAGAATAAGCATATTACATTACCAATATATTTCCTACAAATTAAAGTGTAGGCAAAGTATAGGTTAGCTTTAACGATAGTGACTAATTTTAGGCAGTGACAGGATGATCTAATTGTGACACATCATCAAGTCATACCAAAATTCACTGACCTGTAATGTTTTTTTTTTCAGTCTTGCCATGTCTCACCAAATAAGAAGTGAGAATAGCCTGTTACCTTTACCTTGCCTTACTGACGAACCATCCAAAACTTCAAATGATGGATTCTCTTGTGCAACAAAATGTGATGGAGACAACTTAAATTCCTACATCCCTTGCAGTCAGCACCACAGACCTGAGAGCCAGTCAAATGCTGAGCAGGTAGGCTTGTTTGTAGAACCTTGAAAACTTCGGGACATCTCTTTATGTCTACTAGGGTTTAATTCTGGTTATGGATTTATAAGTCTTTCCCTGTGGCTAGTAATTAGTGCATATCTTATCAAATCATACATCACATGTACCAGTTATTACTGTTAGATATTCTGTATATAGTCCTACAGAACAGATAGTTCATATGTGTTTATCTACTGCTTCTCTGCTAACAGGAAACAGAAACGTTATTATAGAAAAAAGACATAGAAATGCAGCTACAAAAGTATAAACTGCCATCTACTGGTTGAAGAATATATCTGTAGTTGTTGCACAAAATACATGAACATTGTATTCCAACAATATCTAAAGGGGAACATTAGCTAAGCAGTCTCATGTAGAACCTATAAGCTAGAAGGGGCTAGCCCAAAAGTGACATCCAATATTAAAAAGGAAGGAAACTGCACATTTAAATTAGTTAAAAAAAGGTAACAGATGATCACAGTATTGTTTCCAATATGGATGAGCTCTGTTTCTTGTGTTTTTTTTATTTGGTTTTACTTGCATTGTTTATTGGTACTTGTATTATTTGTTGGATTTTAGAAGCATGTAATGTGTACATAAGGCAAAATATCTACACACAAAAACAATGAGTACTTGGTATTACATTTACAGTTACAATACATGAAACAGAACTGGCTTTATTCCAGAGTGTGCTTATAAATAAGACCAATGAGTCTAAGATACTCCTTACTTATATCAGGTTGTAATGTATTGTAGTTCTACTGTAAATTCAGAGGGTAACCCATTTTACATTCATATGAGCTATTTAAGCTTGGCACGGTATTTTTGCTAAAATGACTAAACTAAAGGTACTGTACTTCCTGGTAAAACATGAATAGTAAGATTTGAGGTCCTGAGTCTTTGTGCTCAAGATACCATTTTTTCATACAACCATGACTGTATTGCACTAATCCACCCTCACTTCCTTCTGTTAATCATCTGGTGACTAGGAAACTGTTTTTTTACTTACCCTTCTCTTACACAGGAGAGATAATCCCAAGCAGAAATTTCAAGTTAACTTGTTGTTTCGCATATAAAGAAAAGGTATTAAACAACCAATTATTGGCTCAATGGATCTGCTTCATCACAGCCACCCATCAGATTTTAGTCTAGTACAGAAAAAAAATGCTGTACACAGGGGTGGACTGACAACTCATGGGGCTCCCGGGCAATAGGGGATCATGGGGCTCCTGTGTCCTTGCCCAAACTCAAAAAAACCTATGAAAAAGGTACCAGGGGCATCTCATGAGGCCCCCTACTGACCCCGGCCCTCGGGCAGTGCCTGAGTTTCCAAATGGTCAGTCCGCCCCTGGTTGTACAGTACTTTTTGAGGAAGCAGAGCCACCCACTCCACATATGATGAGCTCTCAAAAATCTGAATGCGACCACTCAGACTACCTGCCAACAAATAGAATTTTTCTTACGAACATATTTTGCGGAAAACTCGGGGTCGGTCTCTTCGGCTGTGCCCCTATGGGAGGCGCATAAGGCCACAGTGCGGGGTCATGTTATGCAGCTGGCGGCAGTACGGAAACGGGAGCAGGAGCGCCGACTTTTGGAGCTTCATTCTCTTCTGGCCTCTGCAGATGCGCTTTGGAAGTCATCTCCATCCGCTGCCCATAAACGCGCTCGGGACGTTCTGGCGGCAGAGTTGGACCTACTTGCCTCTTCGGAGGCGGAACGGGCCCTGCGTTGGACCAAACACAAATTTTATTCCTGTGCTAATAAGCCGGGCCCGATGCTGGCCAGGAAGCTCAATTCTGTGGGGAAACCCCACAAACCTATTCGACTGAGACTTCCTACAGGTAGTTGCACTTCTAATCCCCAGCAGATTGTTTCCCGTTTTTCGGACTTCCTTTCGCGCCTCTACGCTAAACCAGATCCCTTCCCCGTGGCTCAAGCAGAGGCATTCTTTCAAGATCTCCGACTTCCTGGGTTATCCGAGGCAGCACAGGTGGCCCTCAACGCCGGTGTCAATGTACCGGAAGTGCTCCAAGCTATCAAATCTTTACGGTCTACCGCGGCCCCAGGTCCCGACGGCTTTTCCGGTCTATATTATAAGAAATTTTCAACCCTGTTGGCGCCCTTTTTGGCTGACTATTTTAATGAGCTACGACAGGGCTCCTTGCCCTCTCCAGACGCGCTTAGAGCGCATATTGCCATGATTCCTAAGACGACCGATGATGTACAGGAACCTCACGCCTTCCGGCCCATTTCTCTTCTTAATGAAGACCTGAAGATACTGGGCAAGATCCTTAGTTTTCGCATCAACAAATATTTTCGTAGCCTGGTCCACAGGGACCAGGTAGGGTTCGTTCCTGGGAGGCAGGCGGGTGATAATGTTCGTAAGGTGGTCCATCTTATACATTTTCTGCAACAGCGGAGAATCCTGGGATTTTTACTGTCTTTAGACATATATAAAGCCTTTGATTCCCTGTCGTGGGAATATCTGCGGTTTGTGCTGTCTCGTTGGGGTTTTGGGGATTCTATTCTTTCCTGGATTCAGGCCTTGTATTCTTCCCCTTCGGCCTCCGTTAAATACGCTGGATATTTTTCAGATCCTTTTCCTATTGGGCGAGGGACGAGACAGGGTTGCCCCCTGTCCCCAGCGCTTTGTCCTGGCGCTTGAGCTGCTGGCTTTAGCGCTTCGGACCGATTGCAATGTATCAGGGGTTCCTTACGCGGGACAGGAATTCAAGCTGAACCTTTTTGCGGACGTTGCCCTCCTGACTCTTACCAACCCCCTGACAACGCTTCCTAATTTGCAACAGGTTCTTGAGCGCTTCTCCTTGATTTCAGGTCTCCGTATCAACTTGGATAAGACTGTCGCCCTCAATATTACTTTGGCTTCAGATTTGGTTACGTGCCTACAATCCCACTTCCCTTACAAATGGGCTTCCTCTTCTCTTGAATACTTGGGCATTTGCTTGACCCCCACTTATGACTCCTTTTTTGCTGCAAATTATTATCCATTGCTTAGCTCTTTATCTTCTCTTATGCACTCTTGGCAATTTCCGCACCTGTCTTGGATAGGACGGGTTCATTCGGTGAAAATGACCATCTTGCCGAAACTGTTGTATTATTTTCGCACACTCCCGGTGCGGGTTCCCCCTCATTTTCTTTGTTTGCTTCAGGCGAAGTTTATGCATTTTATCTGGGCCAATAAGCACCCCAGAGTATCCAGAAATACGTTTTTTGCTCACAGACTCCAGGGTGGTCTTGGGGTGACCAATGTAACCAAGTATTATCAGGCGAGCCAGATTGCCCCGCTGTCTAATGTTGCATGCCTCTTCCGACGTCCCCCTTTGGGTCTTGTTGGAACTACCTAATTGTGCCCCTATCGCAACGTCAACGCTTCTATGGCTTCCCCCTGCTCTGCACCCTATGGCACTGAGTCCGATGTTACTTCATGGCTTACAAGTCTGGGACTCGGTACGTTACTCTGGTGGCCTGATGTCACCTTTTTTGCCTTTGCTGCCAATTATTAACAACCCTCTTTTCCCACCGGGTTTGGATCATCTGGGAGCGTTTTCTTGGTGGGTTACTAATGGTTTTTCGCAGGTGCGACATTTTTTGCTTTCTCGGTCCTTTCCCCACCTGGAACTCTCTTCAGGAATCGCGGAATATCCCCCGGTGGAATTCTTTCGATACCTTCAATTGCAACACTGGCTGCTTTCGTTGCGGAGCACTTCTGTTTTCCCGTACCAGAAATCTGCCTTTGAACAGCTTTGCCAACAGCGTCCGGGCGCTCCGGGCCTTATATCCCTTCTTTATGCAGCTCTGAACAGACGCTCGTCGCATACTTCTCTTTCATATGTTGTTCAGTGGGAGCGCGATCTGGGAGCGGCTGTGGATCCGGAGGACTGGAATAAGGCTTGGTCATTCATAGCTAAATGCTCATTTAATACGACCACCCTGGAGGCAGCCTATAAGGTATTGTTTCGGTGGTATTGGGTTCCGGCTCGGGTGGCCCGGGCTAACCCTGCCTGTAGTGATCAATGTTTTCGAGGTTGTGGCCATCGTGGAGATGTCTTGCACATCTGGTGGTCATGCCCGAGACTGTTTCGTTTTTGGTCTCGTGTGTTTGGCCTCCTTTTCACTTTGTTCCATCTCTCCATACGCCGGGATGCCCGGTATGTCTTGCTTCATTGCCCCATACCGGGCCTCTTGGCTCACCAGCAGAAGTTGGCTTCTTATTTGTTTTTATCGGCCACTAGAACAATTGCCCAGGCCTGGAAGAGTCCGTTTGTCCCTCTTCAGGGGATGCGGGATCGTATGACTACTATGATGCTCAATGAGCAGATGTCGAGTATCCGCAATGACTCCCACCGTAAATTTTTGAAAATATGGGAGCCGTGGTTGCAATATGCCTTTCCCACACTCCCCCCGGCTAGCCTGGGGATGTAATGGCGTTCGATACTGGCGCTCTTGGACCCCTGCTTTTTGCCCCCCCCCTTTTTTTTTTTTTTTCCCCTTTCTCTCTCTCTCTGTTTTTGGTGTGACTGGACAGCTGCCTTTAGTTGTTAGAGTCAGTTACATTAATGTTTTGTACCTTATGTGCCATTGATAGCCCCTGTGTGGGCGTACCTTTTGCCCTGTTGGCGTTAGAGCACTGTTTTCCTTTTATTTTGCTTTTTTTTTTTTTCTGTGCAATTGATAGCCCCTGTGTGGGCGAGTTTTATTGCCTCTGTTTTATAATGTTAAAAATTAATAAAAACCATTGGAATATAAAAAAAAATCTGAATGCAGTGAATTACACAAAAGTCTGACTGAAGTGCTATGAGTAGACTTTCTGACATGAGCACAGCTTCAAAATGGTACAATCATTCACAACACCAGGAGCCGAACACTAGTACTTTTGGAGCCAAGAACAAGTGAAAATCCTATTGTTCCCCTGAACACCTCTAACTATTAACACTAAAACACACCCCAAAATCCTTTAAAATTAAGCTAACCCCTAAAAAGAGCTTTTTAAAGGGAAACTGTAACTGTTTGGGGTAAAGTTTTAAAACATTGATTACAAGAGCATTATGGATAAGTTAAATGAACAACACAGTAGGTGATCTGAAGCTTCTAGTTGTCTGGTTAAAACTTTGAACTAAGCCATGAAATGAGTGATAAGTCACTCACTTGTCTGTGTAACTTGGTTTGAGCTGTAAACGGGCATTACATCAAAGAAGCAAAATGGGAGGCTTAAAAAAAAATAGAAAAATGAACTTAAAGCTCCATCTGCTGGTTAAAAAATGCAAAATATTAATATGCAATATTTCATATTTTCATATATATATATATATATATATATATATATATATATATACACACACACACAGTGCTCAGCATAAATGAGTACACCCCAACAGATTTGTCAGAAAACCTTTATTTTCCTTTCAGAATCAACATTTTCTATGGGACACTATACTACAAAATACTTTTCATAACAAATTAATTCAAGACCATATTGCAAAAATAAGTACACCCCAATGAAAGTCTTATGAGCAAAGCTAAATTTTAGACAACAAAATCCTAATTAACAAGAATTCAACTACAGGTTTTATTCATTAACCACTTCCCGACCGGCCGTTGTATATAAACGGCCGGACGGTGGCACTGCAGGGTCGGGTGGCCGTCTATAAACGGCCTCCCCGCACCCTGCTTGTGCGCGCTCCCTGGGAGCGCGCAGCACCGCGATCCGGTGCCCGCTGTGTCCTCCGGACACAGTGAAACACCGATCGTCGGACGGGACCTCTGTACGAGGTCCCGATCATGTGATCACTGATTGGCCAATCAGTGATCACATGCAAAGTAGTAAGCAAGATGTCACTTGTGACATCATTGCTTACTTTGTGTGAAATCTGTGAATGATCACAGAGGTCACATGGTACAAGGCTATTCACAAAAGCCTTGTACCATGTGACAAGCTGTGACCAATCACAGCTCACTCAGTTCTTCTCAATGAGTGCAAGAATGCACACAGAGAGAAAGAGAAATGATTGCTTTTACATCCTATATGGGTGTAAAAGCAATCAGTGTAAAAAAAAAAAAAAAAATCTTCATCACCCCTCACAAGTAGTACAGTGTCACCATGGTGACACTGTACTGCTAGGGTGACAGTATGTAAAAAAAAAAAATAAAAATAAAAAATAATAATATAAAAAAATAAAATAAAAATGTAAAAAAAAATGTTTAAAAATTATAATTTTTGCTTATAAACTAATTTGGATTTTTTTTTTTTTTTTACTAAAAAGATAACGGAATAAATTTTGGCTAAGATTTATGATGAAATATTATTTATTTGCAAAATTTTATTAAAAAAAACACTTTTTTTCAAATTTTTTGGACATTTCATTTACATAGCAAAAAAAATACAAATCCCAGTGGTGAATAAATACCACCAAAATAAAGCTTTATCTATCTCAAAAAAATGGTAAAAAATTCATTTGGGTACAGTGTTGCATGACCGCGCAATTGTCATTCAAAGTGTGATAGCGCTAAAAGCTGAAAATTGCCCTGGTCAGGAAGGGGGTAAAAGTGTCCGGTCTGGAAGTGGTTAAACAGGTATCCAGCAGACAGGTGATTTTAAAAGGGTGTTACTTAACAAAGAAAACCCCTTCCCATTTCATGCTGTCCACATGGAAGAGAAATGCCACAAGGCCTGAGAAAGAAAATTATTTTAAGGCCGTCCACAGAAGTTAACACCTCAACAGGAGCATCATCTGATTAGAAGGGTTGAAGAAAATCACCATGCAAATTCACTGCAGTTAGCTAAAGAAGTAGAAAGCCAAACTGGTGCGCTTGTTTCCCATGACACAATACGGCATACACTGCAGAGCAATGGCATGCATGGGTGTCATCCACAAAGGAAGCCTCTGCTAAAGCTCATGCACAAAAAAGCCCATCTAAAATTTGCCAGGGCCCATGCTGAAAGAGAGGACTACTGGGACTCTGTACTCTGGCGTAATGAGACCAAGATAAATGTTTTTGGAACTGGTGGCTTCAAAACTCTATGGTGTCACAAAGGTGAGGAGTACAAAGAAAATGCATGATGCCTCTAGTGAAACATGGTGGTGTCTTTCTGTGGGATTGCATGAGTGCTGCTGGTGTCGGAGAACTTCATTTCATTGATGGTATCATGAATTCACAGATGTACTGATCTATATTGAAAAAGAAGATACTACCATCACTCCGTGCCCTTGGTTGTCGTGCACTTTTCCAACATGACAATGATCCAAAACACACATCTAAGACCACTGTGGTATTTCTGAAGAAGAACAGGGTGAAAGTGATTCAGTGGCCAAGTATGCTTGATCTGAACCCAATCGAACACCTATGGGGAATTCTGAAGAGACAAGTTGAGCATCACTCTCCATCCAGCATCCAGGCTGTAAAAGAGGTTGTGCTTAAAGAAAAAGATAGATGTTGCAATATGCAACTTGTCCATTCCATGCCTAGAAGACTTGGTGCTGTCCTTACAAATCATGGGGGTCATACAAAATACTAGATGGAGTAGTTTTTGTTGTGGGGTGTATTCATTTTTGCATCAATTCATTTGAGTAAAACTGAAGATTTTGTAATCTAAGTTATATTATTAACCTTACTATCATGTAATGAGCTAAACAAATGTTCTATAAAACTCGGTTTTGTCAAAACTTTGTTTTTGTGTTCATTGGGATATTGATTAAAATCTTACTTTTCAAAAGGGGTGTCCTCATTTATGCTGAGCACTGTATACATAGTAACAATGCTCAAAACCACTGTACTTTGCCTTTAACACATAACTGCCCCTTAACACTTCACTTAAACCTAATAATTAACCTCTCATTTACACTTAGCCTACGCTCTGTTATTAGCTGTAAACATTTAGAAAAAAAACCCTCCCCTGGACTCTTACAACTATAACTATAACCTTACAGTCAGATAAATCCCTACAGTTTTTGCTGTGCCACAAACATAGCCTAATCTCTCATTTTAAACTAACCCCTCTACCAAAACATTTACCTGTTCACCCTGTGTTGTCGGAGTAGCACCAGCACTTTATCGTTTGATTTGACATGTTATTTAGGACTGCACTTTAAGTAAGTTGTGTGTATTACATAACAGACTAGTATTTATACCTTTATTTTTAGAGGTCACTTCCTGTTCCCTCAGAGAGTATTGTCACTGGAAGCTACAGAGAAGACCCTCAGTCAGACATGTGGTCATCTGGTTTAAATGAGCATAACGATACAAGGAAAACTAAACAGTCTGTGGACAGCACAAGGTGGGTATAACCACTATAATATTTCATCTGCTATTTGAATTTACTACATAATTGCTAAAGGCTCACCTTAAATGATGAAAACAGGAGTCCTTGAATTTGCATAATAGTGGTATAGTTTGATATGATTATTCACTATTAAACAAAAGATTAACCTGATTTTACCACTTAATTTTGGCTTTTTCATGACACAAAGAAGGTTATGGCATCTGTGTGTTAGTGACTGTGCTGTTCATAGTATTTCATTTTAAAACGGAGCTCCAGTAATTTTTGTAAAAATGAAAAGTCAGCCTATAAAAAACTTGTTGACTTTTAATAAACAGACACTTAACTGTCCCTGGATCCACCAGTGTACTCACCCGAAGGGGCGCTGTATATTATCTTTGGTGCCTAGGCGATCTGAGCAGAAGTGGGAGCGGGAACCTCTCAAAATCAGGTGTCCCCCCCTCTAAAAAGATTGCCAAGTGTGAAAGAGGAGGGGGGGGGCCTTGAAGCAGAACTTTCCCTTTTGGGTGGAGTTCCGCTTTAAAGTGTTACTAAACCCACAACAATAAAATCAGTCTGTATATGCAGTAAAGCATGCTTGTTATACTCACTGTGGAACTTAAGGGGTTAATCCTCTGCATTGTGTTAAAAGGCTGTTTGATCCTGTCTTATTTGATCCTCCCCTTCTTTTACTGTCCCCAATCCATCTGCAATAGAACAGAGCAGCAGTGGCAAGTCTGCATATGCTCTGTTTGGTGTGTATTGTTAGAGAGTTTTTTTCTTTTTTGGGGGGGAGGGTGCATGTGACCAGCACAGGGCCAATCAGGGGTGTCCAGATAGAGGGTCAGGGGTCATGCAGTCTCATAGGATGGTCAGAGAAGAATAAAAACTCCTCCTACAAGAGTAATCTATGCTCTGTTGGACACTGATACAAGTCACAAGACTGCAATATACTGATGATGATAAAAAGGTATTTAGAAGTTTATATTTACTAAAATAATTGCATTTCCATGTTGTGTGTACTGTGGGAGACCAGATATAGTGGATGTAGGGTCCTGGGTTTAGTAACACTTTAAGGCATTTCTTATAACCTTCACTGCCCGAGGGCCCAGGGTCAATAGGGGGCCCATTAAATGCCCCTGGTACCGTTTTATAGGCTTTTTTGGGTGTGCTTTGAGTGTGGGCAAGGACACAGGGGCCCCATGATCCCCTATTGCCCGGGAGCCCCATGAGTTGTCAGTCCGCTCCTGGACTGCACATACTAGCTCTTGCTTTCTCTCAATGCTGGAATGCTGAAACCAGCCCTTATCCTTGTCTTGAAGACATTTGGATGTAAGGAGCATATGATAAAATAGTTATTTGTCTCTCTGTCATAGAAAAGAGATCAACCAGCCCAGGCAAATGTGCTGGAAAATCTATATGCAAACTGAATACTACTGTATTCCGCAACCCATTCCTACCTGGCCTAATAGTTTTCGAATTGTTATATGTAATGCAAGAATAAAGAGATTTGCTTGCAGCTATTGGGCACATTTGGTAATCCTAAGGATGGTCTGTTGCCTAAAGAGCAGCTTTTATAAATATTCTTTATAAGGTACTGTACATTGCAAAAAATGTGATGTGAATTAACAAAAAGTATGACATGAGAAGAGTGCCCTGCCCAAACAAGCTTACAACCTAAGAGAAATTGCAGGATGGACATATGAGTAGGAAAGACATAAGCAAGTAACTGTAAGAGTGGAGAGGATGGATTTGGGAATATTTGTGTATAATTTCAGAACTATAGGTGGGAGATGAGGGGTGAAGCCAATGAAGAAACTGCCTGGGAGAAAAAGCAGAGGGGAGTTGGAGAAAGGGCTAGAAAAGTCTTGCAAAAGCATCAATGATAGCCAGTACCGGGACAAGTTCAGCCAGCGCCCTCCCCCCCTTCCCCATAATGTGCAAGCTTAGGGAATCCTATGCACAGCAGTTACTCGCTTGTCAAGATCACTGCCACTGTCACTACTCCTGCCCCATGTAACAGAAGGAAGTCACCAACACCCCTAAAACAAACCATTGCGCCCAGGGCAGCCACCCCTTTCGCCCACCCCTTGTCCGGCCTTGATGATAGCTTGCAGAGGAGGGAGGGTGGGCTAGAGAGAATTTGGTAAGTACCGTAGTTTGAATTCAAAGATTGACAGCCATGTTTCACTGAGGGCATGCATGCTAAAGGGTTGGACTCTTTCACACGGCTTCATTGAAAGTGCAGTAAAAATGCATTATGTGTTATTGATGCTTTTTTGATGTGTCTTTTATGCATTTTTGGTGTATTTTTGGTTGGCTGACTCCAGTCATGCACCTGTGAAACATGGACAACAGTGGTGCATTTTTTAAGCATTTTTCTAAAATTTCAATGTGGAGGTGCTTTTTTGGTGTGCTTTTTAAAATGTAGGACTTTTAAAAACGTACCATACCTGCAGCACATTGGTGTGAAGAGTTCCTTAGTATTTAAAAGGATACATTTTAAATGTATTTTGTTCTGCTTTTTAAACACCAAAAGCACGTCAAAAACTGATCAGTGTGAAAGGATCCTAACTCACAGGAGAAGGAGGTAGAGTGTTAGAATGTCTGAGCACCACCAAGCCAGGGTTGCTTTATAATGTATAGTTTGTATGGTTGCTTCTCTGGCCCTGCCTCCACTGACCATATCCATGTTACTGTTGTGTGGCCTTCCTAACCTATTGAATCACACATGGAATAGGTATTAGTGTGGTCAGAGCAGCATTGATGGAAGCTGGTTTGTAAAGGTATTACATATTGTAGTGGCACGGGTTCGTAGCACAAGCACTCACTTTTGTATTTTCGTAACAAGATTAGACGTTTTATGGATAAAAGATAGCTTGTTATAGTTGGACTGGGAATTCCAAAAGAGAAGGAGATAGAATGTAGGTGAAAAGAATGGGTTGAGGTTTAAATGCATGGCTGTAAGTGGAACAGGAGGAGTGAGGAAATGTACATGGAGGATAAAAATTTGTGTGTGAAGATGCCAGAGGGAAGCAGGAGTGAAAAGAAGTGCAGGAATATGGAAAATGATAGCTCAAGGATAGGAATGACTGAAATGATAACACTACTAGGCTCCATGCACATTAGCTTAAAACAACACTCCTAGCAGCAGCTTTCAAGCATTTTCTTTCTGTTTCTAGAAGCAAAATAATGTTATCCTCTGTGTCCATTCACGCTATTGTAGAAGTGTTTTTGAAGCTTCAGCTTCTAGGAGCAGAAAAAATTATTTTTGTTTTGCGTTTTTGGGAGTGATTTGCCAGCAGAAAATAAAGCTGAGTACTAAATCCTAACTGCTGCTAACTTTCTGACATTTTTTTAGCTCATAATGTGAATGGAGATAGAGTTAGTACTAAGGAGGAGAAGGTGCATTGTGATACAGACTACAAAAATGGAATGTAGTGCTCCCCTCTTGAGGACCGCTGTGTTTCTGTATCTCTCTAAGCTTCACACAGCCAGATAACATTCATTTTCCACAGTCGCATCCACAGTCAGTGAACAGTCCATGAACTTGTTTTTTGTCATTTTATTAGTGGATGTAACTTGGATGGGGTAATAGGGATTATGGGATGCCCAACTTAGCTGAATCAAAGCACGGGGACAACTTCGTTCCTATTTACAGAAACAGATCCTGGACTGTTCTTTTCCTTGAAAGTGGTAAGTCATTACCAATCAGTAGCAACTGCCCATTACAGGCTAGTGACTCGCAGCCCCCTGAAAGTTATCTTATCTTGTTTCAAACTACATGCAGAGATGTCTCCTCTCCCTTGCTTTTTTGTACTGCACATGTGCGTGACATCATCACGCACGCTGCGTCATGACGTGGCCATGCCCTGCGCATGCGCAGTTGAGACGAAGCGGCCATTTTAGGTGCCCAGTTTAGGAACAGCATGTCAAACAATTTTGAGCCTACCTCTGAGGCAGCTGGTTGTACCGGCGAAACTGGTCAGGAATGGGCTGATACCACACTCCCAGACCCCCCAGGGAATTCTTCACCGATCTCCACAACAGGATAAGTACTATTACACAACTCCAGATGCTCCTTTGATGCTTTCACTCCATACTTTGAAAGAAGTACTTCTTGCTGGTCTTCTGATATACACTTAAAGGGACTTCCTATATTGCTCTTGTATATACTCTATCTGATAATACAGCTCTGCTAACTTTGGAAGAGACTTCCTTTAAGCCAATATTATATACTTTAGGGGACTGCCTTGCATACTCTTGCGCTTTAAAGGGACTGCCTTATTGCCATTCAACTCTGTACAATATGGGTTGTTTTCAATGCTCTTTGATGCTTTTTTCTCACCAATTTTGGAAAGAAATCTCCTCGCTGACATGCATTAAAGGGACTGTCTACATGTTTATTGCATAATAACACTCTGCCTACTTTGGAGGAGATGTCATTGCTGTTGAGTACTGTGCATCATTAAGGGAGTGATTCCAACTCTGCTCAATCACTCTCTATACCCCTCTGCTTGACCAAAATTGGAGAAGTTTCATCCTTAAGATCACCACTATTACTCATTTATACCAAGAATTCCCTATAGATGGGTCCTGGATAAGGAATTTATCCACCAGTGTATGAGGGAGGTCTCTCTGGCTTATGTTTCCTCCCCTGGATGGTGTCCTAACACTAGGCACCAGAGGGAGGTGAAACCATCACGCTTACAAACAGCTTATTACCAATATCCTCCTCTGGACTACATGTGTTTGATGACCTATTGCCTGGACCTGTGTATTGTCTATCCCTATGACATGATTGTCACTTTAGTGTAAGAGGGAGATACATTTATAATACCCTCCCCTGGATTACACTAACCTATCTATGGGACTTCCAACAAATCTTCCATCCATGGTGATCCTGTCCTGGCAGAGTTATTATATATGTGATCAAAGAGCATATTCCCCTTCTAGGAGACCCGTGAATAGTCCAATTGTGTAACTTTGTATATGGAGTATATGCATTATTCGTGACGAGAGTTCAGTATCATTGTCTGTTTACAAATGAGTACATTTGGGACCTGCGGGGTCTGGTATGATTGTTTTCTCTTTTTTGTTTTTAGAAATGTCTATGTTGAATAAAGAAATTACTATGTTCCACTGACCACCAGCCCTTTTGAATTTATTCCCTTTTTTACAAAAACACATTTAAACAAACCCAATATTCTGGTCCACAACTAGTCGTATTTTTATGCAGTTTCTACATGTATTGGTGACTAGAGACTCCCGGTTTACTTATTTATATCATTCATTTTTTTGGGGACCTTGAGGCTTTCTCTGTGCAATCTAATTTCATAATGTCCACTTTCTGAAGCTGTTCATCCACATAAACCCTTCACATGACTATAAATGAATAAAATTTTCTGAAAGGAAGATGCATGCATTAAAACAAGGATCTATTTTATTTGCTTTAGGAATATAGAAAATTAAAATAAGAAAAAATATGAAGAGAATAGAAGTGTGGATTTAGTATATACCGTAGTTGTTTTATTAACCCAGCTGAAATTTTTATTTATTGCAAACAAATAAACCTGGCTTTGGCATTTAGTTATTTCTGTTGATTGTCATAATGGCTTACTATCTTTATTTGGGAGCTCTGATTTGCTATTTTATCCTGTCTGCATGCAGCATAGGTAAAGATGCAAGGTAGTGCCACAGATTAGCATGGAAAGGTAGTGGAGGCAACACATGGGATGTTCAGCATCAAGGATTATTCTCCTCTCTAGCTTCTGCATCTGACCTTTAACTGTGTATTTCGGTATACAAAAATACACAGTATATACTGTATAAAAAAATATTTTGTGCTGACTGCCCTGGAACACAGCCTAAAGTCTGATATCATGTCTTAGGCCCTCAAGACTTGTCTGAGCACGCTAGTTTTTAGCCATCGTAACTCTATTGAATTTTAAGGAAAGGCAGTGCAATGTCTTCTAAAGGCAATGCATTCTTGAAATTTGGATTGTGGAAATTGCCTTATTCAGATTAAGGTCCCATGTACACGGGACACTTCTGAACAATGGAAACTGACTGCTGGAAAACGTAAGGTTAAAAACGTTTATGCACGTTTGCGTTTAGAAGTGTTTATTAAAGATAAGCACAAGAGAACCTCCCAAATTCCCAGAATGCTCTGCAAAGTGGTAAATTATTAACTATTTGAGACTGTTTCTTTTGTTTCCAAGGGTGGGAAAGGTGGCTGGTGGAGTGAGTCATTAAGGCCACCTGTCAGGGGGTCTTCATGAGGAATTTGAGGTGTGAATGGTCATTAACATAGCTTTTGTTTCCAAGGGTGTGAATTGGTTATTACAATGTGTGATAAGCTTGGTGGGAACATCCTGTGTTCAGTGTTTTGTCCATTTGAGTACCTTGAAAACACTTTGCATGCATTTTTCATGATGAAAAAAGGCTCTGGACAGCATCGGGAACTGGAAGAGTTAAAAAAAATTCAAACACAAATGCTTATAAACGCGATTTGCAGTGTTTACAAGCATTTTGCATTAGAAAGGCTGATAAAATCAACTGCTGAATGCAAGTTTTATGCGTTCAAAAAATGACTGTAAACTTAAATGCCTGTAAACGACTGTAAACGAAGATGTGTACATGGACACATAGGAAAACATTAGTGTGAGTTCAGGGGCTGCTGAACAAAACGCTGAACACCTCCAGTTTATCAGCTGCAGTGTACATGAGCCCTTAAAGTTTAAACAAGAAAGTGAGGATACCGTTGACAGGTGCTGACCAGCAGGGGGCTTTCAGATCAGATTAGCTATTTTCATAGTGGATAAAGGTTGTTGCTGGTCAAGCATCCGGAGCCAATCAGCTCCAGCTTAGATACCTATTGCTCCTAATAGGGTTACATGCTGAGGGTAGCTGCACTGAAAAAGCCTGACAAGTCTGAGTGCTCATGCATAGGGCTGCATTAATAAAGGGATTGCTTTTACTGGAAAACCCTTTAGTTTCATTCTTAGCCTGAAAATCACATACAAACTGTATATACTGGATAGATAACTGTAGATAGATAGATAGATAGATAGATAGATTGCAGCATATGTGCTGATATATATAGCAAATGTTAAATTGTATCTCTGAAAAAAAGTATCTTTTTATTCTCTTTTTGAAGACCGCACAATGCAGATTACTTCATGCAGGAAGCTAAACGGATGAAGCATAAAGCAGATGCTATGGTAAGAGAAATATCTTCTCTAGACAGGGTATGTTGAATTCATTTTATACTATCATTTTATGTGTATAAACTTATCATCAGCATAACTGCTAAATGTAATTATAAAATCTATTACAACTAGTATTATTGAATTAAGAAATGCTAGTAATCTTGAGTGTTTATGCTAAACAATCTCCCAAAAAATAAGTAATTTAGTAATCTTAGGATAAGAGGTTTGTCAAAAGATGTATTTATAATGAATAGTGTACAATTTGGAAGAACTGCTCTGGTTTATGTAGGGGAACTGTACCACTTTCCTTAAAGTCTCAATGGTGCCAGTCGTCCCTCCTTTCACATTGCAAGATTAAAGCGGAGTTCCAGCTGAAAAAATAAAAATGAAGTCAGCAGCTACAAAAACAGTAGCTGCTGACTTTTAAAATACAGACACTTACCTGTCCCTCAGTCCAGCGGTGTCCTCATCATGGCTGGTTTCACGAGCCGTCTTCCCCGGCGCCGGCATCTTCAGCATGGGCATCCGTCTGTGACAGCTTGTGGCTTCACAGCTGGGTGCCCACTGCACATGCGAAAGAAGTGTTGCGCTTTGTGAATGGTCCCATAGTCTTCTGGGTCATGTGTCCCAGAAGACTTCAGGGAGAGAGGGGGGCAGGACAACTTCTGCTTCTGATCGCCTAGGTGATCACAGAGGAAGTGGGAGCGGGTACCCATTCCTCAAAGGTGCCAATCCTTAATGGGGAGCGGGGTACAAAGGCTTAAAGCGGAACTTCCCCTTTTGGGTGTTGATGCTGCTTTTTTTTTTTTTTTGTGAGTACTGAGGAAGGTTATATAATAGGTGATTTTATTTTATGTATTCCTTTAATGCCAGTTAATTAAACAAATTCCACAACTCTTTATAGACATCACACAGATGGAATATAGACACACAGTTTCTTAGGGGCCATTTTGGGTGGAAGACAATCCACCAACAGTAGTTTTTTGAGCTGTAGGAGGTACTTTGAGCCACTGGAGTAACTCAATTGAATATTGTAGTGATGGAACAAACACCTTGCAGATAATCTCTCTGGTTGGAAATCAACCTAGGACTACATTACATAATTTATTAAGTTTCACATACAGGGCATAAACAAAATGGGAGATTAGGCTTTTAAGGTGTAATGTGCCCAGGGGTACCTGTACATTAGGTCACTCCTATGAATGATAAATATTACAATAAAAATAAAACTTGTAAAGTAGCTGGGGTTACAAATTGTGTCATATAGTGACTACTGGTTCCTTCCTGTTGCTGCCCATGTGACCAGTGCTCAGTAATCTCTGCCAAAAGGACTTGGGTCGCTACAGCGATTCTACCTAAACAGTGATGCATTCCTTCACAGAGACTACGGGATAAGTATTACTACATGATATAGGTCACATGGCTTCCCGCTAGAAAGAACCCAGTGATCTGTGTTTACAGGAGCAGCTACACTTTTTTCCATTTTTTAATCATTTAAATTGTACATTCTGCATTTAAAATTTAAAGTTACAGGAGTATGGGTTGGCTTTACGGTAAACTTTTGGAATTTAAAAAAAGTTACCTTGGCTAGTAGGCAACATCAAAAACCTGTGTTTTGGCTCTGATCCTCTGTAGAATGCCCAGGAATACTAAAACTCAGCTGCACTGTGATGCATACTGTAGCTTGCATGGTTGGTGCTCTGCCCCTGTTTCTTTCCATGTTATGTGTGCTGCCCTTGGCCCATCACTTACATTGGTGACCTCACTTATATGCAGTTTATATGAATACATCTGGGACAGACACTAATCCCATTTATAAACTAAACACTGTTGCTATGGTTGCAAGAAGGTAGATTTTGAATTATTAATGTTACAGAAAATTATTTGCTAGCTACAGATTTAAAAAGATGATTTTGAATAGTTTATATAGCAGTTATACATGCAAATATACACAATATCTAGATGCTATGGCTGCCAATACTATCAGGAGGTGCAGGTGGTATCTCATGGGATTTCTATCATCTAGCTTTCCTGGTAGGCACCTGTGGCCTAAAGTAAGTATTTTTTTTTACAAAGTTTTATTTTTCACAGGGGTTTTTTTTTTTAGACAATATGTATTTGGTGGGTGGGAGCTGTGAGAAAAGCAGACATCCCATTGTTTTGTAAGCAAGATATTGCATACAATACACATATATATACCTTCTACAGGTCATTTCATCTCAAAGTTAAAGCAATATATGTCTTTGCCATGCTAAAAATGTTAGGTTACTACATAAAACGTTCCCCCTTACTTTTCCTAGCAATATATCATTGTTGTCATGACAAAAATACTTGAGCCACTAGTGCTGACCTCCTTCTGAATGAGCTAGTTGTCTGGCTGTCATGCAGAAGTCCAAACCTCACAGATGCATACTTATTGTGGTTAGGTGATTCAAAAAGTATTGACATGAAGGCAGAAAATCACAATAACTGGCAGGTAAGTCAAATTATCACAAGGAGGTCAGCAAAGGCACCCTATGTATTGCCCTGTTGACATTTGTCTCTTAAATGCAGACCTCCTGAGACAAAAACTGTGCTTTGTTTCTCATAACATTCCTCTGTGGTGTTAAATATTCTTCTTTACCATTTAGTAGACCATAAATAGATTTGATTTAAATGTTTACACTATATTGCCAAAAGTATTGGGATGCTTGCCCTTACATGCACATGAACTTTAATGGTATCCCAGTCTTAGTCCATAGAGTTCAGTATTGAGTTGGCTCACCCTTTGCAGCTATAACAGCTTCAACTCATCTGGGAGGGCTGTCCACAAGGTTGAGGAGTGTATCTATGAGAATGTTTGACCATTCTTCTAAAAGTACATTTGTGAGGTCAGACACTGATGTCGGAGAAGAAGACCTGGTTCGCAGACTCCGCTCTAATTCATCCCAAAGGTGTTCTATCGGGTTGAGGTCAGGAGTCTATGCAGGCCAGTCAAGTTCCTCCACCCCAAACTCGCTTATCCATGTCTTTATGGACCTTGCTTTGTGCACTTGTGCTCAGTCATGTTGTAACAGGAAAGGGGCCATCCCCAAACTGTTCCCACAAAGTTGGAAGCATGAAATTATCCAAAATGTCTTGGTATGCTGATGCCTTAAGAGTTCCCTTCACTGGAGCTAAGGGGCCAAGGCCAAACCCTGAAAACAATCCCCACACCATAATCCCCCTTCCATCAAACTTTACACTTGGCACAATGCAGTCAGGCAAGTACCACTCTCCTGGCAGCTTCCAAACCCAGAAACGTCCATCAGATTGCCAGACAGAGAAGTGTGATTTATCACTCCAGAGAATATGTCTCCACTGCTCTAGAGTTCAGTGGCGGTGTGCTTTACACTTAGTGATGTAAGGCATGGGTGCAGTTGTTCGGCTATGAAAACCCATTCCATGAAGCTCTTTAGCTATTGACTCTGCAGACAGTTGGCAACTTCTGCGCACTGTACGCTTCAGCATGTGCTGACCCCGCTTTGTCATTTTATGGGCCTACCACTTCATGGCTGAGCTGTTGTTCCCAGTTGCTTCCACTTTGTTATAATACCACAAACAGTTGAATGTGGAATATTTAGTAGCAAGGAAATTTCACGGATGGACTTATTGCACAGGTGGCAACCTATCACGGTACCACGCTTGAATTCAATGAGCTCCTGAGAGCGACCCATTCTTTCACAAATGTTTGTAGAAGCAGTCTGCATGCCTAGGTGCTTGATTTTATACACCTGTGGCCATGGAGGTGATTGGAACACCTGAATCCAATGATTTGGAGAGGTGTCCTAATACTTTTGGCAATATAGTGTATTTCAGACTCCTAGCTATGCAGATGGCAGATTTTATCACAAAACAGGACTATGCTGCCATCTAGAGCCTAACTAATTATATTATCGAAAGACAATGGGTACTGTACAGTTGACAAAATTCTGATCATATACAGTACTGATTTTTACAAAACGCAACTTGTAATATTTTTCTGTGAAAAAATAGCTATTTATTTTTCACATTATGTTTTCCAAAACTCCATTGTTTGAGTCTCAAATCTTACATAAAAATCCACATTCTTTATGAATGCTTGGATCACAAACTAGCTTTGATATAATAATCATATCTTACAAATTTCAGCAGTTGGATGTGCCATATTTCAATAACATTTTTACCCATCAGAAAATGTTGTCATAAGAATACTTAGCATAATGGATCTTTTAATTAAATTGTTCTGTGTTGATGACTGATTTTTTTTGCTGAGTTAATTGATAGTTACAATTGTATCTAAAATAAATTTAAAAAAATATAATTTCATGTATGGCTGCATTCCTTTCACTAAAGCTGGGCACTAAATTCTACTAACCAAGAGATTAAAAATTTATAACAAATCCACACAAATAATTCACACCAACTTTCCCCCAATAAACCTAATATAGTCCCAAGAAGTTCAGGACTCGTGTCTAGATCCACACAAAACATACCATCCAATTTTCATTAAATCTGAACCAGGTCCAAGATATTTCAGGCTTGTGACTAGGTCCAAACTTTCTTAAATCTAAAAAAATCAGAACTGATAACCAGATCCACACAAAACATGATGTCAAAAGGATTAAAGCATTACTAAACCCACAACGGTAAAATCAGTCTGTATATGCAGTAAAACATGCTTGTTCTACTCACTGTGGAACCTAAGGGGTTAATCATCCACATTGTGTAAAAAGGCTGTTTGATCCTGTCTTCTCTGATCCTCCCACTCTTTTACTGTCCCAAATCCATCTGCTGATAGTACAGTGCTCTAGTAGGCACTTTTCACATGCTCAGTTTAGTGTGTATTGCTATAGAGGTTTTTTTTCTTTTTCGTTGAGAGGGTGCATGTGATCAGCACAGGGCCTCATATGGCAAGCAGAGCAGAATGAAAACTCCTCCTACAAACTTTACCCAGTGCTCCACTGAACACTAATAGAAGTCACAAGACTGCTATATACTGCTGATAGAATAGAATTTAGCAGTTTATATTTACTAAAATAATTGCATTTCCATGTTGTGTGTACTGTGGGAGACCAGATATAGTGAATGCAGGGTCCTGGGTTTAGTAAAACCTTAAGAAGTGATGTGTGAGGAGGTAGAGTATCCACCCCAGGGGTGTGGAGTATAAGCACCAGCTGATTTTCACCAGAGCTCCTGGTAGAGGAGATGGGTTTTGCTGCAATCTGGTGCCATATCGTGACCACCAGGTTCACCCTCAATGTGCAGAGACTAACCTATGCAAGCAGGAGTGGAAGTAATGTAGGAAGGCAGATGGCAGAAAAACGAATCCATCGGATCATTGGTACATTGGATATCAATACAGAAACAGCAGTCTGTAAGGGAAGTCACAGGTGGGAGTTTGGACAAACAAAAGCATTGCTCTGGCACGGGAAGCGGGGACCAGGTTATTTTAAATAGATATGGTCCGTTTAAGAGAAGCATGCCTTAGGAGAGGGGACACCTGGTGGCACAGGAACATAAAAGGTAAGTGACAAGACAAAGCACGCCACACTGAGGGAAATTTATCAAAACTGAAGCAACTAGGATTTGGAGAAGTTGTGCATGGCAACCAATCAGCCTCAGCCTTTCATTTTCAAAGCTTAACTGAAAAAGCTGAAGATAGAAGCTGATTAGTTGCCATGCACAACTGCTCCCGATTCTGGCTGCTCCAGTTTTGATAAATTCCCCCCACAAAATTCTCTCTCTAAACCTAATATAGTCCCAAGAAGTGTAGAACTGATTGGACATCCATACAAAGCACACCACGCCACTTCAATGAAGTTTCATGAGATGGTTCTAGAAAATGCATGACTACTGGAAGTATCTCAGTTTGGTAAGCAGGTTGGGGAACAAAACCATTCAATGCTTTTTTGTTTGATTCAGTAGAAGAAATTGTTTTTGTATTTATCATGTTTTAGAACTTTTGCAGTTCAAGAACATTGTAAAATTAATTTGCAATATCTACAAAAGGATTCATTATGTTAAAACCTGTGGTACTTTTCTAAACAATAGACTTGACTTATTCTAATTGCTGCATTATAAAAAAATGTTATAATTTAATTTAATTTTCTGAGATTATATTTCTACTTTTTACAAGATGGACAAATTTGACAAAGTTCTACACTACACAGAAGCAGCTCTTTCTTTCATTGAGTGTGGGAATGCAATGGAACATGGGCCGATGGAATCTAAATCTCCACACACAATGTATTCAGAGACTGTGGAGTTGATAAGGTAAGTTTTGAAAAAATATTCAATCAAGTATGTGCATGTTTGTAAATAAGAGAGAGTAAGACTATATATATATATATATATATATATACAGTTATGCTCAAAGGTTTTCATGCCCTTGGAGGACTGGTAATATACGGTATGTACCATTTTTAAGGAGAACATGAGTGAGCAGGCAAACCACATTTCTCTCTTATCAGATTCATATTCAACTGTAGATCATAACAGAATGACACAATCATAAAACAAGGGAACAGGTAAAAAAATTAGGGCCCTGAGGAAGTCACATGGTACTGTGACGCAACGCGTCGGCCCGACGTAGTGACGTACGTCCGGCGTGGCGGCCATCTTGGTACACCTTTATGTACCCTGTACACCCATACAGATGACATCCAAGAGCATGTGGTGGGAGCCTTGATTTACACTAATCTGAAGTAAGTGCACATTCTATTTTACCACACGTTGGCAATAAACATATTACGCAATGGGAGTTTTGTGTTTATGTTACATGTGAGTGGTTAGCGCAATATGTGATCCTGCCTGGAGAAGGAGCTATTATTGGAGTCCTGATCCCTAGAGGGAGATCTGCACATATTGGGAGCTGTCGTTTGGAGTGATACTAACCTGGAGGATCTGTGAGAGGGATCCTATAAAAACGCTTTGACTCGCAAGGGTCGAGTCTGTAAGGTGAGAGGCTAATTCAGCCGGTGATCGGATGATTTTTTATACAGCTATCAACCCACATTTTCACACGGATATCAGCACGTGTTAATTTGTTCACTGGAGTATGATTATTGAAAGTTGGACTTTAAAAAACGCATGAAAATAGATTATTGTGTGTATATTATTGCACTAATTTGATTTCACATTTGCACATGAGGTTGCTTTTATTCACTCTATTAGATTTGTGTAGGTGTGTATATATATATATATATATATATATATATGTATATTAAGTGCACTTTGTGTGTTTATGTATATTTGTTAAAACACGCACTGTTATCAATCAATAGGACTGTTTCTTCCACCATCACTATAGGAGTTTTTTGTGTTTTTATAAGCACGAGGTTATTTATAGTAGACACGTTTATTCACTTATAATTGAGGGGATCTATTTGCACATTGTTTTAATTTTTTTAGTGATTAGCGCTACATTTTTTTCACATTTTAGTTTTGAGGATCATTGGATATATGATTTAATGTTGGCAGCTTCTTGCTTTTAATATTATTGTTTAAAATTATTGTGAGCGCAGGAGGTTCACACCACTATAGCTGCCCATTCATCTTGGCAAAATGCCTCCAGGTCATGGAAAGTCTTTGGTCGTCTTGCATGAACTGCATGTTTGATATCTCTCCAGAGTGGCTTGATGATATTAAGGTCAAGAGACTGTAATGGCCAGAACCTTCACCTTTTTCTGCTGTAACCACTAAAGGGTCAACATGGCCTTGTGCTTAAGGTCATTGTTGTGCTGGAAAGTCCAAGAGTGTCCCATGCAAGCTTTTGTGCAGAAGAATGAAAATTGTCTCCCAGTATTTTCTGATAACATGCAGCATTCATCTTCCCATCAATTTACATGAGATTCCTCGAGTCTTAAAGCTCACAGACCCCAAAAACATCAGTGAGTCACCACCAAGCTTCACAGTAGGGATGGCATTCTTGTCGCTATAGGCTTTGTTGACTCCTCTCCAAACATAGCGCTTATGGATGTGACAATAAATCTCTGTTTTGATCTCATCACTCCAGATTACAGTGTGCCAGAAGCTCTGAGGCATGTCAAGGGCTTTTTTGTGGCATTGGCACAGTAAAAGCTTCTTTCTAGCAACTCGACCATGCAGCTCATTTTGGTTCAGTTATTGTCTTATTATGCTCCTTGAAACAACCAACACTGTCTTTTTCCAGAGTATTTCTCCTGAGGTTACCTATGGGTTTTTCTTTGTATCCCAAACAATTCTTCTGGTAGTTGTGGCTGCAGTCTTTCTTAGTCTACCTGACCTTGGCTTGGTATCAAGCAATTCCCGAAATTTCCACTTCTTAAAGGATAAGTTCACCCTTGGGAGCATGCTACAAGTTTCACCCATTTTTAGGGTGAAACATGTGACATGTTTCTGCTCCTGCAGCCACTCCCCAATCCCCATCGGGGATCTTCTCCCCATACATGCTGTCACTATTTGAAAAGAGCACAGCTGTGCGGGGCTCTGCCCAACACAGCCATGTCATTCATTCAGAGATCAGAAGTCACAACAGCATTTGCGGCTGTTGGCTTGTACTTCTCATTGAACTACCAGGGCACTGTTGAGCACTCTAGGTAGTTCATTGGTGCTTCCTGTCAGTGTGTAACTGCCTGCTTGTACAAGGTACAAGCAGATAGCTTACACTGACAGTCTGCAAGAGCCCTGCATTGCGCCTGCGATTTGATGGTCTTGGTGCAATACTTTACAGGGTCCTAATAAAAAAAAATAATAATAAATGCACATTCTTTTTTACCTTCAAAAAGATGTGCATGTATTATTTTTTTTAAAGGTGAACTTATCCTTCAGTATGTGATTGAACAGTACTGACTGGCATATTCAAGGCTTTGGGTATCCTTTTACAGTGGGGAAAATAATTATTTGATCCCCTGCAGATTTTGAAAGTGCAATACTTTACAGGGTCCTAATAAAAAAATAATAATAAATGCACATTCTTTTTTACCTTCAAAAAGATGTGCATGTATTATTTTTTTTAAAGGTGAACTTATCCTTCAATATGTGATTGAACAGTACTGACTGGCATATTCAAGGCTTTGGGTATCCTTTTACAGTGGGGAAAATAAGTATTTGATCCCCTGCAGATTTTGAAAGTTTACCATTTACAAAGAAATTAAGGGTCTATAATTTTTTTTCATAGGTGTATTTTAAATGATAGAGACAGAATATCAACCAAAAATCCAGAAAAAAAACACGATACAAATGTTATAAATTGAGTTGCAGTTCAGTGAGTAAAATAAATATTTGATTCCCAAGCAAAACATGACTTAGTACTTCTTTGAGAAACCCTTGTTGGCAAGCACAGAGGTAAGATGTTTCTTGTAGTTGTTTATCAGGTTTGCGCACATCTCAGGAGGAAGTTTGATCCACTCTTCTTTACAGATCTCTAAATTCTTGGCTGTCACTTTCTATAGGATTAAGGTCTGGAGACTGGCTAGCCCATTCCATGACCTTAATTTGCTTCTTCTTGAGCCACTCCTTTGTTGCCTTGGCTGTATGTTTTGGGTCATTGTCATGTCAAGACCCATCCACTACCCATCAGTGTTCTGGCTGAGGGAAGAAGGTTCTCATCCAAGATTTTATAATACATGGCCCCGTCCATTGGCCCCTCAAAACGGCAAAGTCGACCTGTACCTTTAGCAGAGAAACAAACCCAAAGCATAATGTTTCCACCTCTGTGCTTGAATGTAGGGATGGTGTTCTTAGGGTCATAGTCAGCATTTTTCTTTCTCCAAACATGATGAGTTGAGTTAATGCTTAATTTTGGTCTCATCTGACCACAGCACTTTCTCCCAATCCTTCTCTGAATAATTTAAATGTTTGTTGGCAAACTTCAGACAGGCCTGTACATGTGCCTTCTTGACGAGCGGGAGCTTGTGGTCACTGTAGGATTTCAATCCATGGCAGCGTATTGTGTCACCAATGGTTTGTTTGGTGACTCTGGTCCCAACTGCCTTGAGATCATTCACAAGCTCCTTCCATGTAGTTCTGGGTTGATCTCTCACTTTTCTCATGATGATCCTTCTCCCATAAGGCGAACTCTTTCATGGAGTTCCAGACTGAGGGCGATTGTATGTTTTTTAGTATCTCTTCCATTTGTGAATAATCGCTCCAGTGGTTGTGTCCTTCTCAGCAAGCTTCTTGCTGATGGTCTTTTACCACATTCCAGCCTTGTGCAGATCTACAATCTTGTCCCGGGTGTCTTTTGACAGCTCTTTTGGTCTTGCCCTTGATGGTGAGGTTTGAATGGAAAAAGAGATTCTGTGGACAGGTGTCTTTTATACACATAACGAGTTGTCATCAGGGGCACCTTCGTAAATTGACAGGACTAATCTGTGTACCACATGAGCACAGTCAGTCTGTGGGAGCCATAATTACTGTTGGTTGGTAGGGGATCAAATACCTATTTTACTCACTGAATGTCAACTCAATTTATAACATTTGTAACATTTGTTTGTTTGTTTTTTCTGGATTCTCTATCATTTAAAAAACACCTATGATAAAAATCATAGACCCTTCATTTCTTTGTATGTGGGCAAACTTACAAAATCTGCAGGGGATCAAATAATTATTTTCGCAACTGTATGTCCTTTTCCATCTTTATAAAGTTCCATTACCTTGTTACACAGCTCTTTTGACAGTACTTTTCTGCTCCCCATGGCTCAGTATCAAGCCTGTTCATGCATCCATGTGAGAGCTAACAAATTCATTGACTAATTGCAATTTAAAAAGCCACAGATGTGGGAAATTAACCTTTAATTGCCATTTTAACTTGTGTGTTTAACCTTGTGTGTCTGTACCAAGGCCAAACATTTCAGGGTATGTAAACTTTTGATCAGAGTCATTTGGGTGATTTCTGTTATTCATTTTGATTTAAAAAGGAGCCAAACAACTACGTGATAATAAATGGCTTCATATGCACACTCTCCTTAAATAAAAAAACAGTTTTTTGAAATGATCAGTCATATTTTCAATATCAATGCCAAAATTTCACGATTTCTGCCAGGGTGTGCAAACTTTTGAGCATGTATATTATATATATATAACACAATGATACAATGGGTAAAGAACCTAGGAAAATGTATTAGATTATTTCAATTATGTTTACTATATAAAATATTTAAGTATTGTAAATATTTATCATGTACTATATTTTTACTTAGAAAATACAGTTTTGCAGTACAATTACATGTATTTTAAGCCAGACATATATCAAAATAGTATTTAAAATATTTGTATGTATAAAAATAAAACAAAAATGTATGGATATTGAGAAAATAAATATCATGACTATGAGGTCTGGGTAAAACAACCACAGTATGAGATAAATACAACTGTTAATAATGAATACATCTTCTGAGAAAGCCATTTCCAATGTTTTCCAACATTTAAGGGGGTCTTGGTGCGCTTCTGTGGAGCTCTCCAGCACTTTAACTGGCTGCTCTGTATTCTGTATTCTAGCTGTTTCTTGTAGTTGGACCCTTTGTAGAACATCGGTTTCACTACCAGGGTTTCATAGTTGAGACATATGAATCTACTGCTTTAAAGTACTACTAAAGAACATAGTATGTTATACATATAATGTAGTTTCTAATACAGGCACCTATAACTGTTTTTGCTTAGTTTCAGATGTTATCTTCTTTTATCTTTTTTAGAAGGTTAAAAAGTTTCATCATGTTACCATGCATTTCTTCTTGCTGATAGTGGGGGGCACTGTTACACTGTGCAGACACAGAGGGTGAGATTTACTAAAGCTGATGCAATCAGAATCTAGTGCAGCTGTGCATGGTAGTCTATCAACATCTAATTTCAGCTTGTTCAATTAAGCTTTGGCAGTCAAGCCTGGAAGCTGATTGGTTTCTGTGCAGAGCTGCACCAGATTTTGCACTCTCCAGTTTTAGTAAATAACCCCCACAATGTGCCTGTATTCTGCAGTCTGTTCAGCCAGAGGCAAGATGCAGGTTGTGCTTTAGCAGGGGGTGTGTTCAAGAAGAAGGCAGTGGTTGAGAGGGGTGTGTGCCAGATGCAGGCAGTTAATTGGTCAGAGGATGCAGTAGCCAAACAAACTAACCAATACCAGCATGCTGTTTGTCTACACAGTGTCCTGTACCTCTGAATGGCCAGCTAAAGGATACAAACTGACTACACTAACACAGATTAGCTGCTGTGTTTTGTGTGGTCAGTAATGATGGGCTTGATATATTTTTTTTAAACACTTCCTACCCCATACTCATTCACATGGAGGGGTGGGATCTGGGAGCTCCCTTGTTAAAGGGGGCTTCCAGATTCCTATAAGTCACCCCCTGCAGACCCCCACAACCACACCCCATGTTGAGAGAATTTGGCCTGGTACAGTTCAGGAGGGGGGCGCTTGCTCATCCGTGCTCGGATCAAGGGTTTAGAAGGAATTTTAGAGGGGACCCCATGCTTTTTCCCCTCATTTTATGGGGGATGGGGTTCCCCTTAAAAGTACTACCTGGCCTTTTTTTTTATATATAAAAATGCCAGTCTTGCTGCCGCAGGTTCTATACATTGTACAGATGTGCAACTTTGCAGGTAGTTTAAGGGGACCCCCACACATGATATTTAAAGGAATTTTTCTTTTTTTTTTACTTTAAGCAATAAATAATTACTGCCCATTTAAATGCGGTACTTTAAAAAAAAAAATTCACTGATTCATGTGCAGTTCCCGAGTCCCCATACCCCTTTTATGTCCCATAACTTGCATATAAGCCTTCAAAATGGGCATTTTTTAATTTACAAGTTGGGGCCCCATAGACTTGCATTAGGTTCAAAGTTTGCGGTCAAACTTTCGTTAGGTTTGAATGTTCGACCACGAACCGAACAGGGGGGTGTTCAGCCCATCACTAGTGGTTAGTTTAAAACAAGGAAGAAAGGTGACTGGCAGGATAAACTAGAACCTTCAGATGGAAGATGTGAATGATAGAGACTGTGATTTGTAAAATACACATATGTGAACACACACACACAGAAAATAAATATTTAGGGTAACACACTTTATCTGTTTCCAAGCAGTTTAATCTTTTTGTTTTTCTGTTTTCAACTCTACTCTTCATACCTAATTTCATGCTGCAGAACTATTGCACCTGTTATTTGCAGGTATATCTAGGTGTTAGGTCGAGGTCTGAGAACTTCACCTCCATGGACCACTTTCTCTCCTGTGGTTACAGGCTTTCCAGACTCTATAACAGTTGTCTACCATTTGTGACATTTCATATACATATTCTGTTTACCCAATGTTCCACCCTAATGGCTGTTTTGATTGAACAAAGTGTTATTGCTTATGCTGGGACATCTGTACCATTTGGACATCCATATCCCTTCTATAAGCAAGGTTTTCATCTGCATCTGCATTTTATACAGGACTTGTTTTGTTTGGAAGCATGCTTGGATTTACATACGTATGGGTCCAACAGTTTGATTTTTACATACATTCATGTGAGATTTGCAATGTTCCAAACATCTGCTTACTTTATTCACCAAATATAAGCCTTGTTTGAGACCTATTTGAATCTTCACACAAGAGGACGATATAAACATTCATTTGGATGCCCCAGCAATACAATTGTCACACTCTTGGGTGTTTGCCCATTTCACAAGGGGGGCTTTGTATAGATTACTTTAAAACTGGTCCAGGAGCTATATATTTTATGAATGAAGTCAGTAATATAATAAATATTTGCATATTGCAGTTTTCTTATGTGAGCCTCCACAGTATTTGTTGTAATGCTTTTACTGATCTATGTCATTATAGGTTTTATTTTGTCTCATACTATGTTTGTTTTACCCAGACTTGAACTCTTATTTGTACCTGTTGAACATTTCTTTTCTAGTGGATACTACAGTATTCACTGACTGACTGATTTTACATGTATGCTCAAAATATGTCATCAATAGCATAGACAACTACAAAATTAGGAAGTAAAATCGATAAATACCATAAACCTTTTCTCCAAGACCTCCAATCCCAACACCCTATTAAAACAAAATATCCACAAAAATGTATATAAATGTTCAATGTAAAATAAATCTTCAAATGTTAAATAAAGTGTCCAGTTCAAATCGCCAATCCAGATCCAGAATACCTAAAAAAAATGAAACTAAATATAGTGTATTACCTTCATATATTTCACACTATTTATTAGTGATAGGTGTTTCATGCAAAAAAATCAATCAATATTCCCGTGTGCACTCAACTAACGTGAAAAGAAGAAAAAAAAAATAATATATATATATATATATTATATAAAATAAATATAAATATATATATATATATATATATATAAATTATACCATATATTATTCACATTGAAATATATAATGCTCAAATAAATAATAAATCCACACAGCACTCTGTGAATTATAACACATCAAAAAGTGAGTATCAACACATCAAAAATGAAAGTTAACACTCCGTGACACTTCACACTAGTGGGATTATATGCTATTACCCTCTCAAGATCACAACAAGCATAACAAGATCTGAATAGTGTTTAAATATCAACTTCAATTCAGCATCACAGGTGAGGTTAACATTCAGCGATGCCACACACTAGTGGGATTCAAGGCAATTACCCTCTCACAGCATCAACCAGCATTTCAGGGTATGTTACATGTCAGCTTCCACCCTGTGGGTATGCCTTTAACCATTTCCCCAATTCCTCATGAAGGCAAAGAAGATAACATCAGTGGAGTATAAAGATTACCAGTCGAATTTTAATAAAATCTTACATTAAAAATTGGAAAATCCATCCATCTGTCCCAGCAGTTCTCAAAACAGAAAATCCAGTAAACAAAATGTCCGCGCCCCTCCCGGTTTAGCGTCAGAGGTCATGTCGCTGACGCGTTTCGTCACTTCCGACTTCTTCTCTTGATTTATTTTATATAATATTTTTTTTTTCTTCTTTTCACGTTAGTTGAGTGCACACGGGAATATTGATTGATTTTTTTGCATTTTTTTTGCATGAAACACGTATCACTAATATAAATAGTGTGAAATATATGAAGGTAATACACTATATTTAGTTTAATTTTTTTGAGGTATTCTGGATCTGGATTGGCGATTTGAACTGGACACTTTATCTAACGTTTGAAGATTTATTTTACATTGGACATTTATATATATTTTTGTGAATATTTTGTTTTAATAAGGTGTTGGGATTGGAGGTATTCGAGAAAAGGTTTATGGTGTTTTACTTTCAAGGGTGAAAGTGTGACATTTCTTTTTGGGGTAGTAGTGGATGAGAGTTTGTTGAAGAAAATCGATAAATAATTACCTTTCTGTTGCAGGTATGCTTTGAGATTAAAATCCCATTCAAGTCATAGTGGATCATCTCTGGATAAGAAAATGACAGCGTTATGGTTAGTATATTTCTTTGATACATGACCCACAACTTATCTTCCACTCTGTATTTCTACAGTATGTATTTGCCATTAAAACACAGGGTGGAGGATGACGAAGTGTGTATGATTACTGAATTTTAAACTACGTTCCCTTGGGTAAAACTAAATGACTTAACCCCCTTTTACTAGAGTCTTTCATTTTCATATTGGAGGTGGTATACAGTACTTACCAAAGCCAAGAACCTAGCTGAAAAGACCTATGTTGACCACACATATTTTCCATGTGTGGCATAGTAATGAAATACATGAGGTTGCTCATCTTATTTTGCCCTGTTGTCACATAGTAACTTTTTTTCAGTTTAACCTGATTCACTAAACTGTTAGAAAAGTTATAACTACAATGTCTGCACATGCAAAAAATTTACTTGCACGTTAGCATGCCATGAGCATTGTTATGCTTAAGTGTGAAACTGAGACAGCTCAATTTCATCTGCTGAAATCAGGCAACATTTAGCTGCTGATGATGATTGGCTATTTTGGCAAGTTTTGTCTGTTTTCCAAAAAATCTTCACTAAGTGCCAAAATGTGTAACTTTCATAAACTTTTCTTGGGGGGAGTGTTGTATTTGATGCAGTGCAAGCTTGGCAACTGGTAATGCAGCATAAACTGATGTCATATGTTTTTTAAAAAGCAAAATCTAATTTTTCTAAAATGTAATACTTTTTTCAAAACTTTTTGGTCATCGTTTTGATCGTTATCGGTGCCCATGCAAGAATGTTACGGTATAGATAATAAATAGAGCATTTATTTTTTAACACACACTTTTGAACTTTTAAGATGTATTTGGACTTTTCAGTTTAGTAAATCATGGCCTGTGTGTTTCATTTTCAAATCATTGCTCCAGAGTGCACTTTTGCATTAATAAGATCAGTGAAAAGAAAACATTACAAGGTGTACTTCTTCTACCACCATGCATCACTTTAGTACTTTCTCTACTGCTTCTACCAAAATGTATCCTGCTGATGGTTTGTCATCATCTACCTTCATTTTATATGGCAAGCATATTGCCAAATCTGACATGTGAGTAGGTGTAGCATGGTGAGCCAGCAGTAAATACACAGAGTCCAGTTACCGTTAAACTCAGAATTATATTGCAGAGAATGCAAATTATGAAAAACCCCAGCGGGAGAGCGCCACTCAAGGTAACACTCATAGTTTAGTTTAAGGCAGAGATACAGCAGGAAAGATGCACCATCAATGTCTGTTCTCAGAGAGTGGAGTGTGTCCCAAAGGGGAGGCTTTTATGCAAAATTGTGAGTCCCTAGCCTGCACCTACTTGTCTAGAACCTTTCCCTTCTGCTGTCACTTTCTCTGACAGACGTGTGCTCATTCCCTATACTAGTCAATTTGCAAATGAGTGCCAATACCTGAGGGCAGGGACTTATAAAGACTTTGCTGACCCAAGATGGCCACCAGAGGTCACCTGGATTTAGAATAGCCAACCGAAAAGCTGCCTCCAGCACCAAGGAAACCATAGAGAAACCAGATTTCTCCTGATTTCCTCTCCAGACTGCAATACCGTTCTGGTCAAGCGCCAACTACACTGGAGAAAGCAGACTGCATCTGCCTACAGACACAGCTGAGCATTATTTTGTTGATATATATTTGATATAAAAATCTTTTTTTCTTCACATAGTTATCGTTGTCTTGCACTTCTGTACTGGAGAATGTTCTGCCTCAAAAGAGATCATGCGGTCAAGTATTCTAAAGCACTCATTGATTATTTTAAGGTAGGTAATCAACTGCTATGCAACATATTTTATTTTATTTTATTTTATTCACTGGTTTAATTTCAAAATGGCTGGGTTTATAGGGTAGTTTAAAGGAGAACTCCAGCCAAAACATCAAGATACAATGAGTACCCCTTGAAAAGACAAAATACAGCTTTTGCTGTAATATTCACCTTCAGTCTAGAGAGTTCCCCAGCAGAACTTTCTCATCTGCTAGATGGCCTCATTATAAAGCCATCATCATTCAACTCACTTCTTCCAAGCCCAGGTTTTCCTGGACCAGTCCTAGACTGCAACAGGTCAGTGAAAGGAGAAAAAGTACAGCTGATGAGCTCAACTTTCTGTCATTCTACTTTCTCTTCCAGTCAGCATGCTTCCTGTTACCCCATCAAATGATTGGCTTCTTGTACTGCTCCTCCCTCTCACACCTCTGTACAGGGACCACACGTGGCTGATACTAGGGCAAATTTGGGTGCTTACACAGCTCGCATTTAAAAAACACATTTAACCACCTGCCCACAGTAGATATACTATGAGCAAAAACCACAACCAGGCACTCCTCATTGGCTTAGACACAGCAGCAGGAACCATAGGCTCCTGCTGCAGTCATTTAAAGTGAGGGAGGAGAGAGCAGGGGGCAGGGGCGAGCTATGCTGCATGTGTCTTATATGAAGAAACAAAAAGAGGGCGCACGGGCCTAGTGCATTACCTTTAAAAACGAGATTTATTGATACAAAGTAAAATACTCACAAAGGAATAAAATCAAATGAAAGGCATGTTCCAAGAAATGCAGCATGGTCCAATCACCCTGAAGGATGTCTGGTGGGGGACTGTAGACCTCTAGGTGGCTGTTGGCCGACGCATTTAGAGGCTGTGCCTCTTCCTCAGGGCTCTTCAGGGTGATTGGACCACGCTGCATTTCTAGTGACATGCCCTTCATTTGATTTTATTCCTTTATGAGTATTTTACTTTTTATCAATAAATCTTGTTTTTAAAGGTAATGCACTAGCCTAGCCCCATGCACCCTCTTTTTGTTTGTTCATATACAGTTCTTTTTGGATTTCCCTGGTCCATTGATGGCAGCAAAGCTTGCATTCTTTCTATACTCCATATGGGGATACAGACATTGTGGAGTCCACTGTCCAGCACAGGAGTTCAGGCATTCAGTTTCCTTTTTTTTCTTCCTATCTGCATGTGTCTTATGGACACACGGTGCCAGCTTGGGAGCGAACACACACGACTGCCCCATATCAAGCACCTTGCTGTGAGGGGCACTCAGCAGGGGGGAGGAGCCAGGAGCACTGGCGGGGAACCCGAAAAGAGGAGGATCATGGATGCACTGTACAAAAGCACAGAACAGGTAAATATAACATGTTTGTTATTTTAAAGGAAAAAAACATTTAATATTACTTTATTAGAGACAGGAATCATAGAGAGAAATACCATGAGGGGAATTAGTACAGGGTATCAGTGACTCTAGTATAGATCTTAAGGATCTTGTCCTAGACAGCAATGACAGGGAAGCAGGCCTACTAGATATGAGACATTGTCCCAGGATGGGTTAAGCATTACCAACATCAATCAGGCAAGGGGTAGGTTTGGTGGAGAGTAAATGGGCACTCATACCGGTGTGAAATAATTTTGAGGCTGGTCTTATGAGCCCTGCTAGCAAGGTATAAAAGGTATAAATAGTGAGTTAATGTAAAGGTTTTATCCCATTCTTCCAGAGAGAAGGAGGTACCCAATTCTGTAGCCCATTTTTACACAAAGGGAGACCAGAATGTATACAGGACAAAAGGATGTTGTAAATATCTGGGAGAGTGTGCAAGGGGGAGAGTCTTAGAGTAAAAGGGTCTCAAATGGTGTCAGGTCCATAGACAAGTTTGCTCTATTGGAATTGGATGAAGGCGTAAAAAGGTCTCAAACAGTGCCAGAACCATAAACAAGTTTGTTCTATACAGAACTAAATGAAGAAATGAGGCAAGTTGTTGAAATGCCATCCACTGTTGTGGAAGTGGGGAATTATCAGTCAAGGTAGAGTGCAGATGTAGTGGGGAGCCAGAGCACAACATCTGGTGACTTCTTCTAGACTAAGAATTTTCCTTGATTTAAAGCTGGAGGAAATGGTGGGTTACAAAAAAGGGGTCATAGGGCCCAAAGGGAGGGAGATGTGGAATTTCGAGGAGGCCCTATCCCACAAGGAGGTGACAGGTAATAACTGAGTATGAGACTGGTGTACCCCTGTATATGGGTTCAATCCAAGGAAGGGTCTGAAGGTCACATGCTAAAGTTCTTCTTTAAACTATATGAGCATTTGACTCTTATTAGGAATTTGTGCATGCTGGAAAATTTTTGCTTGTGAAATAAGTCTCAATTTTAGGAAAGCAAATAAGGAAAATGCCTGTTGAATGAGTTTGCTCTTTTTGTACTTTTGGGTTGAAATAATTTTGGTATATTTATGAGAATATTCATTAAGAGTTTTCTTGCACTTTTTGCTGCAATGGCAATGTTTGGATTCTTTCCTCTTCATAATGTGATGCAAGTTTTATTTAATTATAATTATCAAATAGTCTACTGGTATCATAGTTCTTACTTGTGTATAACAGTGTGCATTTGTTTTTAGAATTCATCAAAAACATCTCGAATATCATCGCCAGGAAATGCTAAGGAAAAGTAAGTGACTAGACTAGAGCTTGGAAATTTTTCCTCCAGTAAATGATGATAGAACAAATGAGGATAATGCAGTATTGTCCACCCATTGATAGATATTAACCGTTAGTTATCACCTGACACACAAAAATTCAAAGTAACTCTTTGCACACTGCTATACACCATTACATATTTCTTGCAAACTCTTCCTTAAAAACAGTGATCCATAGTTTTTACATACTTGAATACATTTTCCAGTGGGCCAACAGAGTCAATTTGAGCCCTCATTGGCCAGTCCCTACTCTACTGTGCAAAATTCTAAATACTTACTTATAGCATAATTTATGCTTTTTTGCTTGCATGTGATTGGATATTTGACATCCAAAAGGTTTCACCTCATTAATTAAGCTGTGGGGAAAATATCTTTGCGGAGTTCAACTTTCTTTGTAACGTAAGCAGTTAATTTGCCTTTAGTAACTCAACCCCATAGTAACACAGCTGGAGAAGAGTTAATTACCCAGGTCAGATCACCTATCCAAACACTGCAATAGTGATTATAAACTGTGTGTGGTCAGTTCGAAATGGCTATATATATATATATATATATATATATATATATATATATATATATAAAACATAGGAGGTGCTAGAGGGTCATGATCACATATTAACACTAACTGTTCTTAATTAGCCTTATGCATGCTGATGTAGGCCCTTGTATACTTCCTGCAAACTTTTGTATTAAAATTAGGATTCTTGGTTTATGTATATTGCATACATGTTGGAGGTGGAGATGGCTTTACACAGACCCTGTCACTTTACCCTGAACGAGCAAGTCAACAGTTGGATCAATTCACTAATGCTTATGGCATTAAATATTTATGTGTATGGGGGATCATGGGGTCCCTGTGTCCTTGCCCAAACTCAAAAAAGCCTATGAAAAAGGTACCAGGGGCATCTCATTGGGCCCCCTACTGACCCAGGGCCCTCGGGCAGTGCCCGAGTTTCCAAATGGTCAGTCTGCCCCTGACCAGCGTATACCTGCGCACAGCCATACCGTGTGACTCCTTTCTATGGGCAGCTGTACACAACAGCTGTAGCTCCGAAAGAAGCATGCATTCTTGCATGCTGTGTGAGCCTCTTGTGGCCATGTGCATGAGCCCTAAAGAATAATGATGTACAGTTACCTATTGTATCTACGCAGATTTACCATTAATTAACGTGCTTAGAAAAAGATAAATGTTGGTTGTGATCTGTTTCTGTGATGGGTTTCTAGGCTATGTACAGTGTTCTTTGTATCAATATGTTTAGATCAGGTTTAATCAGTACATTAACATGTAGTCAATAGCAAATGTACTTTGCACATTATCGTTTCTTATTTTTTAATCAAGAAGGTTATCATTTCTTCTTACACTGACATTTGAAATTGTTACTCTTTTGTTGATTTTACACAAATTAAGCACTTGAGTTTGTTAAATGGCCTTACTCAAGCATTATCCATAATCAGGCCAGGACTGGGACAAAAAATAGGCCCGGGCATTTTAGACTGACAGCCAATTTTTCCGGGGGGGGGGAGGGGGGAGAGTGGTTGCAAGGGCGTTCGCGGGGCAGTTGGTGATGGGATATTCACGGAGTCAGTCCTCCACACTGTAATGTAAGGGAGCACTGTGCTATAAAGGGGACTGCATTGTAAGGGAGCACTGTATTGATTACAGTGCACTTTTACAGCACAATCACCTTTATATCATAGTGCTCATTTACATTACAGTGCCCCTAGAGATCTAATCACAGTGCATCCTATATACTCAAAGAGATGGCCCAATCCAGCAAAGAGACACCCAATCCAACAAAAAGACATCCCCATATAGCAAAGAGACAGCCAAATCCAGAAAACAGACATCCCCATATAGCAAAGAGACATCCCAGCCAGCAAAGAGACAGCCCATCCAGCAATGAGACAGCCCATCCAGCAAAGAGACAGCCCGTCCAGCAAAGAGACAGCCCATCCAGCAAAGAGACAGCTTATCCAGCAAAGAGACATCCTGCCCAGCAAAGCCACAGCTCGTACAGCAAAGACACAGCTCATCCAGCACAGAGACAGCCCGTCTAGCAAAGAGACAGCCCATCCAGCAGAAGCAGCTCAATCAGTAAAGAGACAGCCCATCCAGCAAAGAGACAGCTCAACCAGTAAAGAGACAGCCGTTCAGCAAAGAGACAGCCCGTTCAGCAAAGAGACATCCTGTGCAGCAAAGAGACAACCGTTCAGCAAAGAGACATCCTGCCCATCCAGCAAAGAGACAGCCCATCCAGCAAAGAAACAGCCCCTCCAGCAAAGCCTGCCTAGCAAAGAGACAGCCAATCCAGAAAAGAGACAGCCTATCCATCAAAGAGACAGCCCGTTCAGCAAAGAAACAGCCAATCCAGCCAAGAGACAGCCCGTTCAGCAAAGAGACAGTCCATTCAGCAAAGAGACAGCCAACCTAGCAAAGAGACAGCTCATCCAGAAAAGAGACAGCCCACCCAGCAAAGAGACAGCTCATTCAGCAAAGAAACACCCTGTCCAGCAAAGAGACAGCCCCATCCAGCAAAGAGACAGCCCGTTCAGCAAAGAGACAGCTCACACAGCAAAGAGACAGCCCGTCCAGCAAAGATACAGCCCCATCCAGCAAAGATACAGTCTCATACAGCAAAGAGACAGCCCATTCAGCAAAGAGCCAGCCCATCCAGCAAAGAGACAGCCCATCCAGCAAAGAGACAGCCCATCTAGCATACAGCTCATGCAGCAAAACGACAGCCCATCCAGCAAAGAGACAGATCATTCAACAAAGAGACAGACTTTCCAGCAAAGAGACAGCCCTTCCAGCAAAGAGACAGCCCAATCCACTGCCAAGCTGTAACAGTGTGCCGGCAGGTGAAGGAGAGAGGCCGCCGTTGTCCCTTCAATGAAGCTATGTGCAGAGGCCGATCGGGGCCCTCAGTGGTTCTTCCTGCCTGTTGCTGGAGCCGTCACTGCCGCTCCTGCTGTCAGCCCTGCTTTTGGGCATAGCAATACAGTGGGAGGTGAGCGGTGGCCGCGGTCTGTGTTAGCTCCGATCAGACTGTGGTCGCCGCTTACCTCCTGCTGTGCGGCCAGGTCATCAACAGAATACTCTTCTTCAGCCTGGCGGCCCTGGCCCACCGGGCAAATGCCAGGTGTGCAATATGGCCAGTACAGGCCTGTCCATTATCATACCTTTTAATACTATGGGGTTGATTTACTAAAATTGAAAAGTGCAAAATCTGGTGCAGCTCTGCATAGAAACCAATTACCTTCCAGGTTTCACTGTCAAAGCTGAACAAGCTGAAGTTTCAAGCTGACTGGCTACTATGCACAGCTGCACCAGATTTTTCACTCTCCAGTTTTAGTAAATCAACCCCTATATGTTTCACAGCTCTAGGTGTGCAAGAACCTAGCAATTCAGCTTTTTATGTAAACAACTTCAGTGATCAGGGACATGACACTGAGTCCACACTATTCATTGAATAGATTACTTTAATGAAATCTAACAGCTTCATTTATAAGTATCATTCACATTTTTCTAATTAGTACATGCACATTCTTAATTAAATAGTGAACTACATAAATACTAGGAGAATGATAGCTAATTGATCATTATGTTTTATTCAGGACCACAATTACTTCATCACCCATATCTCCCAGTCCTTTGGTGAACTCCGTCATAAGCAACTCTACAACAAGTACTTCTATTATAAGCATCCCTCAGCGAATCCACCAGATGGCAGCCAATCATGTCAGTATTACTAACAGTATACTGCACAGCTACGATTATTGGGAAATTGCTGATAATCTAGCCAAAGACAATGCAGGTTGGTCATCTTTCCTTGTCATCACTGTTTCTTCGTTTACAGGATTACATTGTCATGTCTTTCAATATACCTAAATTTTTTTTTTTTTTTTTTGAAAACCCATTTTTCCTAGAACATTTCAATATTTTGGTACACATGGTTTATTAAACAGGTATGATTTGACTACAGCACATAAATAATAAAACATTTTTTGAAGACGTACAAATACATGATATTTTAAAGGCAACAACCACAATGAAATATCACATACTTGCTGAATAATCATAACTTCTCTTTTGGCGATTCGCAACTCCTTGCCTTTTTCAAGAGCACAAAATAGTTGCGGACCCCCAAGGCCATTATTTGATAGTTGTAGGGATCCTGCAGGATGTGGAGGTTACAATCATCAGAAAGGCCAACTTATGCTGTTAGGCGATTCCAATTTAGTCCTCTATTCTAAACTAGAAATCTCCTGCGGGCTCAGCGGCCCCCTCTCTGCTCTCTGTGGAGTTTGAGCATACTCTCCGTTCCCATAATCTGGTCGATGCCTGGTGGGAATTACATCTCACGTCTAGGGATTATACCTTTTTCTCCAACCCTCATTCTAGCCATTCTCGTATTGATCACGTTTTTGTGGCCCCTTCTTTTCTCCCGCATTCCTATGGTTCCTTGGTCTGACCATGATCCTATTATCACGCAGTGTTCAGTTCCCTCTCAGTGTCCACGAGCTCCCTCCTGGTATCTTAATGATTCCCTTCTCTCATTTTCCTCTGTAGTTGAGGATGTTCAGGTCCACTCCTTGGATTACTTTCGGAATAATCTGGGTACGGTCTCTTCGTCTGTTATTCTTTGGGAAGCGTATAATTAGGGGCCATATCATACAGTTGGCTTCCAGGAGGTGTAAGGAACGGGACCAACATCGGCAGAATTTGGAACGTGAGCTTGAAAGGGTTACGTTGCTGTTTAAGAGGTCTCCAATGGCTGAGCTCCGACGGAAGGTAGATCGTCTTAGCACAGATCTCAATCTTTGTCTGACTGACGAGGCTGAGCGCCATCTGTGATGGTCTCGTCAGAAGTTTTATGCGAATGGCAACAAAATAGGGATTATGTTAGCTAATAAATTACGATCGTTTGCCCCTCGATGACATCATTATACTCTGAAAACTAGGAAGTGTCTGAGAACCTCTAATCCCAGGCATAAAGTGGATGAGCTCTCTCATCATCTTTCGAAACTTTATGCTGGTTCGGGGGATCCCCCAGCTGATGTAATTGACACGTTCCTTCGGGAGACTCCTTTACCTCATATAACATATGATCAAAGGGACATGTTGGGCGCTGATATTACACAGGATGAGATTCAGCAGACGATTCAATCTTTGAAGGTGCATAAGCGTGCTGGCCCAGATGGTTTTTTATGGATCTCTTCTATAAAAAAAATGATCGATGTTGTAGTTCCTGTTTTGGCCCAGGTATTCAATCAGCTCAAGTGGGATGGTCAGCTAAAGGCCCAGATCGTGATTATTCCTAAACCAGAGAAGGATCAAAAATTATAGTTGAATTATCGCCCTATTTCTCCGTTGAATGTGGACATGAAAATTCTGACTAAAACTGTAGCCAATAGATTGAATGTGTTAATCCCTACCTTAATTGATAAGGATCAAGTGGGTTTCATGCCTCGGCGCCAGGCGGCCGATAGTATTCGACGCTCTATTTTAATTAGTCATTTTGCTCGCATGCGGTCCCGTGATCTTATGTTTCTGTCCTTGGATATGACTAAAGCCTTTGATACTCTTTCCTGGACTTATTTACAGAAGGCCTTGCAGAGGTGGGGTGTGGGAAATTATTTTCTCCAGCGGATTTACAGATTTTATATTATCCCGTCTGCTACAGTCTGTAATCATAGGGTTGAATCTTCTCGGTTTTCAATTTAGAGTGGTACGCGTCATAGTTGTCCCCTGTCTCCTCTTCTTTTTATCATGGCCCTTGAACCCCTCGCTGTTTGCATTCACCCGGACATTTCGGGTCTTGAGTTGGCAGGATTGCATCATAAGATAGCTCTTTTTGTGGACGATATTCTGATGTATCTCTCGTCTCCACTTATCTCTCTCGCCAACCTCTTGTCGCTTCTGACTGATTTTGCTCATCTCTCGGGATTACATGTAAATCCTACTAAGTCAGTGGCTATGAACGTTTCCCTCGCCCAACCGCTTGTGACACACCTTCAATCTCAATTTCTGTTTCAATGGACCTCCTCATTTCCTTATTTGGGAGTTAAACTTACACCTTCTTATGATTTGTTGTACCAGGCGAATATTCTTCCTCTACTTTCTCAACTAACCCAATTGCTCTCTTCTTGGCAGTCCATGTCCTTATCCTGGTTTGGTAGGGCCCAAGCGATCAAAATGACTTCTCTTCCCAAGTTACTTTATCCTTTTCGGGTGCTTCCTGTTCGGATTCCGCCCCATATACTCTGTATCTTACAACGCCAAATTTTACAGTTTGTATGGGCTTCGGGATGTCTTCGTTTGTCTAAACAGTTGCTTTACCACCCACGTATTCGGAGTGGTCTTGGTCTTCCAAACATTCATCATTACTATATTGCGGCCAAAGTTACTCCCCTTATTCAGCTTTTTTCTTTAAAGGACTTACCCTTGCGGGCACTGATAGACACTTTGGACACACATCCCCTTCTGCCTTCAGCTTTGCCTTGGCTTTCTCCATCCTCACAGCCTAAATTGTTGAATCCTGTCTTGACTCACTCTTTAAAAATTTGGGACTCGTGTAAGTACTCGGTGGGTCCATTTTCCCCGCATTTAACTCTCTTACAATTATTCGACTGTTTGCTTTTTCCCCCAGGGGACTCTGATAAAATGGCCTTTCGTTGGTGGATAACTCATGGTTTTAAAACGGTTCACTCGTTAATCACAGGTCGAGGTATGCGTAGCTTCGAGAGAGTCATTCTATTCCTCCCATGGAATAATTTTATTTGCAATTACGTCATTTTGTTGTACCTTTGATTCGTAGACGGGATTCCCCCTGTACCTTTTCAGGTTTTGAATTGCTTTGTAAGGCTTCCGCTTCTACTAAAGGTGCCCTATCTCAAATTTATCTATCAATCCGGAATCATATGACTGAACCTTTACCTGCTTACTGTGTGAAATGGAATGTGGAGCTTCAGACGGAAATTTATGCTGAGGATTGGGGGTCTTTGTGGCAAGGAGTTTCCTGATGCTCTCGTAACATACCGGCATTAGAGAACTCCTATAAAGTGATTTCAATATGGTATTTTACCCCATTTCAATTAGCTAAATTTATACTGGATTATAACTGTCAGTGTTTTCAAGGCTGCTCTCTAGAGGGTACGATGCTCCACATTTGGTGGACCTGTCCAGTGGCCTGCCGCTTGTGGACTAGAGTTTATAATCTTATTTATTCAGTTATGTCCATTAACCTTAAAAAAGATCCTATTGAGGACTTACTTTTTAGGCCACTTTGTGGCACACCTCGTAGACCCTGTTCATTGGTCAATTTTTTTTTATGGCTACTAAGCAGACTATTGCTTGTTCTTGGAAATCCCCTATTCTACAATTTGAGGAGGTCAGGTCCAGAATCCAAGGTTTTTTTATCAACGAAAAATTGACAGCGGTGTTGGAGGATAAACATGATAAGTTTCTCTCTGTTTGGCAACCGTGGGTGGACTACCAGCCGATTTCTCGTTTTACCACAAAACTTACTAATCTATGATGTGTTGGGTTTTGCCTCTCCATTTCCCTTATGTGGGGATCGTGTCTCCCCCCCCCCCCCCCCCTTCAGGCGAACTTCTTTTCTTTGCTGGCCTCTCTCTTTCTTTTCTCTGCTCTTTTTCTTACTTTTGTTTTCCTGTTTTCTATGGATTGGGGGGGGTTTTTTTCCCCTTGGCCCTCTCTGGATCTACTTGATTCTTTTTTCTTCTTTCTTTCCTCTTTCATATGGTTTGCTGATATTAAACCGATTGTCTATCATTTATTATTGTCATTTCACAAGTTTATGATTCTCAAGGACAACATTGCCTCATGAGGGCGTGGCTCTCTGTGTGTTTTCTTTTTGCTGCCTTTTTGTATGTAGCTTTTATATTTCTAAAAGTGGTTGCGGGCCTTGTAGCCCTTTGCCTTCCAAAGTGTTATCTGCACCCCAGCGTGGGTCTTGTATATGTATCCCTGTGTTTGTTGTGTGATGTTTTCCTATCCTGTATTGTTTGTTGTCGCTTTGTATCATACGATTTGACATGGTTTGTATGTTTCTTTTAACATGCTTAATAAAATCTTCTGTAAAAGAATAATCATAACTGCATACATGACGTAGCTCATTTAAAGTTTATGCATATCTTTTTTTTAGTTTGTGGTTAAGTAAGGAAGGGTTAATAAAAACCTTGTCAGATTTAATTTGTCAACTGTGTCCCATTGGGGAGATTTCCCTTTACTTCCCAAAGACACAACAGGAAGTGAGAGGAAACCTTGCCAGCAGAGAGCCCCAGAACCCAATTCTCTGAAGATGGATAGCAGCGAAGGAATAGAATTACCACAGATATATAGGAAGAGTCATTACTTAGAACATAACTGATAAATATAGAACATGAAAGGAAACAGTACCTGGTAATTTTCCCCATGCAGGGATGTTTTAAACTATGATGTTGTGCTAAAGGACATTTACATTCGGATTTGTATGTACGATCAACAACTGTGCACAAGAATCACAGTCACTCATGACCTTTATAAGGAAAAAGACTCAATCAGGTAGGTTAATAAAATAATATAAGTAATATAATAGGTGGTGTAATGGAAGTGACATGCATTACAATATGCATGTCAACCCTATTAGAAACTATATATTCTCTCTTTATTAATTACTCAATTTTCAATAAAATTACTGCCACCATTATGTTCCTTTAAAGCATATAGTTCCAGTGGGACAATTTATAAGGGCTAAGAGAAACTGTAAACTACTACTCTCACTAACTACACCAAAGCCCCGATGTGTGTACGCAGGGTCATTAACCCCCCTTCTCCCTGATGCCTCACGCTGCATAGAAGCAGCTATTTAGATGAAGAATGAGCAGCCACTACACCATTAACCCACTACCCTCCCTAGCTGACAACACCCAGTTTTGGGAAGATGAACCACCCAGGATGGGAACCTTAAGTTTATACCCTACCTACAGGATGCTTTGCTCTATGGATGAGAGCCACGCTGAGTGGAATGTGCATTTAAAATGGCACTCTGACCCAAGAGCAGCATGGAACTAACACTTTCACCCCTTAGTAACCCATTGCTAACTAATTTCCTCATAGGTACTCAGTGCTGCAGAGCCAGTCCCAGAACTAGGGGAGCGGGTTGCTAGTGAAAGGGCCAAGCATAACACCCCTTCACTACCAGAGTCACCATCAAACTTGCCAAGTCACCATCCCCTGGCTGGTTGGCTGCCTTGAGCAAATGACACATTTATATAGTTGCACGTAGTTCAGCAATACAGCTTACACTAAACAGCAGACCCATGCTGGATTATTGTATAGTGCCTAATGTAACTTATGTCCCCTTGAAACAAGCCCTGTTATTTTAGATACGCCATGAATTGCACCACTTAGGTAAGAAACTTCAGACCAAGCATTGGACAGTTAACTGGAACTTTACTGAAGTAAGGCAAACATACAGGAACAGTTCTTGTAAAACAGCTTCTTACATGAAACACTGTGCAGAGGTGTTCTAGTGCCCCATAAAGTGACTGTACCTTAGGCAGATGGCAAGTGTCAATAAAGGCATATAATTCACAGGAGGCAGCAAAGAGTCCATAGAATTCTTTAAGTGTCCATAAGAGTCCTCAGGTTGTCAGTGCCACAGGAAGCCCCATGTGCCCCCCAGATGGGGCACTGACAGGCAGAGTAACAGCCTATACCTTGGCAGTGGTTTTATGCTACCAAGCTAGGAGGTACCAGAGTGAATTAGGCCTCCACACCCTTCCTATAAGAAATAGATATGCGAGACCTGTCATATTTATATCCATTTTAAAGCTAATTTCATGTTGAACCATAATATGCAGGGTAGCCGACTGTACCCTGCAGGTATTCAGAGATATTAAAACTTATAGAAAACTGTATATGAGACTTGATCATAAAAGTGGTAACACCTAAGCAACCACTTCTTAGACCAGATGATTGGTCAGATGGACTCTGTCAACACCCCCCTTGATGTGAAGAAAAGTGGAATGCAACCACATTATGCCAGCTCTCGTTTTAACTCTAAACCAAGGAACACCTAACTGGACTTGTGAGAGCCACTGTACCATTTCTGCTTATTCACTGGGCTCTGCTGAAACCAGGATTTGTCTGTAAATATTTTATTTGCACCATTTTGACCTTTTCATTATTAAACCCTATTATGAAAAGGCTTTTAATGCAAACTAAAAGAATACCTGTCTCTTGAAGAGCTCTACTGCATATGATAAATCTCTGAATATACTTGTCTGTGGTGACAGTGTGTACAGATATTTATTTTTATTTTATTTTTGTTCTTGCTAACATTGTGAACGGTGATAGGCCAATTCTATCTGGTGGCTGTTTAAAGAGTTAAATGCTTAGTTAACTAAAATCAGTGACAATAGCTTTCAGTCTGTTGGCACCTAGATGGTGGTCCCACAAGCTGGAAAATCTTTGTGCAGTGTGGGGGCTAAAAGTGGCATTGTTGTGTAAGTGACAGTGCAGCGTGAGGTAGACCAGTCTTTTGTCACAGGTCGGTGAAGAGGGCGGTGGTCGAACACCCACATTCCTCACAGGCATGATCCACTTTCTAGGGTGCTTTGAGGGCAAGGTCAGTGGGTCATGTGTGGAACATATTTTGTTCAAGTCTGAGATTTTGGGGGACTCAAAATTCTCCAGTTTATTAGTCATTGGGGTTTGCCAAATATGTTGACCACTGCTGGTCAACCATTCAAAAAAAAAATGCCTTTACACACACTTTAATGTACTTTTATTATTTTGTGAAGAAGATTTACTATTTTTGGTTTTCCAAAGTGCCTCTCTTCCTAATGAGTTACCACTTACAGTAGAGTTTCTGAAGAGAGGTATCAGTGCTTCTAATTTTGGTTGTGTAGATGTATAAGAAAATGTTTCCAAAATATTACTTATATAATTATTTAGAGAAGATCAATCTGAGCATTACCCGAATGATTGTGCCTTTGAAACCACTGTCTAAAAGGCATGTTACAATTATCAACTGAAAAAATCAAAGGGCACTTAGCTCCTGTGTAAAGCCCCTAATTGTAAATAAAGCTGTACGTTATACATTAGGTTATTTTATTTTATTTTTGTATTCTAAATGTCATTTTTTGTCATTTTTCTCTAACAGAATTCTTTAAGGAGCTGGATGCATTAATAGGACCAATCACACTGCACAGTTCAATGGAGCACTTGGTTCAATACACTCGGCAAGGACTTTCCTGGATTCAACAGAGTTCACATCATGTATTGTAGCAGCTTCTGGCCACAGGGTTTTATTTCCACTGGACCACTAGAACTCCAGGAACTGAGCACTGTTCTATCAACGGCGGCACTTGTTTAAAAACCTGTTATCTTTCTTCAGCATTGGGCAACTCCATGAACTCCTTGTTATCAATGGGGTTGATTTACTAACACCAGAGCGTGCAAAATCTGGTGCAGTTGTGCATGGTAGCCAATTAGCGTCTAACTTCAGCTTGTTCAATTAAGCTTTGAAAAGAAAACCTGGAAGCTAATTGGTTTCTATGCAGAGCTACACCAGGTTTTGCACTCCCCAGTTTTAGTAAATCAACCCCAATGTGTCACCCAGGTATTACTTTGTAATAAATCCATGCAACATTACATCATCTGTTCTATGCACCCCAAATGGTTTATTTAAAAGATTTTCTGAAATTCAGGACAATAATAATGTAACAAGCATTCTCTTTTTACTTTCAGGTATCACTTTCTTTCTCATCTGTAGAACATTGTAAGAATAGGCCCCTAAACTCGGAAAACTTTATGCAGCAATGCTCAACATGCTGAAGAATAGATTTTGGTTTTACGTATACTTTGAAGAGACCCTTTCACCAGCTTAGGCCTCATACACACTGGACATTTTTTAAGCTAATGCTAGGGGCGTCAGTTGTTTTGTTTTTTGTTTTTTTTTACTGCCTCTAAACTCTCCTGTATGTTATCCAATGGCTTTTAGCAGCATTTTGTGGCAGGAGAGTGTAGGGGCAGAAAAAAAAAAACCACTGCCAGGGTGTCCTGCAGCAGCAACGTTTTGGCTGAAACAACACTTAAACATGCCTAAACGCTAGGCTCACATAGCGCTTGTGCTTTAATTTGTATCAATGACCAGAATAAATTATATATTCTGGCCAATTAAATTAATTAATGCCCAAGCACTTGACATGGGTAAACATGTGCAAACACAGTACACACTTTTACAAGCACCAATCCTCTTTTTTGGCCAAAACGCTGCTAGCTTCTAGGGTAGTTAAAATAAAATGTCAGTGTGCATGAGGCCTTAAAATATTGCAGGTTAAAGCACAGAAACAAATTATTTGCAGTGTTTTTCCTTTTCATAAATAATTTTTTATTCACTTGCAACGTGCAGCAAAAGTTAATTCCTTAGTACACCCCCCCCCTCCATTCTTACACGTCATAGACCTCTCCACTTCTGGGGGTATCTAACTGTACTCCCTACTGGCCCAGCATCTCCGCCCCTCCCTTCACCCCCTACATAAACTTTTGTGTAGCAGCTGGGGTAGGAGTGAAGGGGAAAATTATAGGTCAGTGACAGCTCTGAGTCTGCTGGGGCTGCTGACATCAAAACCAAAATGGCAGTGCCCACCAACAGTCTCTGAGCTTTTTGTTGTCTACACAAGGGTAGCTTTTACAGGTAAAAAAACAGCATATATATAATATAATTTCATAGTAAGATTTTTATTGAAATTAATGGCCTGGCAGCAAGGTCTCCTTCAAGCTAACTATGTCCTGATATTACCTTTTGCTTTCAGTCACAATTCTTAAACTGTCCATAGATGGTTTAAATATCGTACGGTTCAGCAGGGACCAGCCAAGATTCAAACCATGTATAGGCAGGCTGATTGTACCCAAGTTGATCCATTGATCAACTTACATACAACCAGCATGTCAGATTTCTAGCATGCGATTATTGCCTGCGGCTATAGCCACTAGCAATAGCCACTGTGCTCTCCCGTCAGGGATGGCTCCCTGCACACCCCCCACCCTGCCGTTAGAACAAAATAGATTAACAGGAGGGATTCCTCTGTCAACACTGACTGTGTTGATTGGGGAATCGAGTGATTTTCTTTCCTGCTACCCGTAGTTGCAGGAAAGAAAATTGCATCATCTATGGCCTGCTTTACAAATAGCAGATTGAACTGATACATAAATTGTATTTATATACAACCTTCTATGTCTTACTATATCTTAGTGCATCCTTTTCCATTATTGATAAGTCATCTTGAATTGAAGATCCTTTACAAAATACTATACTCAATCGTGCCATATTCATGCATATTTGTCAGACTAAATATATTTCAATTTAATGTGCAGGAGCCCTAAGTGAAAGACAACACTATATTTATATAAATTTTCAAATGTTTACAGGTAATTCACAGAGAAACCTGACTTTACCATCATATCATTATTTTATGCTGATTACATTGTTGTAAATACCCTGTGTTGGCACTGTACATGAACAAGTGAGTGCTAACAAATTCAGTGCAATATTAAATAGGATAGTTCGTAATGCGGAGGAAAAAAGGAATAAAGTGTTGCCTAGTGCTTCAGTGTTTTCTCAATACATCACCCAATGTAGCACACTTTCTAGAATATTAATATAACAAAATGGGCCTTAATTATTATATCAAGAAGCACTTTTATATTTAAGAGATAAATGTTCATTATTATGTAACAATACTTTTATATATGTGATATTAAAAATAAAAAAACTCTGTAATCACAATTTGTGTGCAGATTTTCATTGACTCACATAGCAGTTTGACAAGACTTACCAACAGCTGTGTAACATAGTAAAGTGGAACGGAACTCAAAAAGTGAACATCTGCTATGTTATTGGGAACATTTAGGGCCCTTTCACACTTATGTGTTGCGACAATGCACATTAAAACTACTGAATTACATTGTTCATGTATTTTTTTGTACAACTACTGTACATCAGTAATCAGTAAAGATATATTCTTCAACCAGTAGATGGCAATGTTTATAAATTTGTAGTTGCATCCATGGTTAAACTCTATGGGGTTGATTTACTAAAGGCAAACAGATTGTGCACTTGGCAAAGTGCAGTTGCTCCAGAGTTTAGTAAATGAGGTAAAACTTCCCTTTGCAAAGAATACCCAATCACATGCAAGGAAAATAGAATAAAAAGCATTTTTGCTTGTACATGATTGGATGATGGAAGTCACTGAAGCTTCTGCTCATTTACTGAGCTCTGGAGCAACTGAACTTGCAAAGTGCAATTGCACTTTGCAAAGTACACAGTCTAATTCCCTTTAGTAAATCAACCCCACTGTGCACTGCAAGTCCAAGGGGCAACTCTGAACTGAGGCAAAGCTCTGCTGATTTCTTTCACCAAATCGAGTGCAAGCAAAAATGCTGTCTTTTTATTTTCCTTGCATGTTCCCCTCAGATCTAGAGCAACTGCACTTTCAGTGCACTTGCAGTGAACAGCCTATTTGCCTTTAGTAAATCAACCCCTATATCTTTTTTCCATAATAAAGTTCTTTCAAAAGCAAACGGCGAGCGCTATAGAGACAGAAGCAGCTTGCACAAGAGATAGTGACAAAAATCTCAATAAACAAAATATATAAAAAGTGCAGCACGTGAAAACATATGAAGTGAATAAAACAATTCAGTGACAAAAAATATATAAATTAGATATAAATAAATCTCAGTGTAACCAACAAAACAATTATCAAAAAGTCCGTCCAATATAAATCTGTATGTCGGTGGTCTGATGATAACAATCATGGCAAATAGTGTTCAGTTCCACACAGTGCTCTGAAATCCAATGTGCAATCCACCAACACTATGCAAGGAGCTACTTGTTAATTAGCATGTATGTCATGGGTCTATACCATCCACTCTCCAGTGGCTCTACTAGTCCGGTTCAATCCTAAAGTAAGATGCTCACCACACAGGGACCAGAGATTGTTATATAGTGTAGTATTTATTTAAAAGTAATCCATAAAAGCATTCCACGTGGAGAAGTAAAAATATTACATATGCCACATACCAAGATGTCTGCAGCTCCAGAACACTGATGCGGCAGCGTGACATCAGCATGTAGGGTGGAGCCCTGCTACTTAACAAGTAGCTCTCTAGTGGTGGTGGATCGCACATCGGATTTCAGAGCACTGTGTGGGACTGAACACTATTTGCTGTGATTGTTATCATCACACCACCGACATACAGATTTATATTGGAAGGACTTATTGTTAACTATTTTGTTGGTTACACTGAGATTTATTTATATCTAATTTATATATTTTTTGTCACTGAATTGTTTTATTATTCACTTCATATGTTTTCACGCTGCACTTTTTATATATTTTATTTATATATAATAAAGTTCTTGTTTTCTGTTTGCAGAGAAGCAGCATATAAACACATTTGGACTGTGCACTGTTTGCTCTGTAGGGCTAGATAAAGACTCGCTAACAAAAAACACACCTATTACCACAACGTAGGGCAATACACATGCTCTATGTGTGGTACATTGCAGTGCTATTCATTGTGAACTAAATTTTGGTGTATTATACAGTAGAGCCCTGCGATGTGCACCACAATGCATACATCATGCATTGTGGTGCACTCCATTTTCAAAAAAAGGGTGATGTATTTTTTTCATCTGTGATAGTGCGCTAGCAGCCCATTCATAGTAAATGGGATACTTTAATAAAACACAGCTTAACACCTCTGATTTTAAAACTCCACAATGAAACACTTACTAACTTACTCACTGCTCAGGAGATTGCTAGTCACTTCAAAAATAAGATTGACACAATTTGTGACGAGATATCCACTGTACAGATATCTCTCTCACCCTACACTCCTTGTCCACCTGCACAATCAATACTTCCCTGGTTTAACCCAGCTAATATGGAGGAAGTCAGTAAACTTTTTACTAAAGCCCACCTAACCACCTGTTTCCTTGCAAATACTATGGTCACACTCTGACTCTATCTTTCACTCTTTAACTCATATCTTCAATCTCTCTCTTTCTACTGGCATCCTCCCAAACCCTCTAAAACATGTGCTAGTCACCAACATATTTAAAAAGGCCTCAGTGGACCCACCCGGTCTTAGCAACCTGAGACCCATCTCCTTACTCCCTTTTGCGTCCAAACTCCTTGAACATCCAGTCTACAAATGTCTGAGCTGCCACCTCATTGAGAATAACCTTCTCGATCCCCTTCAGTCTGGATTTTGCCCTCAACACTCCACAGAAACTGCTCTCCTAAAACTCACAAATGACTTACTAACAGCTAAAACCAACGGTCACTATTCTATACTCTTACTCTTGGACCTCTCCGCTGCCTTTGACACAGTTGACTACCCCCTCCTCCTCAAAATACTCTATTTACTTGGCCTCTGTGACTGTACTCTCCGTTGGTTCGAATCTTACCTATCTCACCACACCTTCAGTGTCACTTACAACTCTACTTACTCCTCTTCTACTCCTTTTACCGTCGGGGTCCCCCAAGGTTCTGTCCTTGGAACTCTCCTACTTGATCTACACTTCTTCCCTGGGTCAGCTGTTAGCTTCCCATGGTTTCCAATACCATTTCTATGCTGATGACACACAAATCTATCTCTCTACTCCTCAGCTCACCCCATCAGATTCCTTACGTATCACTGATTTACTAACAGACATATCGGACTGGATGTCACACCACTTCCTTAAACTCAATCTATCCAAAACTGAGCTCATAATATTTCCTCCCCCATGTGCCTCTTCCCCTGATTTCTCAGTCAAAATCAATAGCACAACTATCAACCCATCCCTGCATGTCAGAGTCCTAGGGGTAACCCTGGATTCTAAACTATCCTTTCAGGCCCACATCCAATCCCTGTCCAAATCATGCTGCCTCAACCTCCGCAACATCTCCAGAATATGCCCCTTTTTAACCAATGATACCACAAAGCTTCTAATTCACTCCCTGGTTATCTCTCAACTCGATTACTGCAACTCCGCCCTCATTGGCTTACTTATTATTACCTTTACATAGGCTATCCCCCTTTGGTCCATTATGAATGCTGCTGCCAGGGTCATCCACCTTACCAACCATTCAGTGTCTGCTACCCCTCTTGGCCAATCCCTCCACTGGCTTCCACTCACACAACTAATAAAATTCAAAATACTAACAACAGCTTACAAAACCATCCACAACTCTGCCCCCAGCTACATCACCAACCTGGTCTCAAAATATCAACCAAACCACTCGCTTCGATCCTTCCAAGACCTTCTGCTCTCTAGTTCCCCGTGTCACCTTCTGCCATACTCACCTCCAGGACTTCTCCTGAGCTTCTCCCATCCTATGGAACTCCCTACCCCAATCTGTCTATCTCCTAATCTATCCACGTTAAGACGATCCCTGAAAACTGCTTCTAACTAGTAAAGTGCTTTTTACTTCCTCCATCAGCTCATCCCCCACAGCTATTACCTTTTGTACCACTCAACCCTTCCTCTTAGATTGAAAGCTCTAACAAGCAGGGCCCTCTCTTTCCTCTTGTACCAAATTGTATTGTAACTGTAATGTCTACTTTGATTTTGTAAAGCGCTGCGCAAACTGTTGGCACTATATAAATCCTGTATAATAATAATAATAGTGTAAATGAGCCTTTAGAAATGTTAATTGTGGCTAAGTGCTGCTCTGAAAAATCTATCTTTCATCTTGATTTCCTACTGAAAATATCAGTGTACTTCCTGGTATGTGAGACTCCCTAGGCACTCATCTGCCTACTGAAAGATTTAAGGCAGTGCTGCCTCTGATTACTAGTCCCAGGAAATTTGAGATGAGATTTGGTGATGTCACTACTGTAGCCATAATATGGCTGTATTCTGCTTATTCACACAACTGTTGTGTGGTAAAACGTGCATTACCACAACACACGCTGGTGCAATGGGGTGCCATTCATGGAGTGAGACTTTTTGGGAGCCTAGCCATTCATGATGGACAGCAGCCCAACACACCTTCCCAGTGCACTTGCGTTGCAGTCCAAGATGTGAAGTAATTGCTGTATGCACAATATTTTGGCGCATTAGGTAAACCATTCAAATATATGTGCCTTGTGGTGACTGACATTGATTCAGTGCAGAAAAATGGCAGTCACCAAACATAGTGTGAACAGGCCCTAAATCCAAAAGAGGAAATGAGCACTGTTTAATACAGCTCAGTGAGTGAAACAGAGTAAAAGTAATTTGCATAACAGACAAAAGTGGAACACCAGGCTACTAATAAATCCCCCAGTATAAAAATGTATCCCCTGTAGTAAGATAAATCTGTATGCAAATGTAAAAAGATAGTGACACATACCTTTAATTGGTTCCCAAAATACTCCCCCGCCATCCTTAGCAGCTCAGAGGAGTAGAGGAGTAACTCATCCCCTTGATAATTACAATAGGGCTCCATTCTGCTTATTACTGCCTGCCCTTAAAGGGATAGTTCATCTTCTCCGAACTGCCTATGCAGGTAAGGGACGTCTGTGGATAAAAACAAACTGTGTGTCTCTCACTAAAGTTGAATAATGTCCTTGCTATAGGTGCAGGCCATTAACGTACCTCATGATGCTAAAAAAAAGAGGAGAATTTGCAATGCTACCTGGAACCTTTGAGAAGCACAACCTCTAAAAAGGCTGATGGAAACGAGTCCAGCATTTTTCCAGTTGTGTCTGGAAAAGCTGTAGAAAGGAGTAAGCCAGCATTTCTCAAGAACACAAAAAATGGCAAGAACAAAAGGGCCAGTCATCCAAATGGAAAGGTTGATAAAGCGTAAATGAGAATTATGAAATATGAAAATAGTCAAAACTTTCTCCTGATGCATGATTGAAGTTGCGTTGCTTCTAACTGTGGAAGACCACCAAAATTCAACAGACTTGACACTTACAGGGACTATTTCAGCTGTATCAAGTGCATAATGCTGAAAACTTGTCCAAGACTTCCCCCAAACTTGCTATGTTTGTCCTTGCATGTTCGCTCTGTATTTTCTTTTTCAGTTCTGATATAGGTATAGGTCTAGCTGAACAGTCCCTACTTCTCCATGCTCTGCTTCTACTTTTATTTTACTACTGCAGAGACATGGCCCAGAAAAGTTATTGTCTTCTTTCACTTCAAAAGACTGAAAAACATCATCTGTACTGACATTATCTGAAGTAAATCTATGTTGGACTCAACTTCTGTCTTTTTGAAGAGTAAAGCTGCCTGTGGATTCTGCAGTCAGCAAGTGGCCATACTGTTCGCACAGACCTGTGTCTCAGGTTGTTCTATATATCGACATTTGAGTGTGCATGGCATAGGAGTGTGAATCCTACCCCTGAACCTTCCATAACTGCAAGAATATCCGGTATGTCAATGATATTTTGACATTGTTCGTCACCTAACAGAATGCTGAAAGAGAAAGGAATCACCCTGAAACAGAAAATTGGGGCTGTATTGGCACCACCTTACACTTGAACATAGCTAAGGATAAAATATAAAGAAGCTGCATACTCAGTACATGAATAATTCAGCTGCTGAAAATACTTTAAAAATGATGGATTAATCTTACTTTAACTCCTGTGAGGATTTAGCATTTTTCTGCTCTGTTTATCTACTCGGATTAACAAGGAATAGAAAGAAAATATAGAAATAAAGGTGGAGGGGACCAGCTGGTACCTCTCATTTCCTAAACTGGGAAAATTATAGCTAGGAACTAGTTGTAAAACACAACATACCTTCTTTCATTTCCTCTGATTCCCTGCATTATATTAGGAATACTATGGCTGGAAGAACAGTGATAGAGAAATGCACTACATTATTCACTGTAGCCGTAAGAATGGTATTGTCATATTACATCTACATCATTGGCCTCACACCACTAATATTAACATTTCTATGGCAACCCGCATTTTAAGACTCATTGTCTGATGCAGTCAAAACATCTGCAATTGTGAAGCCTTTGTTTTCTATATGAATTTAAGGAGGTAAAATAGAGGTTTTATTTTTTAACCATTGTAGCCACAGTTCTTTCTTTTAGATAGGCCTGTACAAGAATTTGTGGAGTTTGAGAGGTTCTACACTAGGTATATTGATTAATTTTGTATATAACTAGCAGAAGTAGACAGCTACATAGACAGTTAAAATGTATGCAGTTTTTACTTGTTAATTTACCTGTTAAAGGATTTATCATTTTGTTCAGCCCGTCATGTGATTTACACATCTTCTTTGCTCCAACTCACAGTCACGAAGAATACCACTTCTTGGTTTAGCCTTACAGATACCTAGATTAACTCCTTGCTAATTATATGTAGATTCAGTGCCCAGTGTGTAGAATGGAGTTGGAGAAGTGATATTGGAAACATATTGCTTTACTGTGAAGTGTGGCAGAGGAGTATAAATCAAAAGACTGCCTGTACAGAATTAAAATCATTATTTATCACGTAGAACAGTAAACATAGAGCATATGTATTTATAGAGATTCAGTGGTTGATTTACTAAAACTACAGAGTGCATAATCTGGTGCAGCTCTGCACAGAAACCAGCTTCCAGTTTTTTTAATCAAAACTTAATTGAACAAGCTAAAGTTATAGGCTGTTTGGCAATCATGCGCAGTTGCACCAAGTTTTGCACTCCCCAGTTATAGTAAATCAACCCCTCTGTCATTTTGTCAATTCAAAGTATCTTGCTGGCATGAGTTGTCAACAGGTCATTGATTTGAGGTAGGGATCTGGGTATCATCTTAAAAAGGGTGACAAAGGCCAAGAAGTGAGCATGGGTACATTTATGGTTGGGTTCTAGTAGAAAACAGAAAGGTAGGGGGAACTTGGAGCTAGCGATGACCAGAGTTCATGACATTAAAATGAAAATCTGTATTTCCCACAATGAGGCCCTTTGAAAGGAATAGCTAACAGCTTGTTAAGCTGAAAAATTGGAAAAAAGGTGGATCTCAGCAGGGACTTTAGCTCAATCACTGCTTTGAGAACATGTGTCACCAAAGGCTGCTCTTGAGCGGTAATCCAGAAGTGTGGAGGCCCTGCTTGGAAGTGGTATCAACAGGCTAGTGTTTCAGTCATACTCTTCTTTGAGTCTTTACCGAATGCACTATGATCCTTGCCAACAATTGAAACAGATCTACTGCTGCCTTCACAATTAAATCTGCAGTCGACTTCTGCTTACCCAATGCTTACTGTAAGGCATCCACCAGTTCCTCTGAATCTTCAGCCAACTCAATTTTAAACAACCATGTTCTAAAAGCCCTGTTGATAGAGTAAGCCACTGTTGGCTTACAGATGGAGCCTGTCGAAAGATCAATTTTCCTCAACTCTGTATCTGTTTTCCTATTCATCACATCTCTAAACACCATGGATTCGTCCAGGGGCAGATGATGTGACAGGCTAGCCTTTGAAGACGTGTCAACCTTTGATGCATTTTTTTATAGCTCTGAGTCTTCCAAACAAAACTGAAAAAAACTTAGTCTATTACAAAGTAGTGTAGCACCCTCTAGTGTGCTACTAGAGTAGTGTAGGTAAATCTATTGTGTATTACTATGGTAACTGTATGAGTATGTAAATCAGGTTGGATTACTGCAGGTGAGGCTAGATGGCTTAACAGGTTAGGACTCTATCGCCTCCACCTAGTTCTGGAGAACCATGGAACCTTCTAGAAGCCAGTGGGCAGAAGGTCCTATGTTTACGGGAGTTTAACCAATCCTAGGTTTGAAGGCCCTGGTAGAATGTTGAGACCAACCCATAAACATGGAAGAGTAAGGCTAGCATGGGAGTTGTGTAGAATATGGAGTACTGAGGAGACTGTTGGTAGCCTGGGAGGGGTCCCCTAGGTCTAGGGGGAAGGATGGCCTTCAGACTGGGCTCAGGATGGGTCAGGAGAATCCATTTAGCATCACAGCATAAACAGGATCAAGGCCTGGGAGCAGTGGGAGCAAGGAGGACAGAGTAAGTACATCAGCACACCCAGGGTTCTACAAGGGGAAAAACAAAGCACAGCGCTGTCCTTTGAAAGCTTGCTACTTGTGGCAATCCTTTATCTTTATCCTGAGAGATCTTCAGAGCAGCCAGGAGGGCTGGTAGTGTCTGCAGGCTGTGGAGCTAGAAGCAGTTCTACAGGGAAGGAGGAGACATCTCTGCATGTAGTTTGTAACAAGCTAAGCAAACTGTCAGGGGGGCTGCGAGTCCCTAGCCAATAAAGGGCAGTTGCTACGGATCCATAGTGACTGACCACTTTCAAGGAAAAGAACAGTCCAGGATCTGTTTCCATAAATAGGGAGTTGTCCCCGTGCATTGATTCAGTTAAGCTAGGCATCCCATAATCCCTATTACCCTAACCAAGATACATCCCTTAATAAAATACCAAAAATCAGCTCATAGACTGTTCACTGACTGTGGATGCAAGCGTGGAAAATGCATGTTGCCTGGCTGTGCGAAGCTTAGAGGGATCCAGAAACACAGCAGACCTCAAGAGGGGAGTGCTACAGTAGTAAAACAGTAAATAATAAGGAGCTTAAAGGACAAAATGTGAAATGCATAAAATGGTGAAGGCATTTGCATGGCACGCATGTTAGCCAGTGAGTTATTACCTGCAAAGAAATGTCCCACAGGATCTCTAGGTTAACTGTGATGTGTACTTTTCATACTTTTTACTTTGTAGTTTAAAGCACCACACTGTCACACTCTGCAGAAATAGTGTCTTGAACTCACTTTGTTGCCTCCATTCAACAACCACCAGGCTCTTTCCTAGTTAGGGAGATATAAACTCACACTGCTGCTGGATTACTTGGGTTCTCTCCCATAGCTCCCTCCCTGTTTCCTCCCATGAGCTTTCTCCTAACCTGACTGGATCCTTAAACTAAGACTTAAAGTAAATAGGCCCCCCAGCTAAACCTAGCAAGGACCTCAGTATTTTGAGGCTGGTTTCCTCCCAGGCTTCTGCCCCAGAGGGAAGAGCCCCTACACATGGGGTCTCCTCCTGCAGGACTGGATCCAGCAACACATTGCCTCTGCTGCTCAGGCCTCAGACTACTTATGGTCTCTCTCTCCATCTGGGCACACCTTCCCAGGGATTGGTTAGAGTTCCATAAATATTCAGACTGCAGGTTCTGACCTTTCTCCCACCATGTTCCAAAAATCTCCAGAAGACAGGGGGAAGTAACAAAGCAGCAGCCTGTGAAACCCTGAGCAGCCCTAATCCCCCGTTCACACTGCATGCAAATTAGAAATCGTGCGACTTCACTTGAAACCACACAATTTCAAAGGTGCATGTCAATGTGACTTCGGGTGTGACTTACAGACATCTGTGAGACTTCATGCTCAGATGTCTATGCAAGTCACACTTGAAATCTGCAAACGTAGTGCTGGAACTACTTTTCAAATTAGTGTGACTCCATCTACGTCGGAGTTGCACCAATTAGAAAGGTTCAATTTCTGGTCATTGGATGAGATTTGTCATGCGATTAGAATGGTCAAATCACATGAAATGTCCCATCAGTGTGAACCAGGGCTTAGTAATTAACCTCTGTTTACAGAGGTGCTAAACTAAATTTAAACAGCCTACTCTGAACTAGGAGGGTGCTACACCAGCAATTGTGGCTAAGAAGATAAACAGAATCTACCTCTGATGCAGGTACCTAGGACTCTGCTAACCTGTGGCTTGCAAGTTTGCTATCTTTTGTGAATAAAAAACCAGCACTTGTGAGCTGTGAAAAATCAGTTGTCAATCGACTGGATTATTGGTGACCACTCTTTTTCCTTCCTCATGATTCAGCAAGCCCATGCTCCTGGTCCTCTCTTCTAGTATCTGCAGATTAATCTTTTTTCTGCTTGGTGATTTTGTTGTTTCAACTTCTTAATGTCAGTGTGCGATATAAAAGCTATTAAAGCTTTTGAAACGTGTAGCTGTGCCTCATTAAAAATAAAATAATAAAATGCAAATGGACAAATGAAACATTTAAAATAAAATAAGTGTACTGCCAGTTGTCAGATGCTGAGAATGCAACTGGCATTTGTCAGTTGTATTAACTGAATGCAAACAGTTTAGTTTTTTATTTCAGACCCCAAGGTGTTAAACAATTCATGCTGTATATCCACCATGTCTCTTACTAAGCTGGCCATAGTTTGTTTTCATTCAACCTGTGGGCATACAGTTATACAATGTAGAGAAGAATGAACCTCCCGCTGAGGCTATTTTAACAAACGATCCACTTCTGTCCAATGGAGTGAGGCCAGCAGGGCCACCTACTGAGCAAGTTTTGGTTTCTCTTGAGCCAGCCCAAATTATCACAGTGTATAGAGAGCTTAAAGTGGAACTTCACTCTCTCAATTAACATTGACTATTTTTAATCCTTATGCTGATAGCATTAGTAAATAGATATGAAAGTATATAATATTTACTAGTTTTAAACTTATTTTTAAATTGCTTTAGTTACGTCCTAGTTTCCATGCCTAGGCAAATGATGTCATATATCCCAGGGGTCTTCAGGAGGGGGAAGGGTTTTCTCAGCTAAGCACACACTCCTGCCTGCATGCCTAAGCTAAGGGCAGATAGATTTCCCAGTAAATGCTACATGAATCATCTGCCGTTACTCAGTATAGTCATAGCCAGAAATGCTAGGGGGTGTTTTTCAAAGTGATTTCACAGCAAACTAAAACATGTAGACATGAATGGATGGGTAAGTTTACTTTGAATATTAAAAATAAAGTAAATAGTGTTTTTGGTTTGTGGTGCTCAGATGCAGTGTAGTTCAGTTTTAATACATAGCTTGTTCTGATGTGGCAGAGATCATGATGTCATCCGCCTGCCTCTCCACCTCAGCTGTTTAGAGAAAGTCTTGTATTTATTGATAAAATACAAAGCATCCTGTAAATGGCTGAGCAGCGCTCAGCCCAACTCTGTTTTGTTCCAGCACCAAAATTCCATATACTGCTGCAGAAACAAAAAAACTGCATAAAATGTTGGTTTATATATAGGGAACCAGGAAAATAAGTTTTACTTACTTGATCCTCCATGCTGCTTCACTGGTCTTTGCAGCTTCTTCTCTTCTGGTCCAAGATTCTCTGACATCATAAAGTTTGATGCAGAGATGATAATTCTGCATTGGATGTAATGACACCAAGGGATAGGCTACTGCTGGAGTGGGGGAGAGCTGTTTGCTGGAGAAGAGGAGGATCAGGTAAGTAAAAGTGCTCTTAGGCCCTTTTCACACAGGTGTCTTTTTCATTTTTTTCTGTCCATTCTCCTCTATGGGCAGTTGGATGTACAAACTTGTGTTTGTTTACACCTGGCTACCTCTGATCTGATATGACAAAAATTAATGGAAGGGGGATCTGTTTCCCTCCGTGTGGCCAGATTGGAGGGTAGTTGGGTATAAACAGACAGTCTGTTTACATCTGACTGCCCATAGAGGACAGACCTGCCATCCACCTGCTCAGCGGGGGGATCAGAAGACAGATCCCTCGCTGAGCAAGCAGATTACTAGCCACCCCTTGTGAAAGGGGACTTATAAATGCCTAGACATAAGTGACCAGTTAACCCTTGCAGTGCGGATTAAGTCCTACTGTAAAGAAGTACATTTTAGTTTTAAAAGGGCAGGTAACATACACTGATCTGCCATTGTAGCCATTATGATAACTGACAGGTAAAGTGAATAATATTATCTCATTACAATGGTGGGTAATATATATTAGGCAAAAAGTGAACATGTTGTCCCTGAAGCTGATGTGATGTGTTGAGATGTGTTGCCAAATTGTAAGGGTCTAGACGACTGGGTTGGTGCAACGCAAAAACTGCAGCTTTTTTGGGATGTTCCTGGTTTACAGTGGTCAGGATCTACCAAATATTTGTCTAAGGGTGGAAAATTGGCTACAGGGTTATGGGCAGCCAATGCTCAATGCTGCATATGTTCAATCCCAAAGAAAAGCTACTGTAGATTAAATTGCTGAAAAAGTTCACGTTGGTTCAGATAGAAAGGTATAAGAGCACATAGCGCATCACAGTTTGTTGTGTATGTGGCTGCATGGCCGCAGACCGGTCCAGGTGCCCATGCTAACCTGTGTCCACAACCAAAAAGCCCCACAATGGGCACTTGAGCATCAAAACTGGACCACAGAGCAATGGAACAAAGTGCCCTTGTCTGATTAATTAAAAAATGGTTTGAGGTGCAAAACAGTGAGCTTGAGGTGTTGACAGATTTCAGTCTATCAAGAATTTGTGGGATGTGCTGAAAAGACAAGTCTGATTCATGGAGGCCCCACCTCACAACTTACAGAACTTAAAGGATCTTCTACTGACAGCTTGGTGCCACATACCTTCAGAAGTCTAGTGGAGTCCATGCCTCAATGGGGTATGGTGGGTGCTCAATAATGTTATGACTGGTGAAGAGACCTTGTAATCTCATGGTGGTGCATAAATGAGAAGAACTTGGAAACCGCTCTATTAGCTTCTAAGATCACGTGCACACTGGGCCTTTGCTTTTCTCCTGTAAACGCCTGAACTCCACCAGAACCATACTGGATAGAGTGGGTCACAGGATCACACCGCTGCACAAGCGACTGGGCGGGCGTCTCTGGATGCCCTCTCAGAACTGGAGAACCACCCCATGGCCATATTTTAACAATATGGCAGGCAGGTGATTAAAGTTGACTTGTTCAAAAAGTTAAGTCCTGCTAGATCACTTCAGGCTGGTCCCTTGTGCATGTACAGCTATGTGAAACATTAAAAATAGGTGGCTATACTGTCTAAAATCCATTAATACAATGTCTCACCCTGCTCTGCACATGCTCAGTTGCTCTCTATTTTTAGGAACTGCCAAAAATCTAGAGGTCAATCTGTTGATAGCCTTAAGATTTACTGCTGCTCAGGGGTTTTGAGCTTCAGCAAAATGGCACCCTCCAGCAAAAAAGAAACAAGAGCAACGTTGGAAGTAATTTACAGCACACACTAACTTTGCTAGTTCAGCTTTAAAGGCCTCATGCACACTGTGCTTAAAAAATATAACTTTTACAGGAGCTTGTGCATGACACATACGTAGGCGTTTACAGGCATGCAAAAAGAGTAGTGTTTACAGTCTGCAAAAAAAACTAAAAGCACATTTGGGAGAAGTGCTTTTGACCAGAAAAACACTTGATGCGCCTAAACACTAGACACACTTAGGTGCGGTTGAGTGTTAATGCATTAACGATAATGAATTTTCTGGGAAATCGAGCACTTGACACTTCTAAACGCATATAAGCACGTGTGCAATATGCAGACTTAGGCATTTTTTTTAAGCACAGCAGATCACAGCGCTTGGTACCCGGCCATTGTGAGCTGTCCAGGTCACATGATCACAAAGATCACATGATAACATGTAAACAAACTGTCATGAATGGCTTTCATTCAAGACAGCTTGCTTACTATTGTGACCTCTATCATCAATCACAGTAATCACATACAGGGCCATTCATAGGGGCTTTGTACCATATTGGGTATAGAAAAGAATCACCCCCCTTTAAAATAATCACATTTTGTTGCTTTGCAGCCTGAAATGAAGACAAACACAGTTTCTGTTTTATCCAGCTGTATTTATAACACAAGATATGACACATACATATCAGAAAAAAAAATCAAAAACAGAATCACTGGAAAAAGTTGGAAAAAGGATCAATCCTTGTGTCAGTATTTTGTTGAACCACTTTTTGCTTTCAGTCTGTTGGGATATGCCTCTAATAACTTTGCACATCTAGACTTTGCAATATTTGTCCACTTTTGACTTAACTCTTAACTTGAACTGTTCAAGTTCAGTTCAATTTGATGGTGACCATTTGTAGACTGCAGTCTTCAAGTCATTCCACAGATTTTCAAAGGGGTTCAAGTCTGGGCTCTGACTAGGCCATGCAAGGACATTCACCTTTTTCTCCTTCAACCACTGTGTGGTCATTTCTGCTGTGTGCTTTAGGTCATTGTCATGTTGTAAGATAAACATTCTTCCCTTTGACAACTTTCTGGCAGAGGGCAGCAGATTTTCCTCAAGAATTTGACGTTTTTTGCCCTATCCATTTTTGATTCTATCCTGACAAGTGCTCCAGTCCCTGCTGCAGAAAAGCACCCCCATAACAGGATATTACCACCTCCATGCTTTACTACAGGAATGGTGTTATTTGGATGGTGAGCTGTATTGGATTTCCGCCAGACATATCGTTTAGTGTTGAGGCCAAATAATGCAATTTTAGTCTCACCTGACCATAAAACTTTTTTCCACGGGGCTTCAGAATCTTCAAGGTGCGTTTTGGCAAAGCTCATTTGTGACTGCATGTGGTCTTTCTTGGGAAGCGGTTTTTTTCTTGCAACCTTCCCATACAAGCCACATTTGTGGAGAATTTGTGATATTGTTTTCACATGCACACAATGACCACTCTTTGGCATAAATTTCTCAACTGCTTCAGAGTTGATGTAAGACTCTTTGTAGCCTTTCTGACCAGTTTCCGCCTGTTTTTTTCATCCGGTTTGGAGTGACATCCTGATCCAGGGTGGGTCTGCGTTGTACCAAATACCTTCCACATCTTAATAATAGACTTCACTGTGCTTCTAGAAATTTATAAAACCTTAGAAATCTCTGTATCCATCTCCTGACTTGTGCTTGTCCACAACTTTATCCCAGAGATCTGACAGTGCCTTGCCATCCATAGTTGATTGTTTTCTTCAGCTGCACTACCAGGGAGTGAAATGCTCCAGTATAGCTCTTTTCATGCTGAGCTAATCAAAATGGCCACAGCTGATCACAGTTGAAAGTCAATTGGGTTTGTGTGCCAATGGGAAGGTGGTTAGCTACACCTGATTGAGTTTACAAGTCATTTTTAGGAGGGGGGTGATGTGAATGTGATTATTTTAAAGGGAGGAGTGATTCTTTTCTATACCCTCTGTATATTTGTTTAACATACTGTCACCAGCCAGTGTCTGTAATCACTGCCAGCCATTCACAGTATTCCTAATCATTGCCACACCAGTTATAGTATCCCTGATCACTGCTATAGCAGTTACAGTGTTCCTGACCACCACCACACCAGTTACAGTGTCCCTGATCACAGCAACACCAGTTACAGTTTTTCTGATCATCATCAAACCAGTTACAGTGTTCCAGATCAACTCCACAGCAGTCACAGTGTCTCTGATCACTGCCACAGCAGTCATTTTGTCACCATAAGGACTTGGTCACTTCTGCAATGCTCTCTGAAGAGCCATCCATGTTCGAATCACTCTTTAGAGAGCATTTGACAGGCAGTGAGGTGGCATTGTATCATCTCACCACCTGCCTTAACCCCTTGGACTCTGCACAACCTACCACATTCACTTGAATGGGTCATAATCGGTGGGAGTACAGGGGGTATAATTCCTGCCATAGCTTTCATGCAAAATCAACATTAAGGCATAACTCCAGACTTAGAAGCAAGCCGCAATGAATACAGTTAACCCTCTAACAACCCCTGGCTAACTGACTGCACTGTTAACACTAAGCACTACAGACACTATCTCAATAAGCGAATACCAACTCCCAGGTGTGCATCAATTAGGAACCGGTGCAGCAGAGCCTGTACCCACATTAACCAACCCTACAATACCTGTCACCTCACTCCCATTGACATGTCCACAGTTACTGATGTATACAGGAAATTAATTGTGTAACTATGTGCTTGCTTTCTCTCTCTATCTCTCAAGGGGCCACTCTACCTCTCTCCCTTGACTCCCAGGCTAGGTCCCTAGGTATTCTGTAGTTGCCAAATGTCAGCCACCAAACCTTAATGACTTGGAGAGGATCTGCCAAGAGGAGTGGGCCAAAATCCCTCCTGAGATGTGTGCAAACCTGGTGGCCAACTACAGGAAACGTCTGACCTCTGTGATTGCCAACAAGGGATTTGCCACCAAATACTAAGTCATGTTTTGTGAAGGGGATTGTTCTGTCTCTCCAATCAAAGCATTGAAAGTGTGATCTCTGTAACTTAGTTGTGATGAGATAGCGATAACTCCAATCTCAGTTGGATACCACAGTCAGTGACTCAATCGAGATGAAATCTTGTAGATCTTGTGAAGTTTATTCCATAAACTGAGAGAATCTTACAACAATAAACATCTGATAGGTCAAAAGATCATAATGTGCTCTGCTTCATGAGACGCGAGGCTTGCTGAAATGCATTATTGGGAAGGGGGTGGGCTATCTATACAGCATTAACTAAACCAAAGGAAAGGGAGGAGCAGAAACAAAATACAGAAAAATATTAAAGGCATATGACAGTCAATATGACAGGCATGTGAAACATGACAGGGATCAAATACTTATTTTCCTCATGAACATGCAAATCAGTGCATCATTTGTTAGACATGCATTTCTTTTGAATTTTTTGTTGCTATTCTGTCTCTCAGTGTTACAATACACCTACCATTCGATTTTTAGACTGATCATTTCTTTGTGAGTGGGCAAACATTCACAATCAGCAGGGGATCAAATACTTATTTCCTTCACTGTATATGCCCTGACCATTTGTACAGAGGTGACCATTACAATACATTGGTTTTGATACAATTGGTTGATTTGTGTGATACACAATACAATTTCCGGTATATAATCAGTCCAGACACTGAAAAAGTCTCACATGTGTGGTATTGCCATACTCAGGAGTAGCAGACTGTGTTTTGGGTTTTGATTATATGTATGCCCATTCTGTTAAATTGACATCTTTATGTGCAAAAAATTAAATATCACGTTCATTCCGCATTTTCCATAAACTTGTGGCAAAAAAAAAAAATGAATATGATCCTAATAACTGACAACTTTGTGTAAAAAAATAAATTTTAATTTTCTTTCCTGCATTTTCCAAAAACTTGTGGCAAAGAATGACATTTTCAAAAGACTCATGATGCCTTGAACTGGTGTACCTTGAAGTGTTTGCTTTCCAAAATGTGGTCATTTTGTGGTGTTTCTACTGTCCTGGTGCTGCAGGGCCTCCAAAAATGTGAAAGTCAGGAAATTAGATGCATACACTATGTTCAGAAAAGTATTGAGATGCCTGCTTTTACATGCACATGAACTTTAATGGCATCCCAGTCTTAGTCCGTAGGTTTCAATATTGAGTTGGCCCACCCTTTGCAGCTACAACAGCTTCAGTTCCTCTGGGAAGGCTTAGCAGTGTGTCTATGGGAATGTTTGATGATTCTTCCAGAAGCGCATTTGTGAGGTCAGGCACTGATGTCAGACTAGAAGGCCTGGCTCGTAGTCTCTGCTGTAATTCACCCCAAAGGTGTTCTATCGGGCTGAGGTCAGAACTCTGTGCAGGCCAGACAAGTTCCTCCACCCCAAACTGGCTTATCCATGTCTATATAGACCTTGCTTTGTGCACTGATGTGCAGTCATGTTGGAACAACAAGGGGACATCCCCAAACTCTTCCCATAAAGTTGGGAGCATGAAATTGTCCAAAATGTCTTGGTATGCTGATGCCCTAAGAGTTCCCTTCACTGGAACTAAGGGGCCAAGCCCAACCCCTGAAAAACAACCCCACACCATAATCTCCCCTCCAGCAAACTTTACACTTGGCACAATGCAGTCAGGCAAGTACCGTTCTCCTGACAACTGCCAAACCCAGACACATCCATCAGATTTCCAGATAGAGAAGTGTGATTCGTCACACCAGAGAACACCTCTCCACTGCTCTAGAGTCCTGTGGCTGTGGTGGCGTGCTTACACCACTGCATCTGACCCTTTGCATTGCACTTGGAGATGTAAGGCTTGAATGAAGCTGCTCGGCCATGGAAACCCATTCCATGAAGCTCTCTACGCACTGTTGTTGTGCTAATCTGAAGGCCACATGAAGTTTGGAGGTTTTTAACTCCAACTCTGCAGACAGTTGGCTAATTTTGTGCACTGTGCGCTTCAGCATGACCCCGCTCTGTCATTGTACGTGGCCTACTACTTCGTGGCTGAGTTGCTGTTGTTCCCAGTTGCTTCCAATTATAATATAATGTTATAATACCACTAACAGTTGAACGTAGAATATTTAGTAGCAAGGAAATTTCACAGATGGACCAATTGAACAGGTGGCAACCTATCACGGTACCATGCCTGAATTCACTGAGCTCCTGAGAATGACCCATTCTTTCACAAATGTTTGTAGAAGCAGTCTGCATGCCTAGGTGCTTGATTTTATACACCTGTGGCCATGGAGGTGATTGGAACATCTGAATCCAATGATTTGAAGGGGTTTCCTAATACTTTTGGCAATATAGTGTAATTTACATTTAATTTATGCTCCTTGAAAGCCCAAAAGTGCTGCTTGGATTTTGGGTCCCTCTGTGTTGCTGTTATGAAAAAGTCTCATACACATGGTATCCCCATGCTCTGAAGTCATAGCGGAATGTGTTTTGGGGTGTAATTCTAAGTATGTCTGTGTTGTGTGTGAGACAGAACTTATTAAAACGTCAAAAAATTTTTTTTACTTAATTTCCTAAAACATTGTGGAAAAAAACTTCAAAAACACATTTGGGGGTATTTGATTTGTGCTGTCCTGGCATTTTAGGGCCTCAAGAAATGACACAGGCAGTCAGTACAGGATTGATCAAATTTTAAATATATGTACCATAATTTGTAGACTCTGTAACTTTCACATAGACTATTATATACTGATTTGAGTTTTTGTTACCAAAGAAATGTAGCAGTATAATTTTGAAATACATTTATGAAGAAAAATTATGTTTTTTGCACAATTTTATAACAGAAACGAAGAAAAAAAATTTCTTATGTTTATTATTTAGCAAAAAATAAAAAAACCAATGGCGATTAAATACCACCAAAAGAACGCTGTCTCAAAAAAAAAAAGATACAATTTTAATTTGGGTGCAGTGTTGTATGACTAAGGGATTGTCATTCAAAGTGTGATAGAATTCTGAAAAGTGGCCTGGGCAGGAAGGGGCTGAAAGTGTCCAGTATCAAGGTGATTAAAAGAGTAGTAGGATATATAAAAAAAAAAGTTTTATACTCAGGTGGATGCAGCATTGATCTGATGCTGCATCTTTCCCCCTCCGGCTCTTCAGTGAGAACTGAGCAATCGAGATCTGCAGAATGAAAAACATTGGTTTCATTTCATATAGATTTATTAAGTTACTAATTTAGTTTTGTTGCATTCGTAACAAAATTTGTTTGTTTATTTAGTTTTGTTTATTTCTTTTCAACCGGATACAAATTTTTCAATATATTTGAAATATTTGAATGGAAAATATCGAATCAATCTGAATTCATTGAGAAGAATAGCTGGTTCTATTCTATTTTCGAAAGATGGTTATATTCTATTTTATTACATTCTATTTTTTTTCTATTCTTTTATTTTCTATTCTTTTCTATTCCTTTATTTTCTATTCTATTTTATTCTATCATTTTATTTTCTATTGTATTCTGTACTCTATTTTTTTCTGTTTAATTCTATTCAAAATTCAAATTTTGGAAGATGGCTACAGTGCCTTGAAAAAGTATTCATACCCCTTGAAATTTTCCACATTTTGTCATGTTACAACCAAAAACATAAAAGTATTTTATTGGGATTTTATGTGATAGACCAACACAAAGTGGTGCATAATTGTGAAGAGGAAAATAAATGATAAATGGCTTTCAAATTTGTTATAAATAAATATCTGAAAAGTGTGGCATGCATTTGTATTCAGGCCCCTTTACTCTGATACCCCTAACTAAAATCTAGTGGAACTAATTGCCTTCAGAAGTCACCTAATTAGTAAATAGAGCACACCTGTGTGTAATTTAATCTCTGTATAAATACAGCTGTTCTGTGAAGCTCTCAGAGGTTTGATATAGAACATTAGTGAACAAACAGCATCACGAGGGCCAAGGAACACACCAGGCAGGTCAGGGATAAAGTTGTGGAGAAGTTTAAAACAGGGTTAGTTTATAAAAAATATCCCAAGCTTTGAACACTGTTCAATCAGTCATCTGAAAATGGAAAGATTATGGCACAACTGCAAATTTATCAAGACTAGACCGTCCACCTAAACTGACAGGCCGGGCAAGGAGAAGCAGCCAAGAGGCCCATAGTAACTCTGGAGAAGCTGCAGAGATCCACAGCTCAGGTGGGAGAATCTGTCCACAGGACAACTATTATTCGTGCACTCCACAAATTTGGCCTTTATGGAAGAGTGGCAAGAAGAAAGCCATTGTTGAAAGAAAGCCATAAGAAGTCCCCTTTGCAGTTTGTGGGGGCACAGCAAACATGTGGAAGAAGGTGATCTGATCAGATAAGACCAAAATTGAACATTTTGGCCTAAAAGCAAAATGCTATGTGTGGTGGAAAACTAAAACTGCACTTCACCCTGAACACACCATCCCCACCGTGAAACATGGTGGTGGCAGCATCATGTTGTGGGGATGCTTTCTTAAGCAGGGACAGGGAAGCAGGTCATAATTGATGGGAAGATGGATGGAGCCAAATACAGGGCAATCTTAGAAGAAAACCTGTTAGAGTCTGCAAAAGACTTGAGGCTGGGGCAGAGGTTCACCTTCCAGCAAGACAACAACCCTAAACATACAGCCAGAGCTACAATGGAATGGTTTAGATCAGTGGTTCTCAACCTTTCTAATGCCGCGACCCCTTAATACAGTTCCTCATGTTGTGGTGACCCCCAACCATAAAATTATTTTCGTTGCTACTTCATAACTGTAATTTTGCAGTGGGAGTAGTGCCACGTCACTGGTGTCAGTGGGAGGAATAGTGCCACGTCATTGGTGTCAGTGGGAGGAATAGTGCCCCCATCATTGGTGTCAGTGGTAGGAATAGTGCCCCCATCATTGGTGTCAGTGGTAGGAATAGTGCCCCCATCATTGGTGTCAGTGGGGGGAATAGTGCCCCATCATTGGTGTCAGTGGGAGGAATAGTGCCCCATCATTGGTGTCAGTGGGGGGAGGAATAGTGCCCCATCGTTTGTGTCAGTGGGGGGAGGAATAGTGCCCCATCGTTGGTGTCAGTGGGGGGAGGAATAGTGCCCCATCGTTGGTGTCATTGGGGGGAGGAATAGTGCCCCATCGTTGGTGTCAGTGGGGGGAGGAATAGTGCCCCATCGTTGGTGTCAGTGGGAGGAATAGTGCCCCATCATAGGTGTCAGTGGGGGGAATAGTGCCCCATCATTGGTGTCAGTGGGGGGAATAGTGCCCCATCATTGGTGTCAGTGGGGGGAATAGTGCCCCATCATTGGTGTCAGTGGGGGGAATAGTGCCCCATCATTGGTGTCAGTGGGGGGAATAGTGCCCCATCATTGGTGTCAGTGGGAGGAATAATGCCCCATTACTGGTGTCAGTGGGAGGAATAGTGTCCCATCACTGGTGTCAGTGGGAGGAAAAGTGCTCCATCATTGGTGTCAGTGGGAGGAATAGTGCCCCATCACTGGTGTCAGTGGGAGGAATAGTGCCCCATCATTGGTGTCAGTGGGGGGAATACGGCCCCATTATTGGTGTCAGTGGGAGGAATAGTGCACCCATCATTGGTATCAGTGGGAGGAATAGTGCCCCCATCATTGGTGTCAGTGGGAGGAATAGTGCCCCCATCGTTGGTGTCAGTGGGAGCAATAGTGCCCCCATCGTTGGCGTCAGGGGGAGCAATAGTGCCCCCATCGTTGGTGTCAGTGGGAGCAATAGTGCCCCATCGTTGGCATCAGGGGGAGCAATAGTGCCCCAACATTGGCGTCAGTGGGAGGAATAGTGCCCCATCGTTGGTGTCAGAGGGAAGTATAGTGCCCCATCGTTGGTGTCAGTGGGAGGAATAGTGCCCCATCGTTGGTGTCAGTGGGAGGAATAGTGCCCCATCGTTGGTGTCAGTGGGAGGAATAGTGCCCCATCGTTGGTGTCAGTGGGAGGAATAGTGCCCCATCGTTGGTGTCAGTGGGAGGAATAGTGCCCCATCGTTGGTGTCAGTGGGAGGAATAGTGCCCCATCGTTGGTGTCAGTGGGAGGAATAGTGCCCCATCGTTGGTGTCAGTGGGAGGAATAGTGCCCCATCGTTGGTGTCAGTGGGAGGAATAGTGCCCCATCGTTGGTGTCAGTGGGAGGAATAGTGCCCCATCGTTGGTGTCAGTGGGGGGAGGAATAGTGCCCCATCGTTGGTGTCAGTGGGGGGAGGAATAGTGCCCCATCGTTGGTGTCAGTGGGAGGAATAGTGCCCCATCGTTGGTGTCAGTGGGAGGAATAGTGCCCCATCGTTGGTGTCAGTGGGGGGAGGAATAGTGCCCCATCATTGGTAATAGTGACACCAATGATTGGGCACTATTCCTCCCACTGACACCAATGATACTTACCTTGCTGACCCCTGCTCCAGCCTGGGCTCGCTCGCTCCCTCCCTCTCCCATGGTACAAACACTTACCGGTCAGATGGCTTCCTTCTCCGGCCGCTTTCCTCCTCTTCACTCGCTCGTGCTTCGCGGTGCCGCTCGGCTCCTCCTTTCCAAGCTCCACCTCCTCGCCGGTGATTGGCCGCCTGTGTGCCTCTCTTGAGCTACAGTTCCGGCGGCCAATCACCGACGAGGAAGGATTGATCCCGGGGGTGTGTCCAGATGACAGGGACGGCATGTCATCCCGCCCACACCTGCAGACGGATCAAGGAGCGGTGTCTCGGTTCCTAAGGCCATCGGAAATATATGTTTTCCGATGGTCTTAGACGACCCCTGGGAAAGTGTCGTTCGACCCCCAAAGGGGTCGCGACCCCCAGGTTGAGAACCGCTGGTTTAGATCAAAGCATATTCATGTGTTAGAATGGCCCAGTCAAAGTCCAGACCTAAATCCAAATGAGAATCTGTGGCAAGACTTCAAAATCGCTGTTCACAGACACTCTCCATCCAATCTAACAGAGCTTGAGATATTTTGCAAAGAAGAATGGGCAAAAATGTCACTCTCTGGATGTGCAAAGCTGGTAGAGACATCCCCAAAAAGACTTGCAGCTGTTATTGCAGTGAAAGGTGGTTCTACAAAGTATTGACTCAGGGGGGCTGAATATTTATTTGTAAGAAATTTTGAAAACCATTTATCATTTTCCTTCCACTTCACAATTATGTACCACTTTGTGTTGGTCTATCACATAAAATCCCAATAAAATAGATTTACGTTTTTGGTTGTAACATGACAAAATGTGGAAAATTTCAAGGGGTATGAATACTTTTTCAAGTCACTGTATATTCTTTTTAGTTTATTCTATGCTGTCTTAACTTAGCCGAGTGGGCAGGAAAAGAAGATCGTCCACTAGCTCTTGCAACAGGGAGGGGGGGCCGGTCCATTTGTAACATGAACACCCTTAATATAGGTGTAACATGTTATGAAAGGTGAATTTATCCTTTAAGGAAGTGGTCTCCAAACTCCCAGGGGCTGGAATCGGCCCTTTGCTTGCTTTTATCTGGTCCTTGGGGTATTATTTAATCCACTGACACCAATTAATTTCTCCCAGTGTTACCTACGATGGGGCACAATTCCCACCAATGATGGGGCCCAGTTCATCCCAATGATAACAAGAATGGGGCCCAATGACACCGATGATGGATCACGATTTCTCCCAATGACACCATCGATGGGGCACAGTTCCTCTCACTAACACAAAAGATGGGGCATTGTTTATTCCCATTGATGCCAGGACATCTTCCAGTCCGGCCCTGTACAGTCTGAAGGACAATAAACTGGCCCTTTGCTTAGAAAGTTTGGAGACCCTGCTTTAACCCCCCTGGCAGTATTCCCGAGTGTAGCTCGGGGTAAAGTTTCAGTACCAAAAGCGGTAACCCCGAGCTACACTCGGGCTTAACATGCGGCGTTTCTCAGGGATTCCCTGCAGTGCTTACCTTGTCCTTCGCTCACGCGATGCGTCCCCTGCAGCATCCCCGGCCATCTCCTCCTGCATCCGGCTTCCGGTTCCTGCGAGCGTCGGGACGTACAGGGGCCAAAACCGGTGGCAAATTTAAAAATTTTTTAAAAATGTCATTTTCTAATAAACTAAAATCACATAGTATAACATTACTGTATCAAACCATTTCACATACATTTTGTCCCTAGTGTTTTGTCCTGTGCCCTGCCTGCATTTTGACAGTTCTTTCTGCCTAAAAACTTAGAAAAGTCCATGGCGTCCAAAAAGCGTCCCTTTAGGTCAAAAGCAGTTTTAGACCAGCTAGAGAACAGCGATAGTAAATTAGAACTACTTGCGGAATTGAGTGATGATTTGTGGGGAAATTCGTCATCAGACACTGAAAACGATTCTGCGACTTTGCTCAGCAATGTGCGAACTTGGTGCTAATTTCAAAATTCTGTGTTTTTGGTTTGATTATATTATTAAAATAAATTATTATTATATTATTTTTTATGATTATTTATTAAATTATAATTTATGATTTTGTGTTTCAAGTTTTATCATACCCGGGATGTTTACTAGACTCTTGTTCGGACAGATTTCAGTGAGTTATTCCTAAAAATTACAGGCCTACAATAAAAAAACGACATATTCCCATGCAAAAAAATGTACCGCTTTGAGCACAGAAATATGGACATAATCATACCGCCAGGGAGGTTAAGGAAACAACAGATAGTGGAGGAGCTTTAAAGAGGAGTTCCTCCCCTGCCAAAAATTAAAAGTCAGCAGCTACAAACTTTTAATATGAGGTCAGTTACCTGTCCAGCAGTGTCCTCACCCTGAGCCAATTATTCAATTGGCTGCTGGCGCTGCCATCTTGACTATGGGAAACCAGCAGAAAAGCCTTGCGGCTTCAGAGCCAGTTTCCTACTGTGCATGTGGGAGTCACGCTGCGTTTTGTTCGTGGGCCGCGGTCCTCTGGGACCTGTAAAATGCTCCAGACAGGTGCAGGGGAAAGGGGGCGAACTTCCAGCTCAGTTTGCTACTGCAAACTGAGCCGGAAGTGGGTAGCTATCGAAACCAGGTACCCGCTCCCCCCCAAAAGGTGCCAAATTTGGCAGTGGAGTTGGGGATGAAGCAGATAAGTGGTGTGAAGAACACAGTGCCTGACCTCTGTCCTCCTCACCAACTCCTGACAAAAGACCAGCCAATCTCACACCGTGTTGTCACTTGCATAACAATGCCACTTTCAGTTGCACCCTGCACAAAGATTTTCCAGCTTGTGGGAGCACAATCTATGTGCCAGCAGCCTGAGAACGATTGTCACTGGGTTAATTACGCAATTAACCCTTCAAACTGCCACCAGATGGCTTTGGGACTATCAACCCTTCACAATGTTAAGGAGAACAAATGTGAACAATAAACGTATAACACAGGGGCATCCCTAGGAAGTTGTGTGGGGGATGCGCGCCACACCGGGTGACACCAACTGCACGGGGTGAACCCAGACCCGCTCCATGAAAAGGTAAGTTGTA